>NC_043966.1:20447087-21070837 GCF_902148855.1 Sphaeramia orbicularis
GATTGGAACAGCACATTACAAACTGGCAGGGAGTGAAGGGATGTGACTGGTGTAAATACTATAAGGCGGATAGGCTGAGATTGAGAGCAGGTGTATCAGACAGGAGACGGTGATGAGGTGGAGCTGATTACTGAGGCAGGCAGATAAAGAGAGAGAGCAGAGGACATACAGGGACTGAAGTGGGAAAAGAGACAGGGGTTGGAAGAGGTAAGTGAGAGAAAGGCAGTGACTGGAGGAGCCAACGATTATGAATGTTTCTGTAAAAGTCTAACACTGGGTGTAGGGTTTGCATGCTTCTGTAACCTGAAGTCCTCTGTTTCAAGAGAAGTGCCTGATTAAAATGCATTGTGATCGGCTGAAATGCAGACAAAAAGCAGAATATATTATGAAATAAAAAAGGGGTTTATGGGGAGGTTTCAGTGCGCTTAAACACCAAAAAGAAAAAGTTGCACTTCAAACAATGTCTGACGACCTGTCTAGCAAACAGTCAAAAAATGGTAGTTGAATACTAATGTCACCAGGTGGTTTTTAAGCCCCTGTTCAACCACAAAGTTTTATTCTGAACTCAAAACTTCCACTCATTGTCTGAAAAACACTGACTGCAAAGCACAAAAAGAACATAGAATGAAGACTGCACCATTTAAATGTCTACTGCATGATAATATTGCACATAAATATATCCCACCCATAATTCCAAATACATGATCGAAAAATACTCTGTTCCCATTTAGATCAGCTGCAGACCTACTCATTTACACCAGAAAATTAAGTTTCTCTGGTGGAAATGTCTCAATAATCGACCAATACTAATAGATATCCAAAGTCCAGTCCCTCCCACTGTGGGACCTAACTATGGTGGTCAATGACAAGAGGCAGTTTTTTTTGTTTTTTTGTTTGTTTTTTAATCCTGTTTGAGTCGTTTCATCATAATATATATATATATATATATATATACATACATACATACATACATACATACATACATACATACACACACACATACACACACAGTGTTTATCAGGATAATTTTAAGGAGGCAAGAAAATCGCAATTGGTGCGATAAAGATAGCAAAATAACATCTAGTTTGGTATGTCAAAACAGCAGTTATATTGACAAAGTAGCAAGAAAACCTATGTGAACCCTTTGAAATGTTCTAGTTTTCTGCATGAATAGGTCATGAAATGTGATCTGATCTGCAGCCAAGTCAAGTACAGACAAGGAACAGGAGGCTCATGGTGACGTGAGAGGACATTTGTTCAAAAAAAAAGGTTGAGAACCACTGGGCTACAGTGATGCTGGAAGTAGTAAGTGTTTTTCCAACCATGGGGTCGCCTGAAATTTCTAGTAATTGATTTAAAAAAACAAAAAAAACAAACACAACAAAAAAAAAACATTTTTAATGGTTCAATATATATTTCATTAAAACACCACACTTTTCCTAAAAAAAAAGAAGTTCAAATAAAATGCAGGATATAATATCTGAGAGGGCATATCTTGATTGACCCAATCATGTGACTATGTGCGTCTTTCAAGTGTTCATTGTGGTCAGTTTCAGATGCTGCAGCTCTTTCATAATTCATAGTTTGAGTTCTTGTTTGTTCAGTATTGTCAGCCTTGTAAATCCAAGCTGGACTGACTGTACATACTCTGACCAAGGAAAACAAAATTCTCACTTTCTGCACTAATCTACACCTGGCTTTACTGCCTTCGTCTATAATATACATTATATAGACTAAATGTGTCTAAAGTTAATATTCATTTGAAACAAAGTAGAGCAAACTATCACATGATCAAAATCAAATTAATTCTGGCAAAACAAACAAAAAAAAGTCTCTGTTTTGAATGTCTGGGGTCACCAGAAATGTGTGATGTTAAAAAGGGGTCATCAGCCAAAAAAGGTTGGGAACCACTGGGTTAGGCTAATGACTCAGAAAAATAAATAAATAAATAAATAAATATCATGAAATATTTGCAGAAAAACTTGGTGTTTGAAAAGGTCTGGCTGCATCAGACAGAAAAATTCAAGTTAATATTACTACATTTCCCCCCAAAATCTAAATCTAACAGCACATGTAAACACATCGCAAATTGGGAAAGCAACTAAACAAACTGCACAACAGCCATGAAAAAAGGGGGAGGCCATGAAAGGGTCCTTTTAGGGGTTCTAAAAGGGGACTGAAAACACAGTCTGCAGTCACCCACTGAGTCTGTCACAGAGACAGATAAATGAAAAGGTGAACCTTAAACAGTATTTTGAAATGGAAGTCACTGGTCAGGATAGGGGAGGACAAAAGGGTGGACCCAGCCAACTGAACACTGAGTGGGGCTGTCTACACTGGGACAGCACACAGCCACTGAGCAGAGCCGCTCACACTGCCTTTAAAGACCAGCTGACTAATCAAAGCCAGGTGAGGGGGAACATGGCAGGTGCACCTGGTAACCACTAACGACCTGTGGCCAAGACCCCAACCCTGAAAGGCAATTACTGTGTGTGTGTGTGTGTGTGTGTGTGTGTATATGTGTGTGTGTGTGTGTGTGTGGGGGGTGGGGGGGTATCTGTGTCCGGAACGATTGTTAAGAAGAAAAAAATGACAAAAATACACCTTCAACATGTCGTGTCCTGGATTTGTTTCATTATCTTGCTGAGACATCCAGTTTTGACCTCGATGGAACAGAGCATGTGCACAAGGGATCATGTGGGTTTGGAGAATGGAACAATGCTTGGCAGAGTTCAGTGACTTCAGAGGGATTCTTAATGCAGTATCACAAATGCATGGGGTTTCCGAAACTTTTTTTTCCAACACTATATGTCAGGCCTGTGATGAACAGGGTCCACTGTCTTTGTAAATGCTTTTTAACCCTTAAAGACCCAGTGCTACTTTTGTGGCAGTTCTTAATTGACTTTTTTTTCTCTATATTTAACCTTTCTTAAGTGATTTATCATCATTACCTTCGCCAAGGAGGTTCTGTTTTTGTCGGTGTTGGTTTGTCTGTCTGTCTGTCTGTTTGTCTGTCCGTGTGCAAGATAACTCAAAAAGTTATGGATGGATTTGGATGAAAATTTCAGGTAATGTTGATACTGGCACAAGAAACAAATGATTACATTTTGGTGGTGATCGGGGGTGGGGGGGGGCACTGATCTGCCTTGGCGGAGGTCTGCGCTCTCTTTTCTAGAAAAGCACTCGTAGAGCACAGACCTCCGCCAAGCCAGATTAGTGCCCCCCCCCACCCCCGATCACCACCTAAGTTTAATCATTTGTTCCTTGTGCCAGTATCAACATTTCCTGAAAAATTCATACGACTCCATCCATAACTTTTTGAGGTATCTTGCACATGGACAGACAAACAGACAGACAGACAAACCAACGGTGACAAAAACATAACCTCCTTGGCGGAGGTAATGATGATAAATCACTAAAAAAAGTTTTAAAAAGTTTCGGAAACCCCATGCATTTGTGATACTGCATTAAGAATCCCTCTGAAGTCGCTGAACTCTGCCAAGCATTGTTCCATTCTCCAAACCCACATGATCCCTTGTGCACATGCTCTGTTCCATCGAGGTCAAAACTGGATGTCTCAGCAAGATAATGAAACAAATCCAGGACACGACATGTTGAAGGTGTATTTTTGTCATTTTTTTCTTCTTAACAATCGTTCCGGACACAGATACCCCCCCCCCCCACACACACACACACACACACACACACACACACACACACACACAGTTTATTACTATATTTTAAATGTATTCCAGTAAAAATCAAGTATTTTCCTATACTTAATTTACTGATCATGTTCATAGAAGCTCACATTAAAGTTGAGAAACAGAGAAAATTTAAGAAAAAGGGACTTTTTCAGTAAAATCTTTCATTAACTGAACATGAACCAAGTGTGTCCATCCACTGTCATTTATGAAACTCCATGGGTTTTTCTGGTGAATCAACGTTGTAGAAAATGATGGTGTTTCCACGTTCACTACGGAGCCTCTGAACGTCCAAATGGGTCATATCTGATGACCACGAAAAGGTGACAACCTGTGTGTTACACCAATTATTTACATATATTGGTAGGATTAGTGGATCCACAGAAATTAAACAGTTTATATCAGTAGATGGTTTTGGTCGCCAGAGGATGTTTGGGTCTTTATGGGTTAAACTGACAAAATAAGGTCCCATGAGGCAAAATCAGAAGGGACGGGACTTTGTCTCTCAATACGAAAGGTATTTACAAAACATTACATGGTTGCCTTCACAGAATCAGAATGTATTTATTTGATCACTTATTGAAAACGTGGGGCCTGACTCTGGACAGATCCACCTTAACCCTGTAAAGCCTCAACCATTAAATCAATGACAGAAAATTCCAGTTCTTTGAAACTGGAGCCTTTATTGGTCCTTCTGAACAACCCCCAATTTTTTTTTTTTCAAACTAGCAGCATTGTACCCGTGGTGCCATTGTACAATAGCATGAGAGGCTAAAATCGCTAAAAAAACATTTGACTACAGACATAAAATTGTGCCTAGTAGATAATCAGCTAATGTTTCTATTCATTTGGCGAGTTTGGTGGCGATCGGGTCGGTGAAGGCTGAGGAAAATCTGTACAAACGCCCTCCTGAGCTGCAACATTGATCAGACGGACACAGAACGTGCATTATATGTAGGATATCAATTTCCATGTATGAGTTTCAAATCTGTGTCATATTTGATACATCGGGTCTGAATGCTCAAATATTCTTATTTTTGAACAAACAAAAACATAATATAACACAAACAGGTCTAACAAATTGGTAATTCCTTTTCAAAATTGTCAAAGTTCTGCCTCCTTCCTCATTAATGACAACCTTGTAGTGTCACCACAAAGGCCTCTGGTGAACAAATTCCTCCCCCCTGGTGGATTATCCATGTATTGCATGTATCTCATTGTATACATCAGGAATTTCAAGAAAAAAAAATCACACTGATCATGTAGAGGGCTTCAAAACTCATGAGTCAAATATACGTTTGGTGTTATAGGGTTAAAACCATCTGTTACATCCAAGTCTAATATGTTGAAATAAATTGGAGTTCTTCTATCAGTAGAAGTCTTGAGGGACAAACATACGGTCTGAAATACCTTTGTCTGCTTTATCCAGATGAGGAAGCAGGAGGTTATCCGGCAAGTAGACAGACATCAGAACGGCTGCTTTGAAAATCCATTTCCTCCCCGCACACGTCATGATCCAGTTACAAAACAAAGAACAGCTCGCTTGCCATCAATCAACCAGATCCCTTCAGCAAACGCGTCATGCATCACTACAGTACAGCTGTGTCCTCAACAAATGGCAGCCAAATTAGAGATGTTTCTATAATCCCTGAGCTGTGAAACAAACTCTACAACATAAGAACTACATGCCCCCAAAGTGACTTCCTTCTACTCTCAGTTAGTCACTAATTGCAGCCAAAGGGCACAGTAGAACACTTACCCCACAGCCTATGCAGAGCTATTTATTACAATACGAAAACAACAATGTATTAGAAACTACTGTAGGGGAAAGTTTCAGTAAATTTGAAGAAAACGCTGCTCATTTTCAGTTCCGTTAACAAAGCTACACCTCTGTGGAAGACGCCTGGAGATTTGTTTGAATAATCCTACAAATATGCAAATCTTAACTGCTAGCTCATTATTCAGAGTGTGAAAACTACTGGCATACGCTTTGCTTTTTGTCTTGAAACCCTTTAAGTTACCATATTTTTCATTTTCTAAATTCCATACTTTCCCCAAACTCACACCTCAAGACTTTTCTTCAAGGCTTTTTGTGACATCTGAGAACAAACAGCTAAATGTTCCGTATTTAACACACCAAAATAGACCTTTTCCCACAAAGTCTGTATCTTACTGTCTTTTCCATTTGGGAATCCTTATCAAACCAGGCTTCGGATTTTTCATTACCAACCTACTGCTCCTCTTTCCTAGAAAAAGTGCAAACGTCTGGAAGGACAAGCACTTTTTCCTCACACTTTACCGCTTGCTCGATAAAAATGATTATTTTTCAAGTTATTTTCCACCTGGAGGAAGCCTGAAGGTGGTATCTGTGAGTATCACAGTGAAAACACAAAGTTCATAGAATGTCCATCAGTCCAGAAAACTTTTTTACACTACACCTGGGGGGCATGAAATACTGGTGCAATATCTGAACACCTAACAAGGCCCTAGTTTTAACTTTTGTGGACACGCAAAACAATCTCCATATCTAGTTATCTGACTAGGAATCCTTGTTGTCCATGTAGATGTGCAAGAAGCTGTATCTGGACCCCTTTAGGAGCAGTGTTAGGAGTGGTGGATGGTCTGGTCTTCAATCAGCCAAAAAGGGCACATGTCACCCCCTTGCTCATTGAGTTACACTGGCTACCCACAGCTGCCCCCATCAAATTCAAATCATGAATGCTAGCCTACAAAGTTCTCAGTGGGTCTGCTCCTACCTACTTAGATGTGCAGATAAAAGCTTATGTTGCCCCACGACCACTCCGCTCGTCTAGGGAATGTTGTGTAGCAGTCCCAAAACCTTGCACAAGACAATCCAGGCTCTTTTCATGAGTGGAACAATCTACCACGCACTACCAGAACAGGGGCGTCCCTACCTGTCTTCAAGAAGCTCTTGAAGACCCAGCTCTTCAGAGAGCACCTCCTGCCCGAGCACTTTCAAACATTCCATTTTAAATGTATTCTGTTGTTTTACTTGGTATTTTTATTTCACTGTTTTTAATTGTACAGCTGTTTTTATGTTTTCTTAATCTATTCTTGTATTTTAGTCTATCATTCTTCTTTTTTATTCTTCTGTACGGCACTGTTTTTCATTGTACAGGGTGGGGAAGCAAAATTTACAATATTTTGAGGCAGGGATTGAAAGACAGTGAATGACCAGTTAGTTTATTGAAAGTCATGAGAATTTATTTGCCACAAGAAAATGTACATAATAGAAAATGTTTTTATTCTATGTGTACTCCTTCTTTCTCAATAACTGCCTTCACACGCTTCCTGAAACTTGCGCAAGTGTTCCTCAAATATTCAGGTGACAACTTCTCCCATTCTTCTTTTCCAGACTTTCTCCTAATAGTTTTGCTCATACTCATTCTCTTCTTTCCATTCTAAACAGTCTTTATGGACACTCCAACTATTTTTGAAATCTCCTTTGGTGTGACGAGTGCATTCAGCAAATCACACACTCTTTGACGTTTGCTTTCCTGATTACTCATATGGGCAAAAGTTTCTGAAAAGGTATGGATAATAGTGTTAGGTATGATTATGACATCAATATATGTTTGGTTTTAAAACAATTGACGTAGTGCCTGCTGAGAAAAAACAACTAAATGTTCATTGTAAATTTTGCTTCCCCACCCTGTACAGTTGTTGTATGTCTTTAATCTACTCTTGTATTCTATTCTTTTATTTTGGTTTTTCCCCTGTAAGTCGCTTTGGAAAAAACTGTCTGCCAAATGCATAAATGTAAATGTAGCAGGTTGCCTAAGTAATGCATGACAGTAACAGATTACTTTTTGCTGTTACACAGTAGTGTAAGGCATTACTAATCAATGTCCAGTATTATCAAAGGTGTCCAGTTTAAGTTCAGTAGAAACAGCTGGACCAGATTATAGGTGTTTTTGTATTGTCATGAAGACAGAGATACTTTGTAAAATAAAGGTCTTATGGACAGAATTTAACCCATAAAGACCCAAACAGTCACTGGCAACCAAAACCATCTACTGATGTAAAATATTCAATACCTGCTGATCCACTAACTCTATCAATATATATAAATAATTGGTGTAAAATACAGTTTGTCATCTTTTCATGGTCATCAGATATGTATCAGCTGTATCAGCAAGTTTTCTTCGTCAAACTATAACTCATAGCCAGTTATTTTGAGACTTGGTCTAAATAACAGTGTTTCATAATCTTCACGTGCTGCATCAGCTGATAGTTTACATTATAGCTCTGGTATCTTAGCTTCGCTTTTTAGACAGAAAAAGTTAACCCGTACAGACCCAAACAACCACTGAAAACCAAGACCATCTACTGATGTAAACTGTCTAATACCTGTTGATCCACTAATCCTATCAATACTTGAAAATAACTGATGTAACATGCAGTTTGTCATCTTTTCATGGTCATCAGATATGACTAGGGATGGGAATCGAGGACCGGTTCTTTTTTAGAACCGGTTCCCAGTAGCTCAATTCCTTGGAATCGTTCGCCCACCTGCTTAACGATTCTGCTTATCGATTCCACCTTCGTTGTGCATGCACGATGACGTCACACATACGCTGCATTGTTTTGGTCAGAACGTAGCCAACATGGTGTTGAGGCAGAAACAGTCTAAAAAGATGTCAGCAGGTCCACTTACTTGGAACACTGTCAAAGCTTCCACATCTTCAGAAGGGTGGAATCCCTCCAATATGTTCAAACATTTGTCCACAGCATGCGATTTATTTACAGGAATGTTACATATTTGATACGCTACTCAGCGACACTTGTGAATGTAGTGGCAGAGTGAACGCTGGGCCCAGTTCCGGTTTGGGCAACAAACGTCGTACCCAAGTAAGTTTCTGAAGGTAGGGGAAAGGAAATGAGGTGCACAACAACGGGACACGAGCCGAGTCGAGTCGAACTGGTTCAACGTAGTGGACATGCGGCAATAGAGGAATTAGTAAAGTGTCTTTAGTTTCACTTTCACTGCACACACACCTCCCCCGAACCGGGCCCAGCATCATCTGTTATTATTATTTGAACATACTGTATACGGTATATTTTCTGTGCAGATGGAAATATAAAAGACAGTTAATGCAAACACACCCGTTTGTACTCTTTTATTCCCTCACCCAATGACAATCAATAAGAGAATCGGATCGATAAGCAAAATCGATAATGGAATCGGAATCGTTAAATTCTTAACAATTCCCATCCCTAGATATGACCCATTTGGACATTCAGAGGCTCTGTAGTTACCATGGAAACACTGTCATTTTCTACAGTAAAACCTATGGAGTTGGATCAAAGACAGTGGATGGAGACACTGGGTTTCTGTTCAGTTAATGATAGATTTGGCTGAAAAAGTCACATTTTTTTAGTTTTCTGTGGTTTGGATATAATAACCCTCAACTGTAATCTGAACTTTTGTGAACGTCTACACAATGAGTAAATTCAATATAGGAAAATACATGATTTACACTGAAAAAAAACACAATTCAGAGGATGATATTATAATAAATGGTGATATATCACTTCAGAAAGGTTAAACAGAGAGGAAAAATTCATTTGGGAACTGACACAAAAGTAGCACTGGGTCTTTATGGGTTTAAACAAAAAGAGAGGAAGAAAATATGTGTTTAGAGGAATATCCATGTTGGTGTTGTTTCCTACTGATACACTCTTGTCTAGATAATGGCACTAGTTTAAGGTTCACCTAAATATTCCATAAAGAATCCATAAATCCATCCATAAAGAGAGTAAAGAAAACAGTAGTTGAAGAAGTCTGAATGAAAATCACTGAAACAGGGATGTCTGAAATAGTCCTTAGAATCCTCAACAAAGATGTTAAATTGACGTCTCAGTAGTCAGTGGGATGGTGTTAATTACATTAGCACGGTCCAGAGGACACCCTGCGTTTAACACTGAAGTGAAGCCCAGCTCTCTGTATGAAGCCTCCGTCCAAATCTCGGTTTGTACCCCAGCCAACCTGCACTGCACCAGACGGCCAGCTCAAAGCCCTCACAGTGAACAGAATGGATGTGGGTAGAAAACGTATCAACAGTCCGGCCCAGAAGTTGCTCCCTGTGCCTCTTCTTGAAGCCTGTAGAACCGAGCTCAGGTCTTCAGTCTGCCAGCTCCAAATGGCACTGATCAGAAGGTCACAGCAGATTGGATTCAACTATTTAATTCACTGTGTCGCATTCACACTACAACAGCTGTCAGTTACACTGGTCAACAACAAATTTATTGTTTAAGTTTTTTGAGCTGATTTAGGATAATTTTGGTGTGCTGAATCCAAAGATCACATTAATTTTGCTCAATCAGGTCATCTTTCTGAACTATGCTACATATTGGCTTTTTAACATTTTTGCTTACATTTATGGGCATTTTCACACCATATGATACAAAATTCTTTCATATTTCTTGCAATAAATGAGTTCTGAAGATTTTACTTTTGCCAATTTATGATTAATGGTTTTTTTAATATTACAGGTGAATGAAATGGCTTCGACTAGAAGATCTTGCAAAAATAAGCCTGACGTATTCTGCTACATCTGCGGTGAATACACCATTGTACCTAACAGGAATCAAGTCACAAGTTTCATAAAGTGTGCTTACCAATCTTATTTTGGTATTGAACTTGGTAACCAAGATAAAGTTTGGGCGCCACACATGGTATGCAAGTCATGCACCGAGTATCTGCGTCAGTGGACCAAAGGCAAGAAGAGTTCTCTGAAGTTTAATAAATACATCCTGTTAGAAAAGGATTTTTTTTTCTCTTAAAACCTATTTTGGGTGAGAACTATATAAAAAAATCAACTGATAAAGTCACAAAAATGTAATCAATTTTGTGAGAAGATCAAATTTTTCAAAATCAAATTAGCAAAAAAACCTGACCTGATTGAGAAAAACAGATGTCATTTTTGGATTTAGCGGTGCAAAATGGTCCTAATTCAGTTGAAAAAACCTAGACAACTTGCAAAAAACATTTTTTTGTAACCCAGTGTTATAGTCCTGACCTCGGCTAACACCAGCATTTCTAAACTAAGGTCAAAGTTCACAGGACGGAGGAAATGCACAGACCTGAGAGCTGCTCATGTAGACTTGTAAAGGGTCAAGACACGGTATTTGAAATCTCTCTGATGGGGCTTTTTTAATTGACAATTTGACAGATTAGTGTTGCTAAATGACCCACAATTTAAGTTTCAAATTAAATTTTGCTTTACATTCACAGTCACAACTGTTTGCTCCTGGAGGATTCTGTTGGGTTTCTGTAAATTGGCCTACAGTCTGGTTTTGACCAACTCTATATGTAAAGTGTCATGAGATAACTTTTGTTATGATTTGGCGCTATATAAATAAAATTTGATTTGATTTTACATTTTATATTTACATTTATGCATGTGGCAGACGCTTTTTTCCAAAGCGACTTACACACTGTAAGCCTGGAATTTGTATTTACTAAAATGCTTTAATTACAATGCTCTTAAATGATTTAAGTTTTATGATGTTACTATAAAATGTTCAGTACATTCTACTAATTTGTAAACATAGTTGAAAGTACGAAAAAGTTTAAGTTGAATGGAATTAAATCACTAAGTTTTAGTCATGACCACACCTTTTTATCTTCGCATTGCATTGTGGGTATTGGGCATGTTGTTGAAAATGTGTTATTTTTATGTGCAGGGGTTCAGCGGGGTTGTGGTGTTAGTGTTAATTTGGATTTAATGTGTGTATGGCAGTGTTTATTGGCCTTTTTGTGTTTGTTTTTGTATTTTTGTAGAGCTGCACCATGAGTCAGAGCCAGAGGAGGAACAATGGGTTTACTGTTCATCTCAGACTATTATTGTACAATGGAAATCTAAATGTCTTGATGAATTATATGCACTTCCTGTACTGCAAATAATATTGAGCTAGCTTCCATTCATGCTACAGAATGTTACGTTGAACAATTTCATAACTATTTCAGGCAGGAATAGGATTTTGAGTTTGATTATCTTAAAAAAAAAAGTTTAATCAATGATAAATTAATCTGGCTGCAATTGAGAAACTTAGTCAGTGTAACCTGAAATGCTGAGTTGAATGGTTGGATAGAGGGGTTGATTTTACAACAGATTTAAAGTACAAATAACTTGTCTTTTAGTGTTTTCTACTAAATAGTTTAATACTTTTAGCATTGAAGTTGAACTTAAACCAATTGATTAGTCGATCATTACTCAAATCATTTAACACTTTCAGTGCCATGGGCCGATTAAATCGGCTTTACGAAAACAACCTGTAAAGTGCCACGGGCCGATCAGATCGGCTTTGGAGAACACGCCACATTTGTGTACAAACAAACCATCCACCCCCATTTCTTTCTCACATTTCGATGACGTTCTTTCTGTGTCCCCCTTTTGAGACCAAGCAGACGGGAATTTGAGGTCACGCGACCGAATAATATTTTTATATCTTTTTAATGTTTCTTATTCTCCGGTGTTTCATCAGAGGGAGCCCTCCATGCCGGGGGGCGGCTGTGGACTCTGGGGGCTGTGGCGCCTTCTCTCGCTGGGGTTCGCTCCTTTCTGGTGGGTGGGGGTCCCAGTTGGCCCTCTCCCACTAGTTGGGATGCGGGGCTGTGTTGCTGGTGCCTGGTCGCCGGGGTCGGCGGCTGCCTCCTGGTGCAGATGGCTCCCTGAGACAGCGCCTCCTAAATTGATGTTTTACTTTTACTTGTACATTTTTGTTCTGGTCTACCCGTGCTCAGTCAGTCTTCTTAAGTATGTGTGAGCTTGTGGGTTTGCATGTATATGTGTGTGAGTGGGTGGGTGTGGGTGGGGGGCGGTACTGATTTTTAAACTGATATGTAAAGCACTTTGTGCTACAGTTTTTAATGTATGAAAAGTGCTATATAAATTAAGATTATTATTATTATTATTATTATTATTATTATTATAAATTATGCAAATTACGATCAATAATGAATCGGCTGCGTCCGGTGCGTTTTGGATCTAATCAGCAATCGGTCGGATGTTACCGAGCGGTTTCCTGCAGGATTCTTCAAATATTATGAAAACGACGCGAAATACTGAAAAACGGCCAAAATCTGTGGCACTTTTAAGGCTTATTAGCCCCTTAACTGTCTGGCACTTAAAGAGTTAAGTGCAATGACTTGCCTCAAATTTTTTGAGTAAACTCTACTTATCCGGGCGGGAAAACCAATCAAATCACTCAATCAATCAATCAAATTTTATTTATATAGCGCCAGATCACAACAAATGTTATCTCATGACACTTTATATATAGAGTTGGTCAAAACCAGACTCTAAGCCAATTTACAGAAACCCATCAGAATCCTCCAGGAGCAAACACTTGTTACTGGTGACAGTGGTGAGGAAAAACTTCCCTTTAACAGCAGAAACCTGGAGCAGACCCAGACTCCTGGAACATGGCCGTCTGCCTTGCCTTGCTCTAGTTGGACCATAAGGGATTATCCAAAACAAGGAGCTACTTTATATTGAAATAAATGTTGGAATGGCAATCAATTAAAGTTCGCTCTCTGACGGGACATCACAGTGTTTTGACCCTAAAACAGAAAAATGCCTCGTGGGAAGACATTTGAAGTCATAAACGAAATGAACCTTTACCCCTTTAGCCCTACCAGCCCGCGGGCAGGCCAATAGGGCTAAAAAATTATGTTAGGGCTAAAAAATTATATTAGTATTCTTCTACTATAAAAATATAATAAATCAGGACAATGGATGTTTTTTTTCAACTTTTGCTCAAAGTTTAGACCCTAATGTTAATAAAAGTACATCAAAAGTGTATTTCAGTGCAAACTTTAATATTCAAACATGATTTTTAATCTTTGTGGGGTGAAATATATGCTATTAAAAATCTCCAACACGAACAATTAATTTATGCATATCATCGTCAATCCAGCTGAAAAAAAAACAGGCGAGGATAAAAAATTCTAATTTCTCTTTTAGTTTGTTACAGTTTACTCAGGCATAGTAATAGATACAATATTTTACACAACGGGAATAGATTCTGTGAGGTCTCTAAATGTCCATAGACCCCAAGAACATCCATATGAACCTTATTATTGTGAAGTAATTCTTCATTTACTTTGGGTATGTCTGTTTAGGTGTTTTTCCCCTGAAAATATGGTCAGGGTTAAACAGGTTTAATACAGCTGGGTCAGTACCCCTTAGTTACTGTTGCTATGCATGCCACACTTTCTGCTATTGGACTTTATATAGTTGACTTTTCAAGGTCATTCAAAATAGAAATTTCAATTTTCTTCCCTTTTTTTGTAACAGAATACTTTTTTTTTTTAATAAACTGGGGCAGTCAAAAGCAGGCTATTAATTTCTGAATTTGAACAGTTATGTCAAGGCTGAGTGAATGCAGACCTTTGCACAGATTCAGAGAAATCATATAACGGCAGTGTTTGTAGTCCAAGTCCAATCCTGCCCACGGGAGGAATTTGTTAAATGAGGGCAGATCAAGGATGTCAAAATCATTTTAGTTCAGGGGCCACATACAGGCCATTTCGATCTCAAATGAGTCGGACCAGTAAAATACCATTCTAATAACCTACACTACGAACAAAAAGTTAAGGATATTTTTAATTTTTGGGCTAAACAGTTGGGATTCTTGCACAGCGCTTTTTACTTTTTTGTGTGTGAATTGATTTGAAACGCATTTTTTTAATGACCAGACATAGTTTTATTTACAAATGGCAAAAATGACCCAAAAAAAGATTAAATATCCTTAACTTTTTGTTTGTAGTGTTTAAATAATGACAACTTGAATTTTTTGTCTTTGGTTTAGTGTAAAAAAAAAAGTAAAATTACATGAAAATATTTGCATTTTCAAACTATCCTTTTCAAAAAAATGTGAATCAGCTGAACAAATATTAACAACCTGAAGTGTTTTAAAAGAAGTGCAATTTTAACAATATTCTGCCTTTTACGAAATATTTTGTGTATTTATAGAGCCATTGCAATTTATAAGTGGTGATGCACATGTGTAAAGGATAAACTGAGGCATGATATTGTTAAAATTGCACTTATTTTTCTGCAGGTTGTTTGTGGTTGTTCATGCTATTCACATTTTTTAAAAGATAGTTCATAGATGTAAATATTTTTCATTTTTTCACTGTTATTATTTTGAGATCATATGTGGCCCCTGAACATCTGTTCTAAAGGTTCACAAGGACAAACAATTGATCATAATCTGCACTATATAAATAAATTTGATGGACCTTGGCTTGTTTCGTCTTTTGTCTGCATCTTCACAAAATCCTTGGACACAGCCTTGGATAAGCCAAAGAAACAAGCTGAGATTTCTCTAGATTTCTCTATTAATCTAAAAATATTGATTTAAAACTCTGCGATTGAAAAAATGGGCAGATTATTAATAACAACAACAGAAACAGTTAAGCCCTGCACAAACCTCTGGTGAAATCTGCATTGGAAGAACATCAGATGCTGCTTTACTTTGAAGGTTTTCACTATAATTATAAAGCAGACAGATATACAGTATTTCACAGAGGACATTATGAAGTAGTTTTGCTCTTTTATTATAATTGTATGTATTTTATATGCTCTTATTTAACCAATAAATGATGGATGGTTGATTTTGCAGCTTTTTCTGAATTCATCACCTCAATTGGCTTCTGTCTTCTTTCATTTTCTTTACATTTATGCTCCGTTCAAACGTCTTTGTTGTGATTTTCCTACATTCTGTTGTATTTCCTATAATTGCAGTCTTCTTCCTTTTGATTATTGATATTGATTTTATCAGGATTTCCTCCAGATATCATTTGCCGAGGCTAGACTCTGATTTGAAATTACTTTTACGGCCTGGTATTAGACTTACTTTTATTGTTCTTTTGTGATATCCAGTAAAATCACGGCTCAATCCCCAGCGTCTGCTTTCGGCCTGGTTCAATTTATTACACTAACAGTCAACATAAGCTCTGTTTGGATGTTTCGCTCACTAAAGAAAATTACATAAAGCAATAGAACTAAAGTTTTTGTGCTTGATTGTTCAAAGAAATATTGAGCTTTACTTCTGTTTGATGAGAGGACTATGAGGTTATATTATGTTAGTATAAGACAAACAGACGCTTCTTGTTTGCAGGTTTCTTTCACAAACACATGATGTTTAATTCAGTTCTGTTGAAAGATGCTATCCCAAGCGGGGCAATTAAAAATAATATGAACAACACTGTTAATTTATGCACTTTTAATGCAATGTAACAAAAAATATGACCATTGGTGACTTTAAATATGACAATATAACAAGATTAACCCTTTCATGCATAGTGGTCACTGCAGTGGACAGCTATTCTGCAGCTGTCCTCTTGTATTTTCATGGATTTTGTTGTTTCAGTTCCATATCAGCCAACACCGTGGACACTTATGCACCATCCCATAATACGCTGTAATTCGTACCATCACTGTAACTTTCCTGTTCTTGATAAACCTGATCTGCAGTGACATATTTGAATTTAAATCAATTGCTAATTGTTATCACATTGTAATTAACAGTTTTTTTTGTTTTTGTTTTTTTTTTGTTAATAAAAAGATGTTTTGTTTTGTTTTGGTTTTTTTTGCATATTATCTGAATTTGTAATAACTAGTATTATAGTATGTTAAAATGTGAGAAAATATCAGACTAGCTGCATTAAAAATGTTTTTATTTCATAGTTTTCACACTGTATGTTGCTTCAAAAATGAACCGCATGGTGTTCAGCTGAGTGGACATTTTTGTAACTTCATGAAAAATAGGTTCATAAAAAAATTCAATCACATTGTTTTTTTCATGTCTAAAGAGGAATAAAAATAGTCAGAAAAAAATCTCATAATTCATGCATGAAAGGGTTAAACATCAGTGTTGTTAGATTCACTGTATATTTGACACTATTTTGTTGATATTTCACTGCTATAGCTATACACAAAAACCCAGGAAGTAGTTTTAGTATGTTTTAATAATTTTAAAAGACGTTCAAATCTATTCAATAATTTTATTTGTCACTTTATTGGCACAACTTGTTTGGTAACATCTCCCACTGTAAACTACATATTGTATTAACAGTTAATAATAGTTGAAAACTGTGATAGGTTCTTAATTTTTAATTTTTTTATTTAAAAAAAAACCCAATATTTTTTATAATAATGATAATCTTTATTTATATAGCACTTTTCATACAATAAAAACTGTAGCACAAAGTGCTTTACATATCAGTTTAAAAATCAGTACCGCCCCCCCACCCACACTCACCTGCACACACACACACACACACACACATATACATGCAAACCCACAAGCTCACACATACTTAAGAAGACTGACTGAGCACGGGTAGACCAGAACAAAAATGTACAAGTAAAAGTAAAACATCAATTTAGGAGGCGCTGTCTCAGGGAGCCATCCGCACCAGGAGGCAGCCGCCGACCCCGGCGACCAGGCACCAGCAACACAGCCCCGCATCCCAACTAGTGGGAGAGGGCCAACTGGGACCCCCACCCACCAGAAAGGAGCGGACCCCAGCGAGAGAAGGCGCCACAGCCCCCGGAGTCCACAGCCGCCCCCCGGCATGGAGGGCTCCCTCTGATGAAACACCGGAGAATAAGAAACATTAAAAAGATATAAAAGAACTGATTAAAAGAAGCTAAATTTAAGACATATATGAAAACAATAAAAATATTAAACATTAAAATGATAAAACAGAAGCACTGGTTAAAAGAATCTTAAGATATATATATTAAATATAACTGTAAAACCTTTGCGTAGATAAAACAGAAGCATCAGTTAAAAGCCAAATTAAAAAGGTGGGTCTTGAGCCTGGTTTTAAAAATTTTCATCAAAATATTCATCAAAGTATCATTAAACAAAAAAAAGCAAAGAAATCAGAAATTCAGAATGACTGAAATTAATAACCTTATAATGAGTAAGTTATACGATCTACAAACTCTTTCATTATTAAAGTTCCATGCAATGAGACAGACAGACAGACAGACAGACAGACAGACAGACAGACAGACAGACAGACAGACAGACAGACAGACAGACAGACAGACAGATAGATAGATAGATAGATAGATAGATAGATAGATAGATAGATAGATAGATAGATAGATAGATAGATAGATAGATAGATAGATTAACTGTTCCGCTCATTCTGAGGCATCGGCATATACCATGAAGGGCCTTGCCCAAGGGCCCACCTGGATCCACATTTCACCCCTGCTGGGATTCGAATCCCCAACCTTTCACTCCAAAGTCAGTGGCGAAGACAACTCGAGAAACTGGAGAAATACCAAGACCTGAAAGAGAAGACAGAGAAAATGTGCGGTGTGAAGGCAGCAGTGGTCCCAGTAGTGATGGGGGCACTAGGGGCAGTGACCCCCAAGCTGAGAGGATGGCTCCAGCAGACACCAGGAACAACATCAGAGATCTGAGTCCAAAAGAGTGCAGGCCTAGGAACAGCTCAGAACCCGTGCAGAACCCTCAGGCTTCCAAACCTCTGGTAGAACACCTGACACCACACAGGTGGGTGAACACACAGTTTTTGTTCCACATATTTACATTTTCTTTCACTGAAATTATTGAAAATCCAACCACTAAAAGATCTAAATATGTTTCATTTATAATATTTGTCAAAGCCTGCTTTACCTCAACTGTCGCAAACTTGCACCGAACCATTTCCAATACAGAATCACACAAGATAGGGTGTGTATTCCCCCAGTACCTGTTTGGACATATTTGATACAAACCTAGTCAGGACACAGAAAATAATTTTGTGGCATCAATAGAATCATCTGGGAAAATCTGTTTGATTACTTTTTCACTATTATTGACCATTGTGCCTGTTTGCATCACACCTAAACTTCTATCTATCTATCTATCTATCTATCTATCTATCTATCTATCTATCTATCTATCTATCTATCTATCTATCTATCTATCTATCTATCTATCTATCTATCTATCTATCTATCTATCTATCTATCTATCTATCTATCTATCTATCTATCTATCTATCTATCGTCAGTTTAACAATCTCCACTTAATTTAGCATCTGCTTGAAAGCAAAAACACAAATAATTTATTTTCTAATATACTTGTACATAAATTCAGACATTAAGAGGTTAAGTCTGTTTTATATTAAGCCATTTATTATTAATAACTCAGTCTCAGTTTTTACAGTGTAGTTTTGAAGTGGATTAAACACCCATCACCCGTTTTCATCCCTGTTATCCAAAGCTTATGGAGTTTGTCATGTCTGTTTCAGTTGTGAAGAGTTGGTTGTCCAATCTTCAGAGGCTAAAATGACGTTGCGGTGCTCAGTGAGGCTCTGTGAACTCGGCAGCTGAAGCGTCACTATCAGCCTGATGAACGCTGCTCTACATGAGTGTGGCTCACGCTGATCTTCGACGCTCACTCATCCTCCTGTGTTTTCTGTTCTCCGTGGGGAGGCTGTTAACATGCCGGACCACGGGCCGGGGGGACTGTCAACCCCCTCCCCGTGTGCTCCCAGCTTGCATCAGGTGCCACACAGCGTTTACACAGACGGATATGAACACCGAGAGCATCCTCCTGGTCACCACGGCCACATGTTCCGCCTCTTTTCCCCATCAGATGAGAAGCAGATGACAGTCAGCGATGTGTGGTTCTCTCAGCCGGAGCCTCCACACTCCTGCTTCCAAGAGGGGGCAAAACAGGTCGAATGCTTCTGCACATTAATCCAGATGGCTGGCTGCAATTTCAAAAGCCTCATTGTCATTCTCTGACATTTCACAAGCCCCCCCGCTGTGTCTTTGCTTATCTGACTCATGCTGACTGAAATGAGAATCGGAGCAATATGGAATTCAGATGCTTCAGTGAATGATCAGCACTAACTCTGTCTCTTGATACAAAGAGCAGGATTTTTCTGTCCTGGTTGTCTTTAGACATTTAGGGGCCAGATCAGGCAGTGACACCGGGATATATTTCATGTTCAATAACCCCTGTGTTGAAAACTAAATAACTTATCTCCTTGTTTAATATGTGTATGAACAGGTCTCAGTAAGTATTTTCACATGAGATATTACAATGTACACAGTGACGTGCAGTGGGGTTCATGGCTGGGGAGGCACCGACTCTTTCAGAGCCAGATCTACAAATATATGGTGGCCTGAGAAACTGGAATAGAGAGAGTGAGCAAAAGGAAGGACCTGGGTATATGGGCTCTGCATCAAGTCAGCATAGGTAGACTGGCAGGAACTCAACAGGAAACCTTCAAAAAGAGCCATTTCAAACTAAAAATAAAAAAAGTTTATGGTCTTACCTTTATTTGTACATGAAATCCATGCGCCGATCCTGGTGAATTAAAGTGTATAAAAAAGAACGAAGAAGATTATAAGCGCATGAATCTGTGGACTCACAGGCGCCATCTATCATGAGGCAGGGGTACTGTTTGCCTCCCCTAGTGACTTTTTCACTGCGGTTTTATGATTAATCTGTGAGCCTAAACACATTACAGAAATACATTCCATACGTTATGCAGATTATGGAGGGATAGAGCATATAATCAGAGTGTTTGAAAGCATTTTAACTGCGATATACAGAGGGACAGCGACACAATATTTTCATCGGGTACCAGCAGAGTTCATGAGGGGAGGAGACAGTTCTCCTGGAGGCACAGCACAGCGCTGCCTCTCCTCCCTGTATTTGAACGGAGCATGCGGAATTTCTGCTATTCTAATTGAAAAAAAAAAAAAAAATAATAATAATAATAATAATAATATTGGATTCGAACGGAAAATTAGTTTATAGGACATACCAGCTGACAACTACCAACATTTATTATATTTTATAGTCAAGTTTTTTTTCTTTTCAAGATTGACAAGGGAGGCTCTGCCTCCCCTGCCTCCTCTGACTGCACGTCACTGAATTTACAGAAATAAAATTTTGGGGTAAAAATAATTAAATTACTGCTGCGTGACACGGGGACTCAAAATGAACATCTTTTTTTTTCACTTTACGCAAAAGTAAAATCATAAGAAACTGATACTAAATGAAACACAGGGCTTTAGCTAAAATGTTAACCCTTTAAACTCTAAGCCTAAAATGGTCTGCCTGGACTGTTTTTTTATTATTTTGACTATAAAAAGGTTAGAAAATGTGCTATGAGTGAGTCTGTTTGCTCATTTTTCCAAAGCCCCTATTTTCCAGATCTTTCAAAATCTAGAAATCATTGACAATTTAGTGCATGTTATAATTCTGCTAAAACTGCTTCTTCTCCTTCTTCTAGTACAGGCATGAGTGAAATTATCATAATGACCCAATAAAGCCTATAAAGTCTAAAGTCTCAGGTTTCAGACACTGTTGAAATTTTTCCAGTTGCACAAACGGTGAAAGAGTTACAGCCATCCAAAGTGCATATGCCCAGGGTGTGTCAGTGATGACACATCAGGTTATAAAGGGTTAACATGTGAAGTCTGGACTGACTACCATGAAAAAAAAATGTCTGTCTTTTTCTTTAGATATTTCAGTTCATTCTCATTCCATTTTCATTGTTGTGTCTTATTTAGTTTCAAGCCAAGTTTCACAGTGTCCCAGAGATGAAAAAATATGAGACAGTAAATTGATGAGACACTAGATAGTTCTCAACAAGCTTAGAGGAGTATTATGTATGTAATGTCTATTTAGGCAAATCTAAACAGTAAAAGTAAATTGAATCAAACAAAGGGTCTGAAGTGTGATGTTTATGGCCTCATTCATTTACACTATTTGTTTAATCACTTGTAATCACATTTTAAAGCTGTTGCTGAGACTCTGCAGTAATGTGGTCATGCACGGTGGTGTTTTCCAAATCCTTTCCATTGGTCGTTGAGTTTCTTTCTGAGGGTTGTGCTCTTTTACAGTGAAGTTTCTGCAGATGGGCACCAAGACCTTGACAACACACACACTAGTATTTTTTTTAAATTTATCTTTTATGTGGTTTTGGGCTTTTGTCTGCAGGAAAATGCAATTTGAGGCCACGGAAAACTGAAAATTTAGAAAATATTACAAAGCTCTGTTTGACTATTTTCTTTATTGGGGTATTTTATAGTGTTTGTTGTTACCGCTTTTGTGTGATATCAAATCATGTGCCATCTGTTGGGACAGCATCTTCCTGAAAATGAGTATATTTACATGTATGCTATTACTCCGGTTTCAACCCTTATTCTGAAAAAGACAACATTCCGAATAACATCTTTACATGATTAATGAAAATGCCTATGAATATTCTACTTATGTTTATATGCAGATTTATATACCCATATTCAGCTTTTGACATAACGTACTGTAATATTTATAAATAGGTGTGTTTGGTTCTTTTCTTCGAAACATCCATCTCTATGACAGAGGTCCTTTGTCTTTAACCCGATTCAGGGTGAACAGGAGCAATGTGTCACAATCTGCAGTAAAAGCAAGGGGTAAGGGTCTCATCTCCAAAATGGAGCCGATGAGTAAATAACCACTTTTACACAGAGATCCCGGAAAAAAGGTGAGATGGTGATCCCATCTTTTTTCCACCATTTACTGATTTCCACAGCCAAGTCAAAGGAGTAACAGAGGTGAGACAGGCTGGACTTTTATACAGTGGACCTGCATTCTGGAATCAAAGGGGCGGTGACACAGCACAGCGAATAGTGTGATGTTTAACTTGCACCTTGGAAATACCCCGAGCATAGCGGTGTTGCTAACCTCTCCCGAATTGGCCCGTTGTTCACTGTTCCACAAATGTTAGCATGGATAGAGTCCTCCACCCAGGGTCTCCCCAGTTCAACATCTTTCTGGTCACGTCTGGTCTGGTGAACGTGGAGGGTATTCAATGAAACCCCTCTGTCCAATCCACCTGTTTGGTAAGTTCACCAGACCTCACACCACTACACTTTTTTTATGGGGATACCTAAAAGACAAATGCCGTGTTTCCACTACATGGAACCGGCTCGACTCCACTCGGGTACCAGGTCCTATTCCTGGAGACCATTTCCATTACACGATACTACTGACTTTACAGTACCTGGACGTAATAGCGATGCAGCGTGTAACTTCCGTGTCGTCTGCTCAGAGAGTTGCTGATAAACTTGTTCATCGTGCGTTGTCTCGTCAAACTCGTGCTGAATTTTTACTCAGCCACCAAAGATTAAACCTCCTCCGACCATGGTGTAGTTTTACAGGCTGTCATTATGTGGATTAACCTACCGCTATATTTACTGTAAACTTCCGCATCTGTTTTTTGTAAAATGGTGGGTCACAGAGACAACTCCCTGACCAATCAGTGGTCTGCAGTGTTTACACATCATGTTTTAGTATCTGGTCCCCAGTCCTGGAACCTCAGCGGAGGTGATACCAAAAATCTAGTACCAGGTACCAGATTCCAGGTCCTGTTTCGTAATGGAAACACAAAAAGGCCGAGTTGAGTCGAGCCAGTACCATATAGTGGAAATGTGGCAAATGTCTATGTTATGAGACCTGAATTACTGAATTGAGAGCAGCCATTGAATGTGAATGTACGCAAATACCAAGGGAATGGTTTGGTGATGTGTGCGATTCAATTGCTTGGTGTTGTCAGCAGTGTCTGGACCAGAACGGACGTCAGTTTGAGAACAGGTGGTGACAAAACAATGAAATAATGTTTGTAAATTCTATTACATTTTGAAAATTAATAATAATAATAATAATAATGTTTATGTTTATGCATTTGGCAGACGCTTTTTTCCAAAGCGACTTACAGGGGAAAACCAATCAAATCACTCAATCAATCAAATTTTATTTATATAGCGCCAGATTACAAAAAAGTTATCTCATGACACTTTATATATAGAGTTGGTCAGAACCAGACTCTAAGCCAATTTACAGAAACCCAACAGAATCCTCCAGGAGTAAACACTTGTGACTGGTGACAGTGGCGAGGAAAAATAATAATAATTATACATCAGTTTTATATAGTGCTTTTCTAAGTACTCAATGACGAATTTAAATCAGTTTTCATAAACACCTACTTTAAAATTATTTAAAGTGTGTATGCATTTTTTTTTGGGACACCCAGTATGTACATACGGTTTACCGCTGACTGGCTTTAACCAGGTTCTGAATACTTCCTCCTCCAATCACTTCTGCTAAAACTTGCATTTTCCCATTTTTCTGACATTTGCTACTATTCCCTCTGCTCTTTCACCACAGCATGAGCAGAGCACGTTGCATTCCAAGCATCCAGTGTTGTCACTTTGTGCATCGGCCATAAAGAATAGCCAATTAAAGGGTTTGGCCTGTCAATCATCACATTATACTTCTGATCAAAATTATTGAATGTTTATATAATCAAAATAAATCTGGACATTGAATTTAATGCTTTTTAATGCCATTTAAGGCCTTCATTTTCACAAAATCTATTTAATGACTTTTAATGCTTTTTAATGACCTGCACAAACCCCGTAACATCTGCACACGAACCATCAGAGGGTCGTGTACAGTATTTGGAAAATTCATTCGCGTTGTGTTTAATCGTAAAACAATTCAGCAAAACCACATGAAGGGAATGACACCGCTCAAGGACCATGCAGGCCTTATCAGTCCAAATATAATGAATTCTTAAATAAAAGAGCAATATTAGTATAAGCCTGTGACAGCTCCACATCATTTACCAAAACTGTAATCACATTTAAAGGCTCATCCCCTCCCTGGTGGCAGATCTGACTGCCATTAGCCTGAGCTGGAAGGATGCCCTTCATGTTATTTATAGCTGAAAAGATTGGCCAAGGTAAGAACCAGCAATGATTTCCTTGTCACTTTCACTAGTTTATATCGGCTCATGCTTCATCACCGCCAAAACTGATGGCTCAATTCCAGGAGCAAAAATACAATCAGCGCCTACATTGACCTGCTGTCTATGTGAAAAATATGGTGTTTAAGGGAGTGAAGTTCCCGGGTGATTGGTGAGTGGTAACTGAGCTAAATAGCTCGAAGCATTTAGGACAACCACGGATAATCTGCAAAGTGGAAAAATGAAAGTACAATGTCTCAACTGGCGAATATTCCTGTTCAGTGAGTTCAGACGCATATGGGTGTGCGCGTATCACAGTTATATGCCTTTTGCTGTAGAGGATTAGCATAGCACAGTTACCCACATGTCAACCTCAATCAGAGTGACTGCTCAGTCAGAACTGAGTTTTCAGGCTTGAAGAAATTCATTTACTCCACACCTCTTCTCCGACTTCATCTTAAATCAGTGGCCATTCAGCTCTGATGGGAGGACTTATGGCATGTGGGTCCCCGCAGCAAATTTAAAGGAGAACTTTGCAGCCAGAGAAGGAAATATTGGCAGAAGTGGATGTAATGTTAGTGGAATCAGATGTTTATACAGTGTCATCCTCTGAATAGAGACACATAATGCTAGCAGTGTGTTTGCGTCTGTGTGGTGATGCCAGCACCAGGGAGTAGATGTTGTCAGGCTTGTCAGAATCGGTTTCATGCCACAATGTTGTTGCGTTTCATTTGTGGTTTTTTCCTCCTACTACATTTTTTGTGCGCGTATAAAGTCATCTGCACACTGTTATTGTCCTACTATGTCAGCGTTAATGCTGTTTTTTCACTTACTGTAGCTTAGTGAAGATGTAATTATTTGTAAAAGTGCTTTTTAAAGGTTTATTCACACTAGACAAACCAGTTCATGGTGCCGTTTGTCCACTACTTCTGGGAGTAACTACCCAGATAGCAAATGGGCATTGAATTAATGTTGATTCTTCATCAATTTGCACCCTCCGCTAATATAGAAACAATGTTGATTTCATAACTACAGACCAATGGTATTTTAACCCTTTTCATGCATGACTTATGAGAACCTTAATCAAGATTTTTTTCCTGAGTGTTTTTATTCCTATTTAGGCATGAAAAAACAATGCGATTGAATTTTTTTTTAGGAATCTATTTTTCATGGAGTTACAAAAATGTCCACTCAGCTAGGCACCATGTGTTAAATTTTTGAAGCAAAGACACATATATTTAAAACCTATTATCATAAAGTGATATACTGTGTGAAAACTATGAAATAAAAACATTTTTAATGCAGCTAATCTGATGTTTCCTCACATTTTATCATACTCTAATACTAGTTTTTACTCATTTCATGGAGATAATACATTAAAAAAAAAAAAAAAAAAACTTTTTGTTTGAGAAAATTAGCTGTTGATTTACACTCAAACATGTTAGTGCAGATAAGGTTTATCAAGAACAGCAAAGTAAAAGTAATGGTCTGAATATCAGTGTCCATGCATGAGCGTCCATTGTGTTGGTTGAAATCCTTTTGAGATCCAGTAAAGTGAAAATCTTTAGCTTTTTTATGTTGAACAGTCATCTTGATTGGAAACTGCAAAATGCAAGTTTTTTCAGATACATTTTTAAATGATTTTCATTTATTTATTTTTTAACCCTTTCATGCATAGTGGTCACTACAGTGGACAGTTGTTCAAAGCTGTTCTATTGTATTTCATGGATTTTGTTGTTTTAGTTCCATATCAGCCAACACAGTGGACACTTATGCATCATCCCATCCGCTGAAATTCATACCATTACTGTAACTTTGCTGTTCTAGATAAACCTGATCTGCACTAACATGTTTGAGTGTAAAAAAAAAAAAAAGTTAATTGTTATTAGACTGTAATTAACAGTTTTGTTTTGTTTTTTGCATATTATCTCCATGAAGCGAGTAATAACTAGTATTAGACTATGTTAAAATGTGAGAAAACATCAGATTAGCAGCATTAAACATGTTTTTATTTCATAGTTCTCACAGTGTATCAGTAAATACATGTTTTTTGTTTCTAAAATGAAACACATGGTGTCCAGGTGAGTGGACATTTTTTTAACTCCATGAAAAATAGGTTCATAAAAAAAAATTCAATCGCATTGTTTTTTGTTTTGTTTTTTTTTGGGGGGGGGGTCATGCCCTAAGAGGAATGAAAATCACTCTGGAAAAAAATCTTGATTAAGGTTTTCATAATTCATGCATGAAAGGGTTAATGGAATGTCCTTTGCAATGAACAGCATTTTTTTTTTTCTTGTATTATACATATTAACAGCATTTCTTTTTTTTTATTAAAACTGTCAAACTTTAGTCCCCTACAGAGAACAAAAATGCATTGGTGGGTCTCAGGAGGATATGAAATTAAAACAACTAAACCCAATGAATATACAAGAGAACAGCTGGAGAACATCTGTCCACTGTAGTGACCACTGTGCATGAAAGGGTTAATGAATGTGAATATTGGAACAAAATTGAAATTGCAACATAACTAAAGATCAACGTTGTTTCAATGATATTTCAAGCAAATAAGCATTCAAACAACGTAAAATCAACACTGCATTGTCGACGCTCTCTAGGGATTCCCAAGGTGAGGGTCGCGACCCCACCCCACCCCCGAGAGGTTCATGAGGTGATTTTCAGAAATGTCTTGAAGTCGCTCCTGGGGTAATAATGACAGATTAAGTGCGTTATTGTTACATTTATAATTTGAAGGGAGGAAATGTGCTCTATGGGTTTTAATCAAATGCTTTCACCTTGTTAGTGATGACCTCCTCTGTTGGATTGTAACAACAGCTTCACAGCGACATTCAGCGAAGCCATTGTTCCGCCCACAGGTTTGACTAATGGTGCCACGTTAATAAAAATAAACATTAACACAAACCCCCCATTGAACTGTTGCACATAAAATAGAACATAATGAGTAAAATGTCCAGTACCCACAATGCAACTGCACCTTCCTTTGCAAAGGTGAGAGGCTGCCCAGCACCATACACTGAAACAATGTTCACTCAGTGTCGGACATTTCAATATTAAAAGCACAACATCTATACTACATTGATTCAACAACATTTTTTCAGATGTTGAAATGGTATCTGTAATTAAACACTGAATCAACACTGATTTTTCAACCTCAACCAAAAATAGCCAATCTGACCAAAATTCAACACTGAATCAGTGCCTATTTGCTCTCTGGGTAGTATCATAATAATGTAGTTACGATTAAACAGACAAATCCAGTCCATTTTTCTAATTTGTTACTCAGTTTTACAGTTGGACAAGAATCAATCAGACTTGGTTGAACGTTTAGACAATTTGAGCCGTTTAAAGGGGTTCTATGGAGCATTGATACCTCACACTCAACAATAGGAAGTCACGTACCAGTACTTATGTAGGACCACCAAAACTATCAACAAATCAGTATAAGACTGTAGCAGCAAGTTATTTTGTTTATATAATCAAAATAAATCTGGACATTGAATTTAATGCTTTTTAACACCATTTAAGACCTTAATTTTCACAAAATGTATTTAATGACTTTTAATGCTTTTTAATGACCTGCACAAACCCTGTAACATCTGCGCATGAACCATCAGAGGGTCATGTACAGTATTTGGAAAATTCATTTGTGTTGTGTTTAATTGTAAAACAATTCAGCAAAACCACATGTTAAAACACCACCAAAATCTAACTCATAGCCAGTTATTTTGAGACTTGGTCCAAATAACACTGTTTCATAATCTTCACATGCTGCATCAGTGGTGAGATACTGAATGAAATGTAACCAAGTTTTTTCAAAGAATGTGAGTTTATCTATAAGAGTATGTCTAATTCTTTCTAAGTGGAGTGTGTTAGTGAGGTCACACAGCCACATCTTTGTGGAGGGTACATCTCTCTTTTTCCAGTGCATGAGAAGTAACTTCTTTGCAATGATCAGACTATAAAGAAACGAAACGCTGCTGGAAAGGGTTTAGTTTTTTAACATCATCTGAAATTCCCAAAATAATAAGGGGTAGTTTAGGCTCACATAACCCTTTTAAACTGTAAATATGGTCATAATAAGCTAAATATAAAACACTCCCATGCAATGACAACCACTTCATTCTGATAATTAAGGTTTCATTAAACCAAAAAACTGTGTGACAGCCTGTAAGGCCACAACTACTAGAACACACTAATTACAGGTATGTTGTTGAAGACGTGTGTTGTCACAGCTGAGTCTGTTACCTTCAGAGGACTAACTACCAAAACAGTTGTGACACACAGAGAAGAGAACCACCAGCGATCTGTACCACTAATTATTTGTCATCATAGTGATAATAAAAGGTAATACAAACATTGGGAGCTATCTTCTACACTGTGACATTGCAGCACTAAAATTATACAACTACATGTGCATTAAAGCTACAAGAGCTGAAATCTGGAAGGTAAAAATACATACTTTCCCTCTGCAGCTTTTTCCTCTCTGTCCAAACCAAAAGATTAAATATCCTGTAAATATACAGAAGATTGTTGGCTTGGTCAACAGAATCAGAGATAACAATTCCAGTTAATCATGTATTTAACCTCCCTATAGACCAGACCTAGGCAAAGTGTGGCCCGATAGCTGACCCTGATCATGCATGAGGTCACTGGCAAATTAAGTCAATGCAAATATATATCATGGTAATAGATGCAACCCACGTAACGACTCATCTTTTATTTTGTAGGATCTGCTAAATTAGCGTGTTTCGCACATACTTTCCATACACAGCATAAAGCTTATTGGTTTGTTGGTCAGTTTCAGCCCATTAAGATGTCAGCTAAAGCCAAAAAAAAGAAAGAAAGATTGATTAAGAATGCAGAGATTTTAACAAGACATGGACTGCTAAGTATTTCTTTACTGAAGTCAGAAAAGGAACTGAGATATGCAAACAAACAAAGCTGCATTTATGGTTTTTCATGTAAAGTTAACATGGAGCTGGTTTTGCACATTTTTGAAAATGTTTTTGTGAATATTCATTAAATAGTTGTATTCTGTGCTCCACATTTTCATTGTATCATTGTATTGTTGTTGTTTTTATAGAGATATATAGTGAGCAGAGCTGCAAGTGAATTGATCCGGCCCTTAATAACTGTCAAAGTTTCTCATGTGGCCTCATTGGAAAATTAATTGCCCACCCCTGCTATAGACTGAAAACAGAGTAAAATGTAATACGTTGAAAGATATTTACTATTTTTGCTACTGATCCCGAAAAACAATGACAGCTTTAACCCTACAGCTTTAACAAGTGGTGCCAGTCATAACAAGCCCCGCCCCTCGCATCTATTGTAGCTTATTTTGGCATCGATCCAGCTGATGTCATCATGTCTATGAGTGTGCTGATGTCAGCATATCAACTGCCTCTATATATGTGCCAAGTTTGAAGTAAACTGAAACAAAATTTATGTTTTTATAGACATGTGAAATTTCACCCATTATAAGGAAATTGGGGGGGGGGGAGATTTTAAAAACGTATAAAAATTTTTAACTTTGACCTACTTTTCCCAAAATCTATCCACATCTCTTCTGGGTCACCGGCAATCTATGAACCAAATTTGGTATGAATTCAACTAATAGTTTTGCTGCTAAAATGTTAACAAACAAACAAACAACCAAAAACAATACCCCTTGCCTCCCGTCCAGGGGGTGGGGTAATAAGAGAATGGAGGCAGATATTTTGTAACTAATGCAACATTTCTTAGTGGCATCATAATAACATATAGTTTAATTTACACCTTACAGTTTAATTATCCAGGTTTTTACCCAAGTCTGTTCTTATACTTCTAATTTACTATGTGGAGTGTGTTAGCTCTTCTTACCTCCACCAAGGAGGTTATGTTTTTGCCGCCGTCTGTCTGTCTGTCTGTCTGTCTGTCTGTCTGTCTGTCTGTCTGTCTGTGTGAAAGATAACTCAAAAAGTTATGGACGGATTTGGATGAGAATTTCAGGAAATGTTGATACTGGCACAAGGAACAAATGATTAAATTTTGGTGGTGGTCTGGGGGGGGGCACTGATCTGCCTTGGCAGAAGTCTGCGCTGTCTGGGTGCTTTTCTAGTATTCTATTAGTTATTTAGTTGTTAGTTATAGTCGGAAAAAACTTGCATTACAGTCAATGGCAAGAGATAAGTTCTTTTTTTTAATACCATTTCAATCACATTTTTCAATTTAACTTTTTCATGCATGAATTATTATACAACTGAGTGGGATCATTACTCCCAAACAAATAAAGTGTCCACTTCAATTATTTTGAGTAAGACAGAAATATTACAGGGTGGGGAAGCAAAATGTACAATATTTTGAGGCAGGGATTGAAAGACAGTGTATGACCAATTAGTTTATTGAAAGTCATGAGAATTTATTTGCCACAAGAAAATTGACATAAAAGAAGATGTTTTTATTCTATGTGTCCTCCTTCTTTCTCAATAACTGCCTTCACACACTTCCTGAAACTTGCGCAAGTGTTCCTCAAATATTGGGGTGACAACTTCTCCCATTCTTCTTTAATAGTATCTTCCAGACTTTCTCGTAATAGTTTTGCTCATAGTCATTCTCTTCTTTCCATTATAAACAGTCTTTATGGACACTCCAACTATTTTTGAAATCTCCTTTGGTGTGACGAGTGCATTCAGCAAATCACACACTCTTTGACGTTTGCTTTCCTGATTACTCATATGGGCAAAAGTTTCTGAAAAGGTATGGATAATAGTGTTAGGTATGATTATGACATCAATATATGTTTGGTTTTAAAACAATTGACGTAGTGCCTGCTGAGAAAAAACAACTAAATGTTCATTGTAAATTTTGCTTCCCCACCCTGTACAACCAAGTGTTTCTTTGAACACAATTTAAATGATGCACATATATATTGTATAGCATAGTATCCAATAAGAGTGGGCGATACTGGGAATATTGGTATCGATCCAATACCAGGTAAATGCAGTGCTAGTATTGCCGATACTGATACTTTTTATTTGAAATGTCATGATCATTGAATAATTTTGCAATTTTGCCTTTAATTGTAACTTTTTTCTACATGTGGTGTTTTAAAAAGGATAACACTTCCATAAAACAGAGATCTTTAACTAAACAATGAGCCCACTTGATAAATGATGTGTGCCAATTTACTTTTACATGTTGATTTTCACTTTCCCATAATCTGACTTTTGTATTATTGCAGAAAACATGGGGTTAGTCAGATACAAAGGTGGACAATGCAGCTGCTGGACAGTCTGTGTTTTGTGCAGTAACATATATTTGAACTGCTGTCTCAGTGTTACTGCATGGAAAATGCTTTTAGTATCCACAGGTTTACAAGCCCAGCTGTAGAAACACACTCAGTATGGTCTCAATTCGCTTGTTTTAAGTCACAGTCCAAATGTATTCGGCAGCCCCTAATTTAATTTATAAAGCATTAGTAAAGAGATAATTCACCACATGTATTATTTAAAGAGCTCTGTTTTACTTCACCAGAGGTGTTTCTCCTGGCTTTGCAGGAGTTTATGTCTCCTCTGTGGTTTATGTAATGTGCTGCTTTGTTATCTGTTGGTTGTTGGATTGATTTTATCAGACTCTTGCTGGCTCTTGTGAAGTTATTCTAATGGTGACCATGGTTTTGCAGTCACCCTCCTGTAATAAAATCCATTCTTGAAATCATCTCCAAAGACTTGGGGGTTTTTTTGTTTTTTTTATTATGTTTTCTTCCTTTGTGTAATTTTCTCTGCTGTACTTTTCCCTTTATCTTAATACTTATTACTTTCACCCCAGAAACCAGCGAAGGTCTTACACTGGGGGTCCGTCTGTCCATCAGTGTGTCTGTATGTGGATATCTATGTACTTAGCGACAAAATTTCTGAAAAAGACCCATGTGACATTTCAGTTTGTTATGTAAACAAGTGGACTGTGTTTATGATGGAGTCATCTTTGTAGTTGTTCACCGCTGAATGAAGTGGTTCAGTTGGACGGAAAGACTAAAGGATTAGTGATAATTAGGCTATCACTGGGGTTTTACGAATTTGAAAAAACATTTGTGATGAAAGTCATACACTGCTTTAAATATTCATAAAAATTCAACTCTTTGCTCAATAGGAAAAATATCAAAATGTGCTGACAGAACAGACCTTGTTCTTTCCAAAGACATCTGAGCATGCTCAGCACACAACCCACCACCTGTGGAATGGGGGTTAAAACAGAGCAGTGTGTGAGACCATAACAAAAGATGATTTGAGCTTTTTTTTTTTTTTTTTTTTTACACCGTTTTCTTTGACGTTTTTCGTTTTTAGTGTTGTTTGCAGAGTTGTGGTGATTTTTCTTTATTTGTTTTACTGTGATTTCAATGAGTTTTCACTGCATAACTACTTTTTGGAGTTCAACCACATGCCAAAAAGCAGCTGGACTGATTTATAAAAAAAAAAAAAAAAAAAAGAGCCCCTAAACAAAAACTACTGGGCCCAAATTCAAACACTTGTTGTTCAGTGTGTTTCACTTCACAGTTCATGTTCAACATCCTAAATTTCTCACTGATGTACAGGGTGGGGAAGCAACATTTACAATGAACATTTAGTTGTTTTTTCTCAGCAGGCACTACGTCAATTGTTTTGAAACCAAACATATATTGATGTCATAATCATACCTAACACTATTATCCATACCTTTTCAGAAACTTTTGCCCATATGAGTAATCAGGAAAGCAAACGTCAAAGAGTGTGTGATTTGCTGAATGCACTCGTCACACCAAAGGAGATTTCAAAAATAGTTGGAGTGTCCATAAAGACTGTTTATAATGGAAAGAAGAGAATGACTATGAGCAAAACTATTACAAGAAAGTCTGGAAGATACTATTAAAGAAGAATGGGAGAAGTTGTCACCTGAATATTTGAGGAACACTTGCGCAAGTTTCAGGAAGCGTGTGAAGGCAGTTATTGAGAAAGAAGGAGGACACATAGAATAAAAACATTTTCTATTATGTCAATTTTCTTGTGGCAAATAAATTCTCATGACTTTCAATAAACTAATTGGTCATACACTGTCTTTCAATCCCTGCCTCAAAATATTGTAAATTTTGCTTCCCCACCCTGTATATTCTGAGTGCCTTATTTAATAAAAACCTGTCGAACTTCAATTCTTGTCTTTGTCTTTTTCTGTTATTCCACCCTGTTTTGACCCTAAAACACACAAGCACATACTCACAGCAGCTTTTATGACACTTCTACAGATGCAAATTCGCAACAGAAATAATATCTCAGGTGTTGAAGGCTTAAAATCAAAGCCTTAAATTAAGTGTTATAAACTGACTGAAACATTAAAAGTTTGAACACAAGTTCACAGGTGCTGTGTTGAGCATCTCTCACCACTGACCTCCACCACAAGTAACTTCCCCTGAACATAAAAACACGAATCCAGGTCCTCGGGGCATGTTCTAAGGGTCAAGAAATTTATTTATAACATGCTGTAACATATACAGCATGTTTCTTTTAATGGAATTATTCAGCGTAGTGGACTTGATCTAAGGGTGTGTAAACCACCACAGTGGTCATTATATTTCCCAAAGTTTTCTTACAGACATTACACTGACTCGACACAGCTGAATGTGTCCAAAAAGAGCAAAAGAACAAATGCATTAATGAGACATTTTGTGGATTTTGCATTGAAGATATGAAAACACGTATCTGTGTCACACTGAAAAAAACTGACCCAAATAACGATGACTCAGAGTTAACTAATGCATGCAGTTATATCCCATAAAAAGCAATGACAGGGAAAGTTCTGCCCAAACTAATCCCAGACTAACACAGGAAACATCATATAATATTAAAGTCTGATCATTTGTGACTATTTGGTATAATGAACTGAAAAGGGTGTTTATTGAATTCATTAGGACATTGCCTACAAATGTGTATGCATTCAGCATGAACCAGTGTTATTATCGTGAACAAAAGAAAAACTAGAAATAAAAACTATAATTAAAAGAAAAATAATGATTAGTAGCTCAAACTGTATTGTGTGCTTGCAAAACTAACTAAAACGTATTAAAATTAAGCATAAAAGTCCCTTAGTTTTTGTCTTTGTCAGTGTCAATATTTTGCTCAAGCAATTATAGCGGGCGGCACCATACGACACTTCACGGTCCGTCACTTCTCGTCACTTGTTTTAGAGTCGTCTTCTCGTCCCCTCTCTACCTGGCAACATGGAGACTAAAGTTGGGAGAAAGCAGAAGAGTCCTGTCTGGGATTTCTGTGAATACAACAGCGAGGAAAAGAAAAGATATGAAAAAGATTAAACTAAAATTAAGCATTTAGGAAAAAACTAAAACCAATTAAAAAAAATAGCAAACCTGCTCTAAAAACAAATTAAAACTAAGTGACTTAGAGAAAAAAAAGTCTAAACTAAATAAAACTAAACTATAATGGAAAATCCAAAACTATTATAACTTTGGCATGAACTGACTTTAACCCTGTAACACCTGAATTATTAAATCATTGACAGAAAATTCCAGTTCTTTGAACCTGGAGCCTTTATTGGTCCTTCTGAACAACCCCTTTTTGTTTTTCTTTTTTTTTTTTTTTTAATATCAGTTTCCATGTATGAGTTTCAATTTTGTATCATATTTGATACATTGGGTCCCAATACTCAGAAATTATTATTTTTGAAACAAAAACATAATCTAACAAATTGGTAATTCCTTTTCAAAATTGTCAAAGTTCTGCCTCCTCCCTCATTAATGACAGTCTTGTAGCGTCATTGGAAAGGCCTCTGATGAATGAATTCCTCCCCCCTGGTGGATTATCTGTTTATTGCATGTATCTAATTGTATACATCGGGTTTTTCAAGAAAAAAAATATATCACACTGATCATGTACAGTTGCGGAAAAAATTATTAGACCACCCTTGTTTTCTTCAGTTTCTTGTTCATATTAATGCCTGGTACAACTAAAGGTACATTTGTTTGGACAAATATAATGATAAACAACAAAAACAGCTCATAAGAGTTTAATTTCAGAGCTGATATCTAGCCATTTTCCATGGTTTCTTGATAATAACCAAAATCACTTCAGTTCTTACATCAATATCTATGGCATTGTACTGACAAAAACAGTGCTTTTAGGCATTGCATGTTTTCTTTTCTGTCAGTTTTAGTCACATGATACACACAGGAGTTAGTACTTGATTGCATAACCATTGTTTCTGATTACATTTGATGGTCTAATCATTTTTTCCGCGACTGTAGAGGGCTTCAAAACTCATGTATCAAATACGAAACATTCGGCGTTATAGGGTTAATAATGATTCAAATTCACATATTAATAACAATAAAGGCTGTGAATGTGTATTTGTGTTTTTATATATCCTGGGATATAATGGGATACAATGATAATAAAGCCATTTCAGCTGCTGTCAACTGAGGCAGGAGCGACATGAAATATTTCTGAACAAATGTTTTAATTGGATCAGAAATGAACTGGTAATTCTATAAAGAGCGAGTGGGTGTAACATATTAAAATATCATGTTAGACGTGTGGCTCTTTTAACATGAAAGATAAGAGGTTGGAGAATAAGCTGGTGTCTGTGCGGTTCTGGAATACCTTTCAGTGCAGCATGCTGATTATTCTGTCACAGTTCTTGCGAAAATGTCGGTAATGTCAGATTATTCACCGCCAGAAGAAGAAATTCCCCTTGTTGGCTTTAGATAAAGATGCAGTGGACTATACACACAAAATCCATAACAGAAAACACCTTATATTTATTATCCCCTCTTATAATAGGATGAAGCAGCACATGTTGTCTGTTTTTGTTTGATATTACTGCTGGTGCATAAATATTTACCTGCTTCGTATGGATCCCATGTTTGGCTCAACGGGTTCAGAGCTTTACCTTCTAGGCAATTAGTCAGTCAACGCTCCATCACCCAATCAAAAGGCATTCATAATAAGCAGCGGGATACCAATTAGCGCGAGGTGCTCATATCTGCTATGCCAGGTTTCACCCTCACTGAGGTGAACTAATAGGGCTGAGTGGCTGTCACAAAACTAATATATTTCACTTTGAATTAAAATAGGTCAGAGGTTGATAAATCAAACAGATTTCCAAAGTACAGGAATGGAATGTGACGCTATACGAAGCTGCAAATATATTTCAGCGTTGAAACAAGTTCCTGCACTCTGATCCAGCGATATCACATCATGATTCAGCTTGTGTCTGTGATGTTTTTCAGGGGCTAAAGATACTGCTGTTCCTCTGACAGACAAGCATGGCCTATAAAAAGCATATTGATTGAACAGAACGGAACTTCCTCACATCTACATCTTTCCTCATCTTGCAGACGCCCTTGAGGGTCAACAGAGAGTCTTTTGTAATTGGAAATGCTGCCCTACCCTCACTGTGAAGGACAAAAACCATTTTGGCCAGGATGGGTAATAAATGGGACTAATGTCTTTGCCATAGTGATGCTGTCTGCAGGCTTTGAGTTTTGTGTATACAGCCTGTGGCGGTGGAAATGTTGCTCTACTGAAGTCAGCTTTGACAAATCAGCCAAATGTAAACCTAGAAGAAAAATGAAACAACAGAGTGCCTATATACAGAAAGAGGCACTATGAAAATAACCCATATCAATAACTCTGACTAAGACATGGACAAAACAAAAACATTCACCTGAGAAAAGATGCACTGGGACAGTTGGTGATTTATGTCTGAAGGACGTCTCCGAACATCTCTGCAGCCCAGAAACATCATATTAGATACACACATTTAGATTAAAACATGTAAGATAACAACAGATCAGATTAGATTGTATAACTTGATATCGACTCAAAAATGATGCTACAGTTATTCAGGACTGGAACGATGTTGGTGGAGTCTCAAATAAAAAAGCAAGTTTATTAAAGCTAACTAATACCATTAGTGGAGCTCTATAGAAAATATTAACCTGCGTCCCAAAGGGGAGGCAAGGGGTATTGTTTTTGGTTTGGTTTGTTTGTTTGTTAACACTCTAGGAGCAAAACTATTGGTTGACTTTATACCAAATTGGGTTTATAGATTGCCAGCAATCCAGAATAGATGTCATTACATTTTGGGAACAGTGGGTCAAAGTTCATATTTTGTATGAATTAAAAAAAAAAAAATTCCAATTTCCTTATAATGGGTGAAATTTCAAATATCTGTAGCAGCAAAACTATTGGTTGACTTCATACCAAATTGGGTTTATAGATTACCAGTAACCCAAAACAGATGTTATGATATGTTGGGAAAAATTGGCCAAAGTTGAAAAATTTTATGAATTTTTTAAATCTTTTTTTTCCCCCCACATTTACATGTAATGGGGGCGAAATTTCAAATGTGTATAAAAACATCCATTTTATTTCAATTTACTCCCAACTTGGCACATATACAGGGTGGGGAAGCAAAATGTACAATATTTTGAGGCAGGGATTGAAAGACAGTGTATGACCAATTAGTTTATTGAAAGTCATGAGAATTTATTTGCCACAAGAAAATTGACATAATAGAAAATGTTTTTATTCTGTGTCCTCTTTCTTTCTCAATAACTGCCTTCACACGCTTCCTGAAACTTGCGCAAGTGTTCCTCAAATATTCAGGTGACAACTTCTCCCATTCTTCTTTAATAGTATCTTCCAGACTTTCTCCTAATAGTTTTGCTCATAGTCATTCCCTTCTTTCCATTATAAACAGTCTTTATGGACACTCCAACTATTTTTGAAATCTCCTTTGGTGTGACGAGTGCATTCAGCAAATCACACACTCTTTGACGTTTGCTTTTCTGATTACTCATATGGGCAAAAGTTTCTGAAAAGGTATGGATAATAGTGTTAGGTATGATTATGACATCAATATATGTTTGGTTTCAAAACAATTGACGTAGTGCCTGCTGAGAAAAAACAACTAAATGTTCATTGTAAATGTTGCTTCCCCACCCTGTATAGAGGCAATTGATACGCTGACATCAGCGCATGCATAGACATGATGACATCAGCTGGATCGATGCCAAAATAAGCTACAATACATGTAAGGGGCGGGGTTTGTTCTGCCTGGCACCACTTGTTGTAATTTAAGTGTTTAGAATGAAGAGCTGTGAAGTTCTACCAAACATACCAATGTACCCCAAAACCCCAGGGGATTTCTGTGACCATAAGGGCCTTTGGATAAAGCATCAAAAGTGACCACATGGGATAAGAACCGCTAAAAACGACTTTTAGAGACAAACAAAAGTGACAAAGTGATAAAAGCTAGAGGCACTGTTATTGTTTTCACCACTGGACACAGCTCTAAAAGAAAAGGCTGGAGTTGCTGAAATCACAGCGTTTCTTTGACGTGGGTGAGTTTGATCCTGAGGCTTATGTGGGTATAAAGTTATTTTGTTAGAGTAACTTAGGAAATGTAAAAACATATTTGTTATTTTTGCTAAATTTGCCGTTTGTTGATCCACGGTTCAGAATAAGCCCCGTCCACAAGGAGATGAAGACAGTGTAATTATTTTTTTTAAAGGTTTTTGTAATGTGACGGCCCCGCACCTTTCGGGCACTAGGGGCACTGTCAGTTTTCTTTTGCAGATGGCGATAGCATGATTGGTGACACCTGTGGCGGTCCAGGTGTGACTATTTAAGCAGCTCGCCAGGGATGATCGCTCTCTCTCTAGTCTGGACCGGCGTTTTTGCAGCACTTTGTGTTTTTTTGTTATTATTAGTTTACTTAATAAATCTTTGTTACATTTTCACCACCTCTGTCTCCATTTTTGTCACCACCTCAGAGCTGGGTTGTGACAGTAAACTTGGCATTGTCTCAAGAAACGTGTGTCCACACAAAACTGATGCAAATGGGGACATCATTCGAATCTGTCTTGTTTACGTGTGTGTGTGTGTGTGTGTGTGTGTGTGTGTGTGTGTGTGTTTCAGGGTGGAGCTGGTCCAGGTGTGGCAGGCTGCTGATTGCCACAGCTGTTCATCATCAGACAATCAGAGGGATGACTTATCTGCACCTCCGACCTATGCTCCTCGTCAGGTCGTCACGGTAACCCCCGTGGTAGCTCTCCCCTGACTCCAAGCATAGTGTTGTGTGTATTTTGAATCCTTACCTCTGTCTCTGTTTTCCCAGACTCTGGATGCCAGCCTGACTGCCTCGTCTACCTCTGACCTCCCTCTTGTCCAGTTTTTGGATCTCTCTCCAGCCTTTAGCTCAGACCTGTTGCCCTGTGCTCTCTAAGCCTTGTTATTCTGAAGAGTTTATCGCCCTGTATTCATTAAACAGTAAAACCTATCTCTGAGTTTTCCTTCTGCATTTTTGGATCCAGTGAAATTGGATTTAAAAGGTAACAGCATGGGTTGTAAACATACGAGGGTGGTGTTTGAAGATTTGTTCACTCTAGGACTCCCAAAACACTGATTCTGCATGATAAGAACCTTTGGATTTGCTGCTAGACTCATCTCTAAATGGTGACAGGTCTGATCTAGTTTGGATGAGTCCAAACAGATCTTTAGTGCAGCTCCTGACAACACAAAGTGTGCAGCAAAAAGAAGTGATTGTGTTTTAACTGTGGCTGATTTCTACCTAAAAAAAGAGCTAAGATAACAGAGCTAATGTAAACTATCAGCAGATGCAGCATGTAGTGATTATAAGACACAGTAGATGCTTTTCCATTGACCCTCAAATTGCGCAAGTATAACTTATGCATTAAAATTTGCAAAATGGAAAAACGACAATTTCACCAAAACTCTCATTTTTCGATTAAAAGTTTTTGCACTGGCAAGAGGTGGTTTTTCGGGCGTTGCGAAATTGATATATTACGCAAAACTGCAATGGAAAGACCCTTTTTTTCACAACAACAGTCCTGAGAACAAAAAAACGGATGTTGACAGATGTTACAACAAGCGAAGGAGAAGAGTTGCAAACAAACATGGCACCGTACGTGTGGACACACCAGGAAACCGAAACATTTTTGAATTTAGTACGTGATAGAAAGATGATAAGCATTCTTGACTCAAAACACCAGAGAAATGCAAGCATTTACCAGGACCTACAGGGCGCTATGAGAGAAAAAGGTTACATGTGGCAATTTAATGTACTGCCTTATCAATTTTGTGCATATAGCCTGGCACACACCATCCACACACCTGTGAACAGTGGTTATGCTAACTCCAAAAGACTCAGCCACTGCCCTGTACTCTGCGCAGATAGCCGCTTTATAAACAACGATGGCAACGGGCTTATTGGCAGGAACTGGCTGCCCTGGACACTGCTCAGCAGGTGCTACAAGCAGTCTCAGCGCATCACGCAACACCTCAAAAGTTGCCTGGGTCATCCTGAAATTCTGAATCCACAGTTCTTCTGTGAATTTTTTTTTTTTTTTTTTTTTTTTAGTCAACTTTTTTTTTTTTTTTAGTTTTTTTTTTATTTGAACAATTAACATTGAACAATAAATATACATAATAGCATACAACAACAAGGGTAGAAAGTTCCATAATTCACAAAATCTTTTACATTATATAGAGAAGTACATGTAAGTAAAAACATTAGGAAAGAAAAAATAAATAAATAAATAAAAATAATAAAATAAATAAATAAATAAATAAAAATATGTAATAAAAATCAAAATTGCTCAAGGAATAAATAGCAATTATACAAATTGAATAAGATTATACATTTGACTTTTTTTTTTGTTTTATTTGCTTTAGAATTTATGCTGTTTCACAAATTGTCCACGTAATTGGGAAAAAAGGGCTTTGAAAACAGTGATGTTTGGACGTTGATGTGCAAATTTGAAGCAATGAATGTGAAATTTGGCAAAAATAATCAAAAGGTCAATAATATATCTTTTTTCTGGAGTTATTTTATCAATGTGTGATAGGCCAAATAAAATGTGTTGAAAGTTCAATTTACATGAAGAGTCAATTTTTGTGTTTATAAAATTATTTAAATCAATTCAAAATATATGTGTGTAGGTGCAATCCCAAAATAAAAAATGACATATTGTTTCCTTTGCGTTGCTGCAAAAAGAACAAAGAGTATCAATATTTCTTTTATATTTAATCATATAGGTCTTCACCGGATAACATCTATGGATCAATTTAAAAGTAACTTCTCGTACCTTATTAGTAATAATACATTTCTTTGACAGGATCCAAGTGTTTTTCCAGTCTATGTCATAGTAAATATTATTCCTATAAAAAACAGCTGCAGGTTTGGAAACAATATCTCCTTGAATAACTTCTCTAATACGTTGGTTAGTGGCTTTGTCACTTAATAAAGGACAGATATTACTAATATATATGTTAATAGGATTTAGTTCTGGGACAATACAACTTCTACCTGTAGGAGCAGACATCAGTAACCTTCTAACTCCATCTGGTATTGCATCAAAAACTATGGCATATTCTTTTGGAGTGACAGGGAAATCATAAATAGACAAAAACTCTTTGTAAGAAAAAAATTGACCATTGTCATTCAGCAGTTGACTAACAAGTAAAAATTCCTCTGTGAAATCTTCAACTTTCACTTCCCAAAAACGCCTCATTCGTAGCCGCTCCCACTTGTAAGGGGCTTGACGTTCCACCGCCTCAATAAGACACCTACGTCACCTTTAAAGTCTAATTATGAACGTCAGAACCGTGGTAGAAATATGAATATATCTATGAGTCATCACGATATTTATGTTCATCGCTATGTTTATGGAATAACTTATCGTTACATCTCGCGATAATAAATAAACAAATGATCGCACTTGTGATTTAATGGAAAAACTGACATTACGCACTTCTGTTTTTTCGACATTTAGTAAATATCTGTAAAGTTTTGCACATGATTACAATGGAAAAGTGACTAGTGTTGTTTTGACTGGTTGGCAAATTAACCAGCTGTGAGTTTTTGGTTGTAGGAGAAAACTGATGATACCGTAATACAGATGTGTCTAAACCCTTTATTTTGTCACTGATACAGTCTGTGAAGACAAAGTGTTAAATTGGGAAATCTACACAGCATATATAAAGTTGCAGTTTCTTCAAAGACTATTTTTATCACACACGTAGAAGGAAGCAGAGGTTGTGGTGGATTTTATTAATAGTTTATGGATGTGAAATGCACACCTTCACAATTCACAGTAATATTAGTAACAAGAGATATGAGTGTTTTACAGCGGTCGGTCAGTACTGCTGTTTTCCACGCCAACCAAACCGGCAAAAGCACTTTCTCCTTTTAAAGGGTTTAATAAAAGAAGGCTGCTTCTGTCAGACCAATCATTTAACACCTCCGTTATTTTTCTCTGAGTCGATTGTTTCTTGTGGTTTGTTATCATGGGCTGCCTGGCAGACACCTGACCATATGACTCGGTTCATTTTCTTATTTTAGTGTCAGTGAAATTGGTTTTGCTTATTCTTTGATCCTCTATAGTTGCCACCGTTTTAGAAGTGACAGCTCAAAATTAGCATGGCAGGACAAGACAAGGAGATTGTTAACAACGTATCCTGGCAATGCACGCTGCCAGGCAATAGGCAGCTGCGGAAATGAGTGAAAACATGGAGCTGAGTTAGTCAGGGACATTGCTCATGTCCTCACCAGTCCACATTTACAGCCTGTCAGGGTTCACAACCAGAGGAAATATACCATCACGTTAGAAGTTGGAGGCATAGGAGTTTATGACACTAAAATCATGTTTGCTTATTGTGGATGGTTACTTTTATTGATTATGTTTACTGAAAAAAATGTCATTAACTCATTTTATTATCCCACCTCCCAAGGGGAGGCAAGGGGTTTTGTTTTTGGTTTGGTTTGTTTCTTTGTTTGTTTCTTTGTTCGTTTGATTGTTAACACTCTAGCAGCAAAACTATTGGTTGAATTCACAGTAAATTGGGTTTATAGATTGCCAGTGACCCAGAATAGACCTCATTACATTTTGGGAATAGTAGGTCAAAGTTTAAATTTTTAATGAATTTTTTACATCTTTTTTTCCCATTTATTTATAATGGGTGAAATTTCAAATGTCTGTAGCAGCAAAACTATTGGTTGAATTCATAACAAATTTGGTTTAGAGATTACCAGTGATACAGAATAGATGTTATTACATTTTGGGAAAAGTAGGTCAAAGTTTCTATTTTGTATGAATTTTTTACAACTTTTTTTCCCATTTATTTATAATGAGTGAAATTTCAAATGTCTGTAGCAGCAAAACTATTGGTTGAATTCATACTAAATTGACTTTATAGACTGCCAATGACCCAGAATGAATCTCATTACATTTTGGGAAAAGTAGGTCAAAGTTCACATTTTTTATGAATTTTTTTTCCCCCCATTTACTTATGATGGGCAAAAATTTCACATGTCTGCAGCAGCAAAACTATTAGTTGAATTCATACCAAACTGACTTTATAGATTGCCAGTGACCCAGAATGGATGGCATTACATTTTGGTAACAGTGGGTCAAAGTTCACATTTTTTATGAATTTTTAAAATCTTCCCATTTACTTATGATGGGGGTAAAATATGTGCGAGGGGCAGGGTTTGTTGTGCCTGGCACCACTTGTTTTTATTTTTGGGGGGTGATAATTCAAAAGGAAATGGAACCAGCCCAGGGAAATCAGGAAAATTTTAACCTACAAAAATCTGTTATCCTGTACCAGCCAGCATGTCCATGTGGGCCCCAGAAGGGTTACAACTGGGCTGCATATAAGGATCCCATGTGGGTTTGTCCACAGTTTCCATGGTGGCCCCACATGTGTTTGCCCATAGCAGAATCAGAATCTCTTTATTGTCATTGTACCAAGTACAACGAAAGTGAGGCAAAGCTCTCAGGTTCAGTGCAAGAATTTACAGACAGACAACAAATATCAGTAAAAGGCACAGTTATTTACATTAAAAAAATAAAAATTATTGCAAACTAAGATGTTTGTAAAACATAGAATTTAAGTAGTGCAAAGAACATGAGAAGTAGTGCAAATGACATGAAAGATAAATATTGTGGGATAAATAGTGTGAAGAATAAATAATATGATATATTCAGATCTCTGATTCTGTGTCTGATATGGGCAAACACATGTGGGGTCACCATGGAAACTGCAGACAAACCCACATGGGATCCTTATATGCAGCCCAAATGTAACCCTTCTGGGGCCCACAAGGGCATGCTGGCTGGGGAGGGCATTCATATGCACTTCCACTGTTATTAGTGGTAATCTTAGTAGTTATAGGACCATCCTTAGTAAAGATAAAAGCCTTTTCTCATTTCCTTGTCTTTCACCTCTTCAGCTCCTTGACTCCTTGATGCTGAATTGTGACCTGGAAATCCATTTCAGTGCACCATCTTTAAGGACTGCCTCAATTTCCTCAAATGCACATTGAAGATCAAGGACTGAAGAGGCTGACCAGAAGAGCTATAACCAAGACACGTCTGTGCTTTGCGGAATCTTTTCAACGATCATACTTGTGTCACATAGGACAGAAAAAAGGCATGTTTGTGTTGTATAAACCATGGCAGGAGCTTCAGAATGACTGCTTTGCTTAACCCATAAAGCCCCAACACTACTTTTGAGTCAGTTCCCAAAGAAGTTTTCTCTATATCGAACCTTTCTTAAGGGATTTATCACCGTTTATTGTATTATCTTCTGTATTTTGTATTTTATCAGATATTTAATTTACTGATCATTAGGGATGGGAATCGAGAACTGGTTCTTTTTGAGAACCGGATCCCAGTAGCTCAATTCCTTGGAATTGTTTGCCTGCCTGCTTAACGATTCTGCTTATCAATTCTGCCTTCGTTGCACAAGTGCGATTATGTCATGCGTACGCTGCGTTGCTTTGGTCAGAACGTAGCCAACATAGCGTTGAGGCAGAAACGGTCTAACCAGACAACACCAGGTCCACTTGGAACACTGTCAAAGCTTCCATTTCTTCAAAAGGGTGGAATCCCTCCAATATCCTCAAACATTTGTCCACAGCATGTGATTCATTTACAGGAATGTCACGTATTTGATACGCTACTTAGCGGCGCTTGTGAATCTAGCGGCAAAGTGAACACCAGGCCGTCATCCGGGCCCAGTTCCAGTTCCGGTGTGGGCAACAAACGTCATACCCCCTCAAATACAAGTTTCCAAAGGTAAGGGAATGGAAATGAGGAGCACAACAACGGGAGACGGGCCGAGTCAAACCGATTCCATGTAGTGGAAATGCGACAATAGAGGAATTAGTAAATCATCTTTAGTTTCACATTCACTGTACGCCCCCCTCCAAACCGGGCCTGGCATCATTTGTTATTATTATTTGTACATATTGTATATGTTATATTTTCTGTGCAGATGGAAATATAAAAGACAGTTAATGCAAACACACCCATTTGTACTCAAAATCAATAAGCAAAATTGATAATGGAATCGGAATTGTTAAATTCTTATTGATTCCCATCCCTAGTGATCATGTAGATGTTCATAAAAGCTCAGATTAAAGTTAAGGGATATTACATCAAAAACAGAGAAAACTGCAGAAAAAGTCGCTTTTTCAGTAAAATAGTCATGGAAAAAATTATTAAACCACCCTTGTTTTCTTCAATTTCTTTTTAATGCCTGGTACAACTAAATTTGTTTCGACAAATATAATGATAACCAAAAAAAATAGCTCATAAGAGTTTAATTTCAGAGCTGATATCTATCCATTATTCATGTTTTCTTGATAATGACCAAAATCACTTAAGTTCTTACATCAATAGTTATGGCATTGTACTGACAAAAACAGTGAGAATACTCTTATAAATAAATGGTGATAAATCACTTAAGAAAAGTTAGATATGGAGAAAATTTCATTTGGGAACTGAAATAAAAGTAGTGCTGAATCTTTATGGATTAAAAATGTATCTGACAATACTAAATTATGATCGTTCCATTAAGACAGTTATTTAATGTAAATAAATAAATAAATGAATGAATAAAAACTTTCTAGGAGGTTCAAAGAAAACCCTTGGAACCATATAAATAAGTTAATATACAGAAAAAGCCCTGTTCACCATGAAATCAGACAGTCCACATCTGCTATGTCTCAACTCATCTTCTATGTATTTATCATCGATGTCAGGTTTGCAGCTGAAGAGGCCTGAGCTCAACAGTCCAGGCCTCCTCTGCTCCTCCACCTCTCCCTGGGGGACCTCAAATAGAGCTATAACCCCTCCAACATGTCCCGGGCTGCACTCTGCCTCCTACCTGGCTGGTCTCCTCCCATTAATTCAAGCTTGAAACACATCCAAAGGGAAGTGCTCGGGGGGGCATCCTAACCAGGTGTCTGCAAACACCTCAGATCCACATCTTGTTATGTTTGGTAACAACAAAATGCTTTTGATACTGCGGTGCCAAGCTTGCTTATTGCTTTGTGTTCTGGCCAACACACTGCCCAAGAACCACATCTGTTAAAAAACAAAACAAACAAAAAAACATCCTGTTCGTTGCCAGCTAGAGGTGAAATACAACAGTGTTTCAGATATCTGTGTTTTATTTAGTACTCTCAGAGGATCACATTGTTTATTCTGTTATTCTTTGGGGCATTTGTAGGATTTATTCTAGACTAATATAAAACAAATGACAATAAATGATAAAATATGTAGAATAAAAACTACATGAAATACACAACAAGACTACAGACAAGAAAGAGAGACTGAAACCCCAAAGACATAGACATTATAAGGTTCAAGTTGGAGTGAAATCAACATTTATTTTCAATATATTGTTGTTGTTGTTTTTTTTAACATCTATGAAAAATAACATTGTGTCTCTCCATCTACTTGTGCATTGTTATCATTCAGGAAGTTGCAGGAAATGCACCATATTTTTCAAACCTTTGGTTAAGTTTGTTTGTTTCTTTGTTTGTTTCCACTCTAGCAGCGAACTATTGGTTGTGCCAAATTGGGTTTATAGATTGCCAGTGACCCAGAATAGATCTCATTATATTTTGGGAAGAGTAGGTCAAAGTTCAAATTTTGTATGAATTTTTAAAATATTTTTTTCCCCTTTACTTATAATGGGCAAAATTCCAAATGTCTGTAGCAGCAAAACAAATGGTTGAATTCATACCAAATTGAGTTTATACATTGCCAGTGACACAGAATAGATGTGGTTACATTTTGGGAAAATTTGGTCAAAGGTTAATTTTTTAATAAATTTTTTAAAATCTTTTTTTTCCCCCCATTTACGTATAATGGGAGAAATTTCAAATGTCTGTAAACACATAAATTTTGTTTCAATTTACTTCACACTTGGCACACATATAGAGGCATTTGATATGCTGACATCAGCACACACATAGACATGATGACATGCTAGGGGTGGGGTTTGTTGTGCCTGGCACCACTTGTTGAGTATATTTCTTATAGTGGAATTTATTACTTCCAAAGCAAAGAAAGACAAGGAAACAAAGGACGTAATTCCCTTCAGCCATTGTGATAGTCGAAAGATGGTTTGCTTCTTCTATAAACAAGAAGTACATTGTTTAACTTCCAGAAGACAAAAAAAACCAAAACATTAAAAACAAAAAAGACACAAAATGACACAAAAGTGCAAAGCATTTCTGGTTGAATATTTTGCATCAACTAAACACTGACAGTAATGCAAGTGTGCAACAGTTGTGATACTTTGATTCTGAACAAAAGATCTGAACATGTTCTTGCCAGTATATCCATCCATTTGCTGCAGAGCGTTGCTGAGCTGCTGGAGCGTATCCCAGATACCAACAGGCGAAGGCGGGGTACATCGTGTTCATCATAGGGCTGACATTAACAAGTATTCACACACTTTCAAATCTACAAGTGGCTTTTGATCAATTAACCCATTAAACATGCATGTCTGTGGACGGTGGGAGGAGCACCTGGAGAGAACATGTAGGCACAAGGAGGACATGTAAAGTCCACACACAGGGGGCCACACCGAGTGGAGTGAAACCAGGATCCCACAGCAAGGATCAGAACCTTTTGCTGTGATGCAACAGTGCCAACCACTGCACCCCTGTGTCATGCCATGCCAGGCCAGGCCAGGCCATTCGACAGAAATAGTAATGTCATGTGCAGTGTGTCTCCAGTCTGTTTGATCCAGTGTCCTCTGTCCTCTGGGTCGAAATTCAATGTCCAGATAAACAGACACACACAGTCCAGACACAAAAAGTCAGTAGAAATGTCCTCCAAAAGGTTATTTTTTAATCTTGTACTTTGAGTTGTACATGCATACTTTCATACTTGAGTAAAGATGCTGGATAAGTACTTTCACCACGGTCTTATTTTGCACACATATCTGCTCTTATAATTAGGGGTGTGTATTGGCAAGAATCTGGCAATATGATACAAATCACAATACTAGAATCACAATATGATATATCACGATATATCATGATACTGTTAAAAATGCAATTTTTTTTGTTTGTTTCTTTTTTTAAAAGGATTATTTCCTGGAAGAATTGAATTACACCAGAAATATGCACAAATACTAAACACATTTTTATTTGATCAGAATAGGATCTAATGCTGTATCACAAAATTTTCCTGTGTTAAAACTTAAATTATGTTTTACAGACATTACAGTTTGAGATTCTGCTCAAATGGTCATATTCTGTTAGTTTATAACTAACACCATAACATTATTTTTGTGCAATCCCAACAAAGGAACTAACATCTGCCTCTCTCAGAGAGTAAAAAGTGCTTTTAGGATGATCCAAATAACCATTATTTAATAAAACAGTGTTAAATAATAATAAATAAGATATAAACAAGAAAGAAAACCAATAAATAAAAATGAACCTCTGCCATATCTGCATTTGAATAGATACCTAAAAATATCTATACAGCACTTTTTAATATCGATATAGTATTGTAAAATGAAATATCACGATATATTGCAGAACTGATATTTTCTAACACCCGTACTTATAATGGAGTAAATAATTTGTGGATTTGTACCGGATATACTCGTTCAGGACCATCTAAACTTTGTCCAACAAACTCTGCCAAACATATTTTAGAAATCTAGTATCATGAAGAATCTAATGCAGTCCATTTCCTCTGCTAACACACTCTAATGTACAAACAACTATGCAGTCCATCCTTTTGGTATCACTAAAAGCCTCTCCATCACATGTGAGTAACAGGCATTGATTTCTCTGAAGAGCACTATGGACAGCGTTCGACTCTGCTGATCCCTCCTTGCAGTTCAATCTACTCTATAAACTGACCTTCGACCAAGGAAAGACAGCAAAGACTGCAAAGTGGAACAGCTGGATTTATACAACCAAACTTATGCATACATTTGATGTGCATTCACAAGTTTTGTATCCAATCCACAGAGGTCTCCTAAATACCGTACATGGAAACTTCAGACCTCATAATAAAGTCATCATTTTGCTGAATTCATTTGCTCCTTGTTTTATTAGTATGTGGTACCGGAGTATCATCACAGGGCTTAATAAATGAGAGAGGGGTTTATCTGTAATCCTGAGGCAATGATTGTAAGATTAGATTGTTTATTCAGTCTTACAGTGTTGGCTTATATTCTGGTTGTGCAGAGGGAGTGATTTTTGTAATTGCTTTGAAAGGGATTTTAGGGGTAAAAAAAAAAAAAAAAAGATGAGATATCAGCTGCGCTGGAGTTTTTTCATCATTTTTAATGAAAACCTAAGCGACTGAATGCTACTATTTCTGCCAGTACCATTTATTTCAGCATGTGCCAAGCTGTTCCGAGGATGCATGAAACTCATAATCAGATATTACCAAACTGTGAAATCATTTACGCACGTGGATCAAATCTCTTTAACCATGTCAAGCAATCTTTTTCACCTTGGAACAGATGTATTCATGCACCAAAATAAATAAGAGCCATTTGTCAGGATCAAGCTTTTGTTGTGGATAAAAAGGAGGTGGGTCAGGTGACAGTGACACGGATAGCAAGGTCATTGAACCACATATGCAGGATCAATCCGATAGATTAATGAAGCAAAGCTTGCTGACATGACAGACCTGGACACTACTACTTCATCACTGTCCTGTGGTCACCAACCCTACAATCACTCTGTAGCACTGAAAGATTTTTCAGGCATGAAACTAGACACTCTCGGGTGCTAAAGGTCGGTTAAAACCTGTATACGAAGTTTCAAAGAGTTACAGGGTACGGCTCGTCTATAATACGCTGAATTCCTGTTGTGAATCTATAATATCAAGGATCAAACATTACAAAACATGAAAGGGCTTGTGCTCAGTGGGGTGCCATACTATATAACACGTAGAAACTTAGCCATGAGTTTACAAATATGTTTTATACCACTGAAATATTGAATATAGAGTGGAATACAGCAAGCCTTGATGTGATTTGCCGTGTCTCTTCGGATGTAATTCTATTTCGCATAGACATTTTAAAGAAACTTTTCAATTTCAGCAACATCTTGTATGGTATGATTCCCAGAGGTTGATTTGTCACCGGCAGTTATTTGTGTCGAGTGTTGTAGTGTTGTGTTCGGTGGAGTCGCTCAGAGCTGACATGGCCCTGTAGCAACTCTTCAAAACTCCCTAAAACTAGTCAAATTGAAATGTGATGGATGTGGAGCTATGAAGAAGTGTTATTTTTACACTCTGATATAAATGATCACCTTTCTGTTTGCATCAGGTAAGTTACCAGGTAGAAAATACATTTAAAGGAGTGATATTATAAGTTATTTTGCTTTTTTAAAATGGAATTATGCATTTTAAGACATTTCCTTGTGGTCTACATCAACTGTAAATGCTATGCTTGGGTCTGAATTCTTCATTAATTCAACTCCACAGGTCCATCTTCAACCCTATTTCTGAGTAATGACACCAGAAAGGTCGTTTTGAGCACTGGCCCTTTAAATGCACATGCCACTTCATGCCCCACCCCCTCCAGGTTGTTAGCTGTGCTGCTCTGTCCCGTTCAGCCATTTGTGTTCATTAATACAACCAACAACTGAACATTTTAGGTAATCAGCTCGAAGTTTGGACATATTTTCAGTTTTTACTACAACCACTGCTGCTGACAAACAATTACATCGTACTCTGAGAAATGTTCATCAGAAGTCTTGACCTTATATGTGCAAGTATCATCACGTAACTAGTTATAAAACGTAATAAATTAAGCAGAAATTGAAACGGGTTGTAGAAATCCACTCAATTTTTGCCGGAATTAATATAAAGATAGCTTTGCAGCACCTGGAGGGTTGAAATTCAAACTTTTGGAACTATTAGGGTCCAAATACACAAATAAATGTACCAAAGACTAATAAAAGTGGGTTTAGCAAAAATATGACCCCTTTAACCAATAAAGACCCAATGCTACTTCTGTGGCAGTTTCAACAGCAAATCAATTTTTCTCTATTTGTACCTTTCTTAACCAATTCATAACCTTTTTTTTTTTTTTTAAATAATATTATCTTCTGTATATTGCATTTTTTGGTGTAAATCATATATTTTCCTATATTTAATTCACAGATCGTGTAGATGTTCATGAAAACTCAGAGTAAATTCGAAGTTAATTCTATCAAAACAGAGAAAAATGAAGAAAAGGTTACTTTTTCAGCAAAGACATTGCTAACTGAAAGTAAAAACAAGCGTCTCCATCCACTGTCATTGATCCAACTCCATGGGTTTTACTGGTGAATCAATGTTGTAGAAGATGACGGTGTTTCCATGGTAACTATGGAGTCTCTGAGTGTCCAAATGGGTCATATCTTATGATCATGAAAAGATGAAAAACTGGATTTTACACCATTTATTTACATGGATTGATAGGATTAGTGGATCAACAGATATTAAACAGTTTAGATCGATAGATGGTTTGTGTCACCGGTGGCTCATTGGGTCTCTTTGGGTTAACCAAAAAAAAAAAAAGTTATATGTCTTGAAATCACCTTGACATGACTTCTTTGTATATCTCATTAAACTTAGAAACACCTTCTCTGCAGGAATGCCTTGGTGTCTTTATTTTATCTCAGTGTCAGTGTTTTCTTTTTTTTTTTTTTCAACAATAGACAAAAGCTGTCATGGATTAATCTCACCATTCCCTCAAACAATAAAACTGATTCTCAAGGTTTAGAAATAAACCTAAGAAAACATGTCTAAGCTTATGCAGGATTCAGCTGAACAGATCTGTGTGACATCCAATATTTCATCAACTCAAGTAGTAATAAAGCATTAATACCCCCAAATCTCTTCAGAGGTGCCCGGCTGCAGATAGAATTCACCTCATCATGAGCCAACCTGCAGATAAATGGGAAGGCTGCGTAGGTAATGATCTGTCATGTTTTTGTCCAGGTTCAAGTTCCCAGCTTTAGTGTCCTCATCAAAGACTTATCTTCCAGGCATTTGGGGAAGTTCCATCTCAAAAAGCTCTTCACTTTCAGATTCTTATATTTCCATGCTTAGCATCAGCACATTATCCACAATTGGACACACTGCTTAAGGATCCAGTGGGATTTATAATTCTGTGTTCTGAGAATTTCACACACCAGCATTTTTCTTATCAGTGATTTTACGTCACTGCACCTTACGGTATCATTTATATCTTGCCGTTCTTACTTTAAACTGCACTGTAAATGCACAAAGTACACAAAGACTAAATCAATATAACAGAAAAAGTAACACAAAAATATACGTTTTGCTATTTAAATATAAAAGTGTCATCTAGAGATATGATCATTTGGATAAAGTTGACATTGTTGCTGCATTTGGGAAACACAATTACATTAATCATAGAGAAAACCACAATGTGTGCAACTCATCATCATCTCAGTAGTTTAGGACAGTATAATTCCTTTTGTGAAGATGGTGAAAAGGAGGTTCCTGTTCCTGCTTCGGTGAAATTAATTGCTATTCCTATTCCCTAAATTATATTTAAAAGTATGTTGTTTTATACACTATTACAAATCATATGTAATTATTTTAGATCCAGAAGCCAAACCACAAAAACAGGCCACTATTAGTAACACTAATTCAACCTTTTTGATCTCCAATTATATGGATTACTTGGCTGTAGCGAAGTGTCCTTCATGCATAACAAATGCACAGAGAAATGTTTATCTGTCTTGATATACTGTGTAATTACTCAATTAAACAATAAGCTGCGTTAGTGGTGATACTAATGATGTCAGTCGCTTGAAAATGATTGTGTGCATGGTGGCAAATGTCTGCTCTGTGGCTTCAAATCGCACACCAGAACAAGCATTTATCTTCTTCTGCTGTAGCTTATCTGAAGTGTACTGTTTACAGAGAGGAAAATACTGAAAAACCAATGGAGAAACATGACCTTGCATCGTACTCTTACATAAGTTTCATTGAGAGCATAAAAACGGTATGTGGTTTTTAACCTTGTGTCTCTGATTGGTTTGTTCTTTTTAAGTCGATGAAAGAAAGATATTAAACTTCAGATTGTAAAACTGAAAAATCACAAATTCTGTTTGTAAGTTCACCTCATGGTTTGCAGTAGTATAGTGCAGCACATACAATATGTGTAGTCAGGGCTCTGCTTCCATTTGTGCGCCCCATGAAAGGTAAACGTTGTGGACCCTTTCATACAATTCACTCTCTTATCGATCTGTCAGAGCAGGGGGGGTGGGGTGGGGTTACTTACCCTAGCGTGAAAACAAAAGTGGAACTTAACATTCTTTCAACGTCCAACTCCTGGCTTCTATGCCTCTATTATATCTTACATGAAATTTTCACAACTTCTACCCTTTACCCACTGGACCCCCTCCACTGCTCTATGTGCCCCACACAAATGCTGGGCCCCATGAATGTGTCATGTTTACCCCCCTTATCAGTGCCCCAGTGTGTAGTAGTAATACAAATATTATTAGTATTTCTAGGGTTGAAAATAGATGTGCTGTATATTATAATACATATGTCCTGCTAGCGTTACAATAGTCCTGAATGTATCATTTTTTGTTTTGTATATTAACTCCTTTAATATTTTAGGCAAGATTAATTAGCCGCTTTTACACAGCACTTCTGTTACAGGAATATTTCACCTTTATTCCGGGACGGCGTCTATGTAAACAAAATGATGGGATAATTTGGTCCCACCTTTATGGTAGCTCTGTAACACTTCTGGAGATAGTAACAGAGCTGTGATAAAGGTGAAATTATGATTCCGGAATACTATGTAAAAGGAACACCTCTTGTTCTGCAACAAGATGTTGTTTTGATGACGTATTGCGTGTGCGACCCTCACGCCGGAGGGATTTAAAAATGAGCATGGGCGGCCATGTACAGTAAACAAACATATCAACACGACCAGAAAGAGGTCAAATTTGGGAGATGCTGAGAGCTGCGAGCTGTTGTCACTTTGGGTGGAGGACTCTATCTATGCTAACATTTGTGGATGGGTCGACTCTGGAGAGGTTAGCAACACCGCTATGCTCAGGGTATTTTTGGGGTGCAAGTTATACGTCACACTATAAGCTGCACTGCATCACCACCCCTTTGATTCCAGAACACAGGTCCGCTGTGTAAAAGTCCAGCCTGTCTCACCTCTGTTACTCCTTTGTCTTGGCTGTGGAAATCGGTCAGTGGTGGAAAAAAGGTGGGATCACCGTCACACCTTTTTTCTGGGATCTCTGTGTAAAAGTGGCTAAAGATTTAACCTCACGAATCTGCAATCCTTGCATCAATATCTGTTCCTGCACTTCTCCCAAATACCAGCAATTATGGCCAATACTTTGTTTCTTAAGGCCTCGTCAACCTTGGCCCTTGACCTGAGCTATCAAAATCTATTCACTTCATTTTTGAGTCCAAGTGAAAGTTTGCACCAACTTTGGAAAAGAAAAACCCTCAAGCTGTTCTTGAAATATTGTGTTGTGTGTTATGGTCACATTTTACAAGTGTAAAAACATTGATTGTTGATCTGACTGCCCCAAGGTCATAAAAAATGCAAAGAAAAAATGTTCCATTGTTTATTTCCTCCATCCATGTCATTTCACTCCAGGCTGACTTCATAGATGTAGTTATTGTTGCGTCACTTTCACATAAACCAAAGACAGTGTAACACAAAAATACAATACTTGTACATATCTATTTTTTTTATAGCTTCTATTTCCACTCAAATGTGGCTTTGCTGAAAGAAAAAAATACTAAGTTTGGCAAAAACTTTTAAAACCTATTTGCTTAAAATGTTCAATATTAGAGGAAAGGATGAAGTTGGAGATAAGACCCACTGGGCCACTTGTAGTATTGGCACAGCTGATATCCAGTTTGGTGTGAAATCCACAAAGCACATGTTTACCAACCCAGCTGGTCTGGAATGGCTTTTTACCAGAGAATACCGGAGAGACAGGAGGTGGAAAAGGATTTAATTGGTAAAGCAACCTTTTTCATGGCTGCTCAGTTGCTGCTGTTTGGGAGTTAGTTTGAGTTAAACTTTTAATTTGTGAGTCGTTCTTTCTTGTCGATATCCAACACTGGAATTTAATTTGGATAAACATAGCGAGCCTAGAGAGTTTTACTTAAACGTGATGCTTTCTCTCTGGCAGACGAAGCTTTTTATGCAGCTTCAGCACAAAAAGCTGCAAACGAGAGCTTGTACTGACTGTAAAAACACGACTTGGTTTCTTTCACTGTGGCATTCTTCAAGCCTTACAGGCACAAGCTTCGTTTCCGGAAAAAGTTATTGTCTCATCATAACTTAGATAAGTGTAAACCATATCCAAATCGAAACTAAAGTGATATATAAAAAAAAAAAAAAAGAAGGAATGTAGCCCCTGCTGTGTTTCAGCCCGAAAGAGTATATGTTTCTTTTTCAGTTTAGTAACACAACCTGGGAGCCTGGTGTGTGTGATGAATCCCCAAAACACTTCCACTCACCATGAAATCATTCACAGACAGAACCAGCAATCAAGACAGAATCAGATGCAGGGACACATGATGAAATCAATCTGTGAATGTGACCCTTCATTGTCAGAGATGGTCAGGTGATTTAATTCAGCCGTTTCCATCCAGCTCAAAAACTTGATTGGCTCCATTTCTGCCGACGCTCATGTAAAGCAATTGCTGTCATTCAAGACAAGAAAAGCTATTATACCTCCGCTTCATATGAGCCGGTGTACATGATTAAAGAGAGCTTTGATTGCGTGTAAACACTTTCTCATCAGTTCATAGAGAGGATGCCCTGTTGACTCTTAAATTGTGATGGCCGGAGGCAATACCCAATCAAAGGTGGCTTTTATTAGGTGTTGCTAGGATACTGAACTTTCCATAAGCTATGTGAATCACCCTTGGACATGATGAGATTTGTGCAGGCTTGACACTTGCATTGCATCATTCCACACACTATGCACTTCAAAAATACTTGGGATGCATACAAGTAGGAAATCTAATGAGAAAAGCTGAACATCCTGGCAGAGCGACTACAGACAGCAGCTTGGAAGGAGATTGGAAGCCTGCAGGAGGGCTGATATTGAATGCTCTCACATACACTGTTGATGAGAAGCGACATGTTTTCTCTGGTCAACAGCAACTTATATTGTCAGAATAATCTCTTTTCGTGTTTCTGTGGGGGCGTTCAAGCATCAGAGTCCTGTAGCTGACAACAAAATCTTTTGGAACAAATGTCTGGAAGCTGCCTGTCCGTTATTAGCCCAAATCGGTATCCCCAAACCGGCCTGAGAGATTGGAAGAGAATTTTTTTCCCCTTTCTTTGTGTCCACAGAAAACACAAAAATGTATTAGCATTTGTATGATGTGACTGACTTGTTTGTTAAGCTGTTTATATGAAAAAGTAAGGTGTTGGAGAAGATATATTTACTGCTTGGTTCAATTCACAAAGGAGAAGAAGGATTTGGTGTATTTTAATGCTTTGGCAACTCTCTTTCCTGAAACTTTTAATTCCATTCTTTAGTAAGGTGAATACATATAGTCTTCTGTGTTCACAAATGAGATTTTAATTCAGAAAAAAGTATATGTAGAACTCAAGGGCATGTGTTTTTGAGTTTTTATCCCTTGGTCGGTCATCAGTATCAGCATGATTTCTCTTCACCAAATCATCAGATCTTCTTCATGTTTGGTATTTAGGTGCAACTTGGGAAACTCTTGGAAAAGTTTGTGAGTTCAAGGCAGCTGTGGCTCAGTTGGTAAAGCGGGTCCTCCAATGACCGAAGGGCGGTTTGAATCCTGGATCCGACTGTCCACATGTCGAAGTGTCCTTGGGCAAGACCCAGGCCCTACTGGGAGTAACTTAGGGTTCAGGCAGCGCCTTGTATGGCAGCAGCTGCCCATTGGTGTATGAATGTGTGCATGAATGAGTGAATGTGAAGCTTTACAAAGCACTTTGGGCACCATGAAGGTGGGGAAAAGCACTATATAAGTGCAGCCCATTTATCATTTTTTACCATTAACCTTGACCTTCATTTTCAAGGTCAAATCAGGGTCCATATTTCACAGTTGGCCTTCAGTATGTAATGTGATTACTCTAAAACAAATCAAATCTCACTCATATTTGGTATATCGGTGAAAATTCTGGGACAAGCTCTTTGGTCGTCGACCTTGACCGTCAATTTCAAGGTCAAATCAGGACTGACACATTAAATTTGGACAGTAATGTTGACATACATTTTTCAGGTCTTTTGGGGTCAGTGCATGGTGATGGGGGCAGATATGAGAAGCCAGTACTGATGAGGTGAGGGGATAGTGATACTAGTAGGGGAACAGGGAACAGCAGGGGTATAGGTATAGGTGCAGGGTAGCCCTCATTGTAAAAACCGATGGCCAGTGGGTCATTTCAACACTCAACATTGGTCTTGTTGAAACATGCAATCATTTACACATACTGCATGATGTTTGTCAGCTGAAAATATAGTTACAATTCAAGGAAGTTGCTGTTTATTGTAAGACTCATGAAAAACACAGCTGGGAAAACATGTAAATTATAAACACTACACTAGTGGACTAGTGCCAGTGAATTGTTTGCGTCTAATAAAGTAAATTCATTATGTGCTGTCTTGAGAAATCTGATGTTTAAGTTTATGTGTCGCCTAAATCATTCAGAAAAAAATGTCATTTTATTGTTAACTAATCTTACATATAGTTCTGTACATTACACATCTCAGTTCTGGAAACACTGGTGTGACTGCCTCTTAAAAGTATGGAGGCTTTTTTATTCTGTTTATATCTATATGTTTGGTTTTTAGTGTGGACCATGAGTCTGTAATAAAGCCTGCCTATCTATCTATCTATCTATCTATCTATCTATCTATCTATCTATCTATCTATCTATCTATCTATCTATCTATCTATCTATCTATCTATCTATCTATCTATCTATCTATCTATCTATCTATCTATCTATCTATCTATCTATCTATCTATCTACACCCCCAACAGTCATGTAGGTTACATCATCTTACCTTTGTCTCTGCACAAGCTGCTCAGAGCTGCTGAAAGTGTTTCTAGACGTCTAGCCTTGTGGTGATTTTCACCTCTCTTCGTACTTGTCTCTCACTCTTGAGGAATGAGACAAAATGTCGAGTTAAAGGCCCTTCCAGCGTTAATGATGTGTATCACATTAGATAAGAGATGCAGTCCACTGAGCTGTTTCACACAAAACTTAATGATACTCTACTATCTCTGTGACAGACTACAACTTTATAGGACTTGCCAAATTACCCTTTAAATTGACTTTATCATATATGTAAATGATGGTACAATTCAGTGAGGGTGAAATTTGTCTTTCATTTGAGTGTTATTCATATTTTTCTGGAATAAAAGGGATTGGTCTCCTCTCTATAACTCCATTTGAATACGGAAGTTGTAACTAATAAATATAGTAGAAAATTCAAATCAATCAATCAATCAATTTATTACAAAATTATTACAAAAGTTAAAATCGATAACACTGTGCAACAAAAAGTAACTTGTCGTCTGCTACTCAAGGAATATGATGTCTTCTTAACTGATTTTTGGTCAATAAAAACGAAACTGCAATCAGAATCTGGCCATCACGTCAGGTTTTTAAGTTATATGCATTTTTATAAAGTAGCCCATATGCGGTATTTGACGATTTATTGTTACGCTATAAAACAGACTTGAGTGCTTCATGACTATTTATTTGCATCTTATTTGGCTAACAATGATTGATGGAACATGTGCAATATTGAGTAAATCAAGAACGTGTATCAGAACATGCAATGCAAACTAGAAAAATCTTATTATAAAATAGAACTTAAACACTCAATATCTTAATTATGGCCAATGTCAGTTGTTTTTAAAAGTGTTTGATGCATTTACTCTTACACTTGTGGGAGGTGTGGGTTTCTCGCTGAAGAAACCAGCAATAATCCCCCATCATATTTGAGTTGAACTGTCCTTGATACCTGTTTTCCATAACTGAAATATCTTGGTGAAACCGTTCTCCATGCTCGTCACTTACATCACCCATATTGGGTGGAAAAAAATCAAGATGAGAATGCAAGAAGTGCATTTTAAGTGACATTCTACAACCCATTTGCTGATAGGCTTGAAGCATGTTGTCAGCTATTTCAGCATACTGTTCACTTCTTTGGTTCCCAAGAAAGTTCTGCACAACCAGCACAAATGCTTCCCATGCTGCAAGTTCCAAAGGACTGAGCCTAGTTTTAAACTCATTGTCTTTCACCATTTCACGTATTTGGGGCCCAATGAATATGCCTGCCTTCAGCTTAGCATCAGATTTCTCCTCGCCAAACTTCCTTTTGAGATACTGAAAACCTTCACCATTATGATCCATTGCTTTTACAAAATTTTTCATAAGACCTAATTTAATATGAAGTGGTGGCAGGAAGATTTTGTGTGGATCTACCAATGGCTTATGCTGGACATTGTACCTACCAATAGTGTGTTCTAGTCTTACAGGCCAGTCTTTCACAGAGTAATGATTTCTGTCATCACGACTGTCCCAAAGACACAAGAAGCACATATGTTTCATGTAGCCTAACTGCAGACCTGTGAGAAGGGAAACCACTTTGAGATCACCACAGATATTCCACTTGTGAACCGAGTAATTAATCAGTTTCAGCAGAATTTCCATTGACTCGTATGTTTCTTTCATTCCTACAGCATGGGCTAAAGGAATGGATGGTTTAATATTACCATTGTGGAGCAGTACAGCTTTGAGGCTTACTTTGCTGGAGTCAATGAAGAGTCTCCACTCATCGGCCACATGTTCATATCCTAGCTCACGCATAAGACCATTGACATCCAGGCAGAAGCACACATTATTTTCTGTGTTATAGAACACAGCTAAGCTTGTATGGCGATCCCTGAAGTGGGAAATTTTGGTACCCGTCTGCAGGAGGTTCCACTGTTGTAGTCGAGATCCCAAAATTTCAGACTTTTCTTTGGATAGTGCCAGGTCTCTCACTTGGTCATTGAGCTCTTCTTGACTGAGCAAGTGAGGCTTCTTTTCCTGAAATTCAGGTTCATTCATTTCATCAGCATCAGTTCCATTGCTCTCTTCATCATCAGTGTTACTCTCAATTGCAGCAGCTGCTGGAGGTACTGGCACAGGATTCTCTAAGTCATGAGGAACTGGCTTAAGAGCAGACATACAATCTGGATACACAATGTTTGACTTGTTTTTTTTAGAGAATCCAGCAATATTTGTCATACAGAAGTAGCAGTCAGAAGCATGGCTTGTTGGCTCTCGCCATACCATTGGCACAGCAAATGGCATACCTTTCCTTTTGCCATTTAACCACTGTGTAAGGCCTGAATTACACACAGTACAACAAATATGGGGTGCCCAGCCTTTATCTTGGTCTCCAACTTTACATCCAAAGTAATACTTGTAGGCAGTTTTCACTCTGTCAGCAAGGTTTTTACGCTGGCCACGTGGAGTGTATTTGCCACAAATATAGCAAAAGTTATCAGGGTGATTTACACAGCGACGCCTCTCCATTTTGCTCTTATTAGTGAAAAAGATTATGTGATTGTAAAACTATATGTTGTAAAATGAAGAGCTATTCTATGCATGAAAGACACCTTAACGTTCAAGAGCTTGTTGAGCCAAAATACTTTTATTCTCTTGCATTTACACGGCCATCATTATTATGCGGTTATTCATTAAAAATAAAGCCTATCTATAATAAGAAATCCTGATGTGCTGGCAAAATTTCGACTTCAGATTAGAACTCAGTGGACATGATATAGCCTATAACACATGTTTTCACCCCAGTAGCAAAATCTCTGTTGACCAGTGTAATTAATTTACAAGACACATTTTCTAGAAGGACACCCCAGAAGCAGTCCTCAGCTTATAAATGGGGGTCTTTAAACATGTGACAAGAGACACAATTGACATTATAATCTTTAATAAATTCAAATGTTCTAAATAACTACAAACATATCTATCTAACGATGTTTCATTTCATTTCCTTTTCCTGAGTTCTGTTGTAGTCTTGTTGTCAAACTTTAGATCCAATTCACCAACGTTACATAGATGGAACTGACAGGTGAGACAGAAAAAAGACTGACTCAACTAAAAATATACAACATTACTAAATCAAATATCCCTAACATGAGATATTTGTTCAATTTTAGCCACAAAAAAAGTTCGAGCATTACTTTATTATATCATACAACACAGTTCCTTTCTTCCTTGAATATCCTTCCCAAACCACTCTCCGACTGACCCACACTAAGCCACCCTTTTCTCACATCCTCAGCTTTAGTGGTTCCTAATAGGACTTATTTTAAGACTAGTGAGATGTAAGAATAAGACAGTTAAAGGCAGGTCAGAAACCATGAGGGACAGGAAAAAAATGTGTGGGTGTCCAATTCAACCAGACAAGATAAAATTATTTCAATACTCTTGTTGCCTTACATGACCTCGTTAAAATATACAGCGTGGATTTAACTAGACAAATAGATAAGAGCCTTAGGTTGAATAAACACTGTTTCAGCTGCAACAATTTCTTTAACGGATGCAGTGTGTAGCTTCACATTTCTTAAGCCTTTATCAGACAAGTGACTATTTTAGGTCATTTCCACAAACATTAAATATGGGGCCAATCCCGTGGCCCAGTGAGGTCAAGAATCATGTTGTGTTTTTTAAAACACTACACAGTGATTAAGAGAGATTTTATAGACATTTTGAAACTATAAATAGTGAATATGAATGATTTTGTCAGTTTATGACCTTATAACAGTTGTTTTATTGGATGTGTTTACTTTTTAGCAAGTGCTGCTCGGATATTTTATGGCAAGAGGAGGAAGATGATGATATCCAATAACATACAAAGGTTGAAATTTTGAATTTCAGAGTATTTCAATGAGTGACCTCTCATCTCTTTCTGTCCTAGTCAGTCTGTTGTGTCCTTGGGCAAGACACTTCACCCTCCTTGCCTCCAGTGCCACTCACACTGGTGTATGAATGTGTAGGAATGTTTGGTGGTGGTGGGAGGGGCCGTTGGCATGAATTGGCTGTCACGCTTCTGTCAGTCTGCCCCAGGGCAACTGTGGCTACATATGTAGTTTACCACCACCAGAGGGAGAATGTGAGAGCAAATGAATAATGGGTCAATAATGTAAAGCGCTCTGAGTGACCAAAAAAGCGCTATATAAATCTAATCCATTATTATTATTATTATTATTATTATTATTATTATTATTATTATTATTATTATTATTAAAGGGCTAAACATCCATTAGTTTGATAGAGAGTTTAAAGATTGGACTGCGTTGTAATGCAAAAATATCATGTGGTCTGATGGGTCCAGGTTGACTCCACAAACCCCACAAACTTAAGAAAAATTTGTAGCTTTTAACATAACAATCCCACAAATGTAATAATTTTCCCTCAAATATAATAACAGTCACCTACCACAAATGCAATACATCATGTCCAGACATTTTATTTACATGGTTTGAACATAGGCCTCTATTATATTTAATGAGAATAAATAATATCCAGTTCATACTGAAGCTTTTATAATAACATTTTTGCCCATTCTGCTTTGTTCCTCCACTTGTATTTGTAATTAAACACCTATTAATCTGGAATTAGTACCATGTGGTGTAACTACATTTGATCATTCTAAAAAGGCAAATCAAATCAAATCAAATTTTATTTATATAGCACCAAATCATAACAAAAGTTATCTCATGACAGTTTACATATAGAGCCAGTCGAAACCAGACTCAAGCAAATTTATAGAAACCCAACAGAATCCTCCAGGAGCAAACACTTGTGACTGGTGACAGTGGAAGGAAAAACATCCTTTTAACAGGAAGAAACCTGGAGCAGACCCTGACTCCTGAGGATGGATGTCTGCCTTGACCAGTTGGGGTTAAAGAGAGAGTAAAGGAGGAGAAAAACAGAGAGAGAGCTAGAGAGACTGGGGTAGAGGGGGAGAAGGGGGAAGTAGGGGGAGACACATGGATGCAACTGATGCACAGATAATTGAACTAGAACTGTCAAAAAGTAGATCAGCTGGTGTTAGTATAATTACTAGAAACCAGAACAAAGGTCCATGACTGTTTATACTACTACTACATAACAAGTAGTAACAGTGGATGGACTACTACTAAGTATCTACTAGCAAGTATCCAAAGGACAAGAGTAAATGGGAAGAAAAAGAAAGATGAATGAATATTTATTATTTTTGTGGGAAGTTATTACAATTTTGGAAACTGAATATTTTTACCATCTTACAAACATAATAAATCCCCACAAAAGTAATAATCATTACATTAGTGGGAAATGAGGTATCACGTTTGTGGTAGGCAACTGTTATTACATTTGTGGGATTATAACATTAAAAGATGCAAATTTTTATCATGTTTGTGGGAGTTATTATGTTTGTGGGGTAAACAGACTGCTCCAGTGTGATGGTCCATCAGGATGAGAATAGAGGTGGATGATGTGATTACCCATCATGCATAGTACCTGCAATACAAGCCTGTGGGAGTAGTGTTATAATCTGGGGTTGATACAGTTGGTCAGGTTTAGGGTAAGCACAAAAGAGAGAGAGAGACGGGGGGGGGGGGGGGGGGGGGGGGGGGTCAGCTGACTACCTGAATTTGACTAGGTTTGAACATCAGTGGGTTTTTTAACTTCCCTTATGACACAGACATATCCCAGGACCATAACACCAGGATTCACCAGGCTCAAATTGTGAGAAAGTGATTCAGGGAGCATGAGATATCATTTTCACACATGGATTAACTACTACAGAGTCCAAACCTGAACCCCATTGAGAATCCTAGGGATGTGCTAGAGAATACTTTGCACAGCAGTCTGACCCTGCCATCATTAATACAAGATGTTAGCATTAAATGAAGACAAATGTGGATGAAACATTACATAAGTACTGCATGGCAAACAAGCAGTCCAACAAAAATATTGTGTGTGACTTTTTTTTTTTGGCTGGGCAGTGTTAAATAACATCTCTGCTACATCCTTCCCTAAATATAACGTAGAATCAGCCAATATGCAAATACTATCTGTTTCATAAGAATAACTGTTAGATACATGATGATATTGTGATTTTCTAAAAGTAAATTTTCACTGATAGCTTCAAGTTTCCATATAGCATTTTACTGCAACATTAATGTGTTGGCTCTGTAGATCACAATTTGCTCCAAAATATATAAGATGTTACAAATCTTCCTTGTAGGTCTATCCTTACACTTGCAGAAAATTAGTCCCTTCAGCTGCTGAATGAGAAACAGCCTGACAGTGAAACTCAGTGATTATAATGAAGGAACATGAAAAATGACTCCTGCTACTTTTAACTGGAGGGGGGCTTTGAGAATGCTGCAGACCAGATCCACAGAATATATACACAACTGATCAAAATTTTAAGACCAGTTGGAAAAATTGCATGAATTTACATTTTGCACTGTTGGATCTTAAGAAGGTTCTAAGAAGAGTTTCAAAATGCAAAAAGAAGAAATGGGAATGAGAGAAAAAAAAATGTGAGTAAGCTATTTATTGAAAACAATTAAACTAAAATAGGCTGTTCATGAGCTGATCAAAAGGTTAAGACCACAGCCTTTAAAGTACAAAATCGGTGCAAAAATGTGGATTCAGTGTCATTTTCTGTCAGATATTCACAGTCAGGACCTCCTGATGGCAAAGGCAAAAAAACTTGGTCTCTTTGAACGTGGTTGGATTGTTGAGCTACATAAGCAAGGCCTCTCACAACACACCATTACTGCTGAGGTTGGACGCTGATAAACAGAATATTTCAGTTTAATTGTTGTTTTCAATAAACTGCTTACTCAGATTTTTTTTTGTCTCACTCCCATTTCTTCTTTATGTATTTTGAAACTCTATTTAGAACCCTCTTAAGATCCAACAGTGCAAAATGTAAATTCTTGCAATTTTTACAACTGGTCTTAAGATTTATATTTATACTTAGTGCCATTAAAATTGCACGGGTCAGAATAATATGTATATTTGGAGACATATTAAATTAATTGGTTTGGGGTTACCTTCATATTAAAGAGGGAAGCACTGGTCATTAGAGAATGAACTGCAGACAAGTTGTGATCAACTTAACACATTTATTCAGTCACTGAATACAGGTACTCAGATATGGAAAGTGTCATCATTCAATATCGGGTTTGCCCACCTCTGGATTCTAAACAAGCAGTGCAGCAACGACGCATGGAACTAAGTCTCATGATCCTGTCCTGAGGGATTCGATCACTCAGACGACTGATCGTACTGCAATGACAGCGCAGACAGAGAGTGACTTCACCAGCTCGTAACATGCCAATGGCACGTTCTCTCTGTTGTATAGTAAGTCGTGGCATTTGGAGCTGACAAAAACATTTAAGCGTTTTCTTTGCTGCCTTTATGTCAGCTATTGACCACACCTAAAGTTACCAATCAAGACTCTGTACAAGAGATTCGACTCAGTGTCCGACATTAAGGGATTAGTCCAAACGCCAACGTCACACGCATCAGGAATGAAAAAAAATACAGCTGTTAACTGTGTTTCTCATCTTGTGAGCAACATATACAAAATAGGCACCTGAGCAAATCATTTTCTGGAAATTTACTACATGTTTGGACCGTGCGTTTTTAATGGTGCTAAGTATATATAAATCTTAAGACCAGTTGTTAAATTTTTACATTTAAGCTGCAAAAATTTTAGCAATCAAACAAGTTAAGCCTGTTCCCCATGGCTCAAAATGTGTGAAAAAAGTCTTATAACAACAGCTACTTAGAATCAAAACTACACATCAGACAGAGAAACTGCACCTCATATGTTTAATATTTTTCTAACACAAACAAACAATGACATCCAAGAAAAACTCGCTGTGTAGTATTTCCACATTAAAGAACATCAGGGTTGTGTTGTGCAGCTGAGGCTGTGCAGTGGGTGTCTAATTGAAGCAGCCTGCTGTGAACCAGGTAACAGTACACCTCTCCAGCTGGGAGGTACATGTTAACTAGGATTATCACTCATTTGGGAATATTAATGGCTCATTAAGCCTTTATAGATCCCTGTGATCAGTATTTTCACTGTACCTGTTTGTTGCTTCTCATCAGAGCATATTTAACATACAGTGCAGACCTGCAAAAGTCACTGAAGTTTAGTGAAATAGCAGAAACACACATCTGGTGTAGGGAGTGCGAGCCACAGCAGACAAATCAAGGAAGATGAATGTATGCAGATTTGTTAAAACTTGTCAAATATGATCTTTGGCCCTGAGGGGAGGGCGGGCAAAGGAGATCAAAAAAAGCATTAGCAGTAGTGTAATTGGCTGTAAATAGTCCAAAACACTTAATGATGTGGGAGTGGAATGCATGCCGGCACATATGATAATCCCCTTGTAATGAGAATTCACTAGATATCATAGGCTTTGTTCATGCCCCTGCATCTCTAAAAGAGCTTAGCCACCAGAACAGTAACAATAAGCATGGAATAAGAGATGGCATGGAATACAACTGAGACCAAAGTGAAATTAACAGACAAAATGGAATGATTTGCCTAATAAGTGGTACAAAGTAGTATTAGACACTTTAAAATGACATGCTCATTATCACAGTCTGTTTCAATGAATAAATAAAGATGTTTTTGTTACGAGGGGCAGCGGCCTGATGGCTAACTCTCTCATCTATCAGTGAAGGTATACCTAAAGTGGAATGGGGCAAATCTGCTTCGACCTATTTTAGTTGGCATAGATTAAGATGCAGACAATGTAAGATCCACAGATCTGAGGTCTGAAGTGCCACAGAAACAAAGAGAAGAATAAGCGCCACAATCATTGAACATATGAAATCATCTCACATCTAATTCATGACAGTTTAAAGAGATGCATATTTGTCATCACTATATACTTTCACAGGAAGGAAAAGCAAACTTTGATGTGTAAAACATGTCAGAGAGGCTACACTGGAGACATTTAGTGGAAATCTTGGAAATTCTGTGAATAACTCTCTCCCAAAAGGGAACCTCATGCAAAATCACCTAGACTTTCAAACCAATCTACATAAGTCTTGTATTAATTTGAATTAAAATGTGAAGTGAATCCATTAAGTAACAACAAAAGAATAATGACAAGTGTAAAAGAGGATTAAAACTTCTGATAATTGCAGGAGATGGACTGACATTAGTCATCTGAGTTTCTCAACTGCTACAGTAAAAAGCTTAAGAGACAGATGTGAACTGTCAGCTTCAATAGGAAAGTGTTTTATATTTCTGGATAATTACTGAAAGATAGTCATCCAGTGCATTTCATGTGAAATAGGATAACTACTAACATTCTATCAAAGTGTTCTTTAGAGTTTTGAGGATCTCTAAAACCTAAGGCTTGATGCAATAATAGCCTGCAGCACAGAATCAATAACCAGAATATCCGGAAAAACCATGCATCCTCAAAATCATTTTGTAAAGCAAAACTGCATTTTGAGGACACACATCCTTATCTGTCAGGCACTGGATACATTTTCTGCTTTAAATAAATATCATTCTACAAAATTATACTCTATTAGTGTTAAATATTTGGAGAGAGACATGGCACAAAGCTCACTGAACAACATACAAACTTCTCTTGGAATTCTCAGTCTGAAATCTAAAGCCCCTTTTACCCAACACTTCTGTTATTCCAGCACAATGTCTGTGTAAATGAAAGGGTGGATCATTTGGTGCCACCTTTATCGGAATGGCTGTGGAGCTGGTAACAGAGCTGTGATAAAGATGGAATCATGATTACGGAACACTATGTACTGTAAATGAAAATAAAACAAGTTTAATAGAAATGTTGAAAATGCAAAACTATATTTAAATGGTATGGAAATAGAAAGACTTTATGAAGCTAAAGTTTTAGGTGTCATCATTGATAGTAAACTGTGTTGGAAACCCCATATTGAGTATATTAAAAGTAAAGTGTCAAAATCTATATGCATACTGTATAAAACAAGGGACTTACTAAACAAAAACAGTATATACATGGTATATTGTTCTTTGGTTCTGCCCTACTTAACATATTGTGCAGAAATATGGGGAAATGCAGGAAAAACTAGTACAGATACATTAATAAAATTACAAAAAAACAGCTATTAGAATAATTAATAAAGTAGGACATTTTGAAGCAACTAATAATTTATTTATTCAACTCAATACCTTAAAACTGCCATATATTGTATATATTAAAATGTTACAGATGATTTATAAAATAAAAAATAATATTGTTCTGTATAGTATTCAGGAGTTCTCTCTTTGAGAGCGAGTAACTATAATTTAAGCAGTCTTTATATTTTTGAATGTACTAAGGTGAGGACAAATGTGACGTCTAGATGTATTGTGTAACTGTGGGTGTGAAATTATGCAATGGACTTTATGATGAATTTAAGTTCACTTCTCTGACAAAGTTTAAAAAATGCCTTAAGTATAAAATCAGTCAGGAATATTAAGTTGAGATGGTAGTTGTGTTTTTGTTGTTGTTGATTGTTGTGTTATAATGAGAATGCTCGATAATGTACATATTTAATTTAATGTAAGCAGTCTGTCAGGTGAAAAGGAGAGGCACAAAATAAGATGTTGCTTCTAGTCTATTCCTTTTTTTTTGTTTTAATGATTGTGATTGTACTATGTGCAATGACTCATGTACTAACAAAAAATAACCATTCATTCATTCATTCATTCATTCAATCATTCTTTTGTACAGTACTATTAGTATAAATGTAGAATGATATAATAATTTACTAAATAAATTGTGTTTACTCACCAAATTCGGTCCTTTGTTCGTTCCTCTAGTGCAGGGGTATAAAACTCATTTTAGTTCAGGGGCCACATTCAGCTAAATTTGATCTGCAGTGGGCTGAACCAGCAAAATAATAACATAATAATATGTAAATAATGTCAACTCCAAACTTTTCTCAATGTTTTAGAGCGAAAAAAGTTAACTTACATTAGGAAAAGGTTTACATCTACAAACTATCTTTTCAAAAGATGTGAATAACATGAACAAACTGAAAAAATAAGTGTAATTTTAACAATATTCTGCCTCAGTTTATCATTTACACACGTACATTATAACTTACAGATCACAGTGGATCTACAAATACACAAAACATTTAGTATCAGGCAGAATCTTGTTAAAATTATACTTACTTCTCTCAAGACATTTCATGTTGTTCATATTTGTTCAGGTTAGTCACATTTTTGCGAAATTATACTTTGTTTTAGTGTAAATTCATGAAAATATTTACATTTACAAAGAGAAAAATTTGGATTTGTCATTACCTATATGTTATTATGATAGTATTTGACTGGTCCTACCCACTTTAGATTGAATTGTTCTGAATGTGGAACCTTAACTTAAAGGACTGTTAATATCTTAGTGTAATTTTTGCATTTCATAAATTCATCCCACGGGCCAGACTGGACCCTTTGGTGGGCCGGATTTGGCCCCCGGGCTGCATGTTTGACACCTGTGTTTTAGAGAGTTGACTGTCGAAATATGTGAAGGAAACACTAGAGCACAGGTATCAAACATGCGGCCCGGGGGCTAAATCCGGCCCGCCAAAGGGTCCAGTCTGGCCCTTGGGATGAATTTGTGAAATGTAAAAATTACACTAAGATGTTAACAATCCTTTTAGTTCGGGTTCCACATTCAGACCAATATGATCTCACGTGGGCGGGACTTGTAAAATACTATCAAAATAACATAGAAATAATGACAACTCCAAATTTTTCTCTTTGTAAATGTAAATATTTTCATGTATTTACACTAAAACAAAGTATAATTTTGAAAAAAAAAATGTAAATAACCTGGACAAATATGAACAACCTGAAATGTCTTAGGAGACAGAAGTACAATTTTAATAAGATTCTGCCTGTTATTAAATGTTTGGTGTATTTTTTATAGTATAATGTAAATGTGTAAATGATAAACTGAGGCTGAATATTGTTAAAATTACTTTTATTTTTTCAGTTTGTTAATGTTATTCACATTGTTTGAAAGGATCGTTTGTAGATGTAAACCTTTTCATAATGTAAATTAACTTTTTTCGCTCTAAAACATAGAGAGAAGTTTGGAGTTAACATTATTTCTATATTATTATGTTATTATTTTACTGGTCTGGCCCACTTCAGATCAAATTTAGCTGAATGTGGTACCTGAACTAAAATGAGTTTGACACCCCTGCTCTAAAACGAAACTGAAAAAAAAAAACGTCAACAAAACGCACGTGTCGGCCTCTCGCTTGCCGTAGTTGACTCCGCCATTGTATTGACAGGTTCGGTTGCTAACGAGAGGCTTTCCTAGTTACCCGCTTCTTTAAAATAGCAGAAAGAATCCATGAACTTCTTAAATATGGATTTCAGCAGAACCCAACAGCGGCAGAGATAACCTGGAAGAAAACAGACGATGTAGCGAGGTATTTAATTCGCTTTTTGTTTTCGTCTTTCACTTCCTGAGTGCTAACTGCCCGGCAGTGGGTGCTAGCTTCTCTGATGCGGAAAGTTTGTTTTGAGAGCTAAAAACGTCTGCGTAGAAGATTGAGAGCATTAACATGTTTTGCTGCCTCCAAAACATCGGGTTGGAGCGAAACCGAAGTGTTAAGCCTTGTATTATGTTTGAACTCGGAACTGTAAATGACACGACATCGAATTAAGCTGCTAATGTTTACTCAGTGTGACCGTGCAGGTGCAATGGAAGCGTAAGGATTTCCTCGTATTTCCACTTATAATAAACTTGCACTTCTATTTAGAGGTAGTCCGTTGTTTGTAAGTAAACCCCTTCATGCAAAGCAAAGAGTAGCAACAATAACGTAATAATACTAACAATTTATCTCTGTATTATGTCAGAGAAGTGTTTAGAAAGTTCTGGATTTTTCATGCGATTATTACAGTAATATAGCAGCAGATGTCTCAAAGCACTGTGCAGCAATACTAATCATTCCATATCTGCTTTAAAAAATGAATTTAGCAGCAGCCATAATAGCTCAAATTGTAGGTCTAAGCAAGTACTTTAACATGTTATTAAGGAATAATGGCCACATATTTAATAAAAACATGAATTTATCATCGTTGACAAAGTAACAGAGTGAAGAAAAATATACAGCAGTTATTCAAGGTTTGGAAAAGACGCCAAAAAGTACTGTGTAAATATTTAACATACCACACTTTTCTTAATATATAAGAGTACATTATTTCCAAAAATGAAACTGATATCATTGTTATTTTAGTTTTAAAAGACATTAATTCATGGTAAGAGTGAGGTGTTTGTTCAGTGTGATGCACCATAATAATGAAAGGTTTTATTAAGATACAGATTAAATTATCAGTCTTTGGCTACATATGTTTCATTACTATATTTAATACAAATCTTTCTGCTGTTTTTATAATAAATAACATTCAAAATCATTATTGTATTTGATTATTATGAAATATAAGATTCGAAACAAGCATATGTTTTGAACCTATTTATTTACACATTGCTATTTACATTCTGAATTTATGCTGTATACATCAATTTACAACCTTTACTGTTCTTAATTTACACTGTATTCTCATATATTTTCTTATATATCCAGTTGTAATTCAGGTACAAATTACATAAACACTATTTTAGAAACTAGAGACATATGACTTTCATACTGAGTAACCAAAAATATTGTTTTAGAGAAAAAACAAATTGACCTCAGATGTTTACTTTTGCTTGGTCAGGGCCCTCAGAAGAGTAGTTACAATACAACTTATATTTCAATAACGTGTTAAATATGACTACTACTGAGGTGCCTTTAGTGGAGTTCATGCTGTATGTAGATTTCAGTATCAGTATATTATAGTCTGGTGCAGTTTCAGTGTTTTAATGCGTAACTTTGTCTGTCTGGGTAGTTGTCCCTCTGACATGAGCTGTGCATGACCTTACCCAAAGGCAAATAGCCCTGAGCAAATACCTAATGTCTGTTCCTGTCCCATACCCACTACAGTTATCTCCTGGACTGTGTGCAGCAAGGACTATTGAGCATTAGTTATTAATTATTCATGTTTTCAGCTGTGTGTTTTCTGCCTATTTTGTTGCTATTGTGTAGTTTGTAATCTGCATTCTAAGAGACGCTCCACACCTGAATTATTCCAAAAGGGGAAACAGTGTATCTATTAAGGCTGAATGTCTTGCAAAAAATGTGACATTTACTGAGAATAGAATAGAATACACTTTATTGTTATTGTTTGGAAAGGCACAGCAGATTTGTGGATGCTCCTTGAAACAGTACACTGTGCAGCACTGTGATATGAGGTAAAGGAAATTTCTGTGTTTAATTTTTACTGAGAATTTGTAAAAATGGCTGTTTTTTTACTGGGACCTGCACCAAACCACATCCTTTATGTGTGGAGAACATGATTAGGAGACTGGGGTATTTCTTTATCACTGCTTTGCTTCATTTATGGGCCTGGCCAAGTGAAATTGAACATCAGGGTCAATTTCTTTTTTCTCTAAAACAATATTTTTGATTACTCAGCATGGCAGACATATATCTCTAGTTCCTAAAACTGTTTACTATTTAATTTGTACCTGAATTACAACTGGATATAAGAAAATATATGAGAATGCAGTATAAATTAAGAACAGTAAAGGTTGTAAATGAATGTATACAGCATAAATTCAGAATGTAAATAGCAATGTGTTCAAAATATATGTTTTTGTCTAATCTTATATTTCAGCAGAAAGATGTGTATTAAATGTAGTAATGAAACATATGTGGCCAAAGACTGATAATTTTATCAGTATCTTAATAAAATCTTTGATTATTCTGGTACATCACACTGAACAAACACTTCATTCTGTTACTTTTTTGGATTCTCACTCCATTACCATGAATTAATGTCTTTTAAAACTAAAATAAAAATGATATTGGTTTCATTTTTGGATATAATGTACTCTCATATGTTACGAAAAGTGTTGTATGGTAAATATTTGCACTTTCCTTGAGGAACAGCACTTTTTGGCTTTTTTTTTCAAACCTTGAATAACTGTTGTATATTTTTCCTCACTCTGTTACTTTGTCAATGATGATAAATTTATGTTTTTATTAAATATTGAGTTATTATTCATTGATGGCATGTTAAAGTACTTGCTTAGACTTACAATTTCAGCTATTATGGTTGCTGGTAAGTTCATTTTTAAATACAGATAGTCTATGGAATGATTAGCATTGCTCCACAGTGCTTTCTCACTCTGTTACTGGCTTGGCCAGGCCCTTATGCTGATGTGCTGTGGCAGAGTTTAAGGTACAATGTTGAAGATTCTTGCATGTGGACATATTTATATAAAGTTTGCAATGGGATCTGTTTTGTGCTGCGAGCCACTCAGCTGTCAGTGGTTTCAGTTGGTTCCATTTCATCTGTGATAACATTATGTGCACTGATTTCTACATAGTGAACACGGAAAATCCTCACGCCTGGTCTCATCTTATTACGTGCATGTCCTCTTCTCTTGCTGCAACCGTCTGCAACACTAGACACTGTTAGCTCAGAAATGCAGTTAATGTCAACACCCTGCTCCCAGCACAAAACAGACACCAACACATACTTAAAGGTTAACTCGCACATGCCCACATTTGACAAATACAATCCTTAATACTAACAACAACTTATAGTTCCTTTAATTTGGATGCTGTTCCTGGCCATATTGTGCTCTGTGTAACTTGATAGAGGACCTTGAACTTCGGGTCGTCTTCATTAATGCAAAATATGTGACGACCACCCTGTCGACCATCATGCCTTGCTGAATGCAGCTCATGTGTGGGCTGTCACTAGGGATGGGTCACGTTTCTCAGTGACACATCATACCATGGTCCTGCTTAGCTCCTTCTCTGTCACCCAGACTGCGGTGATTGTCCAGCATCGACCTGTTCAGCCACTATTAGCTGCTGTCTGTTCTCCCAGAGTGTGTCTGAATCCAGGTGAATTCACTAGAATTGAATAGTTTTTACAATTTTATTTTATGACTGTGACACTGGGTGATAGAATAGTGAATGGGCCCCCATTTAAAAGCTGAGGTCTGCTTCTGGGGTGTCCTGTTACAAAATGTAGCCTATCTTGTAAATGAATTGTTGATCTTAGATGTTTGTAATAATTTTGTAATAAGTTGATTGATGATGATGAATGGTAATCACTTGTCCAGATATGTTAATAATGTAATGAGTGTGAGTAATGAGCAGTTATTGATTAGCCTATATTTTACCTTGAGATGCCTATTTCTTGCCATATTGCCATCCAAGCCATATTGTCTTCAGAAAAAATAATACATTTATTTTAGTGCTGTCAAACAATTAAATTTTTTAATCAGATTAATCACAGGGTTGCTGTAGATTAATTTCAATTACAATTAAATATCATTCATTGTTAATCTATATTATTCCCGTTTCATTTTGCATGAGCAAACAGACTCAAGAAAGAAGGGAATGTATATGCACTTAACGTGTTTGTTAAACACCGTCAACAGTTTCAACAAAACAACTTGAAACAACTGTTCCATCTTGTTTTTTTTTCATATTTTCATCCAGAGGACGTTTAGTGTCTTCCATCTTTATGGGCTGGTTCTGCTGCCTGTCACTACTGGATCAACTGCCCATTTGTTCATGCGTGACACTAACTCTACTTGGACAAACTGCCCCAAATGCGGTGCCAGAGGCATTCATAGTCATTCAGCGCTGCAGATGGGTTTATTACGTGACATTTTTAAATCAGATTAATCATGATGATGGATCAATCTGCATTAACGTGTTAAATTTGACAGCCCTTATATATCTATTTGTATTTATGTGGACAGCATGTACTCATCATTTTACTTCTTTATTGACTTTAACCCATGAAATGACCTAAAATAGTACATGCTGTATATTCCAGATTACTTTTTTTTTGGTAATTTTTTTTCATCAGCTATGAATGTACACCGTCAGTGAATTAAAAAGATATGTTATATGTACACATTATAAAATTACATTTATAGTACACACATGTCCTATCCTATCCTACCCTACCCAATCCCATCCCATCCCATCCCATCCCATCCTTTTTTTCTCTATAATGTAAATAATGAATTTTCTTGAAATTACCTTTGTGTTGAAGCAAGAACCTTCCATCAAAAACTAGTTTACTGGAAGCATAATTAGGAAGTCTGCACACGTAGGAAGCTGTCACCAACAAGTGCTTCAGATTCCATTGGTTCTTATTGCTTTTTATGCCTCTTTCTTGTCGGTGAGCTGTTCAGAATCGTTGATGCAAGTATAAATTGCAGTATAAAGAAAACAGATTTTAGTTAAATGGCAAATTAATTATTAAACTTGCTTTTAATTCAGTTAATTGACTAATAAATTAGTCCAATGTACTACAGGTAGAGAATACTTTGCAGTTAGAGGCTGTGATAAATTCTCTTTGCTGTAAGATGGTAATGTGAGTATTGTGTTAACGATATAAAGAATAAAAAGACTAACCACTATAGTACTAATCTAGACCAGTCTGTGATGAGGGCACTTAAGTGAAGAACTCATCTTGAAAATACTGAACACCATTAACATTAATTTTTGCAATTATCCCTCTCCAGAAATACTCATAATTGGGTATATTTCTGAGGAGAGATTTGACGGATTACTGAGTCACTGGTAGTAACCTCATGGCAGTGATATATGAGATGTCATCCACGGCTGAAGATCTAAGGCTGATAATGAGCTGAAGCATGTCTTCATAGGTATAATTCTAAATCTTAACTCTACCTTTTGTTAAGAGAGGGTCTGCTGATAGAAAAGGTTAATCCTCCTATTGATTGAAAACCAAGGATGTGATTTATTCTGGCCCTCACCAACTTCCTGTTGTCAGCGATATAGTAACCAGAACCCGGGCAGGAAAAAAACGAGTAGTCGAAGAGTTTAATCAGTCCAGTTAATTCAAATTAAACCATCGGCAGCTTTTTCTGTATTCTACAGAGCTGTGCATGAGTACCTTATGTTTCATTTAGTGTTTTTTTATGCTAACGGCAGTAAAGAGATGACTAATAGACGATGTTAGCAATAGCAATCAATAGTTAAAGGAAACATGCAACCATGCATGCAGGCTGAGGTTTCATCACTCACATAATGCTGAAAAGATGGGAAGTTGATTCATCAGAACTGAAAATTAATCATAAGCAGTTTTAAAGCTGTTAGTATTTTAAAAGTCATTTTTCAAGACAGTTTAATCTAGGGCTGTTCAATTAATAAGATTGCACTCATAATCGCAATATCAATCTGTGCAATCATACATAAGGATGCAATTTAAAGGTTTGCATTTAGGAGGATTTAAGTTGTTGTAATTGCAGCCCTAGTTCAAGTCTCGCTAGTGCTTTTGTGTTTTCAGATTTTGTAAAGTGATCATTTTTAGGATATGAACTTTTGGGAAAAAATACAATGCAAATCACATACAGTGATCATATCTTTCTGCGTTGAATAGATGACTGTAAACTGATGATTTATAATTTTTCCTCTTGCTCTATCTCAGTAAGATTACAGCCTACTGTATTTGACACCAGTATGCTTACTGCAATAATATAAAGTAAAGAAATGGACTATGCAACTATTATGCACAGTACTGTTGCTGGAAATGTTTTTCTAATGAATGTACTGTGCAAATTCAATTACTGTACAATGTATAATTCCAACACACTATTATGCTGAGAGCAGGTCACTATTGAAGTTAGTTATCTACTGATGGCCTTAGTTGCTATGAAAACAGCCACAATACACTAATAATATGTATGTAGAGGTTTCAGGTTGGGTTTTTGTTGATTTCATAAATGATTGCCACGAATTTCACATAACCACTGGAGCGCATGCAAATTGTAGAGAACCTTTAATGTAATTATCCACTTGACGAGAGCGGCTTCAACCTCAAGTTTTTACCCTGTGCACCTTCAGTGTCTGTCTCCATCAAGGAGACAGAGTTTGTCATGGGCCTCAAGGAGACTACATTTTTCATGGAGAGAAAATGTTTTTTTTTTCTCACCATGTTTTCAGTGTGTATACAGCCTCCTGTCATCACCTGGAAGCAGATGGGTAGAGTATCGTGGGAGTACAGTAAAAATAAGTGACATACTATGGTTTTATTTTTGTTAAATAAGTTATCGTAGGAGAGCTCTGTAAGCAGATTACTTAATTACTATTGCATAAGGATAGGTAGGCACAGGGCTTTTGATCAGTATAAATGGTTTACACTAGGGCTGCACAATTTTGGCCAAAAATAAAATCCCAATTTATTTTTTTTCCTCTAAAAACTCGATTTTGCTTTGGGCTGCTGGTGGCTTTTTAGCCCACATGTCATTTTCGTGTGCGGCCCGCAATGCAACGCATTGCTCCCACTCTTTGGCGTGATGAAGTGTTAGGTGCTGAAATAAGTTGGTCATGCTGCTGTCTTTGACTGATACCACCTTCAGGCTGAGTTTGCAGCAAGGAATGATTTGGTCTTCATCAGAAACTTCAAATTCCACACAACTGATTTGCTCTTGCTATTTTTATTGACAAACTTCTCACTTCGCATTTTTGTACTGATGTGTGGAGACCAAAGACTGTGGAGACCGCTCTCGCAGCTAGGAGGAGGAGCCTATGGTAGCCCGGAGGCACGTGACCCGGAGACACAAGAGAGATGAAATTTGATTTGATTTTAAACATCGTTCTAATTAAATAATCCAATTTCGATTTAAAATAAATTAATTGTGCAGTCCTAGTTTATACTATGTTTGTCACTAAATAATCAAAAATTCAACACTGTAGGTTCGTCTTATTGTGTTCTGAAGGATGCTTACATAATGCAGTGTGTATTTAATTGACTCCTATTAAGTGAAACATTTTAACACGGCAGAATATATTAACAATGGCAGCTACTAAATGATTTAATTATGTGGCATTTTTGAGGAAACCCTTTTTCTTTTTGTCTGTAAACTCTTGCTCTATTCTGTTTATCGTGTCAAAGATCAGTTTCAGAGGGTTACCTGTCTCCCTCGACTTGGGTCGGATTTATTAAAGGAGCGTTGAGGACTGCAGGACCAACATGTAAAAGGGGTGTCAATATTCGTCATGTCAGCAAGTTGTGCATCATTAATCTGGCCGATTGATCCAGCATCCATGTGCCTCCATGATCTCCATGACCTTGCTTTGCACAAATAAGAACCGAAGCCATGCCGGTGTTACCTGATCTACTGCTCTGTTGATGGCTCTGTGCTTATTGAAGCACAGGGCAGAGACATGTGGACACAAAAGATGCAGTCACTAAAGGATTTTTTTTTTTCCTTGTAACAAAGTAGGAGGTGTGTTGTTACGTTTTGTGATGTGTGTCAGGTAGCAGTAGCAGGAGTAAGTCATTGAGGTCCATTTCTTTGTTGAATGTCTGATGGTCTGGGACTGCCAGATACTAGAGAGAAGCAGTAATATGATGAGAGGATGAGGTCTGACTGTTCAACATTAGCTGATATTGCAGACAGTGACCTCCAAACCCATACCACATACCTACTGCAGACCTGATAGTATTTTAGTGACATAATAGATAAAATAGCTCAAATTGATTTCTTGAGCCCCGCGACCTTAGTGAGGATAAGGCGGGTTCAGATGATGAAATGAACGAAGGAATGATTTCTTGAGGCAGTGCCAACTCAATGATTAATAAAAGAATGAAATACAGTGTTATTTCTCTCCAGCAAATGATGGTAGTACCTCAAGTGTGAGCGTTCTCCCTTCCATCTCTGTTTGAGTTGCATATGCGGCAGGTAAAGATGTTGAGCAAGATTTCCCTTATGCTGGAAAAAGGAGTACGGTTGGCTGGTATATTGCCTAGTGTAGTGTATCTACCATGCAGTTTTAGAGCAACATCGAAAAATATGTGGTTGTATTTCAGAGATATGTCAAGTTCCTGAAAATAAAAAAAAAAAAACACATTGCTGAAGTGCAGTAACAGCAGTTGACAGCATGCAGCTAAGAGGACGACTGAAACCCCTTGTTAACATCAATTAACTAACAGTACATGATTCAGTTTGTGTATTAGTTAGTTAAAAAAGACTATTTTTCTGACCCTCAAGACCCCGCAAGAAAAGTTTTTCGCTATGTAAGTTTCACATGCAAAGGGAATAAGGAGTTTGACAATTCAAAGAAGTTAATCTAAAATGAAAATGTTAATTCATATACCAATAATAATAATACTAATAATAATAATAATAATAATAATAATAATAATAATAAGAGGTAGTATCACAATCCATAATCTGATTCTTAATTTTCTAATGACTAGAAAATCTGCATTTTATACCATTTTGGACCATATTACTGCGATATTTTGGCAGTAGCTGATGAAGGAAACTCTCGTCCACATTTACTCAGCTGTACATAAATCTGTGATGACTGCAACATTTCCATTAATTACTCAGACTGTAGCAGCCTAATTTGGCGGGATGGAGATTTACAATGAACCAAAAATGCTTTCGCACTCTAACGTAACTCTTAAAGCATCGATGGAAGTCAGATCCACTGTCCGCCAGTGTTCAGAAGCCGGACCGTAGACACAGGCTTATGGTAATTTGTCATTTTGTCTGCCATTATTTCTTCATCTGCAGCAAAACACTACGTTGCACAAAAATTGTCAAGTTAACATGGACAAAAACCAAACATGTTACGTAGACATGGACTTAAATAAAAATGCAAGCATAACAACTTACTGCTAACAGCTCATAGTGCAGTACTATATAGTGCTGCAATGCTTGGGTAATGTATGGCAGTTATTTTAACCCTCTGACACCATTTGGGACCATTTTTGACATGAATGGTAAGTGTTTTTTTTTTGTTTTTTTTTTTTACACTGATGCGGCTCAAATCACAATAATGCATAAAAATCCATGTTGTAAATCATTGACATATACAAGGTGCTGATAACTTCATAAGTGGAAAAATATTAAGTTATCAAATTTTTATGGCCCTTTTTAGAGTAGGGAACCATTTTTGGCAATAATGGTGTAAATGTATTACAAGTGTATGGTGTCAGAGGGTTAAAGGCTTGATCTTGTACAATTCCTCTGAAAAGGACATCATAAGCCAAGTTAAACTCAATTCTGAGCTAAGATCTTGAGATCACCCAGCCCTTAGTATTTATTACTGGGGACATGTATAGATCACTAAACTAAATACATACAGACACCTTTCACTCCTTCATGTGAAGTGGTATACATTTCAGACTACTCAACCTACTCCAACAAGCTGTATTTGTCTGTTCTTATTAGCAGATATTCTGAGCCCAGTTTTTGAAATTGAAAGTGAGACGGTTTTCATACCCCATCATTATCCTTGTCGTGAAGGGCTTTCTAAATCTTATTTGATATAAATGCCCTTCAACCTCAATTTAAAAGAGAATCCCTTGCTTATGTTACAGTCAGCCGTGGTAAACTTACTATAGAATTTATATTTATGAAAAGTGTGGACTTCATTCCAGATCTGTCGGTTTAGTTAAACATACGCATTAAATAAGGTGACCCAGGCTGCTCAGAACAAAGCTCAGAGTTAATAAAAATGCAGTAACCTTACGTCTTACGTCAAAAGTTGCATTACATGCCGGGGGTACAAATGTGGGGTAGCTGTTGTCAGTTTTGGATTAAGTTTGCTCAGAAGGTGTTCTTTTAAGATTTTAAATGCTGCTAGTGATTTGTGCTGTATATATATCAGTTGTTAAAGTATATAATAAGTGGACATTTGGTGATTGTGTTTTTTTGTGTATAAATTGTCAGACAATTTTTAGTCAGATTAATCACAGGGTTGCTATGGATTAATTTAGATTAAATAAATGGTCAGTACTTATATAGCGCTTTTCCACACTTTAATGGTGCCCAAAGCGCTTTACAAAGCCTCACATTCAATCATTCATGCACACACTCATACACCAGCAGGTGGCTGCCGCCATGCAGGGCACTGCCAAACCCTACTGGGAGCAATTTAGGGTTCAGTGTCTTGCCCAAGGACACTTTGACATGTGGACAGTTGGAGGCAGGATTCGAACCGCCGACCCTTCATCGGATGACCCGCCCTACCAACTGAGCCTCAGCTGCCACCAATTTACTAATCACGATTAGCCTAAATATCGTTGATTTTTAATCTATATTGATCTCATTTCATTTTGCATGAGCAAACAGACTCAAGAAAGACGGGACTATATATGCACTTAACGTGTTTATGAAACATCTTCAACAGTTTCCACAAAACAACTGTTCCGTCTTGTTTTTTGTTTTTTTTGTCCTCATATTTCCATCCAGAGGCCCAACATGCTGTGTAGTGTCTGCCATCTTTATGGGTTGGTTCTGCTGCCTGTCACTACCGGATCAACTGTCCATTTGTTCATGCACGACGCTAACTCTGCTTGAACAAACTGCCCCAAATGTGTTACCAGAGATGTTCAGAGTCCTTCTGCGCTGCAGATGGGTTATTTTTAATCAGATTAATCATGATGATGGATTAATCTGCATTAACATGTTATTTTTGACAGCCCTAGTATAAACATATCCACTGTACACTGTATTTATGTGTTTTTCTGTGCCACCAGCAGCACTGATGATGAAAAACAACCTTTTCTTTAGATGTCCAATCTTATGTCGGCGTCAGTAGAAATATGCATGTAATTTTCTTCTGTAAAACCAATTTAGTTTATTAAAATGCAGTACCATAACAGCACTCCCACTTCCCACCATATGGTCAATATTTTTATTACTAGAAATTGCTGTGAATGGTGGGCAGTCTCTGTGCTTTCAGAGCCCACATATAAAGTGTGTGTCATGTCCTTGATTATCATAGAGCAATGTTAGAGTATCTGGAAGCTTATTGAGGAATATTAATGAGATTTCTGGTTTAAATGTTCATAGCGTATATGTTCAATCTGACTCACAACATATAATTATATTGTGCATTCTGTGGTGTTTTTACAGAACATGTCAATTATAAAGCAACCAGATGAGTGTAACCAGCAGCTGAAGCACAATTCTGAAGTGCTGCTATTGTGAAATCTGTAATTGAATATCAATATTTTCTCCATGCAGAAGAGAAAGGGAGGTTCTCAAATTCCTGTCTGAACATAACTGTTACTTCTGTTCACAAATGCAGAACAGGCTGTTGCAGTAAAGAATTCATGGATGCCATATTTTCTGTTATTTTTGACTCACCAGTCACCTGTAATGTGTGGGAATGTGTGAGACTATCATTTAATAACATGAGGACTACTTAATTTTTGTCAGACGACTTTTTGGGTTGTTATGCCATGCTGTTAAAAAGGGCCTCAGAACGCCGCAGTTTTGCTTACACGTGCGACCAAAAACCTGTCAACTGCAGCTAAATATTTTCATTGGTTATAGTGGTGTGCCTGACATTTAGCAGAGCTGTGTGAGTTTTTTTTTTTTCCCCCTTTGCATTTTGTTGAGAAAATGCCCTTGCACCGCCTCTTAGTAGCTCTGATCCTTAAGCGGGGTACACACATAAAGATAATCGGGATGTTTTTGACCCGATTTTCCCCCCTCCCGACCAAGGCCAGCAAATGCCAGACTATCTTATGTTTTATAAGATTATCCTATAGATTATTCTGTGGTCTGAGGTGTGTTAAGAGTGAATTTGTCCCGATAATTGGCTCCGAAATGGGTCGGGGCGACAATCGTAAATATTAAACTTGTTCACTATTTACGATCAAAAATCCTCATGTGTTTTTTGGGTAAGCCGACAACTCATGACTCGGTCATGACTGTGAATTGTGATGTGGAACGTAATGTAGCCAATCAAGAAGCAAGCTGACTGAGGAGCAAGGAAGCAAGCGTAAATAAAAACAAGCATGGCTGATCTGAAACATAAAGTTCAGTGGACCTCAGAAATTCATAATTTTTCCGTCAAAAATAGTCCCAAGATAACCATAATTTCCTCCTCTTGTATGTCCTCTTCCATGTTGCATGTAGTGTTTTCTGGTTGTTGCTATGTTTCTTCTTCTTTGTTTTTGTTAGATCACGTTTGATCATGCGAAATTTCTGGCTTTGGGGACTAGATTCTAGACCGGTGGTGGGACAGACTTGTTTTGTGTGTGGTGTGGTGTGTTCAGATTATCGGCGCACACCACACACAATACGATCAACACTGTTCAATGCCTGATTTTTTATGTTCATGTGTGGGGTCTGTAACAGATAAAAAATCTCTTCAGATTTAGAAAATCCTTATGTGTGTACCTCGCTTTACATTCCTCTTTATTAAATGCACCCAGCCTGAACCTAATCTGCATATTTATGTGTGAAACCGTGCCTGTTACTGCTCCTTAAATAGCAACACATTCTTAAAATATGTCAACTCAGACTCAACATCATCAGTGGAGGTAATTGTTTCATGTTTTCTGTAAAATAACTAATCTGGAGTAGTGGTTGTCTGATTTGACTTTTTGATGGATGATACCGATGCTATTTCTGACAACTTGAAGAGCTGGACATCTGATACCTGATATACTATATAATGCTGAGATCATTTTGTCATTGTATTTTGCATCTGATAAAATAATAACAAATGAGACACAAAACCACTGACCTTAAACGAACGGTCACTCACACTCTTCTGCTTCCATTGTGTCTGCTTAAGTAGACCTGCTGTTCTGTCTGGAGTGCATTTATTTTACATAACAAATCGGCAGTGCGAACGTTGTTCCTCAGGAAGCACATTGACCAAAGCAGCCTGCATTGCAGATGTGTCTGCGCTCATTTTTTTGTTTACAGGACTTGTGAAATAATTGGAGGCAGATGCTTATTATTTCAAAATGCCAAATAGTCGGCCAACCAAATAATCACTCTATCTGTAATCCTGACCCAACACCTTTGGTTGAGATGGCCTCATCTCAGTGCCTACCACATACAATCTGCCTTATTTGCCTTTTGCAAAGAATGCCTGGTCTATTTTCCATTGCTCAGATATGATAAAGGCCCATATTATGCATTGTATTTATTGCAAAGGGTGCGTTCAGATCATGGCAGGAAATGATGCCGTTGTTGAGGGCAGTGTCTCTAAGGAACACGTTTGTTGCATCCTTTCATCATCAGGCAGCAGCACTGATGAATGTGTAAGTGCAGATTATTCTGCACAGAACACAGCAAAATGTTTACTAAATTTTGATGATTTTGAAGTTAGAGTAGCGAGTTAATGATGTGAAACTATTTCACAGCTGATGTTTTTGCACCCATAAAAATAGGCACTCCAATGAAAACCATGATAAGAGTTAGTCTTGAGTTCTGTTAAAGATGTCAAGTCATGAATGTAAATGCCATTTATAATTCATATGCCTTTCCTCCCTTCTCCTAATTACTTACATTGTGATGTTTCTTGCTCCGCTGTTTCTCGTTGCTTATTTTAAATAAAATACGCCTGCATCCTTACAGCCTTGTCACATCCTGTTTATCCTGGGATTGTGAGTTCACCCTTCTAGATTTGTCCGACTGGACTTTTTTTGCCTCAAGCAAACTCACTAAACATAGCTCGGTGGATGGCACCATGTTGAGAAAATTCCTCATGTTCTGAACCGAATTGTGTTTTTTGTTCCAGTCCAGGTGACGAAAGGTGACAGTTCTCATTACGAGATGTTTTATTGACCCTTAAGGGAATTTGGGAGATAGGCTAGATGATTCAGGAGGCGATGAGAGGTTGTTACCAGTAAACGGTGCTTGTATTACAGGCATGTGTATGTACCACATCCTTTCTCCAAGACAATAGAAGTAAGTCAAAGGACAGTAAATAATAGGATATCAGTAAACGAGTATGTAATATTTTGTCTGTAAATTACGATTAACTATCTAATATGTGTATGCTTTCAAACTGTAGTCTTACCACCTCATACCCACTACAACCATTACATTAAAGGCAGGGTTCTAGCAAGCAATATACTGAATGAAGAGTGCAAGCACCATAAGTAAGGAAAAAAGCTGTGAAATAGAAAATATAAACTATTGTTTGATTGTTTTCACAGCAATGCTGTTCTAAAGCACACATAAACCCACACTATTGCAAAAGTCTGTAAGAATATTCTAAAGCCGTGGTCACCAGGAAATGGATTGCGATTGACTGGCAGATCTTTGACGCTGTAGCTTTCAATAGTTGCAGAAAATTAAACACTGATATATGCATTCCTTGATTAAAATTTTTCTCAAACACCTTTTCCCAGCTCAAAGATGAAGCCAATGCAGAAGTAACCAAAAAGTTGCTATGCCTCTGTCTTATTATGAGGTGTCAGTAAATTTTTATCCAGGAGTCATTTTCATCTCGATTCTTTTATTTGGACCCAGTGGTCCAACCTTAAAAATTTTGCAAATAAAAGACTTTGTCTGAGGTGTTGGGCTTTGATTGACAGGTCCATATGACACCTTGATCATCTGTAATTCAGACTTTTGAACGCTCAGTTTATTTAATGAAATGCATTTTTTTCCTAGACAAACACCTGGACTGTAGTTGTGGTCAATGGGTTCCACAAGACTTGGTTAAGAAATGCTTGATGAAGTTCACCATTGCAGCTAGTTAGTAAGGTAGCACATATCATTAGCTCACCTCTGAACTTTAGCCTCCCAAAGTTACACCCCTTTTGTCCAAATATGGTTACTTCTGGCTCTAAAAAGTTAATGGCACCTTATGTGAGCTGCTCATTTTCTTACCTCATAATTTTCAACAAGAAATTCAAGGCAGTCATTGTCTATTTGATATGTTTGTGTTTTATCCTAAATAAAAGTCCTCAAATTGGGAGTATAATCTGGGCTCCTCTTCTCTTAACTCTTCTATAGGTAGATTTTGTCTTTCACCAAAACTGAGGTCAGACATCTTGGGCTTTAAAACACTGAGGACCACTGTTCTAAAGGGTAAGATTACCAATACACAACCTGTAACCTACATCCTGCACTTGGTCTCACCGACAAGGAGAGTATAGTGATTGAGAGGGATTGACATTTTAAGAGTCCATATATTATTTTTTTAGCCTTTAAATAAATATGCATTAAGTATAGTTTAATGTTTTGGTCACTATTATGAAAATCGGATTGAACAAACGCCATGTAATACTGTAATTTCAGTTGGAAATCAAACCTTTATTTTTAGTACAGACAATAGCAAGATGACAAGAATTGAGAGTGACATACGAGATAGAAAAGAACATCCAGGAGATGCAGTTCACCGTCGGTGTCTTAACCTCATAAACCATAGGGGGCCCCTGTTTGTTTATTTATTCTTCCATACCGGGGAAAAAATGAGCACCCAGTCATATTATCATTCAGAGCAAATGAATAAAGGCAGAAAATGTTTTCCTCTCAATGTGCCATAATGAATCAAAAGGTGATACTAGCCAAGGTGAGGTAGAGTTTTTTTAATTTAATATTCTTTTTCCGCTTTAGCATCCAATAACACACACTGTATTAATTTTCACCATAGATATGAATGTGTAAATGATCTGATATATGCTGTATGGAGAAATGAGGGCTAAGTTAATGAACAAATGAAGACATGAGCTTGGCACAGTAACTTAATTATAGTCCCTACAGTGATAGAGGTGTGATATTACCTTCTTTTCAATCTCATTCAAATGGCTGTTAAAAATAAATCTGCTTCATAAATTACCATCACTTACCAGCGTACTACAAACAGAAACTAGCTTACATGACAGTATGGGAGCACACAGTGTCGGTTTCCCGGGAGGCTTTAAAAAACAGAGCAGCGCATTCACTCATACTCAAGTGAGTGCCACATGGGATCTACTGCATCTACAATGCAACATGGAAGGTGAATACAATTTTCACTACGACCTTGCAGGATACACACAAGGATGAAAACATATATTGCATTAGTTTTAATTTCAGGGCAAAGCTCAGCGCTCGATAACAGATTCAGTTTAATCCTAAACACTGACCTTCTATTCTCCGCCTGTTTTTCCTGCGGCAGACGGAATTGCTGAGATTGGTCTAATCACCTGACTACAACATACTTAATCACTCCCTGTGGTCAGTCATTTAGGCTATGTGGCTTGTAGCTCTAAGCTAAATCTTCACATCAGGTCTCAATGGACACTGATCTTTTGTGAAGTCTGTGAAAGGTGTGAATTAAATTAATTTCATACCCCAGTAACTCTGGTAGCTGCACTGACAGTGACAGGTAGGGGGCAAGCTGAGCTGTACTTTTTATTTTGTTTTTCTCTGATTAACTCTCCTTCTTAGGATGACCTCAGAGCTTAGCAGCAATTACTCTCCATAAATGCCATATACTTCAATAGGAATGAGAGCTACACTTTTAATCAGGCGGAGCTGATGATGGGCTGTAATTTGGGCAATTGAGCTAAATCTTTACTTATGATAAGCTGTAATGACTTTGACGACATGAAGTAGATATACTACCATTGCATACTTTTACCCTTAGCTATCTTGTCCTGGTGAAACGAATGAGATCTACACTGTTGGAGTTGAAACTGGGTAATGCAAGTTTTCAGAACCTGCAAAACCAAACCCAGGTTTCATGTGACTGGTTTTCATTTGATGTTTTCCTTTTATTTTGGGATAGTTTTATAGGCGGCTTTATATATAATATCATACACTATGAAACAAGTCTACTTTTATATCCCCCGGAGCAGGGTTGTAGCCAAATATATAACACACTGGATCAGTTTATGTGACTGTTCTCAAACCCATCAAACAGAAGCACTCTGAAAGCCCGTACAACTGAAACACACCCTCACCACGGTAGATTTTGTAAAGATAGGATAGGCCCTGCCACTGTGCCTTTTTGATGAAAGATAGTGGCTGATTAGCTGCCAAGGCTGTTGAATTGACTCCAGCTGTAAAGCCAGGATACAATTCTGACAGAGCTCTGTGTCTGAAGCAGCCAGACATCTGGATTAATGCACTGAAGGATTTCACTGGTTCCCTTTGTCAGAGTAAGTGTTGGAATCAGATGTATAGACTGAAACCAAATATTTCTCCTTTTTATTCTTTCTGGGTAAAATTTTAATTCACCCCTAACTGTAACATTTATTATAATTTTTAATACTTGGAACTTTGTAATACAAAGGCTCTAAAATCCTCGAGGTTAGTGAAGTGCTTTCAGCAACCACATGTTCATCTGTCAGTACAGCAATTGAACCAAGCAAGGTTGCATTTACCTGTTTTTCCAGAGTGATGAACATTAAAGCTGGATGTTTTTTGGCTCAGATTGCAAGCCCTGAACGTGTGCTCAGAGTAATTTGTTGATTCAGATGTTCAGACTAATAGTAGAAGATTTATTTGCTCATTTTTGAGGCTGTACTCTTGCATATATTCACTTGTAATAAATAAAGAAGTCCTCCATCAAGACCTTGTTTCAAGATATTTTCAAGGAGTGATATTTTGCTTTTTTTAAATGGAATTATGCATTTTCAAACATTTCCCTGTGGTCTACATAAACTGTGAATGCTATGCTTGGGTCTGAATTCTTCATTAATTCAATCCTATTTCTGAGTAATGACACCAGAAAGGTCGTTTTGAGTGCTGGCCCTTTAAATGCACATGAGCCACTTCACACCCCACCCCCTCCAGGTTGTTGGCTGTGCTGCTCTGTGCCGTTCAACCAACAACTGAACATTTTAGGCAATCGGCTCAAAGTTTGGACATATTTTCAGTATGGACTACAACCGCTGCTGCTGACAAACAATTATGGCGTACTCGGAGAAATGTTCGTCAGAAGTCTTGACCTTATATGTGCAAATGTTGTGATGTAACTAGTTATAGACGTAACAAATTAAGCTGGAATTAAAACAGGTTGTAGAAATCTACTCGATTTTTGCTCGGAATGAATATAAAGATAGCTTTGCAGCACCTGGAGGGTTCAAATTCAAACTTTTTGAACTATTAGGGACTCCAAATACACAAATAAATGTACCAAAGACTAATAAAAGTGGGTTTGGCAAAATATGACCCCTTTAAGATATATACTGCATAATATATATATAACTTGTAAATGCACTTTAGCTATTTGTCATAATGTGTATTTATGTTATATTTATGAAGACCAATACATATGGTAGAAGTGCTTGCAGCAAAGCCCATTATGGGAAATCTGTAAACTATTATCTTCCCCTGTTGCATTTTAGTGATCAGTAAGCTCATGTCTGTTGAGTACGTTCAATATAGGGTCATGTTTTGATGCTATAATAAATTGCACTTCCCAGCATGTTAGTGCAGATAGTTGTTTTTTTGTTTTTTTTTTTAAATATGCAGTTGCGTTGTCTTAGTGGTTGGTGCTAGGGCATTTGTCCACAGAAGGTGGTATCTGCGTATATGTCTACATTCATTTTTTTTTGTTTAGTTGCTCTGTAAAACAACTGATGATGCACCATTTGCAAAATTCTGGGATAAAACTGATGGTTAAAATATTCCTTTTTTTTTTTGTTTTTGTTTTTGTTTGTTCCTCCTTTTGCACCGAGGAGCAAAGAAATCTTGGCAACTGTTGTAATAGCTTTCAAAGCCTAGTCATGTATCTTTAATCAAAACAGTGTTATACAAATTTATAAAACATCTTTTCATATAACTGTTAAACATCAGCTACTGTCATTGATAACATTAGATTTTATTTGCTGTCTTAAAGGCTAATATTGTCCAATAATCATGTAACACAAACAATATTAGTTTCTGTCCAGAATCAGTATTTTTCCTTAAGAGTAGCTTGTGAACTGAATTAGGCCAATATTCACAAGGCGTTTAAAGGAAACAGATGTGCGATCATCTTTCTTTTTCCCAGCGGTTGAAGGTGAAGATGGTTTCACATGCCGCTTGTGATCGTGAATTTTCTTTCCTCTTGTGTCCGAGCCTTAACCTTTGCCTCCGTGTGAACTGCACCTGTGATCCTGGCCTCGGCTCACCTGGGTGACGACTGACAGCTGCTGGAATCAGAATGAGGAGTGACACAGACAATTACAGGCCTGGATTCTGCCTGGCCTAACCTTCTGATCAATGCACTCCTATTTAGAGCTGGCAGGCTAGAGACCGGCACTCTTTTTCCAGACTAATAAAGACGGTACAGAGAGCAGCTCCTAGGCTTGACTGCCAATACTTTTAACACCCCCATCGATTCTCATTACTGTTAATGGTTTCTTTGCTAGTGTGAGCCGGATGTTGAGGGGGGTGTGGGTGGGCAGTGCAGTCAGAGATTTGGGTAGGGGTGAGCTGATCATACTGTGACCCTGGTCAGTGGAGTGCCTGAGTCAGTGTGTTGATTAAGGTGTGGGTTTTCTTAATCGTAACAGTGGTGACATTTATGTGATGGCTGCTTTGTGAGTACTGCATCCATTTGCGAGTATGGCTGGCGCAGGTCCTCAGAAACGAAGGCTACGTTCAGACAACAGGTCTTAAAGCACAATTCGGATTTTTTGTGAAATCCAATTTTTTGTGTGCTCGTTCATATTACAGGGTGGGGAAGCAAAATTTACAATATTTTGAGGCAGGGATTGAAAGACCGTGTATGACCAATTAGTTTATTGAAAGTCATGAGAATTTATTTGCCACAAGAAAATTGACATAATAGAAAATGTTTTTATTCTATGTGTCCTCCTTCTTTCTCAATAACTGCCTTCACACGCTTCCTGAAACTTGCGCAAGTGTTCCTCAAATATTGGGGTGACAACTTCTCCCATTCTTCTTTAATAGTATCTTCCAGACTTTCTCGTAATAGTTTTGCTCATAGTCATTCTCTTCTTTCCATTATAAACAGTCTTTATGGACACTCCAACTATTTTTGAAATCTCCTTTGGTGTGACGAGTGCATTCAGCAAATCACACACTCTTTGACGTTTGCTTTCCTGATTACTCATATGGGCAAAAGTTTCTGAAAAGGTATGGATAGTAGTGTTAGGTATGATTATGACATCAATATATGTTTGGTTTAAAAACAATTGACGTAGTGCCTGCTGAGAAAAACAACTAAATGTTCATTGTAAATTTTGCTTCCCCACCCTGTACACAAGATGGGAGATTATTCCATCTTTATGTTATTATTTATTCAAGCAGAGGATATCAGTGATCCACTCCACTGACTGACCCGTTCAACTCACTGTGTGTGTTAGGCTGTGTAATCAGCAGCACGGAGGTTTCATCATCACTTTTCAATCACTTCAGGGTGTTACATTTAGAGACCATCTACAATGACACCTCCATAAGCAACATGAAGTTGTTTTGTTATATCATGCTTTTCTGGCAGTTTTATACAGCCTGAGAGTCTGCGTTCTGATGATGCAAATGCGTGACTAAAAATAAGTGTTACTTTCACTAACACAGTGTAGCAAGTGATCTGATTGTACATACCTCTTGATCAGCACAATAATGAATAGAGTGAACTTGGTCTGACGATTTTCTTATGACTCAACCCTCCAATGACACAAATTCTTGATGCATCTCCATTTGCCACTGCCTCAGTTCATGGCTGGTTAGGTCAGCTCCTCATGGTTGCAGATGTTAATTCAATGTTAAAACTGCTAGTGTGGTTCCAAAGATTTGTTGTATAACTTGTAATTAGGGATGTACCGATAGCACTTTTTTCCAGACTGAGTACAAGTACAAGTAGATACATTTGATAACTTGCCGATACCAAGCACCGATATGAGTACTTAATAATACCATTCCAGTTCTTTACTTTTGAAAATGTGCTTTATTGTCATTGTCATTAGTCTGACTGTAACAAAGTGCTGCTACTGATATTTAATGCATTGGAATGAGCGTTTCTCAATCAATCCACCAGAGGGCGCCACTCTTAATAAACCATATTTGCCAAATATCACGAAGAAGAGTAAAGTTTTTTGAGAAGAACAAAGTCATTAATAACAAACATGGCGACGACAGAGGAGGTAATACTAATGTGGATTCTAATGTTGATACTGATATTGATGAGGGTAGTTGTCATAAATATGTCAGTAGTTTTTCATTAACTCACACAGTCGCTCTTTGAAAAGATCCGCTACCTCCACGGTTCCTGGTGGTACTGTTTCTCCGTCCTCTGGCTACGCACAGAGCCTTATAAGATAATATGATGATCTTTACATGGCTCTGGGTTCGGATCCGCAGGCTCCCGGAAAACAGACAAAATTACGTTTGGAATGTACGCAGAGGACGGACAGAATGCTCCATCCATATCCATCTGTGTCTTTAATGTAACTTGTAGTCACCGTGACTTTTGTCACCATAGTTTATTTTTAAAATCTCCACACTGCTGACATTACTCCTCCGCCGCTGCATTATGAGTTGAACATCACGCTGCCGTCGAATGGCATCGGTGTGTTTGTATCAGAGCACTTTTACGAATATGAGTATTTTTACACGGGCTCAGTATTGGACTGATAGTTGATACTGGTATCGGTATTGGTGCATTCCTACTTGTAATGTGTCATTTATTTGTTTCATGCTTCCAAAGAACATAAAATCTATGTAGAATGATGTGCATTGTGGAAATACTGAGTGTATTTTTTTTATCACTTGCTTTATCCCTTCTACCTTCTGTTTTCTCTCCCAACATATGAAATTAAATTAAACCAAATGTTCACCAACAGTTTAGAGCAACAGATCAATATTGCAGGGTAAGAACATAAGGCAGCTTCTTGCTTTATTGTACAATAGGAGCACCATTAGTAGGTTATAAATGTGTGTAGGCCGCAGACTCCCATTGAAGTTCCGTCATTTCATGAATGCAGAGGTCCGCCTCATGATGCATCTTCGAATCACAAAATTTCCCTACCTCTAACAATTACACATCTGCCCACTTGATGAGCAAAGAACGCCTCTGAAGAATTTGAGCCATCTGACTTCATCCACATCTTCCATCTGAAGAATCATCATTGGTGTTTCTTTAAGAACACAAAGCACATCAAGCCTTTAGAGATGTGACAGGGCACGAAAGAGGATGATGAAAAGAAGACTCTTCTGGGTCTGTTGCAGTTTGTGAACCCATTCTTATGTTGGAGTAAATAGCTCTCCATACATATTTTATTGGCCTATAGAGCTGTGTATTATACTGTGTTCATTCTTTGGCTCTAATTAGTGAGCAGCCTGGATGTTAATGTGTGTTTGGGGGTAGATCTATGGGTGATTGTTATTCTGCTTATCTTAGGACAATTCTCAGTAGTGTACTGTGCCTTTGAGTTTTTGTTCCACGCTCAGATGTTATGGGATTAAAGCAACATTGTGTACTCATCATTTCTGCATTCATTGCCATATTAAAAGGTTTTCATAGCAACTGTAGCACTTTGGAAAAGCAGTGCAAGGCCATGTTAGTGTCGGCTTGGGTGGGGGTAAGGAAAATGAAATACGAATGAACAGGCCCAGGATGAAGGCTTAAAATGCAAAGACGGCGCTTTATGTCCTTGTACTCATCGAGGTTTGAGAGTGCAGCTCTGGGTAGTTAATTTTAGCTGCAGAAATAACTGTCTGCTGTATTTCAATGCTGCTCAGGTTGGCAGCAAATTAGTACGATGCCACAAGGTCCGCACTACAAGGCATTCTTCCTTATAGGTGTGTGTGCACATATTTGATTAGGCGAATTACCTTCTGCAGTAACTGAAGAACTTGAACTGTTTTCGTGAATCCTGCTGTGACCAGCTCCCCCGCTGAGCTCCAGAAGTGAACTTATTGAAATGTTAAGAAGCCTGCATTTTTGTAGCTGTATTATTGTCATTATGAAAGCTGCCCCAGGCTGCTTTTTTGCATAGAAATCTAAAATGCGCCATGAAAAAAACAAAGACTTCTCAGCTCTGGTTCAGAAGCTGAAATGTGAAGGTTAACATATTCAAGTTTCTAGCAGTGACAACTATATTGCCACACTCCCTGATGAAGCGATGATGTCTTCTTTTTAGGGGTGATGTGGCCTCATTAAGAGAAGTTGATTTATCACTGGAAGTTGACAGTTATGATCTTTATTGCATTTTCAGACATTTTCGTTGGTACAATGAGACAGCAATCTACTGCTGTCAAATGTGGTGCATTCTTAATTTGTCTGCTAAACTTCTCCTGTTGGAAGGAAATGGTTTAATAAATTAAAATATGCAGTTGCTTAGCAGTCTTTGCAGTTCGCCAGTAGCAATTTAAACACTTTGCCTCCTTTATCATTCATTTTGACACTTTTCTTTAATGCCTCCTAAATTAAAAACTTTTTGTCTTAGCACTGTTAATTAGTCATGTCTCAGGAGGAAATGAAAACAAACTGTGTTCTAAAATTGACTTTTAAGTCCTTGAGACCCCTTAAAAATGAAGTTACACTTTTACCCTTAGGTTCCAAAATGGTCCTTCTCATAAAAGTATGAGAATGTATTATATCGGCTAAATATTTTTTCTGACTTTCACCACATCAAGTCTTTGTAACAACAAATTAACCATGGATATAAAGTTTTTTAGTTTTTTTTTTTTTTGGGGGGGGGGGGTTAATGTTTTTTGTTTGTTTGTTGTCCTAACTTTTTCATTGGGAAAATACAGTATCTGGGATGAGATTTGTACAGCCTTCACTAGCTCACTAATTGATAACAACTTTGATTTTGATGCATTTCCATACATTTTTTTTGGTTCAGTGAGACAGCAATCTACTCCTGTCAAATGTGGTGCATTCTTAATTTGTCTGCTGAACTTCTCCTATTGGAAGGAAATGGTTTGATAAATTGAAATATGCAGTTATTAAGCAGTCTTTGCACTTTGCCAGTAACCATTTAAACACTTTCCCTCCTTTATTGTTCATTTTGACACTTTTCTTTTAACACCTCCTAAATTTAATTTTTTTTTTTTCAGAGCACTGTTAATTAGTCATATGTCTCAGGAGGAAATGAAAACAAACTGTGTTCTAGAATTGACTTTAAGTCCTTGAGACCCCTTAAAAATGAAGTTACACTTTTACCCTTAGGTTCCAAAATGGTCCTTCTCATAAAAGTATGAGAATGTATTATATCGGCCAAATATTTTTTCTCACTTTCATCATATCAAATCTTTGTAACAACTTCAAAATTAACCATGGATATAAAGTGTTTTTTGTTGTTTTTTTCTTTTTAATGTTTTTTGTTTGTTTTTTGTCCTAACTTTTTCAATGGGAAAATACAGTATCTGGGATGAGATTTGTACAGCCTTGACTAGTTCACTAATTGATAACAACTTTGATTTTGATGCATTTTCATACATTTTTGTTGGCTCAGTGAGACACCAATCTACTCCTGTCAAATGTGGTGCATTCTTAATTTGTCTGCTAAACTTCTATTGGAAGGAAATGGTTTAATAAATTAAAATATACAGTTGCTTAGCAGTCTTTGCAGTTTGCCAGTAGCAATTTAAACACTTTACTTCCTTTGTCATTCATTTTGACACTTTTCTTTAACGCCTCCTAAATTTAAAACTTTCTTTCTTAGCACTGTTATTTAGTTTTATGTCTCAGGAGGAAATGAAAACAAACTGTGTTCTAGAATTGACTTTAAGTCCTTGAGACCCCTTAAAAATGAAGTTACATGTTTACCCTTTGGTTCCAAAATGGTCCTTCATGTAAAAGTATGAGAATGTATTATATAAATATTTTTTTTCCCACTTTCACCACATCAAATAACTTCAAAATTAAACATGGATATAAAGTTTTTTCTTTTTCACGTTTTTTGTTGTTGTTGTTTTTTTGTCATAACTTTTTCAATGGGAAAACTCAGTATCTGGGCTGAGGTTTTTACAGCCTTGACTAGCTCACTAATTAACAACAATTTTGATTTTGATGCATTTTCATACATTTTTGTTGCTTCAGTGAGACAGCAATCTACTCCAGTCAAATGTGGTGCATTCTTAATTTGTCTGCTGAACTTCTCTCATTGGAAGGAAATGGTTTGATAAATGAAAATATGCAGTTATTAAGCAGTCTTTGCAGTTTGCCAGTTGCATTTTAAACACTTCCCCTCCTTTATCATTCATTTTGACAGCTTTCTGTAATGCATCATAGATATAATACCTTTCTTTAGCACTGTTAATTAGTCCTATATCTCGGGAGGAAATGAAAATAAAGTGTGCTCTAGAATTGGCCGGTTTAAGTGTAGCCTATTTCTGTTGTTCTTGTAAATTCCGTGAGCGCTTCACAGACAGCTGGCATTCAGGCAGGGTTTAATCCTGACATCTCTATTCTATACAAAGGGTCTGTAGAGTCTGACTGTAATGAAACGTCCTTTTGCTTAAAAGTAACACAGGGCGTGAAACGGTACTTAGAGTATTTTGCTTAGAGGATATGTGCCATTCTTTGTTGTCCCAGAGGCTCAGGCGCTGCTTGCTTCAAAGGGGTATTAATACTAGAATCTGCCTTCAGATTCAGCTGCAGATAACGGCACAGTATCTCCTCTAATTGCCTGTTGCCTAAAAACTACTAACTACTGAAGATGTGGGCTGCATGTCAAATAGTTTTTCATAACCAGATTCTGTGTCTGCATTTGGGCGCTTTAACAAATCAGAGTCAAGCTCATGTGAATACACTGCAGTAGACTTTTTCCCCCCTCACTGGCATCATTTTATAACCTTCATTTTAATTTAGAAAATGAAGGCGTATCACCATAACATCTTGTAAAATTGTTGTTGTTTTAAGACCTCCACTGACCAGCTCCAAAACAATAATGTGCACCGAGCAGATGTTTAGTGCTTAAATTATCTGTTTAACTCAGTTGTAACAGAACAGGCTATCAATGCTACACTCCTCTTTACTCAGTTTAGAAATACTGAAATGTTGGTGTTCATTTCAGTCACATAGAAGTCCATATGGCATGTGTTTGCAGTGGCCCATATACTCCACGGTGGGCAGATAATGTGGACCATATGAGTTATAGATGCAGTTATTTGTACAGTGGAGGTTGGAAGTTAACCTTGGCTAAATGCTTTCGAACTCTCAGTTTTTCACTGTTTGCAGCATTTAGTGTCAGTATATTCCTGCTGTTAGTCTAGTTAACCTTGAACAGTTGCTGATGACCAAAAGCATCTATTTAGTGCTGCAACAATGAATTGATTAAATCGATCCAAATCGAGTCTTAAAGAGTTGGCAATGAATTCGGTAGGCTCGCACACTGTGTAACAGAGGAAAACACAGAGCAGCATGGCTGAGGCTTTTGATGCCAGGCCAGATTTTTAAAGCTAGGTTTACATTATGTTCGCAGTGGCCATGGCAGCCCTGTTTGCCCGAAACGTAGTGCGCCATTTATGTAACAAAACTTGAACATGGAGGAAAAAAAATGGCCAAAATCCCACAGTGTACTATGATTCGGGCAAACTGGTCCGCCGTGGCCACTGCGAACATAATGTAAATATTAGCGTAAGATAGCCTACGTGTCGTGATTACTGTAGCCCACTAGCTAGTTAGACACCAGCATCATTATTGTAACATTTTCATCCATCTCTGTTTATCAGGCCACCAGACTAACACCTATCGTTGACTGGAACTAATACCCACAATGCTAGTTTGATAGCTTATAACCAGAGCTGGTTGAAGACTAGACTTTTGCTTGTCTCTAGCCATAACAAGTCTAGATAGTGGGTTTGTGCTTAGGGATGTAATCATTAATGACTTTTTTGCAGTCTATATTGCTTTAGGTTAAATACTGATCATTGAGAATTGAGTGTTTTGTGTTCATCCGATGAATCGATTAGTTATAAAAAAAAAAATCTACAGGTTAATTGATTGTTAAAATTATCGTTAGTTGCAGCCCTACATCTATTGATGTAAAACATTGACCATTAAACTATTAACACAACTATTGAACCATTAATCCCATCAGTGCGTTGAATTATTTTCAGGTAAAATGCAGGTTGTCAGCTTTGACCCATCAGAGACTCTGTTGTGAAATTGGGAACACCGTCATCTTCTGAACCATTGATTCACCAATAAAACCCATGTAGATTCACAAATGACAGTGGTTGTAGATGCTAGTTTTTATGTTCAGTTGATGGCATATTTCGGTTAAAAAGTCATATTTTTTTTTTCAGTTTTTCATATTTTTATATAATGACCTTGCAATTTACTCTGAGCTTGTATGAACGAATATATGGCCATTCAATTAAATGTAGGAAAATACCTGATTTTCTCTGAAAAATAAAAAATGCAGTGGATAAGATAATCAATGGTGATAAATCATCACAAAAAGTTGTAATTTTGATGATGGGAAATGTTAGGATAACTGAGAATTCTTAATTTCACCTTTAATTATTTTGTCACAGTCTTGGGCAGTATTAGGTGGCATTGCTTTTAAGTTTCGCAGTTTGAGTTTAACTGTTTGTGTAACTTTCGACAAGTTCAGAACAATCCTATATCTTGCTGCAGAACTCTTAGAACACAAAAAGGTTTGTGGGTGTTGCACGGATCTGCTTGCACTGCAAAATGTCAACTTTGTCGGACTTGACTCACATTGGTACTAGTCATTTTCCCAGAATGCTATGCCTTCGAGTGTTGTCCTGCCCAAGACCCCTGTTCTATTCATATATTCAAAGGGTTTCTGTTTCGGCATCTGACCATGATCTAGTGGTATTTAGAAGTGGAGTGTAACATTTGGCAGCATTGTACAGTTAATGACTGTGTACTGAATGTCATTTCACAGTTCCTGTTCTCATCCAAAACACACTATCAGACTCACTTTCAGAGGTTCTTGAGTTAACAATGCTTGTTACTACTTGTTTCGAGCAGGACTCATTAATGTAAATTGTTGCTGTTATTTATAATTGTGTGGAGTGGGAACTTGGCAGCGTTAAGAATTAAATTGAAGACTAACAATTTCACTGAATTGTATCTTGGTGGTTTTTAGTATGTGGTAATTAAAATATACATAAAGTAGCCTAATGGATTTAGTGTTGCCTAATAACTGCAACCAGTGTGGTTAACAGAAGTTTCTCATTTTGTTTTGGCATGTTTATCTTTTGCCCCATAAAACTTACCAAACAACACTATAAGCTCCGCTTCCCTGCTCTGTTTCCCTGGTTGGTGCCTGAGTTTGTATTACCCTCAATGTCCAGAGAGGCAAAAGGTGCAATGATGCAAAGCCAGGATGATTTAGCCTACAACATGTTGCCGTGTAAAGAAATTAAGATCCGAAGCTTCATTGTTAGCTTGACTGTTTGCTGATTAAAGCCTCTTTCTAATTTTAGACACATTAGATGTCCATGTGAGAACAGATAGTGTCCTAATTTAAGGCCCAAAGAACAGTACAGTTTTATTCTTGTTTATTTGCTTATGTTATGCTTATTTCAAGCTTCATTTTTTTCTTTCTAAAGGACTTGGCTGTTAGGTTAAGGTTAATGAAAATGAGAAATTAAAGAATAAATGTTTTTTTTTTTTTTTTTTTTATATCATGCAAATGATGAATTTAGGGCCGGGTGATAAAATGATCACAATATATATCGCAAAATAACTTTTCCTCGATAGAAATATGAGACATCCTTGATACATTTTTGATAGAATTCATTCTTCCATGTTTTGACAGACATAAGAACAGCCAGTCATAATTAAGTAGTGCCACACCAAACCAATCACGCTAGAGCCACGTCAAGTTAGGTTGACGCACACAGCACAGGCGTAAGAGCAGTCGCAGCACACACACTAATGTTTGGGCTGCAGCGGGAGGTAATGAGTGTTCCCTCAGGAGAAAATTTGACCGAGAACTCGGGTGACCGGGTTACTGAAAAGTAGGGTGCGGAATGTTTTGGTTCAGGGCCTTCAATACAACACAGAGGTGTACCCAACGAAAACATGTAGCCTGTGAGAAGAACACAAACACTCACCTTTCTTAAGTTTCACTTTTGGTTTTACGCCAGTTACAGCATTAAAGGAACCCCCCCCCCCCCCCCATGTATATACCCCCAGTATTGTTTTGTGAAGATGGTTTGTTTTGTTTGTGTTCTCTTATAAAACTTGAAAGCTTTTTCCTACTGGTCAGACTTAGTTTAATTTTAAATATATGTATCTGTTTTATTTATCTGAAACAGTTGTATAATGTTCTTCAGCACATCTTTCATGTTCAACCTCTGACAGAAAACAAATCATATTTGAATCAAAAATAACCTTGTGATGTTTTCACAACTAATTGATGAGTAATGGAAAATTGAAGCTTGACAAAAATAGTGATTTGATTTATATCATGATATATATCGATATTGTCTGATATGAAAAAAATTGAGATTTTTTTTCCATGTCGCCCAGCCCTAGAGGAATTTCAGCAGTACTAAGTGATGGCAGATATTGTGTATATATGTAAGAGGTTGATTTCACAATTTTGTTTGAAATTACTACTGTAAATGCACAAGTATTTAGTAAAACAGGACTAGAAATCTAACATTGTTCTTTGCACTGTTCCTTGTCATTCATAATGTGGACAATCTGCTGACATGTAAAAGCAGATTTTCTTTGTCTGTGGATTATTTTCATCTTAAATACATAAACAAATAATTACATAAAATAAGCAAGTTAAAGGGTCAGAGCTCATATTTTTAAGGTGTCTGTCTTCAGAGGCAGTGTTTCACAAAAATTTCAAGGTGGAAAATGTTGATTAGGACAGGAACTTGATTAATATTGTCGTGTAATACCAGAACTTTGTATTTCACCAGCTATTCATTGGTGAGAAAAGTCACTTATAACAGGGTTTTCAGTACTTTATTCACAGCACCTAAGCCAAATGAAAAGGGGAGAAATTATGCTTGGAGTTCCCGACCACAATTTGCAATAATGTAGTTCAATCCCTTCACATTAATTGCAGCTCACATCCTTTCATTATATTTTAACCACTGTTATTTTGTAATTATTATTTTTATAGTACATAAAAATGTGGGAGATTACGTGAGGACATTGCATGTATTTCATTCATGAGGCTTTCTGTGTCTCTTTGTCTGAATATAAAGTAAAAACCTGTAACCTGCTTTTTCTTTTGAATATGATAATAGACAAATAGATGATGAGACATAACCCCCAGATTCGGTATATGATGACATTCGAGCTTCTTTCTTTCAATCTTTTTATTTCTGTATTTCTTTGTACCTTTTTGATCTTCGTACTCTCCTACCACCATGACCACATACATACATTCGGTGGGAGAAATGCTCTCCAGAATAATGTTCGTCAGCCTCTTTCTGGTTATTACAGCGAACAGCTATTTGACATTTAAGAGCAACTCGGATACCACTGAAATGGAGAGGATATTACCTGTTATTTTCGTTACAGAGACGTTTCACAGACCAGGACAAATGGCTGTCAATTTCTAATTTGTCATACTGATGGAGCCATTTTCTGTCAAGTGCTATATGCATTTTTTCTACTGTCATTCTCCTACTTGTTTGGTGAGGTGTGCACTTTAATACTCTACAAGAGGCTAAAAGCACAGTTTGGGGGTGGGGAGGAGTAATAGTTCTGGGGATTGATGCTCAGTGCTCCAAAAGCACATATCTTTTTCACTGTAACAAAATAAAATCTGCTTTTTTAAACAAACGGACAGCTCTGCAGTGAGGGAATCACCGGTCAAACCGAAGAGAAAAATGAGGAGATAAGAGTAATTTCATGAATGACAAATGTACTAATGTCAGGTCTGAATCTTTTTTAATACATTAATGCATGATTTTTCATTAAAGCTGAGCATCTTCACAGACTTTATTTGTGCCAAATAATAATTTCCTCCAAAACAGGCCTGTAATTTGAATTTCATTATATTGTTATGTTTTTTTGTTGCATAATTGCTGATGACATGTTGTGCAATAGCTCCAGGCGTCTTTGGAAACCACTTTTGTTTTGGACAAATTCTAATCAACAGATAATATAAACTCATTTGCATTCATTACAACTGTTTCATCTTGTTTATAGTTTTATTTTTAAGTATTTACCCTGTTTTTTGCCTTCTTTGCTTTTGTGCTAACGTGAGGTGCCAGGCACAACAAACCCCGCCCCACGCAGGCATTGTAGCTTATTTTTGCATCGATCCAGCTGATGTCATCATGTCTATGTGTGTGCTGATGTCAGCATATCAGTTACCTCTATATATGTGCAAGTTCGAAGTAAATAGAAACAAAATGGATGTTTTTATAGACATTTGAAATTATGCCCATTATAAGTAAATGGAAAAAAAAATGGAACTTTGACCTACTGTTCTCAAAATGTAATCAAATCTATTTTGGGTCACTGGCAATTTATAAACCCAATTTGGTATGAATTCAACCAATAGTTTTGCTGCTAGAGTATTAACAAAGAAAGAAACAAACGGAACCAAAAAACAATACCCCTTGCCTCCCCTTCGGGGGGCAAGGTAGTAATGGGGGTGATCTACACTCCGCCTCCTGTTTTTTATGTATGAATGTGTTTATTTATTAGTTTATTTGGTAGGGATAATGCACATTAATGAACATCTGTATTGAACAATATCAGATGCAAATATGGCAGATTATACAAAAATGCAAATTTGCATCCATAGTCTTTAGGCAGGTAACAGAAAATATCACAATTAAAACATACAAATAGAACATTGAAAGTACAGACACAGAAAAAGGTTAAAAGTTAAAAATGACCACAAGGCTGGTTGGCCTTTAGCCACTATTTGAGTTGAGTTTTGCAGGTGGGTTATGTGGTATAGAGTAGGGCTACAGCTATCAATTCTTTTTGAAGTTGAATATTCTACAGAATATTTCAGCGATTAATCGAATTAATCGAAATTCAAATTAATCAAATTAATCAGATTTTTTTTTTTGTTTTGCATTTTTAAACAATACTATTGCAGCTGCAGTTGGGTCTGAAGGGGGGCAGTTTAGAAGAAATGGCATTTCTGACTTTGCATCACTACCTGATGTGATGGAGGGAGATTTCAGAATCAGAATAGCCTTTATTATCATTTGACAGCACAGTAGTACATCAAACGAAATTTCAGCACAGAGGAGGTTCACGTCGTGGTGGATGGATCATGGATCTCCAGGAGCGGGGAGATGCAGTGCTCCTGGGGTAACTGCGGGACCCCCCTTATATACTGTGGGATCAGGAGGATGTTTTCAACTTCTGTCTCACTGATGAGATAGTCCAGATGACCGTGGACTATACCAACCTCCAGGGAAAATGCTCCGTTCAGGACCGGACCGATACCGACCCACATATATGTGCATATGTGGGCCACCTTCTGCCAGTGGGGGTGTACTGCTCCCACAACGGGGCAACCCACAGCATGTGGGACAGACAGACGGGGCCGCTCTGTGTTTTGTGCCACCATGCCCCTAAAGCAATTCTAACCCATTAACGCCACGATCCAGTTCGATGACTGGCTATCCCGGTCCTTGCTGTGGCGTTGCAGCACGGAAAAGCCGGCAGACTTCAGACAGGTGTGGACAGGTGGACAACTCCCCCCAATATTCAACCTCAGCCATGACACCTGCGTGGATGAACAGCTGGTTCCTCACCAGGGCCGCTGCTCATTCCTCTGATTCACCCAGAGGGTGTGTGTCGGGGTGTGCCACTTCTGTGTGTGCCGAAGCAGGGGATGAACATGCCCCTCCTAGGTACCAAGCACCAGGACCCGGTGGTGAACAGCGGTCCAAGCTGGAGCTGCTTAATGAAATTAATAATTAATCGAATACTCGAGGCAAAAAAAATGATCTGAGGATTTTTTGTTCTCGAATTACTTGAATTACTCGAGTAGTTGTTGCAGCTTTTGTATAGAATAATATATATCATATGTAACTGAAGTCAAACACACACTGTATGTTTATTCTGAGTGCGTTTACATGACTGACTCCACACTTTTAAATGCATTAAGTCAATGTACAGGTATAGCTGAACGGCAGGTGCTGTAGACACTCATTTCTTTTACAGCAAAGATGCACAGACAGAGGGAAAGAACTTTTTCGAACTGTGGTTCATATTGTTAACCTCTTGTCCAAAGCGACATGCCACTGGCAGCAGCAGCAGGAATATTAGCTCTCACCTTTGCACCATGTGTCAGTCAGCCTCATGCTCTTTTTTTTCTCATTCACTTTCTCATGACAGACTCACACCTGAGTACTGCATGTGCACCCACTCAGACTGTGATTTAGCTCCACTTTGCTCCACCTGTTCTTCAGGCTCTGTACTAAGCTCTTTTCACTTCTCCAAAGTGAAGAACAGATGTCCCAGAATGCCGAGCCCCATTTCACATTCACTCCTTACAAACAACACATTGATGATTTAATGACTCTTGTTGAGTTAAATCAACCTTGAGTGTCACTTTTGTCCCTTTTTGCACCTACGCATAGTAGGACATTAGTGACTTTGGATTTTTTCAGATCGACTTATTTGTGGATGAAGTCGAAGTTGAGTCAACTAGTCATGTGATGACGTCATCACATTGACAGCAGAGGAGCACCACAGACGCACAGCTGTTCAACAATGAGCAACTTGTACTAACGTTCACTGTAACATTATCAATGTACAGTAAAGAGCAGAATAAAAAACTTGAAAGACACAAGTATCAACAGTCCTTCTCAGACATTTAACCAAAACAACCAGACTAACACCTTGAATTTTCTTTTAGATTTAAGTGAACAACATAAAGTGAGAAAAGGTTAAGACGACGGCAGCCAAGACGCACAGCATGTTGGAGAAAAGAGTGCATTGTCTTAATGTAGTAAATGAAGAGAACAATCCAAACACACTGGCTGTCCAAATTAATATTCAATATTTGTTGTGCTTCCACGCTTCACAGAACATTTAAGAACTATTTAGTAATCCTGCCCTGAGTCGTCTTCTTCCTTCAGTCTTGTCTTTGCGCTAGCGATGCGCAGGTCTTTTTTTTTATTTTTTATTTTTTTCAGCCCGCTTTTGTGGAATCATTTGACCTGCCCCACAAATAACGTGACATTGTTTGGACCCGCACCAACCCGATCTGGGTCCGCTGATCTGCGCATCACTACCTTGTGTTCCATGTTTTCATGTAGAACGATGAGAGTATCGACATGTGCTGAATGAAGGCTCACGCGCTGTCGGATGATGGAAGGTAGAGAGAAAGTAGCTTAACACATGACTAGTCAACTCCTCCAAAATAATGTCGACTTGTGCCACAGACGTCGACACCTCGACAAATCGTTTTTTCTGTTAATGCCCTAATGCACAGTTAATTATTGAGCTTTAACTGTTCTTTTTTTTTTTTTTTTTTTTTTTACTTATTTAATGATCTATGGTATCTCTGGTCTTTTGTTTGACATTACTGTAATTGCATTTTCTGACTAATAAGTGCACAGTCACATTTTCTAAAGCACTGCAATCACAGCTGAGTTCAGTGAACAGCAAAATCCCTGGTATAGCATAATTTTCCACTGCAAAAGTTTTGTTGTGGTGGTAGTTAATTAAAATATCTTTGCTTCATATCTGCCTCCAGCCTTTTATGTTTCAACAAGGCAGGTGGTGATTGGATACCTAGTAGGCTGAAAAGGCTGTTAAAGCACCTACACACTCCAGGTCTCTCTTTCACATTGACTCATATGTATGAATACCCATAAAGGGTCTGTGAGTCGTAGTCATTTCAGTGTTCAATGTTTGTGACCTTAGGAAATGATGTTGCAAAGATATTTTAGTTCGATCAAAGAGTTTACTTTTAAAGTCACAGAGCAAAATTAAAGATATAGGACACAGCTGTTGATGCTAACCACGAGTAATTAATTTCTTTTATATTTAATTTATCATTTATAGAAAAGTGAATGTTAGCTAGGCTTAGAAATGACTAAATGCAGAGCTTAGATGCTCATTTGGTTCTTGACATGTTGTACAATAGGACTACCTGCTAAGAGAATTAGTCAAATCTTCAATTGGAGACAAGACCCCTGAGTCAGCTGTGATTCTTGAGTGCCTTTTTTGTTAGTCAGTCTGCATAGTAATGAGATAAAGCAGACAGAAGCTTACAAAAATAACACGAGGTACTATAAATAAGGAGAATCATAAATATATTTAGAGCAGTTGAGTAGTTTAATTTGGAATCTATGCCGTAGTCTGGAGCATCATGAATTCATTTGAAACTGTTTCTTTTATTCATTTACAGTTTTGTTTGTTTGTTTAAGTTTATTTCAGATACAAACATAATACAAAGCATAGGAAAAAAACAAAAACAAAACAAGACAAAATAAAAAATATATATATGTAGAAATGGAAAATGGAACAACTATTGTGTCTGAAAGGGAGTAGGAAGAAGCTAGTGCTTATCCAGTCCTACCCCCCGATTCCAGACCTCAGACTATTAGTGCCTAATCACATGTTATACAACATTATATTGTGATAATCCATTAACATATATACACACCCCTACAAACTTGTACACCTATACACATATAGTCAAATACACATACACACCAAATTATATCTACATCTGTACACCAACCCATGTGTATACAGGGTGGGGAAGCAAAAATTTACAATATTTTGAGGCAGGGATTGAAAGACAGTGTATGACCAATTAGTTTATTGAAAGTCATGAGAATTTATTTGCCACAAGAAAGTTGACATAATAGAAAATGTTTTTATTCTATGTGTCCTCCTTCTTTCTCAATAACTGCCTTCACACGCTTCCTGAAACTTGCGCAAGTGTTCCTCAAATATTGGGGTGACAACTTCTCCCATTCTTCTTTAATAGTATCTTCCAGACTTTCTCGTAATAGTTTTGCTCATAGTCATTCTCTTCTTTCCATTATAACAGTCCTTTATGGGACACTCCAACTATTTTTGAAATCTCCTTTGGTGTGACGAGTGCATTCAGCAAATCACACACTCTTTGACGTTTGCTTTCCTGATTACTCATATGGGCAGAAGTTTCTGAAAAGGTATGGATGATAGTGTTAGGTATGATTATGACATCAATATATGTTTGGTTTCAAAACAATTGACGTAGTGCCTGCTGAGAAAAAACAACTAAATGTTCATTGTAAATTTTGCTTCCCCACCCTGTATACACACACACACACACACACACACACACACACACACACACACACAATACAATATAAAAACCTGACAGTCCAAATAATGATCACACCCTTCCTTGAGCAATATACTGTGACAAAACCATTTCTTTGTACATTATTTTGAATTTTTGAATGTTTGGACACCACCTGAGGTCTACCCCTGACCCATTCCACAGCTTAACCCCACACACTGATACACACAAACTTTTGTTTTTAAGTTTAAAGTGGTATAAAGTGCTTGTAGCTTGCCCGCACTTATATTTTATAATTAGTTTTTAACTCTCAGAATACGTCCCAGTAGATTTGACACTTGATTCTGTGAATTTTCAGCAACATGACAATTACAAAAACAGCTGACAATATCACAGTCTTCAGTAACAAAACAGTCGGAAATTGTGTTTCACCACAAAATAGCGTTTATATTTAGGGTGATAATAGTTTCCATGTTTAACAGTATCATGGAAGAATTTGTGTTGTAAAATTACTTTCGCACAGAAGCATAGAGGTGCACAGTTTAAAGTAGGATTTTCTGTTTACCCATCTCCTCTTGTAATATGCTAATAGCAGTTTTCCATGCTAATCACAATATTTACAGTCATGCTCTGGAGTTTAAATTGTAAACCAGAGGGGGAATAAATCACGCATTATTGGTTGAAGTGAGATAACACAGTTCATGACATTAGCTATTTGTGCTCAAAAGTTTAGTAACAGCAAAATAAACTGTCAGGGGATTGTAAGAACTGTGATAATGGGTCTGATATGTAATTTCTGAATGATTCAAATTCTTTACTTTTATTGGATCTCTTAAACACAGTGACACGTTAATTTCACTTGGTGACATGTTCATTACTGTGTGAAACGCTCTCTGGAATGAAATATTGGTGCCACCAAATTACGCACCCGTGCCACTAATGGGAAAATGTCAGCAGCGGCAGGAGCAAAAAATAGAGCTCTTTGGGGGTTTTAAGTTTAAGCAACTCGTTGCCTGGTTTAATTGCAATGTGATTTATTCCAGAAGTGACAGATAACTGCTTTTACAGTTGGGCAGAGTTCACAGAGCCAATATGACACAAAGCATATCACTTTTATTGTTTCTCACTAGACATTAAAGTAGATATGTCTGTGTCTGTGCTTTGCAGATTTTGGTGGATCTCGTGAAGCCGCTTGTCAGGTTTATTTATTTATTTTCCAACTTTTTACTCCAACTTTGACACTATCACAAACTCAAGCTTTGACATGAGCTAAATCAAAGGCTTTATTTTTTTTCCTATACTGTTTGTCAGCTATGATGGTACTCTGAGCTGAGAAGGATATTTTCTTACTCAAGTTTTCATCTTGAAATGTAGCTGTTTCTTGTGATTAGTCAGAAGCTTCTGAATCACTTTGCAAATCAGCACAATCCCAGGTAGAGCTGCACAATATATCGTGGAGCATCGTCGTCGCAATGTACGTGTGCACAATAGTCATATCGCAGATTGTGCGAAGTAGGAGGCAAATGAACTCGACATGTTCTCATCTAATTTTAACCGGGGTACCTGACCAAAGGGACATGAGGTCAAAGTGAACAACTCAAAGTGTCAACAAGGTCATATGAGGATCCATGTTGTGACTCATATAAAACCCAAACACTAAGCTGTATTTTGTGTGTTGCATTTCTGCACCATTTTAGTCCGTATTATTTCAGTATTTGGATCCGATGAAGTGAACACGTCCATGTTTTGTTCTGCACAGTTTTCATTAGTTACAACAGTGTGACTAATTTGTCGTGTTGGAGTTTTATAAATGAGTCGGAAACACTTTTTCACCATTTTGTAGCATTTTATGAACCAAACGATGAATTGATTCAAGGAAATAATGAACTAACCAGAGCTGCACAGTATATTGTTTGAGCATCGTCATCACAATGTACGTGTGTGCAATAGTCACATCGCAGGTCCTGCAATGTACAAAGTAGGGCTGTGCAATTAATCGAAATTCAATTACGATTTCGATTATTACACGCAACGATTACAAAAATTATGTAATCGAGAAAAAACGATTATTAATTTTGAGTTGTTTTAATTCACAGCGCACGCAAGCTCCCATGAGCTGCTCTGCCCCGCCCCCTCTAAGCTACAGCTGCCTGCTAGCCGGCAGGTCCACCCCAAGAGGAAAGTTGTACCTAGCGGTCTGGAAAAATGGCAGGAGAATCACAGCAGAAGTGCTTGGTAAACAAAAAAGGCAAGTCAGATTCAATTGTATGGAATCACTTTGGGTTTGATGAAGAAGACGAAGAGCAAAAACACATCACGTGCAAAAAGTGTTTCGTTGTTGTGTCCGCACCGACCGCTAACACAACAACCTTTTTAACCATCTAAAGTTTAACCACCGCACCTTTATCATATTCTTTATCTTATGAAAAACTAAAAACGCATAAAACAACTTCGTCCGCAATGCAATCTTCAGTCTCCGAATCTCTTTACGCTGCAACTCCCGTATTAACCTAACCTAACCCGGATAACCCTAACGTGCGTATTCTACAGGGTGTCCCATAAGTCTCCATACATAGGAAAATAAACGTTTCTTGACATAAACCATTTTTATTTATATAATATGCTCTATATGACTGCCATTTTGTCGGGAACACATTTCAATGCGTGTCCTCCAATGCTGAAGAACTATAAAGAAGAAATATAAAGAAATACATGTTAGAACCATATGTATTACAGGGGTTGGACAAAATAATGGAAACACCTTCTATGATGCCACAATGTTAGGTGTTTCCATTATTTTGTCCAACCCCTGTATGTCTCCTGTGTATGGAGACTTATAGGACACCCTGTAGATGGCTGTTGTATACAGAAGGCCTTAACTGAAACCTCACAGCACGCCACTGAATTTACTATGTTTCATACTACATTGAACATACTTGAATTTATAATTGCACTTTAGGTGAGTTTTTTTTTTTTTTTTATTGCTACAGTTCTATGGCAAGTCTATAGCAGTTTAATTACAGTGCACTATTTGTTTACAAAAGGAAACATACTTGAATTTACAGTACACTTATTTGATTTCAAAGATTTTTTTGTTTCGTACAAAAGTGAAAATGCTTTGCTTTAGTGGTTAAAAGCTTTATTTATGTTTAAAGAGTATATTTTACATTGTTTTGCAAGAAAAAAATAAACAACTTTAAGGTTAACAAATAATCGTTTTTAATAATCGTGATTTCAATTATTGCTAAAATAATCGTGATTATTTTTTTTTCTATAATCGAGCAGCCCTAGTACAAAGCAAATGAACTCAATGTGTTCTCATCTAAGTTCAACTTGGGTACCTGACACACACTGCCCACAGCGATCCACCAATCACAATCTTTCTTAATCAGTTTGCTGAAGCAGACCACGCCCCTGCACATGGAGTGAGTCACTGGTAACAACATTGAAAAATGAGCAGTGAACAAGAGAAAATCACTGAAAACAAAGACTTGGTGCTCAAAAGAAAAGCACTGTCAGTTATCTGAAATTATTTCAGCTACAAGAAGGATGATACACGATGAACACGTGTTCTGTGTCGACAGTGTCCTCCACCTGTCGACACAAGAGGAAACACAACTAATTTGTTTGACCATTTACGTCAGCACCACACAACTACTATATCCTCCCTAGTAGTTTTTCATATCTCAATATATAACGCAGAATTTAAAAAAAATTGCAATATCAGTTTTTTCCAATATCGTGCAGCCCTAATCCCAGGTTCTGTCGTGGCTGAGGGAGTGTACAGTAAGCAGAGGAGGCTGTGTCATTAGTTCAGTCCTCGGGCAAAGTCTTACAGGGAACAAGAAAGCAGAAGGTCATCACACTGGCTCCTTTTTTGTGTTGGGAAAGTCACACAGAGCTGCCTCCCCCTGGGTCTGTGTGTGTCTCAGCTACTGGGCAGTCCTGGTGTAAATTATTGTCCTGGGTATAAATAGGCTGACAGTCTGGCAGGGCCAGGTGGTCTAATCTGCCATTTCAGTGTCCTGCTCCCTGCCTGTAAAGGTGATGTGCTGGTTGTTTGTCCACACATTAACATTGGCCTCAGTGCCCACAGATGGGCTACTGACCTGGCACACATTTTACCAGTCTTGTGTACAGATGAATAAATAGGTGGACTCAGAAGTACTTCATTGAATATATTAAAAAATAACAGTAGATCTTGTATTAAAAATCAAAAATATATGTTTCCACAAAACAGTAAAATGGGCCCATATGTCTTCTTCCTTTTCAATTAAGGTGAAAATTTGGATTTTGTCACCATGTTTTATGGAGGATTTTTCTTTGTGTTGTAAATATTTTCTGAGGAGATATCTGGTGGTGGAGCCAATTACGGATTCTTGTGTCCATGGGTGCTGCATATTCAGAATAACAAGGATTTCCCCCTAGTGACAGTTTTTGAGCAGCAGCAACCATCATTACTATGTTGTTACTACAACCTGTCCGCCACAGTTTTTCCATTGTGGGTTTATTTGTGGTGCAACATATTTATGGTGTTCTTCTTTGCATGCTTTATTTTGTTTAAGTGGTTGCCTTATGAGTTTTAATCAAGGTATTGAAGTGTAGAGTCGTTTTCGTATTGTGCCTGCTTTACCATTCCATCCCACCAACTGCAAATGATGTTGTTTGGAAGCCATCTCAGTGTAAATTTCCTGCTTATTCTGTCTTGTCCCCATGTTGTCTATCTCGATCTCCCCCGTCATCATTTTGCCCCATCTTCAGTCGTTTCCCATCAGAGGTGCCAACATGTCACCAGCAGCGCTAAAGTATAAATGGCTATGGGAACATTTTCTTTGACACCTGCAGCAAACATGAAGCCTGCTGGGCTGCAGGGAGAACAGAGGGAGGTTTATCTGGGATGGCAGGCCTTGCCTCCATCACCATGCCAATAGAGACGGCAGTGCAGAGTTCTGTGCTTCACATCCAGATAAGGCCCCTAGACAAAGAAGCACTGCAGCAAGACCCCGCTCATCACAATGGAGTGGAGAAGACGAGATAATATGAGTAATAACCCTTGACACTTTGCTCCAGTTAAAAGCTTTAGTTTTAGCCTATGACTTGGTAGTCTTTATTGCTATCAGGAGTATAACTTTGAGCTATAAAAGTTTGAATAAGGAACCAAGGTTTAGGACACACAGGATGTTGTATATTGTACTGATTGTAAGACCCCTTGAGGTAATTTTGTGATTCGAGCCACATCAATACAATCGACTCGACTAAAGGTCAGTACCGTATCATTATTCAGAATGTTGATGGTGCCCTCAGTTCCCTCACTTGCAATGAGACAGAAGTGTTTCAGGGTGTGGCAGCAATGTGAACTCGCTGGTCTCAGGTCAGCTCAGGCCAGCTGGTGGTGTCACCTGTGACTCCTTTTGTGGCTGGTTCTAGAACACGGTGTTTATATAGAGGATGTTTTCATTATTTATAGACTATAGCTTACCTGCCACTAAGAAGCACAGTGTGAGATATCCTCCCCGGTGAAATGCTGTCTTGATAGTATGTGATTTTTCTGCCTATTAGAGGTAACACCATCTCCTTTAAACAACGGAACTACTCTGGGAATAACCTAGTGATTTTTTTTTTTTTTTTTTTTTATGCCTTTGCTGTTTTTATCAATACTAGAAACTATACTAAATGACTCACTGTCACTATCCTCGTTCATGGCTCAGTCTAGAAAACTACAAATCACACCCAGCTACAAAAAAGCCTGAAAAGCTCTGGTAAGACTGGAAGTAAAGAGAGTCATTAGTGTTTGGAAACAATGCCCCATCTTGTCTTGACGCATTGGTACAAACTGGCAGGTTTTCAGAATCTTTCACTTTGTAAGTAGTTGCAAGTTTTCAGCTCATCTCATCATGAATGGATTGGTCAGCGCTGGGCTTTAAAGGTTATCATGAGTTAGGCGTGAGATTCATGACAACACATCAGCCTTTGACAATACACACAGAGGATCTGTGTTATGAAATGGAGACATAAAGATGAGAGCATTCAACAGGCAGGGGAGGTCTAAGTAAAGATACTATTGAGTTTTATTGGGAGAATCGTAGGAGTTTGTGTTTTTAAAGCTTAATCCATGCTAGAGACTAAAATTCAGGATATCTCTTGACTCTGCTGCATTGAATATCAGTCTGTATCTAACATTCCCCCAGTGCAATACCTGATCACTGGAGTACCCAACTTATTATTACCTCCTCCAAGGAAGTTCAGTTTTTCTTATAGTTTGCAGGGTTATAAAAAAACAAAAAACTACTGCACGATTCTCATGAAAGTTGGCAATGCAAGGGAGAACACATTCAATTTAAAAGCATATTCAGTTTTTCTGGCATTGCTAGATATGGGTGAGGAAGTAGAGATCCAAAGCACTCCTCTGGTAAAAGGTTTCAACAAAAGCCAGATGAGTACTTTATTATGAGATTTCATTTCATGATGTACATTTATGATGTACTGCTTTAGATTTTCTCTATGAATGATTTGTTTTCCTCACCAGAGAGCATGCTCTAAGTTTTTCTTTCATGGGTGTTGCATTGAATCACAGGAATGTCTTTGTGGAGTAATGCGTGCTCACAATCTAGTTTTGCCTCACAAATCGAATCAAGCCTAAAATGACACACTTCCCACCAAAGTGTACTGTTTCTACTATGGACTAGTAGATTGTACACACACACACACACACACACACCACCACACACACACACACACACACACACACACACACACACACACACACACAAACAAACAAACAAAAAAAATAGTACAGCATACAGTAATAATGTGATGATTAAGCATGTTCATGTGCTTCTGTTAGGCACCAAGGTCGAAAAGGCCATATTCACAATTACTATGTATTAACTGCCTGATTAGCTTTAACTACCTGATTAGCATTTTTAAAGCAATTTTCCATATTATACAATTATGCAAATGACCTAATCAAACCAGCACTTTACTCTAGCATCTGATTAATAATCATTACTGCACACACCCAACAAGGCAGCATATCATTTTTATGAATATGAATTATTCAGATTTCCTTTTAATTCCTTTGCAGTGGTTTGGCCAAGGGATCGGAGCTATGGGTTAAAGGTGAATCCAATGTGGAAATCTCCTAAAGGGGTCATATTTTGCTAAACCCATTTTTATTGGTCTTTGGTATTTATTTGTGTATTTGGGGACCCTAATAGTTCCAAAAGTTTGAATCTGAACGCTCCAGGTGCTGCAAAGCTATCTTTATATTAACTTTGGCAAAAATCAAGTGGATTGATACAACCTGTTTTAATTCCTTCTTAATTTGTTTCGTCTTGTTACTAGTTACGTCACGACATTTGCACATATAAGGTCAAGGCTTCCGACGAACATTTCTCTTAATTGTTTGTCAGCAGCAGTGGTTGTAGTCCTAAAATGTTCAGTTAATGGTTCTATTAATGAACATAAGTGACTGAATGGGACAGAGCAGCATAGCCAACAACCTAGAGGGGGTGGGGCGTGAAGTGACTCATTTGCATTTAAAGGGCCAGCGCTCCAAACAACCTTTCTGGTGTTATTACTCAGAAATGAAGTTGAAGATGGGCCTGTGGAGTTTAATTAATGAAGAATTCAGACTCAAGCATAGCATTTACAGTTTATGTAAACCACAGGGAAATGTTTTAAAATGCTTAATTTGACTTAAAAAATGCAAAATGTCACTCCTTTAATAGAATAGAATGACTTTATTGTCATTGTGCAGGTACAATGAAATTGAAAGTGCAATCATCTTTAGGTGCCATAAAAGTATAAATATTGTATATAAAAGAGTATAAAAACTGAAAAATATAAAAGAAAGACCCTGACGGCATAAATATTTAAAAAGCAGCATAGAGAAGTGTCACTGGAAGTATAAAAGACACAAAAAAGACACATAAAACATCATCATATACCCCTTTAAACTGTAATACCGCCACTGGCCACTTGATGATGCTTCCAAAAAGAATGATTCTCATAAGCTTACATTGAAATTCTTCCTAAAATCTTTAGACACTATTTCATTACAGGTGTTACTTTGGTGTCTTTTGTTCTCTTTGGACCCTCTAATAAGTGTTCTGGTTCTTAACATTATTTATTTATAAACAGGATTTTAGTCTCAGTAGAAAGCTTTGTTACCTGCTGTCTGAGGTTTAGTTCGACAGATGTGATTTACAGCTCCCCCGGAGAATCTGTTTTTTTTTTTTTTTTGAGCCTCTGTTTATTGAATCTTTTTTTTACTTGACAGACAGCTCTACTGTAGGTCTGCTTCAAGTGTAACTATACCCCCATGCTCAGTCTAACTCCATTCTCACTGTATGATTGTCAAAGTTCCTACAAAGATAGAAAGAGGCTGAGAATGGGGTGATTATTGGCCAAATGGGCAGGTGGGGATGTGCAGTTCAAGGACATCTGTATGACAGAGAATCTCAAAACTAGAACTGTATGACGCTAAGAAGGGGTTATTTTGAGGATACTGGCTTTACTTCCCAAGAAAGTCCAGCTTAAAAAAATCAATAGCTATATTTAGAGTTTTTGGCAGTTTTTTACTGCCATCATACAGTTTTTTTCCATGGAGAACTGAAGCCCTGAAGCACTCAAAACCCGCCATTCAAAAAGAGAAAATCTGCAGCTTGTGCCGTGGTGTTATCATGGTGTTTTAATATGTGATTTGGGCTTCAAAATCACAAACAAATTAGCCGTTTGAAACAGCATTTTTGGTTTCTAAAAAGTCTTGCGTGTGTGTACTGGTTCAAAATAGTGATATAAAAGCCTCAGTTTGAAAATTCAGAAAATTAATCTGCATGTTCTGTGTGCAACAATACAGTGTTCAATCAGATATGTCTTCTAGTCAGTTCATCGAGTCCAAATTAATATTTTAGTACAATTTTAAGATTTTTCCATCTGTTCCTGAGATATTCTACAATGGCTACGCACTGACAGACAACTGATTCATATAGCTCTGGCCAATCCACACAACAGTATAGTTATTCAGAGGAAGAAATCTGTTTGACACAGCATCTAAATCTACACACTGCACAGTAAAATATTAAACCTACATCTTACACTATTTTATTTTTTTCTTTTGGAGGGATTTAGCCATTTTAATGATGAGGCTTTTCATTCCATGAGGAATAGTTTCATCAGAACAAGTCCCTTTTTCACTACATTGGCTTCCTGTGAGTCAAAGGATAGAGTTCAAAATCTTACTCCTGGTCTACAAAGCACTGAATGGCCTTGGACCCAAATACATCCTAGACTTCTTAGTTCCCTGTGAAGCATCCAGACCCCTGAGGTCATCAGGGACAGGTTTACTGTGTGTTCCCAAAATCAGAACCAAACAAAGTGAAGCAGCATTCAGTTCTTGTGCTCCTCACCTGTGGAACAAACTTCCTTAATACCTGAGGTCTGCTCAAACTCAACTCATTTAAATCAGGCCTGAAAACATTATTGTTTACTGCAGCTTTCTTTTAAAGTCTTAAATGTAATGTCTTTTAAATGAACTTTAAAATCACATTTTATTGCTGATGATTTTAATGTCTATTTTAATGTGATGTTAATGTTTTTTATATAATTAATGTCTTTTATTCTAACTTTCTGTCATCTTAAATTTATTTTTATGCCACTCATGTGATGCTGTTATGTTTTATAGACTGTATATCTATCTATATATCTATATATACACACACACACACACACACACACACACACACACATATATATATATATATATATATATATACACACACACATACATACATATATACATATATACACACACACACACACACACACACACACACACACACACACACACATATATATATATATATATATATATATATATATATATATATATATATATATATATATATATATATATATATATGCATGCCTGGTCCAAGGCGATTGAATTTGTTTCAAACGTAAACCTTTCTATTCTGGAATGATGACGAGTTCAACAACACTTTTCTTCATTGCTGGCACACCTTTAAGACATAGCATGGAGAACAAATCTGGCTCTGTGAGGGTAACACAACAGTATTGAAGCTAGTGTCTAAAGGGAGGGGAGGGTTTGTGATTGTTCAGTGACAATTGCAATAAAGTGTAACACAATGTGTGTCCATGCATTTGAAGGGAAGCACCTGAAGGAGCAGGATGTAATTGTTTGGCTGCTGAGTTCAAGTACCAAAAGTTTTTCTCAGGAATGGCTTACTCCACCTTTGAGGAAATCTTAAACGTGTTTTATCTGGATTAACTAAATATGGTGCACACACAAACAAATCTTCAAGCGTTTCATGCTAGCATTTGCAAATATTATGGTGTGTTGTGGATGTTAAAATTCTCATCACTTTCCTCTCCCACTGGCTGACTGATTGTGAATCAGTCACGATATTGACAGTGATGGCTCTGATTCAGCTTTTTTCTCATGTCCAAGGAACATGAATTTTCCAGTGCCTTTCAGTATCTTCTTTCCATAAACTCCCACTATTTTAACTGTATATGCATTGCACCCTCACAATCCGTGGGTTATTGCACATGCAATGCTTTGGCCTTGGATTTTAGCTTTATATTTTGATAACCTTGGTAGACAAATATGAGTTGCACACTGTAGAATCTCAAGATGCCAGAGCCAGTCTGTCGGCATGAATATGAATATGAATATGAATAAGTGGATTTATCTTCCAAGACTTGGATATGACCAGGAATAATATGGATTAAACCAAGTCAGGTTCTTTTGCCCACATTTTTCTAGCATGAAACCCACATCTCATTTCTGCATAGACCGTTGTTTTCATGCTTTCATGGAATTTGGTAATAGTTATCTTAGTATTTATTTGACCATGAGGACAATGTTTATCTATGTGGGATATCTGGGCTGTTAACTTTGCTGAAAAGTACAGGTCCTGTGTTAACTTCTAATTTTGACATTGTTGGAGGTTCCATTATAGGTAGTTATTGTATTGCACAGTTAGCTACCAACATAATCTTGGCCCATTACCTCACCAAGGACAAAATAACAACCCCATTCACTTGAATGTCTTGGAGGAAACTCATTTGGCATGGGTCACCTTATGCGCTTAAAATCTTTGCTTAAAGCAGAAAGAGAAAATAGAGCCATTCAGATGATTCTGTTTTTCGTTTTTGTTATTTATTGTGTGTGTCGGCATAAGTGTTTGTGCTTGTCTGGCAAGAAATTAACTTTGTCACAGTGGCCCTAGACAATAGCAGGCAGGAATTGCTGAGCTTAATGTTGCACTCTGGGAACAGTAAAGTCATTTCGCTCCAGCAGACCACTTAATAGCTTTGGCTGATGCAGAGTTTGGAAATCCATCAGTCAATTGGGGCAGGCAGAGATGAGCAGCCTTCGGAGTGCCAGGATGTTTAGTATGTGAGGAAACAGGTTGCTGGACAATGGAGCTACTCTCATTATGAAGCCCGGGTCATACAGACATCTAATGATATTTTCAGATGACACAATTTCAGCCAATAATGTGCTTGATCCACCAGAAGTTGGGTATCGGGAATAATGAAGCTCTGCAAATGACAATTGCTTGTTTAATCCTGTGTGGCGTGCCAAAGCATGTGGCATCCAGTGCAGCTAGCGATTGTCCTCTCACATTCTCAAACACTAACACTAATTTTTTCAATCCAGGATTATAGCATGAAGTAGGCTAATGTTCAACAATGAAGAGCGTGGGCTGTGTTTGGTTAGAATTGCAGACTTGTTGCCAGTTAGCGTAATCAGCTGATGCTGAACTGAACTGGTACTCTTGTGCCCAAAAATGATTTCTTTTTGTTTTTATGCTTCATGGCTCAACTAAGATGAGAGGAAAAACTAAATCTGAGTAACCATGGTCGCCACAGATCATTAAAATGCTTTAAAATGAGTGTAGTTTGTAGGAGGTCAAGCATTACATGTGATTCTTTTTTTTCTTTTTCATATTTTTCAGGTTAAGGGTAGAGTAGTATGTACAGCCAACATTTCTGCTTGGCTGTAGATACCAGATATGATTTGTATATTGCAGATAAATCCACTTTGGAAAAGTCTTCAGGCCTCACTCCCAGTCATCAGACAGCATTTGGCACTTTTTCTAATACGGATACAGTCAATTCAACTCCATTCAATTCACTTTTATTTATACAGCGCCAATCATAATCCACAATTTTCTCAAGGCACTTCACAAATACAGATCAAGGTCTTAAAAAGACTATATGGAGAGGAAACCCAACAAATCCTCCAGGAGCACACCCAAGGCGACAGTGGGGAGGACAAACTTCTTTTTACACAAAGAAAAAACCTCCGACAGAACCGGGCTCCGGGTAAGCAGCCATCTGTTTCCACTGACTGGCACTGAAGGCTGAAGGATGAGGGGAAGTGGGTTCTGCATATGAGTTGACAACACGCTTACACTTCAGATGACAGTCTTCAGGAAACGAGTTCTGTAGTCAAGTTCATTGTTTGTTGCTGCTTCAATTATTTTTCCTTTTTTGAGGTGTAGAAAAGATTTTTAAAGGGCTAAAAGTTGTAGTTAAAATGAGCCGATAAGTTTGGTAACACTGTTAAGCAGTGACTCACGAGCAACAGCTTTAACCATCTTCTCCAATTATTTCTTGTATTTTCAAAATAATGAGAGCTAAACAACAAATTTAAGAGCTGCTTGAAAAGAATTCTCCATTTTTATTAAAAAACAAACGCAAAACTCTCAGTTGGTTTTCCATTGACCCTCAAATTGCATCAATATAACTTGTGCATAAAAATTTGCCTGATGGAAAAACAATTTTGCTAAAACTCTTGTTTTTTGATGAAAAGTTTTTGTGTTGGCAAGAATTGTTTTTTTGAGCAGCTATATCATGCAAGAATTGTAATGGAAAGACCTTTTTCCGCAACTGAAGTCATGTGAATAAAAAAAACCCAAAACTGATGATGCCATTACATTACGCACCTCTGTTTTTTTTTTTTTTTACATTTAGTAAATATCAGTAAATTTTTGCACAGATGTCCAATGGAAAAGCCACTATTGATAATTAATGGACAAATAATGACAATGATCTTATATACGTACGCTATATAGGCAAAAATATTTGGACACATCATGGCTACAGCTCGTAAGATGTCCTGTTCATGCTGTTTAGAGATATAAACACCAATATTTCCCTAAAGTTTAATGGAAGATTTTTCTTCCTAAGTGTGATGTGAATAAAGTAGATGGTTAGTTGTGGTAGAAAGTTATTATTTACAGTCAGAGCATGAAAAATATTTTAGAAATTTAGAGGTAGAACATTTAAAATCATAATCACGGATAAAAACAAAATCAATGTTGAGAGAAATTAAGTAAAAAACGATCTATGAGGCATTTTGGAAGCAAAGATAACTAAACTAACCAATGCAGTGATATTTATCACAGCAGACTGTCATTGTTTTGTATCCCAGACCCCTGTTGGAAAAGAAACACCTGAATTCAACATGTCTCAGTACTTTTGTCCATGTAGTGGATGTATTTTAATGTACAGTTTGTTGTTTAATTGAGCCTAGCAGCTGCATTATTGCTGGGAATGTAGACATTTTTACATAAATGCCGTGTATGTTTGATGAAATACTAGAACATCTTAAAAACCCAGTGCTGATGCTACATTCTGAGACCAGTAGGTTTAATTGTGCCAGTGTGCTGCACAGTTTCTTTTTACCTTTAAGCAGCTCAAACCTCTTATCAGAGGCGACTCCAGTGTTGAGACAAGGTAATTAGGTGTTAAGAGAGGAGGCTGCAATGAGGAGCAGAAGTGACTCATCTGCTTTTCAATCAGAGGCTGTGCACTCTGGTCAGGGCCTGCAGAGAACACAATGGACCAGCTAAATGAGGATGCCTCCTCAAACCATGCGCTCGCAGAACAGACAGTATTATTCCATTACTGTGACTGACAAGCAAATCTTTATTCTTTCTAATTGCGGATCCTTGCATAAAATATACACTCCAGCACGAACAACACTTCACGTATTCTTTCAGGTCTTTTAGAAGTAATTGAACTGTGTGTCCAAGCGCCAGGCAAAGACACAAACAGAATCTGTTAAAAGTGTAGCAGCTCGACACTGGTGTTTTGTGTAAACTCGGGGAAGTATGTCAGAAAGCTGACATAACTTGAAATATAGATAAATCCGACTCCAACATTATACAGCACATTTTATTCACTGTGGAATAAGTGAATGAGAAGGTAAAAAAAAAACCACTGCCTGTGGTCACTGACTCACTACATCCCACACACGTGTAGTACTTGTAACATGAAGCAACACCGTCCTCAGGTCATTAGGGCTGTTTTTGGTTGCTTGAGAGTATTTCAGTCAGGGGCAGCCTATGTAATGAAAACCAGGTCTTTGGAATGTAAAAGCTATCGTTGTTTCAACATCCTTTAACCACTCAATTTTCAATCATGCCCATGAAAGCCCTGTCTGTAATGAGAATGTTTGAACTTTGATTCTCTTTAAACCAACTAAGCATTTTCATTTCTTTACTGATTTGCTTAGCCTCTTTCTAAGTATTTCCCCTCTTGATTTGCGTTTAATACATTTGGCTCTATGTTTAAGGTCTTAGCTGGAAATTAGCGTTAAAGACAGCGTGTAGTGGTGGTATTGGCGTCCTGTTCCCGTCCTTTCCCCTCTGTACACGTCCTTAAGCCCTCCCTTCTACCTTTTCTCCCTGACTTAAGTACTTGTGACAGGAAGACACGAGCCCCATATAAAGTACCTCCTCACATGCAAGAGTGCGTTTTAAACATTTATTTACCAAGGGTGGGTTGACTCAACATCTCTGCTCTTTTCCAGCAGTGCTCTCACGACACATTCAACCAGTTGTAGTGTTCAGACTCCAGATATGTGCATCGTATTAGGTAGACGACAATGGTTTTCGTGGTGTGATGGCCATTGCCGCAACTATAACAGTTTTGACTTGCTGTAGTATACATTATTAAGTTATATTATTAAATTATTAAAAATCAGTTACAGTGATCCTGAGAACTCATTTTTTGATAACAAAACACTATTTTCATTGATATTCTTGTACAATAAATACAATAAAATGAGTTGTACATCTACAGTGTGGACAAAATAAAGGAAAAATTGAGGAAGACCAAATGCGTTTTTATTTAATACTGTAAAGCTCCTGCAGATTATGAGATTTTAGCAGTCTTGTAAGTTTACTAGCAGCCACACTGCAGCAAAGATGGAAACAAATTTGGCTCTGACATGTATGTAGACTACAACATACATAGATGTACAAAAACATAACATCATCAGTTTATATGGTTTATCTGTGCCCTATGGTTGCAAACTAGTAATGTCCCGATCTGTATTTTCTTTTGCTTCCAATCCAATTTTTTTTTTTTTATTAGTTTTGCCGATACCGATCTAATACCGATCCAATACTGACTTTTTACACTGAAGTTTTGATTTAAATTTGGAGTCATTATTTATAGGCTATGATGCTATTATTTACTTGAGATCACACTTGGGCTGAATGTGGAACCTGAACTAAAACAAGTATGACACCCTTGACTCTTAATAACTTTAGTATAATTTTTGCACTTTCCAAATTCATGCTGTGGGCCAAATTAGAACCTTTGGTGTGCCGGTTTTGGTCCGCGGGCCGTATGTTTGCCACTCCTGTAGCACGTCTATGGACAGGTCCGTCCAAAGATTATATGGGGGTGCGTTCCATGCCGTACATTAGTGATGTGCACATCAGCGGGTCACTCGTGGATCAGGTTGGTTTGGGTCAAATAATTCCACAAAAGTCCTGTGGGTTGAAGATAAACTGACTCCCACATCACTACCACACATAGGCTACCTCGGAATGAGTACACACAGAGTGAAAGTGAAACTTATAGACGCTCTACTAAATCCGATCCGATCTTGTAAAAAATGCCAGATCGGCAGCCAATACTGATCTGTAGACTGGATCGGGATATCCCTATTGCAAACAATGCTAAGCTAATGGTCTCACCATTGCAAAACTGGGATTTGAATCAACAATAAAACTTCCAAAGTTTAGGGAGAAATGACAAATGAGCACCTGGTTATCGACTCGATATAACATGACAACTTTCTCTATACGTAACTGTGCGTAAAAGGAGTGCTGTATTTTAGCCACAACCTAAGATATGGCTTTGTGTTGTCATGTTTGTTCTGGAATAGTTTGAAATCTCAGTGTATACCTGACTTTAAATGAACAAATGTATATGGTATAACCCAACAGTTTTCACAGTTCACCTTTAAACTGTACACCACTGCAATCCTGCAACCATGTGTTTTAGTAAAGTTTACTAAGTGCCATTTCCTAACCTTCAAGCACATTTTAGCACACAATTTCAAGGAATTTTAGTAAATATACAACCCTTGGCTATCATAAGATTGGCTCTTAAAACTATTTACATAGACTTATTTTTGCTTCATTTCGCTGTCAGTTATTTTCTCTTATACAGTTATATATATATAATGAATATATTTTTTTGTCCTGCTAATTAGCATATTAAACTAATGATTGGCAGTAGCACTTGAGTATTACATTTTTTTTTTCTCTCGGGTGGAAACTAATCCACACAGTAATAATTATCCTCCTAAGCAGTTGTCTCTGACTCTCCAGCAGATATTAAATCCTGTTTATGTTTCCTTTATTTTTTCAGTTAAATTCTGTTTTTTTTTTTGGCACTGTTGAACAATATCCTGGAGTGGAGCTCACTGTATGTGTGAGTTAGAAAGAGAAATGATTTCCCCAAACATTGGCCATGAATGTAAGAAGCATGTGTGGCTGTGGCTGTTAAACAACACACACTGGCTTCCAGCCCACTTGTAAATTATGGAGCGAAAGCCTCTCCCTAGACTACCTTTAGTGAATCAGTTCAGGCACTAGGGTTGTCTCCTATAACCACCACCACAGCTGTCAGTTAACAGACTTCTGTGGCTTCGAGACTGAGACAGTGTTTACAAATGATGAAAAGAACTTGGCCAGGTTCATTAGTTTCGCTATTGCCTGTGTTTTTATTTATTTATTTATTTTTTATATGTGGAGAATTTTTATTTTTTTTTTCACTTTGCCTCAATGGAACTTTAACCCCTTGTAGACTGTTGTCACTAATTTGCCTCAGTATTCCACTTTTTTTGTAATGAGAAGCTGCTCAACAGTCCTTGTGAATGTACATATTTGACCTGGTTATCTATGATCCCTGACAGTCATGGGTCAATTTCAAACACCCTGTTTGGTAACGGTGTTGTTTATTTCATGACATTCTACTGATTTTTGGATCTTTTTTGTTTTGTTTGGAATGACCGGAGGAACTGATCAATAGTAGCATCAGTAAAATAATCTACATGCCTGAGGCCGGAAAATCTGTTTACTTACTATTATGACAATGATGCCTAATGTCACTAATTAGCATCATAGCTATTATATGTGCTATATTCAAATAAACAATCTCCACTTTATTAGCATCTGCTTGACACTAACAATACAAATGATTAATTTTTTGAATGTAATTGTAAAGAAATTTGGACAGTAAGTGGTTCACAAGGTACAAGAGTGACCAGCGAATAAATAACACTTTGTTTTGCAAAGACATAGAAAAATACTATAAACCATTTGTTACATGGGAGAAGTTTATTTTCAGGGATTTCAACCCATTGTTATTTGTGGGTCTGTTTAACCCAAACCGATATAGCTTCACATGGGTCACGAACCCCCAAAAAAGCTAACAGGTAAAGGCAAAGCATGTTACATTTTCCATAAAGGACCCATACAGACTTTTACAATAATAACCCTCTCAATCATCACTTCTGATCTTCTGTCAGTGTGTGGTGGAGTCTTTACCTACAGAGACCCTGCCCTCTTCCTGCTTTTCTGCTTGTCTTGTTTGGCTGTGTTTGTTTTGTTTCTGGGCAGCGACCTTCAGGTTTGCTTCTCCACCTAGGGCTGGGTGATCTTGCCAAAAACCCATATGACGATTAGGAGGTAGAATCAGAAACCATGATGAGAATCACAAATTTCTCACCTCAAATGTGGGCAAGTTACAACCAACCTTTAACAATTTTCATCTGTGTTTCTCTGATTTCTGGAGGCATAAGTTGTTTGTTGTTGTCTGACTAGAAACTCAAAATTTTCCAGTATTTTAGACCAACAGTACAACAATATTTTGACGGTATCTAGATGATACAAACATACGTCTACATTTCCTAACTCTACACATGTCTGTGACAGCTGCAGTATTTTCATTCATTAACTAGACTGTGGCAGACTAATTCTTCCTCTTGTTTTTACACTCTGAAGACTTACTGCATGTCGGAGTTCAAAAGCCAGACCTGCTGCTGACAAATTTACATTAATTGCAAGTCATAATTTATTCAGCAACAAAATAACACATTGCACAAACTCTGGGAGGTAGGAAAGTCTTAAAAGAAGTGTCTTGAAAGTCTCCTGCAACCACATAGTAGATGATAAATACTTTATGCATCACCAGTGATTTGCATTGGCCCTGTTCTCACTATGGGGCTTTAGAAATCTGCAGTTTGGCCACATAGGCTTGTTGTGTAACCATTTAATTGTATTTGATTTAACAGTTGCATTTTCATTCCTCACACAAAGACAAGCTCGTTTGTTGTCTGTGTTTGAAAGACAGTGGTGCATTGGTCTCCTGACTATATCTGTTAACATTATGGGAAATTGTTTTCAGAGTTTTAATTTGACTCATGTCGAAGTGATAGAAGACACACACACACACACACACACACACTGCTTGTAAACATTCTTTTCTTCCAATCTAATCCATTTTATGAAGCACAAGTTTAAATAAACACAAAGGTTTACAAAGTGCTGTACAGTTAAATAAACACAATAAAAACATAACAGATAAAATACTAAGATAAAAACACAATGAAACATAATAAATAAATAAATAGACTGACCACCCCAGATAAAATATCCATGCACGTAAAATCAACAACCTACATGGTGTGAAAAGCCAAAGAGAGTCCATGCTTTGTCCTTCCTTTCTCTTTTTTTTTATTCTGATATCTCTGGCTTTCTTGAACTTGGGAGAACATAAATGGCAGTTTTTTGCGATATGTTAACATGCGTAACATCAACACTGCTAATGCTTTACACTCTTAAATAAATGTTCGAACTTCTTAAAGGGATTCACACTTTTGATTACGAAAAACACTGATGACGACAAATACACGGCCGTATGTATCTTAATAAAATCCATCCAGAGGGCACAGATGACTGCTGTACTTCTTTGTTTACATTTTAATGGATTTCTAAGAGTTTGTATGTCTCCACTGCACATATTGCAGTGCTGTGGTGCTGCCATCCCTCCAACATGTTTCTCTGTGTGCAGGATAGCTTGACAGACTGTCATCTCTTCAACACGTCAGCAGGGGCTCATTAACAAAGAAATATAGCGCCGCGTGTTTATTTGTTTTGTTATGGTGAAGAACAATCATGGCTTTATTTTTAGTCCTCACTGCTGCTTCTTGTTTTGTTTTATTTTTTTACATACGTATTTAGAAATAGACAGAGGATTAATTGTAGAGCACACATAGTATTTCAAACTGCAATTGTGGGGAACGCATTACAGTAAACATGACAAAGCTGCTGTCCAATGAAGCGTTTCCATTGCCACAATGCACATATGACGTCTGACAACTGGAAAGAGTCTTCCTGTCATAACTCATATATTCATCCAACCAAACAAATGGAACCCTAATACTTGTTAAAATCTGGTGTTGACTGTTGAACATGCTTTTTACATACTGTTTGTGGTACTCCTTGCTCGCCTTTGGCATTTATCAGATGAGTGAACACTGTAATAGTCAGTTTGACTCCAGGCTAAAGCTGTTATAGTAATCTGTGAATGTAGTTTTCCTTCCCTTTCATTGTAATTTTTACATGGTGGCATTTGTTGAATAAATCAGGTGGTGGTTTTTACCCTACTTAGTGTCGCGGACAAATCTTTATAATTTCCAGACAAATGTAAACAAGCCTCCTTGTCATCTCTGTGTGGGAGAGGAGGTACTTCATCACGGAGATAAGCACACCGGCTGAGGGACAGCTACAGGAAGAAAAGGTATGAGAGTCGTTTGTGAAGTAGGGATCAGTTCTTGTGAAGCCGGTAATGATTAATCCAGTACTGCAAATTGTTGCAGAGGGCAGTTTGGTTCACGTCTTCCCTAGACTGTTGTTTCCCACTGTGAAGACAAAAGATGAATGGACCCATCCGGGCTATTATGGGGTATCTCCCTTCTCCATCACCACAGGGGCCAGTTGACTCTGATAATCCTCTTTTTGCTGAGGAGACCCTTTAATCCTCGCTAGACACAGGTGTCTGGCCTCACGGATTCCTCTGGATGACAAATGCACTTAACTATGTGTGAAAATACATAGGGAAGTTTAGAAATGCAGCTTTTTACACATGGAAGGTGGCACAATAAATATCCGACGGAAGGGATTCAAAGCAGATGTCAGACCTAATGCCGTTCAAAGCAGTAAAACTGACGGTGTCTCTGTTCACTCTATCGATCCGCTACTTAAACATGAGCAGGCATCGCTCATAATTGTACATGCGTCGCCCTGCAGATATTTTTTGACCACTGCATAAATTGATTCAAAAAAATCATCACCTCTTATATCATCCGTTCTTCCACCATCTTCATTTTAATAACCTTCATGGTTTCAGGAAGGATCTATCACTCTCACTCTCCAGCTTTGTTCTCCCTGCAAATCTCCCATATCTTTGAGCGTGCTGGATCGGAATTACAATTTCACAGACTGATTTCTAAGGCCACTGAGAAACTTCTCTCCACCCACACATGTGCTTCATTCATAATCATTAGTGCACACATTTGCTAAAGGTAGCTTCTCAAGCTTTTTTCCATAACATAGAAAACATATTTTAGAGCTAAGTGGGTAGAAATGAAAAATGTTGTTAATACCCACTATGATGGGAGAGTGGGTGCCTTAGATTGATGAATGCCATTTGTTGTTCTACCCACAAAGGAGTTGAAAAGTAGTTTTTCCTTGCTTTCCACCATTAAGAAAACTCTTATTTTTCCAAATTAGGATAACTGTCATTATTCTTCTGAAATTTAAGGCTTATGCCATGCTAATCTAGAATAAGTAGCCTATTTTTCTGTACTCACAGTGGGTGTGTGCATTTTTCTCACTGGCCTTGATTTGTCTTTATAGTTGCCATTACTGTGGTGTATGACATACTCGTATTTATACTGGTTTTACTAGGGATGCACAACCTACATTTTTTCCATGTCCAATCCGATCCCGATATCTGAATTTGGGTATCTACCGGTACCAATACTATTTCAATACCAGAGCTCGGTTTGCTTTAAAGGAGGGATATTTTGCTTTTTTTAAATGGAATTATGCATTTTAAGACATTTCCCTGTGGTCTGCATAAACTGTAAATGCTATGCTTGGGTCTGAATTCTTCATTAATTCAACTCCACAGGTCCATCTTCAACCCTATTTCTGAGTAATGACACGAGAAAGGTCGTTTTGAGCGCTGGCCCTTTAAATGCACGTGAGCCACTTCATGCCCCACCCCCTCCAGGCTGTTGGCAGCGCTGCCCTGTCCTGTTCAACCAGCAACTGAACATTTTAGGTAATCGGCTCAAAGTTTGGACATATTTTCAGTTTTTACTACAACCGCTGCTGCTGATAAACAATTATGGCGCACTCGGAGAAATGTTAGTTGGAAGTCTTGACCTTATATGTGCAAATGTTGTGATGTAACTAGTTATAAAACGTAACAAATTAAGCAGGAATTGAAACGAGTTGTAGAAATCCACTCGATTTTTGCCGGAATTAATATAAAGATAGCTTTGCAGCACCTGGAGGGTTCAAATTCAAACTTTTTGAGCTGTTAGGGTCCAAATACACAAATAAATGTACCAAAGACTAATAAAAGAGGGTTTAGCAAAATATGACCCCTTTAATATTATTACTATCATTATTGTTGATTTTATATGAGGTGATAATAAACGCCTCTCTACAGGCAAGTATGATATGTACGAATGTATGCATGTATGTTCCAAAAGGCAACCTGAGGTAAGTATAAGGTCAGATAAACAGGATATCCTGTTGACAGGAAAAATCCCACCCTGAAAACAAATATGCAACTGTAAGGGTTTCAAATTGACTGTCAATATTGAAGTCCAGTATTGTAGGTCTTGATGGAGTTTCCGCCAGTCAGTACAACGGCTTTGCAAACATTGCACGTCGCTGTCTTGCTTTGCGGTCTGTTGTGATCAAAAGTTGGTTAGCCACAGTGCTGCTCATTGCTCGCATGCTAGCTGACTGCAAAGTGTGGAATGGGTTTCCTGAACGGAGGCGTGTCTCATTACTCCGTTTCTCATTAAGACACCCCTCCATTCAAGAAATCCATTCCACATTTTGCAGCCAGCTAGCGGAGCAGCCGGCAGGGAATCACTTGTGGAGTCATTTCAGCAGGCAACATTAAAGCACAGATATGGCTCATAGTCGGATATCTCCGCAGGTGGGATCGGAATTTTCCGATCATTGGTATCGGAACCCGATACCGATACTGGATTGGATCGGCCCCCCTCTTAGGTTTTACTGGTATACTGTACAGACCATTGAGATAGCGTTGTGTCTATAATAAATGACTCTACTCAACTCAGTGCTTTGAAGATTGAATGTGCGCATTGTTTAATTTCTGCAAAACATTTAAATCATATTTACAGAGAAAAGACAGTTCAGACTGAAATCCATGTAATTTTACACAAAGCCTAGTTTTTTCTTCTTTTCTTCCGTAAAAATCATCCCTGTACTTGTTTCATTAGTAGCATTCTTTCACACTCCAAGGCTTAGTTAGTTGTTGATTTTCGTTTCAGCATGCTAAAAAAGCTTAAATAGGAAGACAAGGACCACAGGCCATCATGTGTTGATGTGTTGAAAAGGGTCCTAATTATTGGACTGCTGTTTCACCCCCCCCCCCCCCCACACACACACACACACACACACACACACACACACACACACCAAATCTTATACGATCTGTTTCTCCAACATTCATGCTTCAAGAGCCCTTTTGAACACATGCCAGTATTTTAATCATGTTCCTATTTTTCTCCTTCCTCAAGTATTTTATTACAGTCTGCATTGTTTTTTCGCAATTGAAACCATGTGGAAAAGAAGGAAACAGAATGAATAAATAGTGTAAACATCCCCTCACTACTCTGTGTGTTCCTGAGGTTTTTCTAGTGATAATCACTTGTATCAACTGAATCACATTATGAGATCATAGCAGATCTGATTATAGTCATTTTGATAATAAAGAAAAATACATGTTAAGATGACTGTGTTGCCAGCATCCCTTCGGTTGTTCTTTTTCCAATAACAGTAATGGTAGTAAACCGTTTGTGAATGTGCCAGGTGGTGTGTTGTTTGGATGCTTTAATTTTTATTGTTTGAGTCATATAAATTAGTAAAGATGAATTTAACAGGATTTCACAAAGTTCCAGAAGAGTTATTAAAATGACTCCTAACATCTCATAGTGTTTACAATGTTTGGAAGACGCAGAAAATAGCAAATGCTGAATCGGTTTATGTTGGGCAGATATGTTGGCTGTTAAATATATTAAATAAAATCCTGAAAAGGCCACATATGATAACATCAGCATAGAGAGTGATTAGCGGGGGTGACATCTGTGACTGTCAAGGGCTTTTTTCACTGTTTATCTGCTATGATGGAGGTGTGAAAAGCTGTTTGCAGAGCTTTTATGGTAGCCTTCAAAGATACCATGAACATGTCATCATCGTCATCATCTTCTACAAATTGTCATACATATAATAATACAAACCTTACATACATGTCATGTCAGGGAGTGATAAGAATCTTATTACTGCCTGACTTACAAGATAAAGCGTAACGTATTTCATGCACTGAAAAATCCTGTCGAAGCGTTACAGTGTTCTTTGAAGATGTGGTGACTCTGCCCGCTTGCACATTTTGATAACAGATGATGTTTTATTTTCAGTGGTATGTACATTATTGGAGATGCAGTGAGTTTTAGTTTTGTTGAGTAACATTAAATTACGGTAATAGCAGCCACTTTAATAAGCAATGAATCAGTTTTAATGGGTTTTTAGGGAAAAAAAAAGCTAAATTCTCTGATTTTAGCTTGTTAAATTGTACTAATTGTTTTGGTTGCTTTCCTCTTTTATATCAGTAAACTGAATATTTTTGGGTTGCAGACCAAACAATTGTTTTAATTGTTTTCCTACTAGGGATGCAAATTATCGATTAATTAATTAATTAATCATTAGTTGGTTGACCTTGTCGATTGATTAACGATTAATTGATAAGTGGTGATTTTCCTGTGAACCTCAATTTCTCTTTCAATAGGGTCTATAAGAATAAAAGCTAAATATTGTTTGTTTGCTTCATGGAAAAAGCATGTCATATTCCTTTATTGTACCATTAGGGATACAGTACAGGCAGTGACATTTATGTAATATAACAAAATAAATTCTGCAGAGGATCTAAACAAAATAAATGGATCTGAAGAGGGGCAGTTTAGAAGAAATGGGCATTTCTGATATTTGGATTACTACCTGACATGATGGAGTGAGATTTCAGTACGGAGGAGTTTCACATGGGAACAACCAGGCAACCCGCAGCATGTGGGACGAACAGACGAGCCGGTCTGTGTTTCATTCCACCATGTCCCTGAAGCGATTCTAACTCATCAACGCCACAATCTGATTCAATGACCGGCTATCCCAGTCCCGATGCTGGCCGCGGTGTCGCAGCACGGACAAGCCGGCAGCTTTCGGACAGGTGTGGGACAGGTGGACAGGGTGACTCCCTTGATATTCAACATTAGCGATGAAGCCTAGTTTAGGCAGTGTCGACATCTGTCGACATCACAAATGCTGCTGTGGAAAAGGGCAGTTAACCGACTATTACTGTAATTACTGTATTACTGTAATTTATCGAGCAAATTCTTATCGGCAGTGAATTGATAGTCGATTAATTATTTGCATCCCTATTTCCTACATATTAGAGACCTCACATTAGGGCAGCATGATACTGGAAAAACTGACATTGCGATTTTTTAAAACTCTGTAATATATATATCGCGATATGAAAAAAATACTCCAGAGGATATAATAGCTGTGTGGTGTCAACGTAAATGGTCAAACAAATTAGTTGTATTTCCTCTCGTTGTGTCGACAGGTGCAAGGCACTGTCGACACATAACACGTGTTTCAATTTCACTCTTTTTGTACCCGAAATAATTCCAGATAACTGATGTTGCTTTTCTTTTTTGCACCAAGTCTTCGTTTATGCTGATTTTCTCTTGTTTGTTGCTCATTTTTCAACGCTGTTACCAGTGACTCACTCCAAACTGATTAAGAATGATTGATTGGTGGATTGCTACGCGCAGTGCGTGTCACATACCCTTGAAATTAGATGAGAACACACTGAGTTCATTTGCCTCCTATATTGCAGGACATAGGATGTGACTACTGCGCACATTAACATCATGATGATGATGCTCAAACAATATATTGTGCAGCTCTACTTCACATCTAATCAAATAATCAAAAAGAATCATGCATAGCCATATACTTGGCTTGTGTGAGCTGTTTTATATGACATTTGCGGTGGCTGTTTTTTTATCTGTGCCACAAGCTGGAATTCTCAGAAGCAGAAAGTATTTATTATAAAAAAATAACTTTAATATCCCTCTGAAGTACAGGTTAAATTCTCTAAAAGTATAAAATAAAGGTCTCACTGTGTACCTCTAGACAGAATTCAGTGCCTGCTGCCAGAAGTGGTGCAAGGTTCGGGGATCGCTGTGACCTTCTCAGTGGTCTGAGCGTGTGCTGGCAATGCCATGACTGATGCAGATTATCATAGCTGGAGAAAGCCAATTACTCTGGTCATCACAGCACCCTCAGGGCCGCTCTGGCTGGAATGAAATGCATTACAGAATTCTCTTTACATCCTTCTTTTGGCGTTTCATATTTCCCCTATGCTGACCCCCCCTCCTCCAGTTTTAGTGTTAATAGTGCAGTCAATGGGGACACTTTGGAGCTTCAGAGCCTTGTCTGACTCGGATGAGCTTCTGCTCCACAAAGCAGGGAGGTCGTGGCTTCTGGAGGAACGGATGAATTAGATTCTCCTCTGTTTGTCTTCTGTCTCTATTCAAGACAAAGCCCTTTTATTTTGGCCCATCTTAACCGCTCCCTCTCAGTCATTGTCCTTGAATGGCTACAGAATGAATAAGTCGGGTTGCAGACTTTGTGGTTTAACAAACTCCTCCATGGCATTTTTTTTTTTTTTTTTTTTTTTTATGAACAAAACAAACAGTGACTGATCAGACTGTTGTTATTCTTATTTTTTATTCAGAACCGGATTTGCTACAAGGCTAGCGAAGCAGGGATCACACAACGACGCAGCAGCTCTAGGATGTACAAAGACTACAGATCAAGCCGAGTCGCAGGTAGGAGGCATGGCTTTTTGTTTGTGTCGGAACTTTGTACACAAGTATTTCTGCTGAGTTTTGTTCTAGAGGAGGAGAGGTGGTATTTTTAATGAAAGGCAGACATTCCACATTACAAAAAAGATTAGATGCCTTTGCAGTACACTCTGACAAATATATTCAATTTCTTTTTAATATTTACTACTGAAAAATATCTTTTTAGTTTCCCCAACCACTGAACCTTCCTCGCCTTTGCCCTTCAATTACATTTTTCTTTTTCCATTCACGTTTGTTCATGTTCTTACGACATCCTCGGTTTAATTATTCTCAGAGCTTTTGATTCAAGTTGTTTAACTCACACATTATTAACAACAAAGGCACATTTGCACTCTCTCAAATGCTAGATGACTTTCTTTTGTGAAGTGGTAGCGAATGATAATGTATTTATGAATGCTGCATTAATCTAAAGTGACATCCATATGTGCATATATACTGGGTATGTCTGTTTAAAATGCGTTCATAACCAGGCAACTTTGGTGTTAAACACGATATGGAGATCCAGTTTAGTTGAACATTGTGTACATATGCTGACTTTTACTTCAAGCCCAACATAAACTCGATTGAGTCTTTTCAAAAGTAACTGAAGACCTTCTTGTTTAGACAGGCATTTAGTTAAGGGTGGCTTTTATGACCAGTTGGTTTTGTATTTTATTGCCTGTGTCTGTGTATGTAACTGTGTGTTTTATTTCCGATGTATCTTTCTTCTGATTTGATTGTAAAGCACTTTGTGAAATCTTTCTGCAAAAATTGCTATATAAATAAACTTTATGATTATGATTATTATTATTAATAATAATAATGATAAACACTATCATTCTTTACTTTCTTAGATGTTATTAGCAGATGGAGTACCAACCAAAAGCAGCAAATCATTTGTTGAGATTAGTCTTACATCATGTTTGCTTTGTAAATGATGCAAATGTTTTAATCTGTCGTGTTTAATTTCTAAAGTGAAAAGTGAAACTTCCAACACAAATTACACACCATATTTCAGAAAATCCAGAGGTCCTATGATAATACAGTTGCGGAAAAAATTATTAGACCGTCAAAAGTCATCAAAAAACAATGGTTATGCAGTCAAGTACTAACTCCTGTGTGTATCATGTGACTAAAACAGACAGAAAAGAAAACATAGAATGTCTAAAAGCACTGTTTCTGTCAGTACAATGCTGTAACTGTTGATGTGAGAACTGAAGTGATTTTGGTTATTATCAAGAAAACATGGAAAATGGCTAGATATCAGCTCTGAAATGAAACGATTATGAGCTCTTTTTGTCGTTATCATTATATTTGTTCAAACAAATGTACCTTTAGTTGTACCAGACATTAAATTGAACAAGAAATTGAGGAAAACAAGGGTGGTCTAATAATTTTTTCCACGACTGTGTATTAGTCCTGTGTGAATTGACATCTCTGTAATTTGGTGGGATGTGCAGCATTTTCTTTTCTTCCGTGCGTTTATTCAGCCCATATCCTGGTTGAGGAGTGTGAAGGCTGCGCTAGTGATGATGATAAAACAAGGTGTTTTAGGTGGAAATCCAGGAGGCTCATACCACAATACAGCAAGGATATTCACTGAAAGGACATACTTAAATCCTTCAGAAGAGGGACATTTGAAAGCATAATAAGATGGATGAAAATAGTGATGGTTAGAGGAGGAACATTTTTCTGTTTTTCAGCAGTTATCTCCAGGTAGTGAACCTGCCCTTGACATCAGAACTGTGGAATAATGACACTACATTCGAGTAAAAAAGTGACTTTGCTCATCCCATGCAAAAACACAGACGTGGGAGGTTAAATTTAAAATCACCAGAGGTCACCAGGTTATATTAATCCTGTATGAAACATATTGTGATACCCAAGCCGTTTTTGCACGAAATTAACTTAAAATCTAAATCAATGTGGAGAGGATCAAACCAAAATAATGACTCTTCCTGGGTGTATCTGTTGTTGCATGGTAGGACTGCAGCTTACGATAATTTTAATAATCGATTAATCTGTTGATTTATCCGATAAACACAAAAGACTCAATTCTCAAAGATCGGTATTTAACCCAAAGCAATATAGGCTAGGCTACAGAAAAGTCACTAATGATAAGATCCCTGCAATGGGTTTTGGTATAGTTAGCGAGCACTAGCCCGCTACCTAGATGTGTTATGGCTAAAGACTAGCAAGCTACAGTCTTCAACCAGCTCCAGTTATGGGCTATCAAACTAGCGTTGTATGTGTTAGTTCCGGTCAATGATAGGCAACGGAGATGGATGAAAATGTTATAATTACAACCATAGTGTCTAACTAGCTAGTGGGCTAAAGTAATCACGACATGTAGGCTATCTTAAGCTAATGTTTGCATTATGTTCCCGGTGACCACGACAGCGCCGTTTGTCCCTAAACGTAGCGCGCCATGGGATTTTGGCTACTCTTTTCTCAGTATTCAAGATTTGTTACATAAACTGCTCTCTACGTTTCGGGCAAACGGGGCTGCTGTGGCCACTGCGAACATAATGTAAACCTAGCTTTAAAAATCTGACCTGGCATCCGAAGCCTCAGCCATGCTGCTCTGTGCTTTCCTCTGTTACACTACACAGCGTGCGGGCATGCCTCAGTACTAACGTGCTCAGGACCCAACGAATCGACTACCGAATTCATTGCCAACTCTTTTAAGAATCAAGTTGGATCGATTTAATTGATTTGTTGTTGCAGCACTTTTGCGTGGGCTGTGCTTACTTATTATCTGCTTCTGATTCAAAACAATGTAATATTATTTATTGGAAAATGTCTTTCACACACATAGGGAAAATGTTTTAATAATCTAAAATTCCCACACTGCGACCACAACATCTAATCCCCCCTGAAAAAAAAACCCTCTTCACACTCTGTCTTATTTGCCTCCACATGTAAGTAACAGAGTAGAAACAAAACACTTAATAGTCCTCATTAAATGAACAGATGACCAATGGAGAATTTTAAAGGATTCTTTATTATATTGGCTGCTGTGTGTCCCTCAGAACCATAACGGTACTTTCAGAAACAGTGTGATCTTACAGTACATTGTCTGAGAATAGTAACAGAGTAAGAAACTGACAGATTGTTTAAGTGAGAGGAAAGAGAAGGGGAATGAAAAGCGCCTTTCTTGCTGGGCTTTGGCCGATGAGTGTGTCCTTTCCTATTATGCTCACACAGAGCAATATGCAGGTCAGTCAGGTGATAATGAATGCTCTGTCTGATACTTGGCCTTTCTCCCTCCCTCCCTCCCTCCCTCCCGCTTGTCTGCTCCGCTCTGTATGTTGCATCCCCTCTCTTTCCTCACCTGTGTACACTGCAGAGTTTGCTACAGGGTCTACTACATTTGACTTTAGCTAGTTTAATTATCTACCAATCTCCTTCTCCTCTGTTCAGGAACATTCAGTAGTTTAAAGGTGTTTCGGGTCAGTTTGCAAGACAATGAAGATGTCAAGTCTTTTCTGTCACTCCTGTGATTAATGAACACTGACTTAAGGCCACTGTCATCTCGCTACAAACCTGGTAATTTTCGGCTTGTATGAACAAAAAGAAAAGATACCTTGATGGATAATTTGCTTTAGCCTGCACAGTGCACAAAGGATTCCATGAACTAATTTAATTCTGTGCACACCGGCCCTACACTGCATAACTGTCTGAAGTAGAAGTGGATGTAATAATGCATTCATCTAATGTTTTGCAAAGGTGCACAATGGAGAGTTCAAGGTTTGATGTGGTGATTTGTCTGATTCATACTGCAATATTTTGTTGCAAATGGGCCATGCATTTTTGCTAGCTTGAAAAAAGGAGGTTGTCCTACTTCTCAGAATCAACAAACAGGTCTCTGTTGTCCTTTAAAACAATCCACAGTGATGGTTCAGCATCTTCTTTAACCCACGTTTATAATGATTTCGTATTCAAAATGGATGCATATTTTACTGTTTTATTCATCAAATAAAGAGATGACCATGTAACGTATTGTAAAATGTAAGCATTGTCAACCATTTGACATCTACTTAGCGGTCTTATTGCTGAGCTGGAAGGATTAATCAATCTGGACAATAGGACGTTTTATAAACCATCAGTATCAGCATAATTTCTTTCTTTCAGTGGCTGGACTTTAGTGGAAAATAAAAACTAAAACTATGATAATGATAGACTTTATTTCGAACATCAGTAGGAATAAAAGATGAAGATGAACAAAAGGCAAAAAGAAATTACCAGTTTAAACAGAATACTCCATTATATTGAAAGAAATAAATCAACCCAAAAAAAAAAAAAAGTCACACAATGTACAACTATTTCACTGTGGCTCTTTAACAATAGTTTACGTCCAAAAAGGAGTAGGAAGAAGCTGAACTTACATTGTTCTACCCCAATTTTACATGACTTGGCTTATCGGCTAATGTATAGAGTCTGTAACAAAGAATAGGTTAGTTATTAAATTACTGAAAAAGAGAAGTAATTATAACATACCATCAATAACTATTACAATTGTACTCTAGGTCATTGATACCATATCTCTGGAAAATAAAGTTTATATTCATCTTTGATATTTTGTCACATTGTATTCCATAAAACCAGTCCACAACATGAAATGCATATCTTTTAAAGATTTGTTCTAGTGAAATGTTGTTTCATATTTAGTTTCTGTCTCTCTGTAAACTAGCTCCTAACTATATTTTTTGTGGTTGGTTAGGGTTAGTTTGAAGTTCAGTTTCAGATTTATTTATTACTTTTAATTTAATGATCAGTGATCCATGTTTATTCATTTACTTAAATTTACTTTGACTAGATGCTCAGTTAATGATTGTTCATTTGTAACCTACTGAATTTATTCTGTGGGTGTGGGTATAATATCTGCTTTTCCTCCTTCAACCTACTATTAATATATCTGCCTATAAAAAGTCCATTATTGGTTGATCTCTGTTGATTATGTATAAATGTTGTATACAGGTTTCCGCTTCTATAAGAACATAAAGAAGTTGGTTAAAATAGACACATATAAATGCTCTATTTTGTTAAAATATTTAATAATCAAGTCTTGGTGCTTAACGTATCCCATTTAGGCTAACGCTCACCACAGTCTGTGTAACCTATTGGTGTTAGCTGGTGGTCTGGGTACAAGATGTAACCTGGCTTTGTGTTAATGTTACCTTTGGGGCTGTTAAGTTTAACGCCTGTGGTAAAGCTGCTGGTACGTGCCAGACATCACAGCCATACGGCTGCACAGCACAGCCCCCAAAATGCACTACAGTGCCCACTTACTCGCATAAACTGCTTTTTTTCCCCTGCTCGTATCAGTGGAGTTTTTGCATTTTAATGCAGTGTGGTAATGTAGAACAAACATGATTTGTCATCGCCACCTCTTCTGGCTATATTGATGGCAAATGCCCGAGTGGTGTTTGAGTCAAGTGATCCTCTGGCTGTGAATGATGGCGGGGCAGCTAGTGCAGTTAACAACATTTCAGCATAGTGCAAAGGGGTTAACAGTTGTTTTGCACTCTGTTTGAGACCCATTTCCATCAATATTCATACTAAGGAAAGATTCTCTAGAGATTGGGCTGGCCTCCTTTTGGATGTAGCCTAATCCAATTTTTAGAACAGATGCGTCTGTTACCAAGGAGCCTACATTAACTCTCTCCTGTAACTCTCTCTTCTATCTATGGCCAAGATGATTCAAAACACATCAGCTCCAGTTACTTTTTATGGTGCCCTGTCACTCCCCCGCTACTCATTAAATTCATCCAAGTAGGAATACACCAGTATGTGAACTGGGACACTGTGAAGCTCATTTAATGAGGTGTGACTTAAGCTGGGGAGTCACCTCAACCTTTCCTGTCCAGATGATCATCTGCTAACCATCAGTCAGGGGGCAGGGATGTGAGCTAAGGAGGGAGGAGGAGAAGAAATGATGTAATTAGAAAGAGAAGGATTAAGAACGATGGAGGGCAAAGATAACTAGCGAGGGTACAAGACAGAAATGTCCCCCATCTTCAGTACAGAATTTTGTGCTGGCTGTCTTCCTCCATAGAGGGCAATGGAGTTAATGACATTTTTCACTGGTGCCTGGGCCACAAACACACCATTCATTGATCTCAAAATGGAAGACACCAAATACCACTGCAGCCACTTTAAACTGATAGGCTTTTTGCTGAGCAGAACCTTTTTAAATATCATCCTCTCCTCTTCTCTAAAGGCCTCGTGGAGCAGCTACCTGAACCCTGTTGTTTGACTGGAAAGGGCATATTGATGCTGCACAGTGCAGCGATACCAAGAGAAAATAGGACGGTGTGATTTGGGAAATAAAGCTGGCTCCACGCTAGAGATAATTAGGTCGATTTTGGGTCCATTTCTCCTTGCGTAACATTCCAGGGAGCGTTCTTATTTCGAGGCTGGTCGGAACCATTTATCTGCTAGAATTGCCTGGCATTATGAGCAGTTTACAAATATAATGTGAAATTCAGGAATGATTCTATCCAACTGTTGGAGCATGAAAAAGTTTACGTATGCAAGTGCAATGAAAACCAGTTTAGTAAATTATTGTGTCTGTGTGTGTTGACCAGTAAGGAGACCAAAACCGCCCTCGATTTGATACAAGAAACAAACATAAATGCCACATTAGGTGGAAAATGGCAACAAATGCCACAATGCATGACAAACTGCAGGAACAAATGCGAGACAAAGGATTTAACAAAATGTGAAAGAATTTGAAACAGTGTTATATGATCCACACCGATGGTTCTGTTCAAGGGGTTAAACCAGCTTCAGGTGTTTTTTTGTCAGAATACTTCATACATCTATCAGCTCCTCAGTCAACAGCTCATGGAGTATACTACTGCATGAAGTACTACATCAAACTGGCAAAGTTTTAAACCATGATGATGATGAGCCCACTCTTGATGTTCACATAACAGTAGTGGGTGGAAGATGGATGGTTTTCTGATATATTTGGATGGACAGCTGATTAGTACAACTTCGAGCTCAGTCTGCAGTCTAGAAAAGCCATTCTGAATCTGTCCTCTCAGACACCACTTCATCCACCAGTTTCTCTTTTGTTTTCTTTTGGGAGTGTTAAGTGTAAGACCCAAAACCAATTGATGATGTTGGTGTGCCTCCATGTTTGTTTTGCTCTAAAGTCTTGTTTGATCCCTCATGTTACTGTGATATCTCTGATTACTGTAGTACAGAGAGTCTCTGGAAACGCCACCTGTAGTTACACTGATTCAACACAATAAAAGGCAAGGCTTTATAAAAATGTCTATTCAACATTAATGTCTCTCTGAACACTGACATAGACAGTGTTGAAAGACAGTGAAAACTACACAGAAACATAGAATACAAAATAAGGAGTGCATCTTTCAGTCTTTGAACGTCTCTCAAGGCAAAGACACACCAACCCGACTGCCGATCGTTGGCAGAAAAGTTAGCCCAACTGATCTTTTGGCTCCTGTCTCCCCAACACGGTCAAAAAAGTGTGAAAAACACACCTAATTGACTACTGACTTGAGTGTACATTCTGCACCTGCGTGAGACGTAAACAGCAGGCGGTGTCAATCTGTATTGTGGCCCAAAAAAGCCCCCGAAAAACCGGAAATAACGGAACATCTCTCCAGACCAAAACACAGAGCTCACTATTGTCAGTCATTGTTGTCAGCAGAGAGTGTTAAGTAGTCAGGAAGGATTGTTGAACTCATTGAACGGATGGTTAGTAATAAGAAGATACTGGCATTGTCAGCTCTCAGGCCTCTGAAAGATTCCGGTCTTCTCGTTCACTGATTAGGTAGTCAAAGGTTATCCCTCTACCAATCAGATTGGTCAGACTGATCGACTGGATAATGGCCGATTACACATGTTGAATCGGCTGAAAAGAATGGCGACGGCGTTAACGACGGCCCGATCGCATGTAACACACCAAACAGACTCATGTTCCCGACCTCGCCAGACTGCCCAATGACGTCTGACTGCCGAAAATCGAATCAGTGTCTTCAGCCTTAAGCTACCACAAGGAAATAGACAGATTCCAACATACTGGCATAGCAGCAGATTCATTCAAAAAATGTTTGATAAAGTGTCTGAACTGCATCACAGTGTCCAAGTAGGAACATAAAGAAATGTTAAATACACCACAAACAATAAACAACTCCTGAACCATGTGCAGAATTAGCATCATCTTGGGGTTGTTGTATTTGATGTATACATTTTGACTAACCCATAATGCCACAGTAGAGCCCATTTCTGCTCTGGTCATGAGATCCACACATACAATAAACATTATACACAAAGCAGTCATTTAAAACCCAACATTGGCATAGATATGTTTTAGATTTTTACCAATTTTACTACTATTTTTAGCTTACTGGCCAGTAGGCCGCAAGCTATTGTCGTCATGCGGTGTCCGTCGTCGTCATCTGTCGTCATCTGTGCTCCGTTGCAAAACTTTCAATCGTCTTCGTCTCCAAAACTACAATTCCGATTGACTTCAAACTTGGTATACAGCTTCTTTATGATGATGTCAACAAAAGTTAGTGAAATTATTTGGATCCGGATCTGATTCTGGATTTGATGCGAGTTTGAAAAATTTCACCATTATAAGAGCTAGGAAGTGGATTGATGCAATAACTCAGTAAATATAAATATTATTAAGTTGAAATTTAGATATAAAAAGGCAATGTATAATGAATGCATTGTAATTCTGCTCCTTTGTATGTTCTGTTACCTTGCTCATAAAAAGATAAATTAAAAAAAAAAAAAAGAAATTTCTACAGTACAGCCCTGATGGGGAGATGACCAAAACAGAATGGCCACATGCTGATCAGGATCTCCTTCTGGATCCAGGAACTTACAGAAAATTTAACATGGGCTCTTATGGGGAAAACATTTCGATCGTCTTTTTCTCCAAAACTACAGTTCTGATTGACTTCAAACTTGGTATACAGCTTCTTTATGATGATGTCAACACAAGGTATTGAAATTATTTTGATCTGGGTCTGATTCTGGATTTGGTGCCACTTTGAAAAATTTCCCCATTATAAGAGATAGGAAGTGGATTGATCCAATAAATCAGCAAGTATCAATGATATCAAGTTGGAATTTGAATTTTTTATAGATCTGATTGGAATATGACCAAAACATGGGCTATTTCTGTAATATAATAAATACACATAACTGGGTGATAATAAATGGCATCTGGATACATTTCCCAAAGCTTTTAATTTGGCTGGTAAGCTGCAGGGCCATTGGTCCTATTTTTTACATTTGTTTCATTTTCAAGGGACTATTTAAACCCAAAGAATGAGTTACGAGAAATACATAAGGTAAATTTCAGCACTGTTTCGTTTTCTCTGACAGTTAACACCAGTCTGAAATTGCATTGAATAAACATCAATTGTGTGGTCTTGCATTTTACTAGTGTGTGTGCTCAGTATCAAAAATCTATTAAATAATATCGTTACATGTGTGGTGACAAAACCTGAAAAAATGTTGTCAAAATCTCCCCAGAGAAATAATCCTAAAATGAGTATTGAACAAATTACACCTCTAGAAAAGGTTCTCGCAGCCTTTGTTAAGTTTTTTCCGTGATGGTGGTCCACAAAGGCCAGCTGCCATTTAATTCGCTGTAATTGAAATTGAATAATTTATAGTAAGGGAGGTTTTCCTGTTAACTAAACAATGAATTAAGCATGAGATTCAACCAGTCTTTCACATTTCGGCTTTATCGTGCGGCACTGACATCAGCGGCCTAACGATGTGGACTGATTCATGTAACATGCAGCCCGAGTATTTATCTTCACATTATAGCTATTTTTCATGCTTTTTAAGAAATAAAACAAGACAGTCGTTTCAGGTAGAGTTACTTATTTCACCTCGCTTTCAAGTCAGGCAGATTTGACTAAAGAGGGCTCTAGAGTCACCAATACACACACACTTCCACGAACCATAAAAGCAAACCAAGGCTGCTTTCATCTACCGAGGCTCAGAGTCAAATTAGTGTTTGATTTGAATGTTTTGCTACACTAAGCAGGCCGCAGAAAGAACATCATTGTTTAAAAAAAAAAAAAAAAAAAAGAAAAAAATCCAGACATTTGACAAACATCATTCCCTAGGGACACTGAAATTGAACGAGAGCATGCACTGGCTGTTACTCATTACTACTGGCTGACAGAGGTAATTGAATTCTGCCTGGAAAACATTCAGTTTATTTATGACAAGTCTTTTCTGGTGAAAATGTGGACAGTGAAAAAGCCATGTGTTTTATTTATATTTCAAAATACAGATGATAAATAACTGTCTTCCAGCTGATGTGTTTGTGTCTGCTGATGGTCAGAATAGATGCGAAAATTTGACCAGGACTTGTATTTGTTAATATGTGTGTTTTTCCTCCATTAATGCACTTCACAGAACATGTGAAGCAGTGAATTCGGCTTGTCCATCCAATATTTCTCAGAAGCTGGGCTGCTCTCCCAATGTTAGAGGAAGACAGACCTCGTATTGTGTCAGGCTTCTGAAGTCCTTCCAAGGATCCTCAACAAGGTTTGAATAGTACATTTTGGGCTTGTGAATTATTCATCTAAAAGCTGCTCCATTTGGACAATATTTCCTTTTTTTTTTTGTCTTTTCTGGCAGTTAAAAACCTTGTTAAAGTATGCATAGCTGATCTTTTTATTTACATACATGCATATTTGAGTGTGAATTTTATAGTACATATGTTATGTTGTTTCCACCATAATCAATATCATCTCACCTGGACTCTTACTGACAGATAGAGATAAAGACAAGATTTGTTGACAGTGAATTAAAGTTTCTGTTATAGCATCAGCACAGCACCTTGTTTATAGAGTATTAGTATTTTTTGACATGACCTTGGACTGAAAACTGAGCAGTTGTGAGTTTTAGAGAAGGGAAAACCTATTTACCTGTGAGATGATTTTGTGATTGCGCTAAAAACAGACATATTGACGATTCAAAAGAATGTAATTTGGCTGACCAGACTTTTGACTTTTGACCAGAAAACTCATGTTTGTCTTTTTTTGGGTTGTATGTGTATTGGCAGCTACTACTACTACTTTTTTGCCCTTTGCTTAAACAAACACAACACCCCCCACACACACTAAATCGTACCTCCGCAATTATTCTATTCACATTTTGCTCATCATTGCGGTGGTTTTTCTTAATGTTGAAAACAGGTGATTAAAATGCCACTTCCAGGTCAATTTATTTGTAAGTATAGGGTGCTGTTCAGTATCATATGGTCTTTTTCAGACTTTACTCAGTGTATGAGAATCTAAAAAGTGATCCAGGGTTGTATGATTCTTCTGCCAATAACTAAACACTATTTAATTATTTTCATCTGCGCTCTTTATATTAATGTGGGTAGACTAAGTATCAGAGGTATTTAACCTTTATTTAACCCAGAATATAAAGACTGAGCCCAAGAGCATCCTGGCCAAGTACAGTTAACAAGGTTTCAGACATGATTGTTGACATGCACACATGAAAATTTGCATGAAGATAATAGAACTACAGGAGCATAAAATACCAAAAGCAATTTAACACGTATTCCTTACAAATCATTAATATCACATAATCAGTGTGAATATAAATGAAGAGAAACATCCAGTGCCAGATGTACCTGCCTCTGGGTCTTTTAACATTACTTTGAATGCATCCAATGGGACCACATCCCAAAGTTAAGGGTAATTTTATAACTGATTCCAAGTGAAGGCAGCGGCATGCTTAAACGGCCATTTATCCATCTCAGTCCAAGGCTTTGAGGGCAGCTCATATAAAGAAATCATGAGAAGAAAGACAGTTAAGCAGCTCTCATTTCTTGATAGAAGTATTTTCAATCAATACAGTGTGAAAGCAGACCATCCAACCTAAATAAACCACTACATTTATGATAAACCCCAGTATTCCAGGTCATGTGGGCAATGAGAAAATGCATGTACATAACATGGTGACGTGAGCTACAACTCTCCTACTTACCTTGAATGAAAGGGAAGACAAAAACTAAGTGCTGAGAGGATTTTTTGCAAGCTACTGGTATTGGATAGGACTTGATTTAGATAACGGCTGATGAGTATTATTAGGATTCTCCACCAGAATTCTTGACTTGGTGAAAATCAGTAGGTAAAAAAGCCCAATCCAAGAGATTTTACAGCTTGTCTGACATGTGTTTTCATTGTTATTGATTAACTGTATTGCTGGGCAGGGCTGGGCGATACAGAAAAAAAATTGTATCACGATAATTTTTTTCATATCAGACAATATCGATATGTATCATGATATAAATCAAATCACAATTTTTGTCAAGTTTACATTTTCCATTAGTCATCGCTTAGTTGTGAAGACATCAGAAGGTTATTTCTGATTTAAGTATCTATTTTCTGTCAGAGGTTGAACATGACAGATGCACTGACGAACATTATACAACTGTTTCAGATAAATAAAACAGGCACATATATTTTAAACTAAACCAAAAGTCTGACCAGCAGGTAAAAGCTTTCAAGTTTTCAAAGAGAACACAAACAAAACAGACCACCTTCACTTAACAGTACCTGGGGTTCTATACGTGGAGGTGCGTTCCATAACTACCGTAACTGGCGTGAAACCGAAAATGAAACTTAATACTCTTTGAACGTCTGACTTCCGGCTTCTATGCTGCACCCTACTTTTCAGTAACCTGGTCGCTTGAGTTCTCGGTCAAATTTTCTCCCAAGGGAACAGTCATTTCCTCCCGCTGCAGCCCAAACATTAGCGTGTGCTGCGCCTGCTGTTACGCCTGTGCTGTATGCGTCAGCCTAGCGTAATTGGTTCGGTGCGGCGCTACTTAATTATGACTGGCTGTTCTTATGTCTGTCAAAACATGGACGAATGAATTCTGTCAAAATTGTATCGAGCATGTCTCATATTTCTATCGAGGAAAAGTTATTTTGCAATATATATCGTTAGTGTTTTATCGCCCATCCCTACTTAGATCATCCCTACTTACTTAATGTTTTCCAAACCACCGTAGAACACTTAAATCACTGTGTCACTTTATATCACTGCTACACTTTATATCACTTTCACTTTTTTTTTTATTTTTTTTTTTATCAATGCCCTGAAATGTGAATACAATCAGAAGTCTTTATGTACAGTACTGTACAGGAAGCACTTTTAGAGTAATTTCTTTAGCAATTGTCTCTTAGAGTGTATATACTAACCTTTTGGTCAACCAGGTACTAACCCACTTTTGTGTTGTGTGTTGTATGTAAGCTGCTGAATACTTGAATTTCCCCCCAGGGATCAATAAAGTATCTATCTATCTATCTATCTATCTATCTATCTATCTATCTATCTATCTATCTATCTATCTATCTATCTATCTATCTATCTATCTATCTATCTATCTATCTATCTACCTACCTACCTACCTACCTACCTACCTACCTACCTACCTACCTACCTACCTACCTACCTACCTACCTACCTACCTAGAGGTTTATTTCAATACTTACCCAGTTTCTAATACAGTCAGTGGTAGTTAACTTCTCTCATTGCTGAATATTTTATGACAGAGAGGTGAGGCGATATTGGTAGACTGTCTATCAACTTTTTCTGCCCAAAGTATTGTTGTTAAATCAGCCTTTGAAAATCCAGTCAACTGCAAGGCTAGACATAATTCTACCAAAAATAAAAGGCATTTTCAGCATCACTTGGCACTTGAATCATCACGATTCTAAAACTGCTTTACTCAAATTTTTTTTTTAATTAAAATTTTTTTAATGTGGAACTATTGAGAGAATCGGGCTGAACTTGAACCCCGCCCATTGTGGTCAGGGTTCAGCCTTGTCCAATGTACACACACTACACTACCAGGGTGGTTTCAACAAAACTGATCCACCATAATCCCTATAATCACTACAAGCTTGATGAAGGTAGAGTTTAGTGCTGCTGTGTAACCCTGTAGTTAGTTGGTTTGTAGTATTTGTGTGCTGACCTCTTTCCATTGTGAATACACAGGATAAAGACTGGAAATGTTTTCATTTTCAATAGTCCCATTATATTAACTTAACTTAATCTTCAACATCTTTGACAGGTTATCATTAAGTTCAGTGAAGTGTTAACATTGAACAGGTGATGTATGTCGTGTGCCGCCCATCCTCTACTGATCTGCACTGATGGGATTTGATAAAATGAGGGCTACATGTCTCAGCTGACCAATGCAGCGATACATTTCATATCCATCACACGCATTCGTCGATGTCTCTGTACACAGCTTGTGTCTAATTATGGAAGCATAATAGTGTTTACTCTGCTGTTTTCCTTGTGTAATTAATCTTTTGGCGGTGTGTTGATCTAACGAAGACAGTGTTCACACTCTCAGAAGGCGCCGTCATTTTTTATTTTTTTTTACCAGATTTATTGTTGACAGTGGTAAGCTTATAACTACACAAATATTTGTTGGGAATGTTTCTTTATTCTATTTCGTATTGGAAACATCTATCGTTAGAGAGGAAACAAAACGAGCCAATAGAGATTTGTGGTTTAGGGAGTGCTTTATTTATAAGTGGATAAACAAATACTAGTATCTTACTGTACTGATTCATTGGAGCTGGAGTAACTCATAAAGAGACTAGAGCTCCAAGAGGAATCCCAGACATTTTAATAAATGCCTTAATCACCTATAAGAACTTAGGCAAGAGCTCTCCTATTGAATATATTTTAAAACACTGAGTGTATGTTAAGCCTTTGGGGCTGACAGGAATGCCTCTCATCACAGTCTGCATGTTAAGCATTGGTATTGAACTGATAATCTTTATGCTTCTCCTCCTCCAACTGGCAAACCACAGAATGACACCTTCTTAAAAGCGCAGCTGTCAGAAGTTTGGAGTGATTCCTTGTTTTTGTTTTTTTGTTTTTCTGCAGTGATCACTTGGCTGCGACTAAGAAAATATCGCGGTTTTTTTTTTTATGAAAGCAAGGGGGGATTCTGTGTTTTAATTTTTTAATTTGGTGTTCATCTGTGGGGCTGCTGTGGAAGGATTTTGTTGTTTTTTTTCTCTCATGTAGCGCTGACTGATCCTTCTGTAGGGGTGTCTTCTCAGCTGTATGTGGTACCTCTCCATGAAAACGACACCCTCTCTTGACAGTTCAACAACAGCAGCAGGAGTTTAGTCAGTGACAGCAGAACCCCACGGACACCCTCACAAAGCCGAAGCGGAGTCACTTCGATTGCGCGCAGGGGGACGCACCGACGGGCGCACGGACGCACGCACGCACGGACGCATGTCTGTGGAGCGAACTGGTATCGTGGCTCAGTCGCGAACAGGGCACGTCGTGGTGAGGGTGGGCTCGCCTGCCGTAGCTAAAAGGTCCCGCTTGGACTGGCTGCTCTCATTGCAGTCCAGTCTGCCGATCGGAGCGGACTGACTGAGGGAAAAAAAAAAAAAAAAAAAACAACACTGCGCGTCCATTCAAGGATTTTTCTTTCGCACTTCGTCCACTTCGCAGCGGAAGGAGCAGCTGGAATCGCACCTCGCCCTTTGTGGACAATGTTTCTCTTGCAGTACACAGGTACATTTTCCAAGTTTTTATCGCCGTTTATTCACACTGTGTCTTCGCAACCGTTATGTTGATAGCAGATATTTTTATCCACACACACACACATACACACACAGACGGACTCTGTATACTTGTGCTGGTGCAAACCTCTGACTGCAAAGCGCACGAGTTCTGCGGCGTTTGGCCACATTTCCCCGCACATCTACGGCAAGTTCCAACGGAAACCTAATCCGTTTTTTTGCTCAGTTTAGTCCGTTATTCTCATGCGTAGAGGCTACCGGCTGTTGAGACCGCAGATTCAGCCTCTCTCCTGTGAGGTAGGCTTTTTTTTTTTTTTTAACCCAGTGTCTCAGCATTTGATGCGTAATGGTGTGCTTTATGATGATAAATGACCAACAACCATCATCCGTACACATTTGACTCTTTCTTATCAGTGCAGTAGACCAGCGGCGGCTATTATCAGGGCTGACACACGCCTACTGCAGCTGTTTATGGATGAAGTTTGTAGAATAGATTTCATCCACCGCTGTTGAAATGCACATTTTCTGCCCCCCCCCCAACCCTATTCAGACCCGTTTCTATTATGTTTTTGGCAGCATATTTAAGCCCATATTTGAGTCACATTGTATTCGACAGGCCTATCAGGCATGTAGATTGTGAGTTGTTGGCTCTATAAGTTATTTGGTTTCTTTGCTGCGACGTCTCACTGAAGATTTCCGTGTCATTTATTCCCGGATCGCCACCATGCATAAATAGCTGGATTGTAAATGGGACATTTTCTCCGGGCTTACAGGCTCTAATTAAGCAAGGATGTGGATTGAACTCTCACATTAACCTGCTTATATCCTCTTTTAATCAGGCTCTCCGTTCACCTGTTTTCAACCTCATGTAGGGTATACTAATAGGGAATTTAGATCAGATGTCGCATGGTGGATACTGGCTCTAATTCTTCTCAGACTTGTTAATCTAGTCTCGTGGAAAACTGTGTTTGTCCACTTATACTCAACACAAATGAATCCATGCAGCTTAACTATCAATTTCCAACCTTCACTGTATAATATACCCTAGTGGGCTTTGTTTATATGCACTTTAAATGTTGTATAGATTGATTTTTAGTCGAAAAATATGCTTATAATTTGGGGGGAAAAAAAGGAGAAACACTGTATTTGTTCAGTGGATGTCGGCGTGTTTCTTTCCCTACTTTGATCGGAAGGTTTGCCATTCCGTTCCCTGTCATTTGTCTGTCGCAGACAAAAGATCAGTTCTCTGTTTCCTTTTTTTCCAGAGGCACAAACATGCTTTGAACCACATCGACTGAATGGGGTTTGAGTACTTCCCCATGACCACTGGGAAAGAAAAGGTCCATCAGACCCTGTGACAGCCATTTACCTCCACACTGCACTAGTCCCCTCTGATCAATTGGCAGAGCATCTTTAGATTGCCTTTAATGGTGCAGGGGAGGGGGGGCACTTTGCTTAGATCCGTCAGAGAGGAGAGATTTAAAGGTTGTACATAGAGTGCTTGAGAAGCAGCTTAAATATTTCAGCTCTCTTTGGCATTGGATGATAGCGCCGCAGAACAAATTAGGACAGAGTGGACTACTGTACGGCACCGGGAGATTTGGCAGCTTTGGAAACCCAAATTTTAATTAGTCTGCACGCGACAGTTTGTGGTTGCGATAAATAGGGGTTCAATATCAGCTCAGTTAAGGATGCAAACAAACAAAAATGACAAAGGACAAAAGAAAATTAGAGGGTAGTAAAAGATATGACTCATGGGGAACTGTGGTTTTGTGAAACCCTGGCCAATCTGATGAAACTGAACTTTTTTCCATAGTTGGTAATGCAAATTACAGGGTAGTGCTTGAGCTACAAATAGCAGTCAGACTATTTAAAAAAAAACACCAAAAAGGAAACTTAACCAATGTGTACTTCTATATTCATTTATTCTAGTCAGTCAGTTATTTTAACGCTACACAATTCTTCCTGTGTAGTTTTTAGTTAAAATTAGTGGATTTTTGAACCTCATCATGACTTTGCCTCTGTAATACTGAAGTATAACTCTATCACAGTTCACTTAACCTGTCACCAGTTTGCCACATTTAGACCTTTTGTGTGCTGATGTCAAAGTGCACTGAATGGATGAAAGTGCTGAAATGTCAGAGCTTTCCCACAACTGTATGTCCTCAGACACCCTGACTTGTAGAGCAGTCCTTCCACCGAGCTCTGAATATTTTAAACCATCCTCCTTTCTCAGTGCAGGTATATTGTTTAGTGTGTATATTTATAATAAATCCTATAATGTTCGACTAAAAATATTTCAAAGATGTTAGTGTCGCGCATATGTTTTCATTAAATGACATTTTTCAGTGTACATAACTGTATCAAATCAAAAGAATTATTGAGTTAGAGTCCAGCAATGTGTTTGTCTTTTGCGCTGCCTTCTTATGTCCTCTAGTGGTATAAAGAATAGCTTACTATGGAGTGCTCTTAACTGGTACTCCTGTAACTCCTCTTTTATAATGAGTCAAATTATGGCATGCTCCCGTTCAAAACTAAAACAGAATATTTCAGTTTTTTCTCTCCACATCATGTTGCCCTCGAGGCACAGAAAACCAGTAGCAGGTCAACTCGGTGTAGTACTCTGCAGTCCATGTAGTCAAGGTCTAATCCCTATTTATGGACAGAACCATGGAAAACGATCTTTTTAATCTCTACTCTTAATCACAAAACAGCCGTTCATTACCAAGGCTTTGCCAAAGCCCATTGGGAAAACGTGTAGATGCTTCTGCACATTACTTTTTACAAGATGCTTGGCAGCTTTTGTCAAGTCATTTTCCTTCATGCAGTGCTATCGCTTCAGCGCACCATCTGTTAGGCTGATGTTCAAGACTTTTGGTGTAATAACTTGATTGTTTCATTGCTTCACCACTCACAATAAATCTTTTCCAGTAGGCTAATGTAGGATAATGGCTTATTTATCCCTGTGTCTTAATACTCACTTGTGTGTGCCCTTCAGAAACCTTTTTTGCCTTGGTCTAGTTGTTCAACATGTGACTGAACAACAGCAGCGTTAAAGCAAAAATCAAATTAAGTTTATGTTTTAGAAAAGTATATTAGTTTATGTGGAATATCCCTCAGAGGATCAACAGTGTTGGCAGAGGCTGCAGTTCAACCTGCCATATGGTATTGAGTTGCTAAGAGAGCTTGGCAGGCTGGAGGCAACCAACTCAGAAGCTCCAACCACATAACTGACAGAGCTCTTCATTTCTAATCACTTTCATGATGAGCAACAACGTGGGGAACCTTGAAATTGGAGTTAAGGACTCTGCAACAACCAGTTCAGGAGCTACATGAAAGATGAAGTGAGCCATCAGCCTTATTCTGCGTTCGCTGTACTATATATGAGCGCTGTGTGAGACGAGATTGTGGATCCAGTAGTGCTACGTTAAACCCTGTCGACAGTCCCTTTGAGTAGGGCAGAATAGAGAAGCAGTTTGAAGAAGCTGGATTATGCTGTTCTCCAAAGAGGAGTTGTAGCAAGTTTGAACTTTTTTCATACATACTCTCAAAAACCTATAATGAAGACCTCTGTCATGAGCAATCGCATGTGTGGTAGCCTAAATTAAATATGGGAAGTGTATATTTTTACATTTGACACTGTTAATAATTTGGGCAGTTGCTATATTTTCATCAAGTGAGTAATCCCAAACTTGAACTTTTCAGAATGTATTAGTTCACCTGTTCAGAGTGAGTTCATATGTTTTTATAGCTGTTATCTTACTGAACCTCACAGCTGTCTCACTAGAGGTAAAGGCACTGTGCCAGTCAGAGTTTACTTGCTTTAAAGCTTTGGAACTTTGGAATAATAAGCCATTATAAAGTAGTTTGGGATAAAAAAAAAAAAAAAAACACCTCTGACTTGATTTTGGAGTATTCTGAACTTTCGGTTCTTGGCTATTCTCCTGGTAAATTTGGATCCTTTGTAATGAACTCCCAGATGGGATTTGATGTGTTTTTTTTCCCCCTCGTCTTTCTTTCTCTCTCTCTTTTTTTTTTCTCATTCGGGATCTATCTGAGCTAAATTATTTTTCTGTAGTGAGTCTTCTGCACCTAGCTAAATTGACTTGTGGGAACAGAACTGCCTTTTTTATCAATAGATTTGGTTTCAGATGGACTTGTATTAAAATGTTAGATAATTGTTGTTGTTGTTGTTGTTAAATAGATTGTCTTGGGTTAACCCATAAAGACCCAAACCTCCACCGGCGACCAAAACCATCTACTAATGTAAACTGTTAAGTAAGTTCTGATCCATTAATCCTATCAATCCATGTAAACAATTGTTGTAAAATACAGTTTGTCATCTTTTCATGGTCATCAGATATGACCCATTTGGGTGTTTAGAGGCTCTGTTGTGAACGTGAAACACTGTCATCTTCTACAGCATTGATTCACCAGTAAAACCCATGGAGTTGGATCAACAACAGTGGATGGACACACCTGTTTTTATGTTCAGTTATTGATATTTTTTGCTGAAAAAGTTACTTTTTCTTCAGTTTTCTCAGTTTCTGATATAATAACCCTCAATTTTAATCTGAGCTTTAATGAACATCTACATGATCAGTGAATTAAATGTAGGAAAATACATGATTTACACTGAAAAAAATGCCAAAATAAGGTGATAAATCACTTAAGAAAAGGTTAAATGTAGAGAAAAAAATCATTTGGGATCTGACACAAAAGTAGCATTGGATCTTTATGGGTTAATGAGGCCAAATGACTTGGGACTGTCCGTACTTCTGCTGCTGCTTCTGTTTTAATAATGAAAGATTCTAAAGCAGAGTACAGACACAGCTGTCACTCCGATGCACAGAGATGAGGCTTTATCTTGCGGATTTTCTTAGGTTCAGTGCACTAAGGGATAGAAACGCATACCTGGCAGTGTGTCTTTCCCTGGAGACAAAATGGACTTGAGTTTTTGTTTTTACTGTGGCATTTTTTCCCCTTACCAGCAGTGCCAAAAGAAGCAAATGAGAGTTGTGCAGCACGTGGCGTGATGGATCACCAGAGGGGATGTAGGACGCTACTGCTGTACATCTCTGAAGTTACCTATGTCCACTGCTGCATCAGAGATTGTATTACAATAAATTTTCTGCCTTAGCACAAGATGATAAATTGATCCACTAAATCTAGCTCTTATGTTGGACTTACAGGAGTATCATTTTTGTTGTTGTATTTTTCAGATATCATAAGGATTGGCTTTTGAATATAAGAGGAAGTTATTATTGAGGAAACAAAATTTACTGTTGGAAACTCCATGACGTTTGTTACAGTTTTGATGTCGTCCTGTAAAAATATGGGCTTGCAGGAGTCCACCCGCTCGAACAGAATGTGCTCTCCCAAACACTGATATGTAGAACATTTCCCCCATTGAGAGAATGCAGAAAGTTGAGACTGTGGTTCAGTGGTTTGGACCAGAGAACGGGGTGTCCACAGAGATTGGTTGTCTGGAAAGCAGCCATCACTCTACTGTAATAGAGACTGAGAGCCCAGATTTATATGGCCCTTACTTTAGAAAGAAGGAATAGCTTAAGGGGAGAAAAAGAAGCAGGAACACAATATGGTACCAGAATGGATGGGCATAATGTAACCAAGAATGCATTATTAATAGGTAGCAAAGGTTCTCTGTATGTTTGTCTTCTGGGGGCATTTTGGCACTCAGTGAAAGACTGAAAGAATGAAAGGAAGTGCTTTCATGAGTTAGTTGGTTGGAATACCACTGCAGCATCATTTTCTGATCCCTGGTTACGTGATAAGTCTCAATATTGTGAACAGGAAGCTGTAAAGCAGGATTTTTTCCATTTTCATGACACATTTTTGTGGTGACTTTGATTTGGGCTTTGGTTTCTTTACTTTTTGCATCAACAAACCTACAAGTACAGATCCCCACTGTGCTTAGTCTTTCACATACTATATCTGAAATGTCATTGGAGCTGCTCTGAAAGGTTTGGTGTTTGAGCTTAAAGGAAGCCCTGTACTTGCATGTTTACCAGACTGAGCCTGGCTCGAGTCAGACCCCGCTGCTGGATAAATGCAGGGCTTTTTCTGCGCTCAGCACATCTTACTGGCCAATGTTAGTTCAGTAGCTCTTTTTCCAGCCTCTGTCTGAGGAATGAGGGGTCAGCATTTAAGGTAGGATGATACAACGCCAGTGTAACATTTTGACCAGGGTAGTTTTCAGTCGACTTCTTTAAATTATAGCTCTGTCTATTTTGGACCATTGGAATGTGAGTTGAGGTCAGCTTTCGGGTCAACTTTAGCGCTCTCCCATTTTCATGGTTGTGGCAGGTTGAAGTGAGGACACGCAGACAACTTAAGTTCACAACCAAACACTTACAGTTCAACAGTTCTTACTTTGTTTTAACACATAGTTTGTTCTCAGAATTAATGGTCTGTTAAATGCTCAACTGTTTTGCATTTTTTCCCGCAAGATTGCCAGCCAGCCCATTATTGACTATTTCCAGATTGTTGCTTTTTGAAAAGGCTTTTGTCTCATTAAAAACTTTCTGTAAGGATTCTTGAGTGTGATTATTAGAGGTTTTCCACTGGTTTTGTTTTCTGTGAAAACACAACACCATTCTTGCCATTCATTAATGCTTATTTATGAAGGCACCACTGGTAGTTGCGGCTGATGCTCAAATTACTCACTCAGCCCTCAAGTGAGTGTCACTGAAAATTCTAGGGTTAATGGGAAACAGCCTGTATGAGGAAACATGGAGGAAACTTTTGCTGAGCTGAGTGTAATGCCACTGCACCTGTTTGGCTAAATCACAGTTAGCATAGTTCCCATGAAAAGTGTTTGACCAAACAATGGAAAAGTGGAGGAAAAGGCCAAGATGTGCATTTTAAATACCAAATGCGGTGTTTGTGCACAAGTACTGCTTTGTTGTGGCTGTCCTGATGTGGACCAGACCGGGCCCAGAGCTTTTTTTCACATCTTTGGTTGTTATATGTTCTGTTGTTTTTGTTGGTCTTAGCCAAATACAGTAGCTTTTCAGGATTGAGTGGTACATTTTTAAAAATGGATACACTTTAGCATTTGTATTTTCTTTCCACTACATAATTATTGCTTGAGCTCATTCTTATCAAAAGCATATGTTCCTAGAGTAACATCAAAGACCAGAGAATGGTTGTTGTAGCTTTCTGTACTGACATTAGATTTACAGGTCTTGTAAATTTTTAAGGGAAGAGCTTTTCAGATTATCCGGCAGCTGAGTGTTGGTCTCTTACAAGTTTTTGTGGGTTTTTTCATATAAACAACCATAAAGTCACTTACTGACTACATTTCTTCCAGTTGGCCAGGTGTGTGGAGTTAGTTCTTAATGTTCCTTTCCATTCTCTACACAAGCCCTTTGTTAGTTTGGGTTTTGCAACATTTTGAAAGTCTCTAGAGGAAAAACTGCCCTGAAGCTTGCCTGTTATTTTCAGTTTTACCCTGACCGTTTCATAATTAGCAGATAGTAGGAAGAGTTTGCTGTTGTAATCCTGCTGCAAAATATGGCTCAGATCATTGACTAGAAACCTATGCCCCCATCTTTGTTCTACATTGTTTTTAGCGCTCTCTGCTAACGAGCACAGTAGATGCCCTTTGACCTTTATCCAAATGATTGTGCCAGCAAACTAAACTTTTGTTTTTGGCTTCTTGACAGGTTGTACTACTGTACATCAAGAGTTATTTAGATCATCTGTCCTAGATGTTGAATGGTGTTCCGTGTGGATGCTGTGGCCTTAAGGACATATGCTGACAACAGCTGACTTAACATCATGGCACTGAACACAGCCATTACAGACAGGGAGGTAATTGGATTCACAAATCAGCCATGGCTCTGGGTTTATAGTGGTGCTAGGCTTTATGGGTCATATTTCAGAGACTGTTGGGCAGTTTGTCAGATGGGGCTTGGTAGTAATGAGAGACTAGTGCATGAAAGAGTCAGAGCATCTGAACTCCTTTTTAACTCAGGAAGTACAATCTTGTATGTCCTAAAGTGGTTTCTGCAGAGGAGGCCTAGTTCACACCTGCTCTACTCAAGTAGAAGTAAAGATACTTGGGTTTAAAAATAAAAACTGGTAAAAGTTGAAGTACTGATCCCACTGTAGTCAAAAACTTTAGTGCTGGCTGTTTTCTGTACATATCTAAGCAAGCTTGTCTAATGTATATAAAGATGGATGCTCTCAGTATGTAGAATTGAAAGAAAAAAACCATGGTCATGGAAGTTGTCACAGTTGTCAGCCACATCAAATAACTCAATAAAATAAACTCATCAGACAGGTGACTTGAATACACATGTTTGGAAAATGTATCGATATCCTGTTTGAGGTTTTAGTCTGGCTGAAATCTCTTTGAATAATGTGGAGCTCCCCCTGGTGGCAGGCTGCTGCAGTAAAGGACCTCCACTGTAGGAGACAGACACTAATCCACTTTAAATACAGATGTCCAAATGAAAAATATGGATTAAAGCACATTGAGACACTCTTTTGGTGTAGGATTTATGACCTATGCTCCAGCCAGTCATCAGGGGGAGATGATTATGTTTTGCTTTTTACTTTAAGTTTTCCTGATGACAGAACTTCAACTTTCTACTTCGGCTAAAATGAGAAAACAAAACAAAAAACTAAAAATAATGGTCACTGTTCTCAAGTGTGCACATTATTGTTTTCATTGTCAGCAACAGACCTCAAAACATTATTCGCTGTGCAGTCCTGTCTTCTTTCTTAGTTCTTTAGCCTTTTGTTGTTTTTGTCTTGCTATATTTGACATGCGTGATACACATCAGCGGATGCTGGATAGTTTTGGTACTTCATTATTTCAAGCCTCTGGGTTTCTGTCAAATATTATAGCACATCAGTGCAGTGGACTGTTTTGATTTGTCTTGAGACGCCTATTAGGTGTGTTTGTCCCCTTGAAAACAACGGAAATTCCTCTTGTATAAATGGGAGTTCAATGACTTTGAGAGTCAGAGCAGGAGTTAAAGCAGCGAGAATGATCTTGTCCTCTTCCTCTTCTAGAGTGCAGGTTTCCTGCAGATTCTCTGTCATGCTTTCTGTGCTTGTCTCCACTCAAGTCAGGGGGGTAGATCGATATGAAGATTAATTATTGTGTCCAAGTTGAGGGCCGCACCAACAACCTGCATTTTTCAGGCCTCTAGTGAATGTCCAAATACTTCCCTTTGCGATGAGTGTACAGCTTTAGCTTGTTAGTGTGGTCTCTGAACCGAAGCTGTGCAGAGAGAAAATTGGACCAGGCTCCAGGGGTAACACACTGGGGCTCAATGCAACTAAGCACCACCAACAGGCAAACCATGGGTCCCACAGTATTTTCTGGGTTTAATAGAACCTTGTGGATATTGGATATTAGGTTAACTGCTCTTTGAGGTACCAGAAGCCAGGTGGTAGAGGAATGATATCTGTTTTTCCCTGGCATTCTGCTCTGCAGTGAAACATGTTCTCAGTTTAATCGGCATTGGATCAGTTATAGAAGGGTTTTCAAGACACTACTCAAGGTTGACGACAATTTATAGCCCAGTGCACAAACCATAAAAATGGATATGGAAATACTGCATTGTATCCTTTCCTCCTGCTTGTCTAGATCGGGGTTATTAGTTTGTGCAGTATATCAGTGTTTTCTATTGAAACAGCTTGATATATTATGTCTTGAAATGTCCAATATGTCATGAAAATAAATCTACAGTGCATGTTTGGATGTAGGGCTGAGCAGACAGGGCAGGGCGAGCTGCCCAACAGTAGGATGATAAATGATCCCCATGAAGACCACTGGAGGATTTCAGTGTCAATGCTCAATATGAATGAGGAGAGAATTGGAGCCATTAGACTAGTTAAACTTAAGAGTTGACATATGTCAGTGATACTCAATGACTTTAATTTTTAAATGGATAGAAAATAAATTGTAAAGTTGTCAAAAGCAGGTTGTGTCTCTAATGTAAAGGGTTTTTTGCATCATGGTTTCAGTCATATTCAGAAACAGAAATGTTTTTGGGTGGAACTTTGGGACAGAGCACTCATTTCTACTTCCCAGTTCACTCAGTCCCATTTTGAAATCACTTTGGTGGAATGAAGCTGTCAGCGGACCAGCAACTGAGAACTGTGTGTTCAAGCATACGTGGATGCTTTGTGTGATTGTTTGTTTTGTCTGTATGGATATGCGTGTTGAGAGCACTGTACAATTGTACCTCTGTCTAGTCAAATGTTTATTTTTAGATAAAGGGACAGAGAGCAATACTTTTCCAAAGGTGACGCACAACATAAGAATGGACCTTGATTTACATGTTTTTATAACTGACAGCTATTCACACTGAGTAGAAGCTGATGTTTGGTTCTTATGGCAGTTCTTGTGCTTTTTTTGTATGAGCTTCACTTCTCAAGCTGTAGCTATACCAGGGGAACTGAACATGTTAAGAGATAAGAATTTCACTCTAAATGATTACATTAAACACCACTGAACAAATGCAGGTAAAGCCCAACAGCGTTTTTTTTTTTTTTTTTTTAATGTATTACAAGATCTGTTTGACATTATTATCTTGTTCTTGTCACAACCCCTCTTTTCTGTTTACTCTCAGCATATTAGCCATCAATAAAAGTGCAACTACAGACGCTAGTGTGTCTGCTCTGATGCGTGATGGATGGGTGGATAAAACAAGAAGAGACAGGAGAAGAAAAAAAAAAACAGAAGTGTGGAACCAGGCGTAGCCAGATCATAGCCTCCAGAGTTATCCTGTTGCATGATCTATGGGGCTTCATTTGTTTTGCTGTTTGGGTAATTAAACAAGGGAGGCCCACTCAGTGTAGTCTGGCTCTTGGCTTAGTTTTCTCCCCTAATCTTCCCATAAGACCAGATAATTAATGGTGGAATGGCAGGAGAGCCCGCAGTCCTCTGTTAATGGAAGGGATTCATCTTGTTTACTCAACTTACTCCTTGTTTCCTTATTCAGAACTTGGCCAGGGTGTCATTACTGTGGTCGTCAAAGATATAGAGATTTGGCATCTGCTCTGAAGTCTAATTGCAGATGATATCGTGACAAGTCCTAGAGCAGACGTGATTATACAAGGATAGAATTTGTCCCTCGCACTAATTATCTGACAGTCATCTTGGTTAGTTTTCACCCCATATTATAAATGGATTTTTAACATTGTGAAGGTTGGGGCATTTGATAACCATGAGGTCCTCAAATGATCCACAGCAGTTTATTTATCCTAAGCTAAAGATTTGTGTTTGTTATGCTGTAGCAGGGGAGAGCTGCCAACAATACAGCACAGAGGATTTCACCATAACATTTATAAAGGTAATGCATTGGGTGTGGGCAGTAAAACCATAAATCCACTTACAGATGATAAAACACACATTTCCATGTGAGGATGAGATGTTTATTTGAAAAAAAATTGCACAATACAAGCCAAGGTCAAGATACTACATAGACCTTTCAGCGTGGGTACAACATGAGCTCAGACGAGGCCTGAAACAACTCAACATCAACAAGCGGCTCAGCATTAGTTCAGTAGTACTCACAGTACATGTACAAAATGTACAAAACACTTCATAGCAAAGTGATACTATAGTGGACGCATGATAAAATCTTGTTTGCTGCTGTCAAAACAAGTGGTGCCAGGCACAACAAACCCCGCCCCTCGCATGTATTTTAGCTTTTTTTGGCATCGAGCTAGCTGATGTCATCATGTCTATGCATGTGGTGATGTCAGCATGTCAATTGCTTCTATATATGTGCGAAGTTTGAAGTAAATTGAAACAAAATGGACGTTTTTATAGACATTTGAAATTTTGCCCATTATAAGTAAATGGGAGAAGGAAAAAATATTGTTAAAAAAATGCATAAAAAATATGAACTTTGACCTACTTTTCCCAAAATATAATGACATCTATTCTGGGTCACTGGTAATCTCCAAACTGAATTTGGTATGAATTCAACCAATAGTTTTGCTGCTACAGACGTTTTAAATTTCGCCCATTGTAAGTAAATGGGGGGGGGGGGGGGTTAAAAATTCCTAACAAATTTGAACTTTGACCCCTTCCCAAAATGTAATCAGATCTATTTTGGGTCACTGGCAATCTATAAACCCAGTTTGGTATGAATTCAACTAATAGTTTTTCTGCTAGAGTGTAACAATCAAACAAACAAGCCAGCAGACGAGCCAAAAACCATACCAAGAACAATACCCAAATAATTACAAACATTCAGTGTATTTATTTAAAAAAGAAAAAAAGACTGACCTATGACGTGCATGAAGCAGTAACCTGACTGTGTTACTATATTCAGTACATTTCAGCATCCTTACAGCTCTTTGACAGATCAAGTTGTCAGCAGCAACATTTTGCCAGGTTCAGAAGCTCAAGCACCCGATGAATATGTGACACTGCTGCCATTCACTGCCATCTGTATTTATACCTGACATTCTGAACCACTCCCTATTAACATGCCTTTACTTACCAGGCCTTGATATTAACTGGATTGCCTCATTCAATGGCTTCATGTATAGTTGTATTTTTTTCATACTCCTAGCTGTCATTGAAAGTCATTGGCATTTGAGCATAATTCATTGATTTTTTTTTTTTTTTTTCCTTTTTTTTTTTGGTTGAAATTGATATAAATAAAAGAAATGATGGTCATATAAGATGAGTTACCTGAGTGCTCAATGTTAAAGACTTAATTTCTGGGTTTTTTATTACAGTCTTTACAATTAAGATTCCTGGAAGTGATTATTCATGGATAATCTCAGCAAATGATGTGATTATGGTTTGTAACTGTTTACTACTGTTTGTTTTAAATAATTTCTAAATACTTCTCTTTTAAGTTTCTTAAAAATCACACATGCTTTATATTAACCAAGTAAATATTTAACTCAGTTGTGTTTTAGTTAATGGTATGTCTTTCGTTCCCTTTATTGACAAATGCCACGCACAGTCTGGCTTGTCACATCCTGTGCATCAGTTGGACATTTAGCCTGAAGATAAACAGAAGTGGGAAAATGAGAGCTGTACCCCTGATGGGAATGCTCCTGTGGGCAGCTACCTGCACAAATCTCCCCCCGAGCAATATTTTGACAAAGGCTTTTGAAGAGCTGAGCTGTCAACGTCAGCCTTCTGACCAGTCCCTCATTAGCCAACAGTACCACCAAGAGAGGAAGCGATACCAAGACATTTCTTGAGCAGCACTCGAGAAAAAAACCCCGTCTTTCTAACTGCAAATTAATTTTAGAAAAAGGTTTCCCTGGGTGAGAACAAGGTGGGGAGCACATTTAGCATTTGTCTGGTGAAGTGGGTTTCTGTGTATGAATGATGTGCCACTCATTCTCATTAATGTGAACGCTGAGGAGAGCTTAATCCCCAGGAGCTACTTGGAGGCAAACGGTGCGAGGATGAGATATAGTGGATTCCCTAGACAAGTTGTTTAGGATTGCGTTTAATTGTTTTTGTATGCCAGGCTTTCTACATTTGGCCTGCAGCAGTCTCCTTTTAGGTCCTCTGGTTCTGTTGTGGTTGAAAATTCAAGGGCAGTTAGCAGGTAAGACAAGGGTAGCTGTCCAAAGAGATGGTTCTATTACAGACATTGGCTGATGAGTGATTTTTTTTTTTTTTTTTTTTTTTTTTTTAAAGAAGGAGCTCTTGAGGACTCATAGACCTCTAGGGCACTTTGCTCTGGTTAAAGTGCCCGAGAGATTAGCAGAGGAACAGAAATACAAGGAAGTCATTGTTACTTTCTGCCAGAACTGCTGTGATTTATGAGCGAAGACATTTGATTTATCTTGCTTTAAATTCATGTCGTAGGTGCTGTTAGGAGACAGAGTGGTGGAAAATGAGGAAGGGGGGAGGGGGACTGGTGGCATGACAGTTGAACATTAGACATTTCCACCAGCTTATGGAACGAAGGTCATTTTACACTATACATAGAGACCGTTTTGACTATATTTACCCAGTATTTATAACTGTTTGAACAGGCAAGAAAGAGGGGGAAAATCTCAGTTTGTTATTAGATCCATGTTAAATACCCAGCTATATTTACCCCTTGCCACATTCAGTGAGCCTCAGCACTTTTCTGCCTTCTGTCACACCCTATTCTACAATGGTGAGTGGGGACAAAATGAAACAAAGGCTCCTGTAAGATTCCATTATTCAGCTCTATATTCATTTGCATTGCCAATTTGAAGACCCTTTGACAGGTCCACTGGAACCAGACCAGAATAATGCAGCCAAAAGCACATTTGGATGAAGTTTAGAGGATTTTCTTCTTTTTGTAACTGAGATGCACCAGTTCACTTTTTTTCACAACTGAGCTGATTCTGAATTTGGATCTGCTGATATGGATTTGATATAGATACAAAATAATGATGATGATGATGATGATGATGACTATTGTGCTGTATACTTTTACTGCTCTTATTGTAAAGCTGTGTTACAAGGTGATGCTGCTTATACATCACAGACATGCCTGGCTGAGTGCTGATGCATCAAACAAGAGCGCATAAATCTGATGAGGAATGTTTCATGATTGCCTGTCATCAGTAATAGGGCAGGGTATCATGGCCAATTTCCTTAATCGATACAATTTCAATTAATAAGGTTCTGAATCGATTGATCACGATTCGATTCCATCCGCTTTTGATTCAGTTAATTGATACAGATTCATTTAGTGATACCAAAGTACAATTTTGAGCTGTAACCTGATTGACTACTGCAGCCATGCAACACATCAATCTCACACCGGTATCAATATTGATGTTAGAAAGGAAATAAATATGAAATTTCAGCAGTAAATAGCTGAATCTGCTCTTAAATAATGAATGGGACAGAAACATTGCCATGTTTCTACAGTGGCTCAGAATGGACTTTTTCCACCATCTTTTTTCTGTTTTATGGCTGGTTTTATTGAAGTGTATACAAGAGAAACAAACAAAGGTACATACATATACCAAGGCACACTGATGTCAACATTAACCATGTTTGTATACACCATTAGGTTTAGATTTGCATATTTTTAAGAACAAATAACAATGACACCCGACAAAACAATAGAATGAAAAGAATATTAAGACATAGTCTGGATAAAATAACCTGGTGACATAAACATAAGCAAAAAAATACATAAATAAAAAGCAAGGGAATTACTTTCTCTCAGAAAAATCCATTAACAGTTGCCATTTATTGTAGAATTTGCTCAAGTTTCCCCGTTTTGAAGATCGAATTTTTTCTGCTTTAAAAAGGACATAACCTCACTAATCCATTGTGTGTTGGAAGGGGCTGTTGTGGATTTCCAATTAAGAAGGTGGTGGCATTTAGCAATTAAGGAGGTAAAAGCTATTACTTCCAATTCTTTAGTAGAGTATCGGGTACACTATTCCAGAAGACAAGGCTCACTACTATCACCCTGGGGTGCCTCTATCAATTTTGGGTCCCCTGAAACATAATCATGAGATGGAGCCGGCCGCACCTCGGTGTCTCATCCACTATTAATCGATAACGTAAAATTAAAATAAAGTCGATCCAAAATCAGTCAAATCATTTTTTTTTTACCCAGCACTAATCAGTAATATTAGTTATGGACAGATGCCATGTTGTAATGTTTATCATTTGAATGGAAGCAGTGAAGAAATAAACGAAAGAAGATATCTTTATTTTCTGTTATGTTAAGATAGCATTAGCATACTCAGTTGCAGACAAGGTAACATCAGTCTAAGATCTGATGAACAAACTGGGTCAGCATCAGCACCTGCTGCTCATACTGGATTGGTCTCACCTCTAAATCTGAAGAAACTCGAGCTTGAAAGGTTCCATGTGAAACATTCAGAAAACAGTTGTTATTAATGACACCAGTAGCAGAGGTTTTGTTGGAGTCTGTTATGTTGGTAACCAGGGATTTGTTTATACTGGCACCCTCCATCTCTAAGCCAACGGTAGCTACTGTTACACACTGTTGAAGTTGTACAGGAATGGAAGAGAGGCACTGAAGCACTTCGGGGAGAGCATTAATGGCACATCTTTGGATTTTCTTTGGATATATGACCCAGTTTCTCTACATACAGGAAGTTAATATCAGTGTAAACAACAAACAATGTCAGAGGGACATTATGATCTGAAGGCATCTAACACATGTATGTTTCCATAGTGTCCCACATTGTACCTTAAAATCAGGATTTCAGTTCATCAGATTTGTTTGGAATTTTTGTTATAATCACATAAAACCCGAACATTTCAGGTGGCCACACACTGTACATAGATCATAAACAGGCTTGTTATCCAAATCTCGTACATCCACTTGTCAGAAATCATGGAGCATCATGACACCATCATTCATCAGTAATCCTATGGTCCTTCAAAGTATTCAGAGTAATGGTATAGAACTGGGCCTTGTGGTACAAGCAGGATTAGGGTTCTGTTGTGGCCCATTATCCAGAAATAGCACAAGCTGTTCGCCGGCTGCCCTGGGACGGGGCGGTTACCACAGAGTTTTAAGGTATTTAGAGGTCTGACTATGTTGGACCTCCCCTAAGGCTGGTGTGATGTAATAAAAAGTCTTCACTAATCTATCAGTAATTCCTGAACAATTCACTGGTGCATTGATTGAATTTTTCTGTCTATCCCTTGAAATCCATTTGTAATATACCATCATGACATCCTGATCCTGCCTTGTATTCGATTTAGACTTCTGCACCTGTTGGACATGCCTGAAGTAATTTAATGTTCTAAACTGAAATGCGTATCTAAAAACCAAATGACTTATTTTACCATTTTCCATCTAAAGAATAGAAGTCTTCAGTTTTTACGTGCACTAGAATGGTAATGTCACACCTGGAGTCTTGGCTCTTCAAATGGAAAAAATTATTATTTGCTGATTTTGAGTACTCAATATTGTTGTTCGTGAAAAAAGTCATGTATTTGGTGTCAATGCCTACAGTGTCATTTTCCAGATTTGACTCTTTTCAAACTGCGTTATCAGTGAGATAAGTCGTATCATTTAATGAAATCACTTGCTATATGGTGTAAATGATAAATGATTCTGATGGTAATGTTGACTGTACTGGATTTCTCTTCCCATAAATTGCTAATCGTTATTGTTGCTGTCAGATTCCACGCTGCATCTTTGTGCAAAATATTTCTAATTGATGAACTACATGACAGGAATTTTCTGGAAGGGGTGTACAGCACACCTGACAACTGCTTCTTCTGTGTAAGGAGTACTCTATTGATTGAGACGGAGATTGAAATTGATTAAGATGGAGATTGAAATCACTGAATCACTTCAGCTAAAATTATGTTCTTCCACTCTGGTTTCATAGATAACGCCTTTTCCTCAGTGATATTCTACAGATGTTCAGCTCTGCCTAGAACAAAAGAACATTTTGGAATGGATGATTTTGTAATTTCACATGAACATATGCATATTAATGAGTGCTGAACTGTAAAGTCACCAAGTGTTTGCTCCTGGAGGATTCTGTCAGGTGTCTGTCAGTCGGCCTAAGAATCTGGTTTCGGCTAGCACTATATGTGTTATGAGATAACTTTTGTTATGATTTAGTGCTATATAAATAACATTTGGTTGATTAAGTAAAATTTGCTCAAGTTTATTTAAAGAAATCACCCACTGAGAAATAATTTGTGATATTTCAGTGTGTTATCATTGCTCTACTTGCACATGCATATATTTTTTAACTCTAGAGAGGCATTTTAAATGGCAGCATATGTTAAAAGATGTACTGATTTCTGGAGTTAAACCATTCATTGCTTTTCATTGTACTTTCAGAGGGCAAGAAATCATGGCTTATTGATGCATTATTGCCAATATGACATGACCCTCCCTTCAAGCTGTAGCATTACCAAAATGGAAGTACGTTACCAACAATCATTATTGGTTCCGCAATATTCTATACTAACACAGATTGCTAAATGGTATAAATTGGAGGAATGAATTACAGTTCTGTTGCCGACTGACCTATCTGACAACCACCATTGTCCCTTTGCTTCTGTAGGATCAAATGTGTACGGTTTAGGCAGAACATTCATTTTCAAGGCGTAATGGTATTTAACACATAAGAAAGGCTGCACCACAAGTGGATGAGATTTTATGTCTTCAGTGAACACAAATACTGCATTTTTTTTTTTTTTTTTACAATTTTCCTAGCTAATTTTATGTACTTCAGTTTGCTTGGATGGTTAAGAGCATATTTACTGATGTATGAAAAACTTGCACACATATATTTCTACTTTCTCAGGACTTTCTAGCCAATCTTATTTTAATGTTTGACGATAGATACTGCATTTTTTAAGTCTGAACAGTCATTGTCAGTGTAAATCTTTAATCTTTCGACACTATCGGGATATATTTCTTTTCCTCAACATAATCAGCTTCAGCTTCACTATAGCTATAGATAAAATGGAATCGAATCATGAAGGTGCGGCTCTGTAAACCTGATGTCTGATACAGAAAGCCACTGCGTTCTTTCGGCACATTAGATCTCTTAATGGGCATAAGCTTCAGATGGATGTAGGACTTTTTATTCATTACGTCGTCTCAATGGCCTCTGCTTGGCTTCGGTTGCCTCATCTATAGCTGGATAAGTGTGATGTATGAAGTGGCTAATTGCCTTTGTCCTGATTGCCTCCATGACCGGGCCATTTACTGTCTGCAAAGGTCATTTCCTGTTCCAGTTCTGTCAGTGGGAGCGTAGCCACAGCAGAAGCTAAAAGAAATACTGCTGTTAATACTGTTCCAATATCACCATTTGGTTTATTTGTCAAATCACTGTTGCTTGTCCCTTGAGAGATAAAGTGGAATGTGCAAACAGCTGGGAACGTAGAACTGATTTCAAAGAGGCCAGCAGTTGGTTATCTGAGCACTTAAGGCTGTCATGCTTTGTGCCATATCCCTTCTACTGGGTCAGAATACGAAAAGAAGTCAAAGATTAGCTCCAGAAATGGTAATTACTGAAGTCCCCGTGGAACGAAAGTTTTGGGAACTAAAGCAGCGGGGTCTCTGAATTCATGTTTGTGTATTTTCTACATCTTTTAGACTTTGTTTACAGCCAGGAAGTTGAAAATTACCTCTAGCTGCTGTGAGAGAACAACCTCAGCATATCAAAAATGTACTTCATAAATATTGTTTAACAGGCCGTGAAATGACAAATATTTGTGTAATTTCCATCCACGTAAAATTTCTTTTGGTGATGAACAAACTAAGAAACTGGAATATGTTGTTTTGTTTGTGATTCTTTTAAACCCATTATCAGTCAGCATAAATTACTGTATTTGGAGAATCTTAATGTTTTAATGGAGCAGAATCCTGTTAAATTTTCCAACAAAATGAAAGCAAATGCGGCAAAAGAAGTCTTAGAAATACAGATACACAGATAAAGTGGTTCATGTGCAGCCAGCTTTTAGGACAACCACTTAAGATTCCGATTTCAAAAAGCGGGCTTGGCTTCTACACAAAAACACAGGAGTTAGGAAATGTGTTCTTTTGTAGCTCATTGGCAAAAGAGATGAGCAGAAGAGGACAGATTTGACAAAGTAAAGCCGAGAACGCACATCAGTGGGAACATGAGATGACAGTTTCTTTAGTAGCAGCCTGCAGATCATCTGTCGTCTGTCACGACATTATTTGAACTTGATGTTTTCTGAGTAATGTTATTAACGGTTTATGTGAGATCAGTGGAATAATATAACCATATTTTTGTGGGACTCAAGGTGACACATTGACATCACTTATTTAATCATCCTCTGTAATAACGCAGCAGAGTAAAAAAAGCAAAGGCAGATTTTTAGGTTTTATAAGAATATTACAGTTCTTGCGGTGACATTTCATAAAGTCAACTGATCATAGTAAATGTCGAAGCTCTAGTGTACATTTTACCACCATCCAAATGTATAATATACCCTACGTTATGGCAGATTTTTCTTTGTGTTTTGCAGTTTCCTCAAAAGCAAAATACAATGTCCGTAAAGTTTGAGGCCTACTTCCTACTACCTACTACCCAAATATTTCTATTTTTCCATCTTGTGCTTTGTGTTCTTTGGATAACTTTTCAACTAGACCCAAATCTCAGATCAGCCCATCGTTGACAAAAACCTTTTTTTTTTTTTTTTTTTTTTTCTTAATAATCTTTTTGTTAGGACACATTTTCAGTACACACATCCTCTCAGCACAGGTACAAGCATATGCCCATTTTCCCACTTTTCCAAAAAACAAACAAACAAAACAGAAAAAACTAACAACAAACAAAAACTTAAACTAAAAAAAGAAAAAAAAAGGAGGAAAGTAGTACCCCCCCCACCCTCCACCCACATTGGTCCACATTCATTCAGTTACAAGTGTTATAGCTGTTCTATTCTGTTATGTTTTCTATAGATGTTTTATCAAAGTAAGAGAGGAGAGGCTTCCATGTAATGTAAAATATGACAACAAACAGTTGTAATCAAACAATTGTCAACTTTGTATTCAGATCGTGTCTCCGAACCCGTTTATTGCTTCTGACATGAAAGGATTCTCCTCCAGATTGGGATCTTTCTTGGTCATTTCATAAGACATCAAGAGACTGTTGAGCCTAGAGTTGTTGTGGTGGAACATCGTTTTCTTTGCCAGATATTATGAAGAAAGGAAACAGAAGTCCAAATTGACCTTGGCAGATTTTGCTTCAAAACAAATGTGCTCAAAATAATAACATTCGTGCTTCAGTGAACACCACCATCATCCACTAAAAGCAAAACAAAAATATTCATTACTGCATCAAATTACTGTGGACCTTACCGATTGTACAATTTGTTAGCTCTTTCTGAATCCTGTTGCAGTATTCATCTTCTATCATAGAGCATTTGGTGTTTTACAGTTCTGTTTTTTCTGAGTGCATACTTTACTAGTGAAGTTTCCACCCGGAGTCACATTAAAAAGATGATTCACGCTACGCCTTATCACTACCCGTCTCTTTTAAATCCATGCTTTCTTTTGGCATGCATCAGTGGAAACCCCTCCCATATGAATAAATCAAATAAATCATTGTGTTCCCACATGAGTGTTTACTTGACTGAATGCAACCTGTTGTGACCTCAAGTGTTCGCAGCCCTCCCCAAACTAACCAGATGTTGTTTTAGATTCTCATTCCATGACGTTCTTTGCTTTATTTATTGCCTTTAAATGTCGGTGTGGCGGCTTTCAGAATAGATTCTCTCTGACTGTTTGCCTAGTCATTACAGGAAGAAGTTTCTCTTGCTTCAGTGAATAATTCGCCCTGGCACACTAAAACCCTCCTCACCACAAACACCTTCCCTCCCATACTCAAGTGACAAAACAAGAGGCTTCAGACAATGACTGCTGACATTTTCTGCCACAGGGTCCATTAGCACTCTCATGTGTGACTAAATGTTGTTTTTTTTTTTTTTTTTTTGCACTCGCAGCTCCAAATGTTGGCATGTTTGTACTTAATGAGGACAAATGGGGGCAAAAAATGCAAATTTTTTTTGGGTGCCTTAATTTCAACGATGATAGAAGTAATGGAAGTACATCATTTCTTTTAAAGCAACATTAATATGTTGACTATTTTCATTCTATGTTGGGTTTTAAATTTATGACTTCATTCAAAGGAATATCAAAGGAAATTGCTCTAGGTTATAAGCAAGGTCACAGTGGAGCTAAATTATTCTAAAGGATGTACCCCCCCATTCTTTTTCTTGTTATGTTCTTTTGTAGTCTGTTCTGTTTCTTCAAGTTTATGTAGCCCTTAGAATTTATGTGGCAAAGTATAGAGATGTTATCATCATCATCGTCAACATCAACATATCTCAAGAACAAAACCTATATTTAGTTGATTCTTCTAAGTTGTGATTGTACCTGAAGATATAGTGCATTTCCTTAGATAATAGAGCAAACTTGGCACCATATCAACAGCCCTGTTATTAGCATGGTGTGACTTGTTTCTTAGTTATATTCAGATCATCTGCTCTAAATTCTGACAGGAAAACCTAATGTGTATGAAGCTCCCAGCATGATCAGTGAATACTGCTGTGCACAGTATGTGTTCAGTGTATAGGACTACGACTATGTGCATAAATGCATGTCATCTGTGTAGCACTCGCTATTGATCTCCAGCTCTGGTGGTGAGTCGGACATTTTTAATTGTGAATAATTCACTGACAAGCCTCCAACGGGCCTTAATTTGCCACTAAAAAGTTCTTCACTTTCTACAGTTATTTAAGCAATGTTTGTTTAAACTACAGTGCCAAGATAATTGAAGTTGTTTTTTTTTTAGCTTTCAAGAACAAGATCTGTGGTTGCAACACAAACAAATGGGCTGTTTGGGACGAATAGTGCAAATGGGAAATAAATCAGGGCCTGACACTTGTTGACATGTTTGGGTGTCTTGATTGGATTGGTTGAGAATAACAAAATATAGATTATTGTCCTTAAAAAATGTATAATTGCCTTTCATCACTGGACATCCTAGTTTATTTACAACCATGTAATTATCTGTTGGCTCATTTTTAATGTTGTTGTGCCTATTTTTAGGTCTAAACAAGTTCTTTTTTATATTATAACCAAAAGAACAAGCAACCAAATCACAAGTGGAATAACCAATAGTTTTGTTTTTCATGTGATGTTTGAGTTGTGAGTGCAGAAATGAAAAAACAAACAACAAACAAACTTAGGTCTTGTTTAGATTTAGCAAACAACATATAGTTTAGTCCAGTAAAGAGAAAAATGTCAAGTGGGAACCGCTGAAATGGCTGCCACAGGATTGTCTGAATAATCACTATGGAAAGTGAAATAAAAGGAGCTATATACTGCATTGTATTGTTGAGCACCCCTGAAGTTATTCCTGCAATATTTCAGTCTCAGCTGTCAGCATGTTTGAGCAGGGAATAATACTTTCCCAAGTCTTTAAGTAGGAGCTACTGAAAGCACAAAACACGATCACTACTATGCTAATCTGTGGTTTTTATCAAGGGAGCATATGCGTCCCTGTTTGCAGCGTAAATCGTGATCAACATCTGACTTCACAGTGTGGACTGAGGCTTCCCAGACCAGAATTCAGAGCTCCAACTCATGGGGAATGACAAATAGCCATCTGGTGAATCTTCCTCTCCAGACCCGTACGGTAACTACCTCCCAAAATAGCATCAAAGGCGAGGAATTGTCTTTTGAAAATGGGCTGTTGCATCGACAGCGCTGAGATCTCACTCATATTGTCACTCAGGGGGTCTGATACATTTGGAGACTGATTCAGTCACACTCATTCTGATTTTAGAGAAGAGAGAGGAAGCCGCATGCACAAGACAAACAATACAAACAACTAAGGAACACTTTTTACAAGTATTAATTGGCACACAAGGGAATAAAGCTTCTTATCTACTCCCCTTGAAACTAAGTACAGCCTCTGGGATGTTCTGAAGTGAGCTGACAAGGTGTGGGCGTGATTTTCAAAAACCTAAGCTAAACCATGGTTTCCACAGAAAGCTATGAAGTTGTGACACCAGTGTGAGGGAGGAAAATTAATTTCTTGGACTGGCTAGGAGTTGTTGAGTTTTTACAGACTAACAATTATCATATGCATCATCTGTCAGCATACATGTGAATTAGTACTTTGCTTTCCATCAAGTTAAGTAAAAAGGACAGTCACCAAGTCTTCAAGTCCCAATTATGTGCTGTCCAACATTAGAAGTGGGTAGAACTTTCAAAACATCAATTTTTAGACAAATGGCTGTAGTAAATACTCAGCCATTCAGTGAAGTCATTAGTGAGTGGAACCAAATGGGGCAGAAAATGACTGAAATGCAAAATGAGAAATTGAGGGTGAAAGGCAGAGGGGGGAGAAAGAAAGGGATTAGTGCTTTCAGACGTATGTTGAAATAATGACTGGATACTGGCAGTAGATATGCGATAATCTTGGCATCCTTTTCCACTTTGACTTTTCTCCAACCTTTAGGGACTGATTTAACTTGCAAACAAAGTGAATTATCACATTACATCGAATTAAGGAGGAAATACTTAATATAAGAAGCATTAACATTGACCTTTTGTAGGTTGCTTTTTCTAATTTATAATTCTGACATTCCTTAATGCACTTTAAGTAATGATATGCTCATTATTCACCGCATTTCAACTGAGATGACAGGTTTATTGCAGTAGTTCTGTATAAATTTAGCCCATGTATCTGTATTAGTGCTGACTGCTCTGCTGAATACAAAATGTTGACTTTATCACTATTTTGCTTTGTTTTCCACTGTATGAGATCTGACTGACACTCATTTAATGAAGTCATTTCATTCTACTGCCTTGTTCTCAAAGTGCTTAACTTCTGTTGGTACCTGTTATCAGTATTTTCCATGTATTTTGTAGCATTGGGATTTAACTGTGAATTTAAAGATCCCTGCCATGTGTAGTTTTTTTGATCACTTTTACAAAGCCTCATCTTACATGGCCAGACCGTTCTCTACACTTGGTTAATGCTATGCTGGTATCGTAGATAGGTCTGGCACCCTCTACTATTGCTCTGGGATAGAGGTAAAAGTTGTGAAGGTTGGTTGGATAGATCTTGAGGGGAGCTGAGCACTGGTTGCTATGACAGCACATTTGCCAAAAAAAAGTGTTGGGATAGACATTGTTTTAGTCGGACATGTGCAAATTAGGGGGCACGAAATTTCCTGCAAAACAAACCCACACATAAAAATAAGTACATCTTTGAACCGACTTGTCATATTCGGGGTGCTGTTGCCGCTCAAAGGTTGATGTTTGTTTACATTGCGAGAGGAACTTGTAAAGGCGTCATGCCACTATTGCAAAGGAAATACACATAGATGAGCCATAACATTATGACCGTTGACAGAAATGGTAATACTGTTGATTATTTCATTACAGTGACACCTTTCACGGCGTTAGATATATTTGGCAGCAAGGGAAAATTTAGTCTTTGAAGCTAATGTGTTGAAAACAGACAAATGAGTAACGTAAGGAACTGAGTGACTTTGACAGAGTCCATATTTTAATGGTGATGACTGGGTCTGGGCATCTCCACAACTGCAGGTGTTGTTGGGTGTTCTTGGTCTGCAGTGGTTAGTACTAGCTAATAATGGACTAAGTACATCCAAATCTCAGGTCAAATGAGCAATGGTGGGATTTGTTGGACCAATAAATGCGGTCCATGGAGGCCCCACCTCTTTACTTCCAGGGCTTCAGGAATCAGCTGCCAATGTCTTGGTCCAGATACCACAGCACACCTTCAGAGGTCTGGTGGAGTCTAGGCCTCAGGTCAGAGCTGTTTTTGTGGAAAAAAGAGGAACTTACACAGTATTAGACAGAAGGTAATAATGTTCTGCTTCCATAGATGCAGGGATGGTTGACATCTGGTGGTGGTTGTTGTTGTTGTTGTTGTTGTTGTTGTTGTTGTTTAGACCACTTTTGGTGGGTACAAACCACTTTACATTGGGAAGGGGCAACAAGATCTCTGACCCAGTGATTCAACCATCACAATTTCTCCCTTGCCAAAGTCGATCAGGTTTTTGTCCATTTTGTCCTTCTGTCCATTTTCCTTTTTCCAATGCATCAACTTTGAGGGGTACATGATCACTTGCTGCCTAATATATCCCAGCCATTGACAGGTCCCACTGTAATGAGATAATCATAAGTAATACCATTGTGTCTGTCAGTGTCATAATGTTATGGCTGATGAGTGTACACTCATTCCAGCAGAGCACTTCCATCAAGCCAGAATATACAAACACTAAAAGGCAAAAAGAAACACTATTTCTATTTGTATTCCAATCATAATCCTTTCTACAAATGGTTCCTGTTCATCATTAGGTCCAATGTATAGGTCTGAAGAAACTTTTGTCAACCTTATACTAGCTGTGACATAAAATGAACAGAACAGGACAATTAAATCATAAATTTTTTCATTTTTTATGTGCCTAATTACCATACATCTTGTGTGATTTTGATCTGTATGTATGATATAGTTTTTGAGCAATAACAATGTCTTATCTCAGCAAGCTATAGTTATGTGCAGAGAAATGGATATCATTGTTAGCACAGGATAACAGGATATAAATACAGAGTTAATTTGGACAACGGCACTCAAAGGCAGTGGGATTGTGCCGGATACATCTTGCAGCTTTTTAAAGCACTTGTCACTGATGGCAGCTGCTCATCATAAATCTCTTGTCTCCTCTGCTTTGCTTTCCCAGATAAAATATAGGTGGTGTGGGTCAAATTATAGAGCAGCTGAATTTTAAAACAGCAGGATATAGGTAGATAAAAATTAAAGAACTGCAGTGAAAGGGTCCTAATTAAGCCTGCATTTAAGAAGACAGACGGGAGAGAATAAGAGGTGGCGTAAAATGAAGCACAGTTTTATAGACAGGCAGACGGTGCCAAACGATGGCGGAATACATTTGACGCCTTGAAAGAGCGGGCAGCCCCTTCTGCCACCCAATGCAATTTTAATTAGGAGGAATGACTTGCACTTTACTGTGGAACGGCACCCATGTTTGCTTTAAATAGCATCTGTCACATGAGAGCCGGGCATAAATTCTGTCATTTTCAGCTGCTTATTGTAAGTAAGCACTTGGTCAGCCAAACGTCGCCAGGGTCAAAGAAAGACACTGTTTTCCTTCTTTAAGACGAGGCTGCACTACAGCAGTCGAAGCAAGCCATCAGCAATTAAAGCGCTGAAGTAAATCCCTGACGTGTGGAAATACTGATCGACTTAGCAGAGTATGGACAGATATTCAGAGCCCTGTAAAGATAGCTGTTCACTTCCATTCGTGACCACGCATAAACACACATCTCTCCCTGCTCGCCATTGTCGAAGCCACCGTACCTCTCATTAGCCGGCCCCCTGGAACACAAACACATCAACATAGACTGGATGTTTTTCTAACAGACTGCAAATAGCTTCACCAACTATTTAAGGGACGAGCGAGTGCTTCCAAAGTCATTAGCATAAGAGCGTCTTTGCCAATCATAATGGATGCCGTACTGTTATGATGATACAGTAATTCCCCACATAGCTAAGATATCCTTTGTACCACAGCCTAACTGATATCTCATGCTGACCGCAGATTGTATTGTAGTACCAGGGCTTTCCAAAGAGACGACAGATGGATCTTAAGGACAGAAGAACAGATTCTCTCGGGAGGAGCATTCGTTTGGACTTTATTGCCTCCTACCATGAGTGCCTTGTAGACCTATTAGTCCAGTCTTATACACTGCTCTCAAGAGGACCTCGCACATGCATGTGTAAGCTAACATGACCTTATCAAGTGCGGTGTTGTCTTGTTAACACACACACAGTCGTTCACTCGCTGCATTGCAGAAAGGGCACAGACCTTTGACAGTAAAAAGCGGATTAGACAGCAAACCAAAGATTCTTAGTGAGTTTAATGGAATAGAGATGAGTGGATGGGAGATTTAAATAAATTAACCTTCAGTGGATTCCCTGAGGCTTGGAGAAATGACAGAGGGAGTCTGAGAAGGAATTTATTTTTTTTCCCCTCTTGTCACTGATGCTATGAATAATCATAACATTATTATTGTGGGCTAGTACTCTCCGCCATGCCTGTTAACCTAAAGTTGTGTGGGAAGTCCAGTAGAAATGAACAGTAGACGCTAACTTAAATGCCTCAATAAATGGAGAATAAAAACGGTTGCCCACATGTGTATTTGCATTTCACATTGTGTCCTGTGTTCCTGCTTCATATGGCGGCGTACAAGCAGAGTTTATATCACATGCTGTGCACGTTGAAATGCATAAATGCACGATGAAATAATGCATGCATTGTTTGAAAATGTCATCTTAACATTGGGGAATAGATTAACCTTTACCAAACTCCCAACTGGAAGAACATAAGTTTTCCAACATACTTATCGTGATATTAACCCTGACTGGTGTCTGTGACATTTGGGTAATGATGCAGAATGCTTAATATTCAGGGTAGTCCTACTGCTTTACTAATTAGGATGCACTCAAACACTGCAGTCGAACATTTCTTGAACTCAAGAGAATAGTTCATTTTGACGTTTGTTAGTTTTTTGTGTAGTATTTTGAAAACTGACTTATTTCTTGATATAATTTTTTTAAAAATGTTATTTATATTATTGCCCTTTCTGTTACTATGGATATTTGCCTCTCTTGTTAATGTGAAGGTTATTGAGAGATAACTGTTCAACTTGTGTAATTGTATTAGAACAATAACTGTATGTTATGTACTCAAGGGCAAATATTTCAAAAGAGATGCTACTATCTGCACTCTGTAAATGTCATGTTAATAAAGGAAAGAGGTATTCTGTTTTATGCGCACAATTGGGTAATGAAAAATTAAAAAGCCTAATACTGAGTTGTTTAACTCAAAAATACTCACCTTCCACTTTGTGCCTCTGTTTTCGTATACAATATGCCTGTAAGAGGTTATTATGAGTAATGCAATAAAAGGTTATTATTTAGTTAATTAATCAAGCTGCTACACAAAGAAGCAGGGAAATCCTCAGAGTTCAGACTTTGACAGCTACTGTAAAAATAATTCTAAGAATTAATGACCAAAATTGATGCTTGTTAGGTTGCTGTCAGTCAACTAGATTTTCCCACTCAGGCTGCCTCCAGTTTTAATAACACATGAAGGTTTGCTTCATCGTTTTCTCCAGCTCTCAAACAAAAGTCGATGCAACAAAATAAACGCAGCACTCCCTGTAACTTGCACCTACAGTATTTGTGGTCCTTAACATCTTTGTAAATGCATCACGATGACTGTCACAGTAAAAACTGTGCCTTAGTTCAAGTTTAAACAATAAAGTTACATATTCTATAAACAGTTCATGGTAATAAAGATGTACTGTTGGCATGTGATTACTTGTGCTGTGTAAGGTAATGTTTAGTGTGAGCAGCTGCTGACCACTGCATGAATAAGATGCAACTCAAAAAGTCAGATATTGCACTTCTATTTAGGAATGTGTAGTTCAAAAGCAGAGCACCATGCTCTGATCCATTTATTTCCTTTGTTCAGATCAGCGTTGCCTGTAGCGGACTGCAGCTGTATTTCTCTCTGTACTCTACTTGTGTGGACTGCTGGTTGTTCTAACTGCTTTGTCTTTGCTATAAATATCTAGGAAGTGAAAAGCTTGGCTAATAGCCTCATGAGGATGCCACAGCTGCTTGGCATGCTTTACCATCCTTTACTAAGCCACATCAGTCAGACACCTTGTTTATGCATCTGTTAAGGACACTCATAACTTCGCAGTCAGCTCCTTTTTTTAGATAACTTTGACCTCGTGAGCATCGTCTGAGGCCAAAACCCTGTTGTTCCGATTTGAAACTCCTCTATGAATAGAGCAATATCTCATTTAGTTGTGATGACTGATCTGGATTGAAACACTTTTAGTAAGACTTTGCTGAGGCCTTGTGACTTTGCTTCATCCGTAACCTTTCAGGTGACTGAATGCTTATTTTGGATACCGTGTGTAGATTTTCCAGCTGCCTCCAGATTGGAGTCCAGCTATAGCCTGTGACCGTTGATGTAACTAGTCTGCAGTAATTGAAATGCAGCACGATTGTGCCATCAGAATGTGACTTGTGACTTGAATCGCTAATATGATCTCTCTTACTTCCTTTTCAGTCCATTATTGGAAGTCTTGAATCGGCTTGTTGTCCACGATAGGCATCTATATTGTGGCTCGCTGCAGATATGGGCAGCATAAATACTAATGGAAGAGGGAGATAAATATATATATTATTAATATATTATTAATAATATTTTATGGAGAAGGGGTGGGATTAAATAAATTGTACTTCTTCCCACCCCTTTTGGGGCATGTAAATGAAACTATTGTGCTGTTCCTCTGTCTAAGATTGTCTTGATTACTGATTATTGTATCATTTATGCTTTACTTGTTCACATATATGTTAAATTTCATTGCATGTTCGGAATAAACCAGTAAATCAAATTAATGGAGTGTATTAGAAATCTGATAATGAACCAAAAATTGTAAGCCTGCAAATCTTGTTGCTTTGTTTTATTGTTTTAAGTTGATATTGAGCAACAACACTCTTGATTGCGAAGTAATTAGAAGACAAGTCTTTAGATGAACCACACCACGCAGACGTACTACAAATTTCTGGGGGGAAAAAAAAAGTCTATGCTAAAATGTGTTATTTGATAATATCCTCACAAGGATTTTTTTCTTGCGGGCTGCTCAGACTGTATTACCTTGCAAATGAAATTCATTGTCTGCTCCCTGTAGACTGTCTACATACTCGTACTCTGTCAGGTCTCTATAATAATCAGTGATGTCTGCTTGGGCTTGGATCTGAAGTTTAGGCAGAAATAACTCATAGAGAAAATAATGAAAGAATAAAAATACAGAAACCCTTGGCTTCATGTTTGTAATGGGACAGCGTCTTTGGGATTTCTTGCTCCCAGTAGTTCTTGCTGAGCAGAATCTGAGTATCGTGAATTACAGTTTTCTTTTACAGCATTAATTCAGTGAAGTAGATCAAGTGTGCATTTGTAACCTTGTCAAAGTGAAGTGGTGTTGTTTTAATTCAACTGTGTTCTCCTTTCTACATATCATTATGGCCTGGGTTTTTCTGTTATTGTGGAAACAGAAATTTGTAACGTTTTTACCCAATTTCCCCAAAATTCACACTTTATTTTAAAGTTTTTCCTGTGGCTTCAGCCTGTTTTATTGATTTCAGGCTTGACTTATTGTGTTTTAAGATGTAAGACAGAAGAGCGCAAATGTAGCAGTGGTGAAGTCAAAGATTTACAGTTTTGCTGTTAAGTATTTTTGTAAACCCTCTTCACATTTTTTTCCTGACTGGTAAATGTTCTCAGCCTCTTGAGTCTGTTATCACAATTCAGTGGAGCTGAAAGTTAGTTTGTTGACACACAGTTATGGTTTAGTAATGAAGTAGAGTAGCTGAGAAACAAATTTACTGCCAAGGTTGGGAATATGTTAATGTTGCGTGTCTCCATCTGGCCCCCCACCTCACTCAGATGACTGAACATGCAGTAGTCTACAAGGCCCGTATAAGGTTCACACTACTATCTTAGATTAATAGACACTCCGCAGGCCATTCCCCCACTTAAGCACTTACCAGTGTTGTGCTGATGTACATTTCCTCATGCTTTGCATTATTCATACAGAACCATTGGGTTTATTATCCGATAAGTGTTAGATTAAAGAATACACGAGAATCAGACGTATGTGTTATTACAAGAAAAGTTTCCTTAGTGGTGAGTGAAGCCATGCGTTGTACCTCAAAGATCATAGGTTTGTTTTCAACAGCAGCCAGAAATCACAATTGGGTGCTTCTATGAAACAGGGTTCACTTTGGTACCTTTTTAGATCCAATAATAAAAGAGAAATTTTGACATATTCCCCCCCAGGAAATACCTAATGATGACCTCAGATAAATGCAAAACAATTATACTCTTACTCAGAGCCATCCCAAAATTAATGAATTTTTAATAAAATATTGGGGCCAAAAATAGGACCAAAATCGAGACAGGAAAAGCTACCTTAGTGTCAGTCCATTTGATCTGGAAAACATGGGTTGAAATGGTCTTATATACCGCTATAAATAAAGACACTGTGTTAAATTTGAGGATCCAAGCGTTTTTTCTAATCCAGACATGCATGTTTTTCATGAGTCGGCAGTTTCATTCCAAGTTTTGTGTGTAACCCATCATGTCCACTCATGTTACAAGCAGAACCTGCCATTAAACGCATATGAATTGCGAGTGATTTTTGCAACAGTGGTCATTTTTGTGAAACACTCTGCCTTGCATATTTACTTTGATTCCTAAAATGTACCTGTGAGAGAATAAAAAGATATTCGATAAAATAATAGTGCATAATTTTTGTGTCCTTTTTAACGTGTTGCATGCAGATTTTTGTATAAAAATAATATAAAGATGTGTTTTATCTGAAAAATAATTTCTCTTTTGTCTCAGTTAATATTTGTTTTTAAAATAGACCCAGTGTGCTTCCAAACTTGCTTCATAACATTAGTCTACATCTGGTTTGAATTTTTAGCCCCTCTGTCCTGTTTTTAGGGACCAGTTTCATAGAAGCACCCATTTAGAAACAAATGATTAGTGATTATTATTATGTTGACATTTGATGATGTGTGGCTGAATTGAATGCTTCCATGCTCTGTGATTACAGTAACTAGAGCCCAATTATGCTTTTATATTATTTGAGCTGATGCACTTCCCGGCTTTTGAGCTCATTTGGTGTGGACCTCTTGTAGAAATCTGGTTTCTGTTGAGATTAACCACCCGTAGTGTGTTTTTTAATTGGTTTTCATGGCATATTTGTATAGCATATAGTGCAGTTAACTTTGCATGGTTTCTCATTTTACAGATATTAGAGACACAACTAGAGCTACATCAGTAATCTGCAAATTCTTCTTGATAACCAAATAAATACAATTTCAATAATCACAATCTGACTTTTTCACTGAAGTCTACAAGCCTAGCTACAAGTAATCACTGTTGCCATTATTAATACATTTATTTGCTAGTTATTGAGCTGTCTTAATGATTACATTGGAGTAATATGGGGATTATATTCTGCACACATTTGCCAGCCATTCTCGTGGGGAATTCACAGTGTAGATGCACTATTTGGTTTCAGATTAAAGGCAGTTAAATGGTGTTTTAATGACCCACTGAGTTCCATTCTGTATTCTAATGGTCCTGTCCTTTCCTGGCTCACTATACCATTAATGGAGCATGTTGATAATGCATCCTTGATGTAAGACCGGGTCAGTTTCATTTGTGAGGTTTCTTGTATCCTATCTTGAAGATACCAAGCATAAAGTTTGTCTCTGAGTGCAGTGTTTTCATTTCCTGTCTTTACTCTGCAGCCTCTCTGTCCGCAGGCCTCTCCCGTCTCCACCCAGCCTCTTGGTATTTATTTTCTTCCTCCTCTGGGGGGTGATACTCTCCGACAACACTCCTCCCTCTGGCCAGATGTTGAAACTTAAACACGCCATCCATCAGCCTATAGACACATGAGCAGCATAGCAGACAGGGGCAATGATCCAGCAAAGGCACTCATAATGCACAGTTTTACACCCACGATGATGCACTAAGGGTTCGGTCTTCAGTTCTGTTCCCACCCCTTCATTGATAAATCAACATACACGTTTTATGTGTGCGCTATAGCTATGCAATAAATGAACAGATAACTATGTTTATGATGGATAACAGTGTGTAGCCAAAATCTCATTTCTTCACTTATTATTGCACAATGTTACACTGTAAAATGTTATCTCTTAAAACCAAGATAAGATAACAATATTCCCAAAGATGTTCATTTAATCAGTCAAAAACCTTTTTGCATATCTTCTTTATTTTTTTTATTATTAATGCAGTACACTAAAAATTTAAAGGTTAATCCTGTCATATTTTCCCACCTTCAGACCTCATTTACAGGCTGTTTTTTTTATTTTTCTTTTCTTATTACTACTTATCAGACAAATGTAGGACTTTTTGGGGCATCTTCACCAATTTGAGAAAAAGTCAGCTTTTTGCCTTCATCTTGAACTTAACATGACTGCTGAATCTGACTGGTACACTCTCAGCTGTTCAGTGCTGTTTCACTCTTTCCATGGTCTGTTGGCCCTTTTTTATCATGAGACCTCAGAAATGCTTTCTCCTTAAATATAAACTTAAACCGTTCATCTGTGACAGATTGGCAGTCATGGACTTTTGATGGTCATCTTCAAAGAAGTGGAACAGATGGATGCAGAGTATGGATCCACTTAAGAGATGCACTTGGCTCACCAAAAAGACCCGTACAGATATGTTGTGCAAAAATTACACAGCTCCCTGTGCCTCAATCAAACAAGTCTCCCACACACAGGTTTAATATCGTTAAAGGCCTTATTTCTCAGGGTGTGTTTGAGGAACATAAGCATGACCTTTGCTTTAGCTGAGACAGTTTGTGCTAATTTTTTTTTTTTAGAGATATTTATCCAGATTCTCTCCATATGGAGGCGTTCTGATGACCGAGGTTATATGAATATGGAAATGATGGCATACTGTACAAAAAGGCTAAATGAATGAGACATGAAGGTTTATATTTTACAGTTTTCACTTATTTAGTGTTTTGCTCAATTATTTTGAGTATTGGTTTTAGCTTGTGTTTTTTTGTTGTTTTTTTTTAAAGAAACTGAAGTTCAAATGATTCAAGATGTCAATGTCTTATTTGTTTGTTTGTGCCAATGAAAGTACAATCTTAAACTGTTGCACCAAACAAGACACTTGAGAACTAAACAGCAAATTGACTGAAATAACTCAAATAAACTGGCAATGAAAATAATGTGCATTTTTTTCTCTATAGGATCTTACTACTTTTGTGTAATATGACATTTAGATCCGATCTAGCAGCAAAACACACCTTAATAGGGATATTCTTTTAGTAATATTAGTTGTAATATGTAATGTTGTGACATAAATTTTAAAATCTGTCAACAGACTCTATCCTTAATGATGACATTGATATTTACAATAATACTTTGTCTGGATTTGATAGTATTTTGCAAGTTAGTGAGAAGGTATTTTGGATGTTTGATAGAGCCACGGTAATGTGGGGCTTTTGTTGTGCCATGGAGGGAAAAACAAATCTGCAAACAACGAAGTATCATGAATTTTTCATGAATGTCGGCCAAGTCTCTACAGGACCCTGCCCTGAATTATAAACAAGTACACAACCCTTAAAGAGCGGAGAATATCTGAAACATTAAGCAGAAAGCACAAGTTACTCTTAGTTGTTTATCATTTATTACAACTCAGGAGCCATCTTCTCCATTTTGGTTTTCATTTTTAATGGCAGTAAGTGCTCCTATTGTGTTGGATTCATGATATGAATGTTGATTCTGTTATTGCAAGATAACAGTAAGCAAAACAAGAATGCCACTTAAAATCCTCCCTGTTCACAACCGCTGTATAAATCGGTCTCATTACATGTCTGAGATAGAGTTTTTCTGAGAGTTGATTACCCTTTTATAGCTGGATGAAAATCTTTAATGGTTTTGTTTTCCTACTTGACATACACATATTTCATTTCAAAGCGATCTCAAGACAGGGTTTCCTAGTTGTCATTGAATTGTAGATGTTTTAAGTATCTATGTTCCTGCAGTCATCTCGGGTCCAAAGATCATGATTGACAAAACTGTCTCTCCACAAGATGAATGGATTTGGATCATATTACATGCCCTTTAAAGATAGTATGTTTCAGTGGGATTGAATGTTCTTTCTTGAGTATAGCAGTGTTGAATCTTGGTTGTTTCATACATTATATTATTTCCATTAATATGATTAGAATAGCATTGTTTAGGAAATCATCTACATTGATTAAAGCCTCAGTGATCCAACATAAAAAAAAAAAACACTTTAAACCGCGTTTTCGCCTTAAGTCGGGAGTGTTTTAGTTCACATTGTGTAACATAGTTTTCTGTGTTGTCTTCTTCTTCCAGGACTCAACGCTTTGCCCTTTGATCCAGCGACTAACAACGACCCTCTCCAGTTCAACACCTCCAGCGGACCGTTGGTGACCGAGTGTCCTCCTCTTGAAAACGGGGCTGAGAATAGCAAGAAGAGGAAGCGAGCCAGCCTGCCTGCAGGTACTTCAACTTTACAAGTATCTCACCACCACTGCAGTGTTATTCCGTCTTCTCAAATCCACACTGTGTTACCCTCAGCCGTGGTGAATCCTAAATGCAAGTGTCCGCGACGATAAATAGATCGCCCACCTTTCACTCAAAGACCTTTGATACAACGTCTAGATTTCTAACCTAGAGATCGCCTCTTCCCTTTCCTCCACCAACATCAAAACCTGCAATGGGAATTGTTGCATAATCCCATTATTTGGTGGCATGGAAAAAAGTAGCTTAGTTCAGTCTTTGTTGTTTTCGATTAGCTTGCCATGTCCTGAGGCTGTGGTTGTCTGGCCTGGTTAGAGGTCAGGCAGCTGCAGCAGGAACCTGCTCAGCTGAGATTGTGTGCCTGCCTGTCTGTTACCATGCCAACAGCACCTGCCAGTCAAAAGCTGTAACACGCCTTCAGCTTTCTCAGCCACACACTGACCTGTCACACAGCATAACACACGGAGGAATGCGTCTGCATGTGTGTTTATGACTTTTACAGAGTGCACAATAATTAAACACTGATTGAACTTGTTAGTGCTAATGTGTCAAATTAGAAGATTTTTACAATTAAAATGGTAAAGAAAAACTAACTAATGAATTGTTTTGTAAGTAACAGAAACAAGGCGGCCCTTAAAGGAGAGGTGTTATTCTGTGTTCTGTTTTCTTGGCAGTGCTAATTAGACTGGATTAATATGCTACATTAACATTGCCCTAAACAACTATTCATCTTTTCATCCCATATTCACATTGATGAATCCACGACTTGAAAAAGAATTGCTTTTGTAACTCCATTGAACATGATAAACAGTAATTGGTTAATGTATAACAAATGCCTGTCAAACAAGCCCCAATGTGTTTTCAATTACAAAGGGGTTTCAGTGGCAGAAGTTAGATGTTAAACTTGAAAACAAACACATGAAACAAGTTTAGAATTCCAAAAGAGATAAAGCAAAGTACTTCAAGGTCATAGAAAAGCATGAATTATTTTATTGTACAACTAAACTGCTGTCTGGCACGCACATTATGTGAAGAGGACTACTCGCTTAAAGCTATTCCTACCAATGTAGCATTTCTCACAGCACTTAGTAAAAGTTTGAACATGAACAACCCGCCTCCCTCCAAAGCCCCGCCCACTTCCCTCTGCCTGAGCTCTGAGGCTCCTCCTCCTCTCACCTGATGCGCACGGAGGAAGCAGAGGCAGAGGTCCGGTCCGCTTCGGTGTGTCCGTGGACCCCTCCCTCAGTAATCAGATACATCATCCACCTGCCGCGGGCTCGCGGCTCCTGTTTCATCAGTAGATCCTGTATTTAAGGGTCTGGTCTGTGCGGTACTGGGTCAGTGTCTTCACTGCACCATGGAGATGAGATGCCCAGGCGAAGGGCGCACACACTGTGAACGCGTGGCCTCCGCGAATTTTCCATGGACATTTGAGGTTTCATAGTCCATACATTTATCATCCTACATAATCCTACACTGTGTGACACCAAGTACATGTACCTGTATGAGTCCCACCGTCATAAAAGCTTACCTTTATGCAGACCTGTTTAGTCCAGTACACCAGACTTCCGGACTTTCATCTCCATCCTTTATTCATCGGACTCCTGTTTGTTCCCCTTGGTTGTTGTTTCTGTTAACAAATCCGTTTTTTCCTTCCACATGTGCATTTGAGTTTCATCCATTCACATCCTAGTCAGTAGACTGTGGTCAGTGACAGGAGTAGCAGCACGAGTGAAGTGTCAGATTCAGTGGTACCCATGTCAGATGCGGGGACGGCGATAATGGATCGGATGCTGGACGGCCGTAATGGATGATTGACAGGAGGCTCAGTCAGGTTCAGCCAATTATTTCATTCGGACCGAATAAAATGATTGGTCAGACTTTTATCAGAAATATATGAGAATTAAACATTTTTGAGTTTCAATACCTGGTGGATTTCTTTTACATTTTAGTTTGACACACGCTTATTAGGAGCATTTTAAGATGACTAAAGAAAAGTGTAAAAATGCCACATCATATGGTGTAGCTTTAAAGGAGCCCTGCCGCACAAAACCGTTTTTACTTGCATTTTTTTGAAATATGTTAGGTCCATAGGTGTTTGTGTTATGTAGTGAATGTGAGAATGAACCGCTATTGCCACTGAAAAGAAATAAGCGGAGAAATCAGGCCAATTAGAAAAGCTGGTCAGTCTGATGTGTTGTTGCCTGAGCTCATTACTATTCTTGAGCTCGCCCAGGTGAAACCGCGCCCACAGAATTTATCTAGCTCAGTGACATGTTTTTGTATACTGCAAGGATGGCTGAATGTGAAGGTTCTTGTGCACTATGCTCGAACAGAATTTCAACACTGCACATGTTGTCCAAGAACCCAGAGTTGAGGATCAAATGGCTTCAGTTTATTTTTGGAAAATGCCACAACACTATAATTCGAAATTAACTCTCTGTTCCTCACATTTTGAAGCCTGGAGCAGTACCATCGCAGCAGTCTACTGAAAAGCCTGGCTCTCATTGGCTAGCTGTTAGCCAATCAGTGTCAAGCAGATTACCATGTTGAATATTCGTGAGAACTGGCACAAATTGAGCTGAGTCTTCCAGCAGGCTTTCTATACCACGTTGGAATGGCTTGAAAGTTGGTAACCAAGGTATTTTTTCCATGGTAGATCAGATTCAGACATTACCACAAAAATAATGAAATACATGTGGCAGGGCACCTTTAAACTAAACTAAATGTATTATAAATCCAATCTCGTGAGTAGGAAGGGGTGAGTATGACAGAGTAGCTTTATGCCTTATCCACATTAATACAAGTATTTTGCAAAACTGGTATTTTTCTTTATGTTTTGACCTCTTGTCAACACATAAATGGTGGAAAATTATAGCATCACACCCTATTTTGTGCATATATATTAGGCCTACTGTTTTTCGTAATAAACCAGCTACATCAAATCCAGGTGTATAAATCAGTGTACAACTCGTGGTAGATTGATCATCATATAAAGAATACACTTCGACAACCTGAACCAAAATTTAAGGTAACTTACTGTAAGTTTTGTTGTCATGGACAGATAAATTTTGTAAAACTAAGGTCATATGGACAGAATTAAAAAAAAAAAAAAAAAAAAATGGATGAAACAAATAACTGTCTTGGAAAGTGTCCATATTATTGTGGACGTGGCATTACTCAAGTGTTGTTGAAGTGTAATGTCCCAGTGGCAGTTCTTGTAAATGGGGCTCAGTGATGAATTTCTGTTGCCTGCTTCTTTTCAAGGTTTTAAACCAACTTATTGCCAGGAAACATGAGTGAAAGAACTGGCCATGGGTTCTTAATACAGCAACTTGATGCGTCAACGATGCTACAAACCCCTGCAGAAACGAATATATGCAGATATTTTTTTGTGAGCAGGGTGCGTTATGTAATGGTGGGGTGGGGTGTTCAGTGTCGGATTCAAATTTAAATATGAGCAATGAGTTTTCACTTGTCAGATTTCTCACCACAGCACTGAACGCCTAGTGTCCCACAGTCATAATATCATTAACGATATGTGAAATCACACTGTCAGTACAAGCATGCAGGTTTTCACTCCCACCGGTAGAAACTGAGAACTTGACAATGTTAGGGGAGGTAAAATAATTTCAACCTCTGAAAAAACATAGACAGCTACAGTCGTATCAGGGAAGGGTGTTATACGAGTCTACTCGACAATCTATGATCTCATTAAGTCAAATCTAACAGAGAAAAACACGGCATAATAAAACCCAAGAGCTGCATCGTCAGCACAACACACAGGCATTGTTCTAAAAGGGACAGAATCCTTAATGATGTTGACATTTGCAGTAATCATTGTCTGGGGTTGATGGTCAGCGATAAGGGGTCTATTGGACGTCTGATGGAGCCAAAGTAATATTTGGCTTTGTTGCGTTACGGAAGGAAAAACATGTCTACACACAACGAATGAATGTCATGAATTTTTCATGAGTGTCGACCAATTCTCCAGAGGACCTTGCCCTCTACTCAGATAATTAGAAAGCCTTAAGATGAAAGCATTGAGAGTGTCTGAATATGTTTTACCGGGATGGTGAACAAACATTCCATTTTACGTAAACGCCATCAACATGGTAAGAAGAGCCGTTTTTCTGAAGCTACTGACGATATTAGCTGGAAGACACGAATGATGACGTTGACCCAGAATTCAGTATTCAAAGATGTGAAAGCAATGACTGGAGATGTGCTTCCTTTAACCCTTAAAGACCCAAACAGCCACTGGTTACCAAATTCATCTACTGATAATACCTGCTGATCCACTTATCCTATCAATACATGTAAATAATTGGTGTAAAATGTAGTTCATCTTTTCATTGTCATCAGATATGACCCACTTGGACGTTCAGAGGCTCCGTAGTTACCATGAAAACACCGTCCTCTTCTACAACATTGATTCACCAATAAAACCCATGGAGTTGGATCAGTGAATGTGGATGGAGATGCTCACTTTTACATTCAGTTGTTGATATCTAGCTGAAAAAGTCACTTTTTTTCAGTTTTCTCTGTGTCTGATGAAATAACCCTCACCTTTAATCTGAGCTTTTATGAACATCTCCGTGATCAGTGAATGAAATATAGGAAAATAATTGATTTTCACTGAGAAAAAAAATATGCAAAATACAGAGTTTAATAATATAATAAACCGTGATAAATCACTAAAGAAAGGTTAAATATTGAGAAAATTATTTGGGAACTGACACAAAAGTAGCACTGGGTCTGTATGGGTTAAATAATCTTGGTGAAGTAACTGAAGAAATAAGAATAGGGTGAGCTACATTGTGAATGTACTTGTATGTAATCAGATTAATCCAAGTATTTTCATTTGGAAGCATTATTTACATGATAATACACCTAATTTATCACAGGACAGTTCTAAGAAACACCATTTGCATCCACATCTTAAAGGCGTAAAAAAAGAATTTTGCAAAATAGTTGCTGCCTCCTTGATGTAGTCTTTACCTTTTTAACAGAACAGTTTGGAGCCAAACTCATGACTGATCAGCGTCTTTTTGAGTACTCCCATAAAGTACAAAAACACAACAGGTAGTCAACATGGGTGTCTTTCTGTATAGTCTAGAGAACAAGCTTGAACAGAATGCTGCCAGTCCGTCTAGTTTATCTGCTTTAACCCTTAAACAACACCAATCTCTCCGGCGTTGTATTTTCCACTTTACAGCATTCAAATTACTGTAACTCCTGACTGCGTCGGAGAGCTGAGATCCTGAGCTTTCTGACACTATATAACACTTTGTGGCGGCAATGTGGAACTCTATTACAAGTAGAAAGGAAGTGTTTCAGAGACTTCCACACAGGCTAAAAAATGCCTGGAAATAACAAACGGCTTCACCGTTGTATGGATAAGCCTACTGAATGTTCAAGACCAATAAGCATGTTTGAGCTGATGTAAAATAGCCAAAAGTTTATTTCTACAATCTCAAAAAGTTTTGTCATGGACATTAGAGTTATTTCCAATAATAAGTATGCTAAAAACTTCAAGTCCGTTTTTTTTGTCTTTTTCACTAAAATGCACTGTTTTAAGTATTTATTATTTATAATAATGATAATTATTGGCCAGATATTGAAAGTTATGTTCTTTCTGAAAACAAAGAAGCAAAAGAAATGGCCACAAAGACATTTTCTGACACTTTTATTGCAAAGAAAACATGAGAATATCTAGGCAGCCGGTCTGAAAAGGGTTAAACCTGTTGATGGAAATGCGACTATTGCAGGTTCATGTTTTTGTTTTGATTGAAATTTATGTCGTTTTATGAAAAGTTCGAGAGCCCTAAGGGTTAACTGCTCTTCTTCAGTCCTTTTTTGTGCTTTTGTCTCTCTTTGTATTGTCATTAGTAACATAAAGTGACATAACAGTTGCCATGTATTCAGTCTAACAGTGTTGTTCTGCGTGACAAGCAGTGATATCAACAGAAACACACCACGAACAGCGCTGAGCGTTGAGTGTGCGTCATGGGTTTCATGATAATGCCAGAGTTGGAAAGAAAACAGTGCAAGAAAATGATGAAGGTCGACGTTAAAAGATGTTTACATGCATAATATTTTAGAGGTTTAATACAAGTTTTTAAAATGAGTTTCTGGTGCTGTATTCAGTTTCCATCACTCAGAGCTCCTTCAGGAAGATATCTACCTATAAAAGCATGCTGCAGTACCCTTTTGTTTCCTTAAAGTTGCTTTTCTCAAACTTAAAAGCACATGATTCAGCTAAATATTATTAGGAAAAGCTCAGTTTTTACCCGTTTGTTCGTTTGTATTAGTTTTAAGTCTAGTTTGACCTTTTAATGAAACTACTTTAAGACAAGAACTCAAAATGGGCCTCATTCACTAATATGTGTGTGGAAATGTTCTTACTTTGTGCACAAAATAAGTGCGTACGCAAAATCGCCATGGAATTCATGACACCTGCGCTCCAGCCAATTTCGTTGTCACCACCTAGCATATGTGTGTGAATCAGAACTTGTGCAACTTGTGATTAGCATACTACCACGCCCCCTTTTCTCCTTATAAGGAAGCCGCTTGCCTAGAGTTGATTCGTGAGTGAAGGAAGCGGTTACACGAGGAGAGAAGTAGTAAATTTCACAGTTTGTTTGAAGCAATAGGGCCTTAAAGGTAAAAAAACAAAAGAACTTTACAACCACAGAAATTGAAACAATTGTGTCCGAGGTGGAAACCAGAAAAGGAATACTTTTCAAGAGTGTCTCCTCGGGGGTGACGATGGCAAAAAAAAAAGATACTTGGACCGCAATAACCGAGGCTGTCAACGTAGTATTCCCGGAGAGGTGCACTGTGGACAGATGCGTAATTTCATGCCACAAGAAATTGTTGGGAATAGGTGATCATTATAGGTGAAAACAATTAAATGAAAGCCAAAACTGTTAGGCCTACATTTTCAAAATTCTTCTCATATATTCCTTTGTAAACTAGGACTGTTGTTATTGTTGAATAATTTAATTCGTCACAATGATAAGGGTGAAAGTGTGTCAATTTCATGGTTGTTTAATACATTTGGCCAATATATTAGTAAATTAATGACTTTAAAAGATGTTAATTAAATCTCTTTTTAATGAATGGGATTTTATTTGCTCTGCATGTACTTAAAAGGTATGTGTTTGTATTTTCTATGTCAGTTCGGCCTTCCTCATTTGTGCGTACGCGTGGTCTGAGGCAGTTCTAAATCTGCTCGCACAGTAAGAACAAATTCGGGTAAGAAAATATTGATGAATCCCGGATTTGTGTGTCAAACGATCGTACACAGAGTTTAAGCACTGTTTGTGAATGAGGCCCAGTGTCTCCTGTCATTCAGTTAGGGGTGTTTTTCACTGCCTTCATTATAGACCGTACATTTCTCTGTTCTTCCATCTTGAATGCTATACCTGAAGATTAAAACTAAATGCCTGATGCTGAGAAAATCTGGAGCTGTGGATGTCTACGTCAGATGGTCTAATTCTGTCTAGCTGCTGATTGTCCCCAGTTCAGGTCACGTCCTCTATGAAAAGGACTGCACAGGAACTCATTTCCACCTTGCTGACAGCTTACTCACTTAAGCTTTTTAAAGCACTGTCCCAAGACCAAATAACCTTATCTCCTGCAGGAAGTATTTGGAGTTGAATTGATAATCTGTCCACTCTGCCACAATTAGACATTATTCAATAGTCCACTCACTTCGCACTTAAACTCAATATGACTAACTCGATATTTTATTTAGCTGACTGTGAAACGGCTTCAGACGAAGGCAGTTTCCTAAAGAGTGCCCACTTGGAGATGAATGTTTTAAAAAAAAGAACTCTGCTTTGGATTGAGGAAAAACATTCTTCATTTTGCTGTAGCTTTATCAAGCCCTGCTTCTTTATACCTTCAAAGCTGGAGATAATGTTCTTGGCCCCACCACATGTTTCCCCTTTATCTTCTTTCCTGTTTTGTGTATGTCTGTGTGTGTGGATGTCTTTTAAAAGTCCATAATAAGCAGTGCCTTGGGGCAGCAGGCAAACTGCAAGGATTTACCTTGTTCTGTTTTTATCAGTTTTAGAACACTGCTAGGGAAAGCTGTTTCAACTTCAAGTTCTGCTGTGTTTGAGCTGCAGGTGCTCGAAACAATGTTGCATTTTTCCTCTTTACAATCGAGGTAAATGTCATTTTTACGCCTCGGCCAACTTCTGGCCGAAGGGGTTTTGTAATCATTTTGTCGTCTGTCTGTCCGTCCGTCCGTCTGTTCAACGACATAATCGCATTATCTGAAGAATGTATTGAGATACCTGCATCAAATTTATACTGTGGATGCATCTCACCATGGAGCAGAAGCCTACTGAAAATACTTTTTCAAGGTCAAATGGCCTTGTGCAGTTGGAATATGTGCAGTAAATTTCAATAGAATCTTACACTATATTTGGCTGAGGGATATTAAAAGTGCGCAGGACGTTACGTCAGTAACTCTTGTTGCAGTTTGTGTAATATTCTGCACTAATAATCTTCATTTGTGGAATGGTTTGATTTACACCGAAAGTAGAAACGTAGCAGCTTTTAAAGAGTAATGGGAAACCGTCCTTTCCATTTTCACTACTAAGAATGTCAGGAGAAAATAACCTGGAAGAGCAGCAAATGAACTTTGTAGAATCGTCTCTGTTGTTAGGAAAGTCTGGAACTGATTTGAAGGTCTGATTAATGGTGTCTACAGCTGCGGAGCACAAAAATCCTGTCAGGTTTGGTAATGAGGTGTGTTTTCACTCAATACTCTGCCTGCAGCATTCCTTAAATACACTCCACTGTGGGTCATTTAGAGCACACACATTAGCTGAAAATAGCCAATGACAACAATTAGGCCACATTAGCCCAAACATACAGTCTGGGGTGAGGGTGTCGTGCATCACAGACTTAATTCTTGAGATCTCTCTTATAGACTCCTTCCTCTGGATACTGGACAGCAGCAGCAAATAACTTTGTTTGTATGAACAAGCTCTTTGAAGGAGAATGCTTGGCCTTTGGCTAAATGGATTTCGAGTACCCTTGTAACAAGGATGTTTGACTGGAGGAAATATTGAATAGTGATCAACACTAAAGCATATTTTCAAACCCAAGGCCGTGTATATGGATTTGTCCAAAGTATTTTCAATGTTAGGATGAAAGAAATGCCCTCAGTCATGTTTTCCTATGCCTAACAATCAATCAATTAATATTTTCACAAAGGGCAGTCAGAACTCCTTTTTTAGCAAATAAAAGAATTGTTCTCCCACCGATCCAGTCTGTTGTGCATTAACCTTTAGTGTGAGCTCAAAGTGGCACTGAATAAAATACTATTGATTCTGCAGGAGAAAGGTTAATGTTACTGAGCCAAGGAAAATAAGGATACAGGTTATGCAGGTAGGGAGCAGCAATATAACTCAACCAGCTGGAACAGCAAGGCAGGAAGTGATGTCTTATGTGGGTACATATTACACACAGCAGGGACATTTTATAATTGGAATAAAAGCTTTAAAAAAGAAGGTTTCCTGTGGAGTTCATATTATACGCAAAGCATTTTTCAAGAAAACATACTTTATGAATCTGTGAGGCCTTAACAAATATAATTAGTGCATTTATTTTAACATCAGGTTGCATCTTGTGTTGACAAGGAGCTTACACTATTACTAAAGCTTTTATAATGGCAAAAGAAGCTTTACTTGGTATAATGTTGTCTGTTCTTGTGCTATATTTAGCAGAGATGTGATATTCAAAGAGACACTAGAAAAACAGAGAGAACACTGTGACTTTCTTGCTATGGAATGACACAGGACAGAATTTCATCACAATAAGGTTTGTGGAATTTCATATATTTTATTATGATTCTTGAGGATAGGTTTTGAGCCTCACATTGAAAACCCACCAGACCTAATTTATGAGCAAGGTCTTGTAAGATAGAAATAGGAAATTTCAGATTCTGCCTGAAATGATAAAAAACTCTTCTTAGGGACTTCACATTTATTTTTTGAAAAACTGATTTTAAAAAGTGTTGGATAAAACTATTTACCTGAAGTAAATTCATGTGTGTGGAGAAGATGGTTATTATCATTGCAGTTTTCTGGAACTGTCATTGATATGCGTCTTTCTTCTAACATTACTTTTAAAAACAAATTCACAGTTTGAGTTTGGCACAAACTCAACTTAATTGTGGAAGGAGATCATAGAATCCACTCGTACTACTTCTACTTAAAAGAAAGTCATAGAGTTCTGAATTTCTGAACTGCTTTGTAATGTTTGGACTGAAAAAAACAAACTTTTTACTTGCATAAAAATGTTTCTAACTGAATTTTTGTACACTTAAATCACATGTTGGTTTTCTGACCAGGGAACAGGCTCATTACAGAAGCTTGTCTTGTTTCTTTGTGCTCGTTACTGTTGGATATTTGGCAGGACTGAGCTGTCAGTCCGAAGGGTCCTCCATGACTTCACCTGTGGTCAGGGTTTGTATTGGAGATTCTCAAACGGTTTTGTCAGTACAAGGTCCCCTGTGGCAGTCTGGTACACACCCTGTCTTTTTATTTGAGGCTTATGATGAATGCCTTCCAGTCTGACTGGGTTTTTCTGTATGAGACATCATAACCTCAGTCAGTGAACTGAATGTGTTCTCATGTTAAAAAAATAGTGTATAATAGTTTCCTTACCAACATGTACCAGTATTTCCCTATTGTGGCTTCTTTTTCTGGAAATTAATGGATTTTGTCATAAAAAATGTAATCTAACATGATGTCAGTGACCATCCACTGGCAGGCAAGAGCTTTGGGAAGGTAAATAATGCAATAGGCTACTTAAGCTGTCAGAGCTGACAGTCCATTGAGATATATGTCTACGTGATTGTCCCAGAGAGGTGCGTTTGTGAGTGTGTATGTGTAAACATGTCCAGATTGCTTTGTGTTGAAGCTGGGGGAGATCTACAGCTGCATGTCAGTCTTTATGATGCAGAGGACATACAATGTCACAGAACATTTAGAGTGATGTTGATGGATGGAAGACAAGAGATGACAGAGGGAATTTAGATGTGAACTCATTAACTTACACACAGGATGTATAGGCAGACAGGAAATTTAAAGGCTGATGACTCAATGATTTTGTAGTGTGCAGCCTGCGAGGAATAGCTGTGTGTGTGTGTGTGTGTGTGTGTGTGTGTGTGTGTGTGTGTGTGTATATAAGGCATGCATTTGAACTCTAGGAGAGAATAGTGATTGAAATGCATAACAAGCTGTAAAGAAGCTGCCTCTCCTTATTCATTTGGGATTCCTGTGCTTCTGTCAGAACATAACAGTCCACTTGTCTCCACTGCCGCTCAGGGAGAGATGAAAACTGCACATTGCCTGAGTGTCTGTATGTACAGGATGTGCATCCATAGGCAAAATATGCATACTTTTAGTGTAAAGTACTGATCCCATGCACTGTTCTAAATCCACTTCTGTGATGATGATCAAACAAAGAAATTAAAACGGGCTTCGTCGCCTGTGCTTTTCTCACTAGCATCATTTTTTAATTGTGCTCTCCTGCTCCCCGTCACTCTTCTGTGCACTGCAGTGATCAGGGATTTAGTGCCACTTCACCCCGTCTTGCAAAGCCTCCACACATGTGAGACTTAAATAATTCACATTTCCAGGAGGCGGCCCTCTGTGCTCACACTGACGTTAATACCAAAGCCCCGAGCAAGGCTCAAGCTCTGAAAAGATTCAAAGGATAAAAAAAAAACCAACCCAAAACCTCACCTTCCTTTAACTTTTTAATTGTTAATTTTTCTAATAAAAGAAAAGGGGCCGAGCAATTTTAACTCCCCTTGTATCAGTCAAATCAGACATCGCCATAGTGCAAGGAAGACAATTTCAGTTTTTCTCTTCAGCCTCAGGGAAATGGATGCTAAAGTGAAAACTCAAACCACAAACGGTTCTGTTGAAATGATCTGACTTATATGGCTTATTATCTCTGCAACTTGACTTTAAAGGATTTATAAAATGACAATTGCCTGCAGTCTAATAGGAATTGTAAATCAGATTAAATTAGCACAAACGAAATAATCACACAGTTTGCAGTGTATTTTGTCAATAACACATGGAAATATTATGAATATAGAACTTGTTCTCTTATCCAAAGATATTTTGACTATGTACACCCTTCACAATTTTGTAGTGTTTCACACCATAAGTTGTCTGCAACCTTCGAGTCACATTGCTGCTCAGTAATCATCTTTATCTAGAATGAGTTTAGATATGCTGCAGCTTTTGGGGGGTTTAGATTTTTTTTATCCGGGCATTATCTGTAAGACCGTTGAACCTTGTCTTTTTATTTTGACTTGAATATTCATGTTGCCTAATTGCCTTTGTGGAATATTAATGCATCAGGAAAACCAATGCAGGAAAGTCATTTCAAAGTTAAATATTCTCATCACTTATCTTTAGGTCTTTTAGGAAGTGCTGTAATCTACGCAGCATCTCAACCTTCCTCGAACCCTCGTTATTTCAGATGAAATAGAATCTGCCACCGATTCTTGTTGAGGGCATGTTCCCTAAAAGACTAGGCTGGCCCCAGATTTAAGGGCTCAGAGGATTCAATTACAAATGTAAAGGCTGTTCGGAGGTTTTATCCACAGTGTTTTTCATAAGGCCACCAGCCACCGTCAGATTTATACATGTCTGAGACGGACCAAAATCACCTAGGACTAACCGCCACCTCAGATAGGTCGGATTAACTGATGAATTATTTATGTTGTCAAGGGGGGCGGCATGCTTTGTTTTTTCTTTAAATGAGCCAAAATCTTGTTTGGACTGTCCTTTGTGTGTTTTGGGTTTTACAGCAAAGACAGTTGGACCCTCATTAGCTGTTCTTCTAGTATTGAAAATTGGCACGCTGATGTGATATAACACAACGCCACATTATGTAAAGACATGTCATGTTCTTTTTCATTAAATTTTTATGAAGGGTATCCAATAAAAAAAGCCTATGCCATATGAATATGAATATGAATTGTGATACTAGATATATAGTGTATTTTGTGGTGTCTTATTGGTCTTAGCCTTATTAAACAATATTTGTCATCATGGGTGCTGGCAGAAAATTACATAAACACTCCGAACAAAGATAAAGATGTGAATGTGACAATAATTCGGAACAAAATGAAAGGATAATAATCTTGTTTTGTTGTGTGTATGTGTGTGTGTTTGTGTATATTTCAGAATTGAATGAGAAATATGATGTTCCATGTGACAATTTTATATATTACTTATAAAGTATCACATGCATTAAATATACAGAAAATATGTCAAATCATAGCATTTAGCATTATCTAGATTAGTGTTTGTCAATGGGAGTGCTACAGCCCCCCCGGGAGAGTTAGGACAACGTTGGGGGCTGTTTGGAAGGAGAAAGCTGAGAGGGGGGCACTGAGGCACAAATGGGGGTGTTAGTCAGTGTTATTTGTCACAATGTATAAGTAGCCATATCAGAAGAATCTTTGTCTCAAGTGCTGCTTGTGCTGTGGCTTTCCAACAACCAGCATGTTATATCAATGGCAAATGTACGTCTCCTGCCCACCGCCCCCCAGCCTGGTCACCAGATTTGTTTTCAGAGGGGTGGCAGGAGGCTCATGATGATGTAAGGGGGCGTTTATCCAAAAAGCGTTAACAACCACTGATCTAGATGTAAAATTTGAAAGTGGGTTTACATGACACTAAAAAAAAAAAATAAATTATTGTGTTTGTACAACTACAAACTGGACTTTAAAAGTGTACGTAAACATGTTAACTCGACTGAAATCCAAGCTTCAATAGTCGGACTAACACACCCAGATAATTCAATTAAAAGTTGATCTACCCCTGCGTGTAAACACACCAGTCGGACTGAAACTGGACGAGCTCTGCACCGAATCCTGGCTTGGAAGTCATCTGCACATAAAGTCGAGCGGCCACAAAGTATACTATGTACAAATTCGCAGTGTTGTCCATTGTTGTGCCAGTTTATCTCTGGGTTGCTAACTTGCAAGCTCTCTATTGTTGTTGTTTGTAATGGCATAGGTTAACAAGCTGACAGAGTGGATATCGCCACCTATCGTAGCGGAGGCGACATGATTTCCACAATAAATCCATTACACTCTCATGCATGTAGGCTGGGACAAAGACAACAGTCCAATTAAACTAGCTGAGCTGCACCTGTAAACATTAACTGATACGATATTTTGATCATAGAACCATTTTTGTGGCTTTGTATTTCACTTTTATTTCATCTGTGCTGTAATCCATCAGTTATTTTAGAGAGAAGCTGTAGGAGTCTTTTTTTTTTTAACACCAAAGACCCTTCTGCTCTCTCTTCCCTTCTATTAACACCTCTCCCTCCATCCATCCCTCGCCTCCTCTCTCTTTCTGTCTTCACTCTGCACCTCCAGCAGGGTTAACTGATGTACGCCAGCTGCCTCCTTCTTTCTGGCGTCAGTGTTCTAAACCAGTGAGCTGAACATCTCTGCTGCCTCCTGTCGTCTTTATCATCCTGCCACCCTGTGCGTGAGGGTCCCATTGAACAAGAACAAATAAAAGATCACGTCACAAGTAATTAAGCCCTTTTACACCCTTCTACTTTAAATGCCTGAACCGTGGGCTGATGATTAAATGGATCAGAGGATGCTCTTAGTCCCTTTTGTTTGTTTTTTTTTTTCACAAGATGGCCCATTACATGCCACCAAAACTGGACGCAACTTACTTTTAAACTTCTTGAAAAGATTGATTCCTATTGCAGAGATCCCAACTGGTGTCTTGTTCATATCCTCCTCGTTGTGCATCAGGAATCACAGCTATAATTAATGCCTGACTGAACCAGCTTTCTTGCAAAACTCTGAACTCTAAGGTGTCGCTGGAGAGTTGCAAGCACACAGACAAAACTCTATCAATATACAGCAGTACTTGCCACCGGAAATGTGGTTTCCTCCGAAAAAGGAGGGTCAATAAGTGTGTAGCTGTGTGTACGAAGGAGAGATATGTGAAAGACATTAATTGCTCAGGATATTGGCACAGTGGCTAGTAACCTTTTATTTAAAGTAACCTCTGTCTTTTAGCTGCTCCTCCAGTCTCCCCTCTGTTACATACTAAAAATTAAACTCCACTTTCGAGTTTTATGCTCCAAAATGCAGGGTTTTCAGTTGTTTTTCAGAGGAGTTAGGTGCTGTCTGGATTCCAAAGATTTCACATTGTTCTCCCATTGGCTTGGATGTACAGATTTTTATGTAATAAAGTACATAATTGACATAAGTTTTGACTATTGTTGCTATTAAAACGACTGATCAGTCATTTCTACACAAAACGGAGCTGTGCACTGCTGTGTAAGTGTCCATAAGTGTGGTCCTATTTTTGGATGATGATGAAAGCGGTTGAACTCCTGAATGAGTTGTGAGAAAATGGTAAATGTTTTGTTAAAAATGTTGAAAATAGGGTGAATATGCAAGCTTTTATGTGAAGTAAATTGAGTAATTCTCCTAGGACTACAGAGGCCCATGCCACTTTTGAAGAAGCTGTATTACAATACAGTTGCGGAAAAAATGATTAGACCGCCCTTGTTTTCTTCAATTTCTTGTTCATTTTAATGCCTGGTACAACTAAAGGTACATTTGTTTGGACAAATATAATGACAACAACAAAAATTGCTCATAAGACTTTAATTTCAGAGCTGATATCCATCCATTTTCCATGGTTTTCTTGATAATAACCAAAATCACTTAAGTTCTTACATCAGAAGCTATGGCATTGTACTGACAAAAACAGTGCTTTTAGGCATTCCATGTTTTCTTCTTTTCTGTCTATTTTAGTCACATGATACACACAGGAGTTACTACTTGATTGCAGAACCATTGTTTTTGATGACTTTTGATGGTCTAATATTTTTTTCCACGACTGTATGTATGCATTAGTTTGTGTAGCATGAACACAGTTAGAAGGAAGCTATTTGTTACTTATTCTAGAACAGTAATCCTTACTCTGGCCCTTTAAATCTAGAAAACATCCAGTGTGAATGGTGTGAACTAGGGCAGGGTAAAAAAATCAATTTAATCGATCTTAGGTTGATCTCATTTTAATTTTGCGTAATCGATTAATAGTGGATGAGATCGATTTTTCAGAGCGTGACGTGGAACCATGAGCGGCTCCGTCTTGCAAACCCTGGGGAAGACTTGGTCTCACTCGCAATGCCTCTGGCGCGGAAAAGATGCGGAGGAAGGGTGGGGAAAACCCCTCCACTGGAGGTCCTCCCGGCTCAAATGGGAACCCGCATTGTGAAGGAACTGGCCGCCCGGCGAGTCACAGAAGCCGGTCGTTCTTGGAATAATAACTTGGATCCATACTATCACCTGTGGCTGAGTATGGAGTTAGAGGAATAGCAAAGCAACAATGTCTGACAGCTACATGTGCACCCCCCGGCCCGCCTCGCTCTGCTCCAACCAACATTCACAGAGCACAAACCCCCCCCCCCAGTAAAAGCCTCCAGCCATAAAACAGAATAAAAATGTCAAAGAAGTCTGTTCTGAGCCACTGTAGAAACATGGCAATGTTTCTGTCCCGTTCATTATTTAAGAGCACATTCAGCAATTTACTGCTGAAATGTCATATTTATTTCCTTTCTAATATCAATATTGTTAACAGTATTGATGTGTTGCATGACTGCGGTACTCCGTGAATGTTCGTCGGGGAGTGGAGGGTAGCATAGCCGTCGGACATTGTTGCTTTACTCTTCCTCTAACTCCATACGAAGCCATTGGTGATGGTATGGATCCAAGTTATTATTCCAAGAATGACCGGCTTCCGCAAGTCGCTGGACGGCCAGTTCTTTCACACTGCAGGTTCGAGTTTGAGGCCGGAGGACCTCCAGAAGAGGGGGTTTCCCCACTGCGTCTTTTTCGCGAACGAGACCAAGTCTTCCCCTGGGGTTTGCAAGACGGAGCCGCCCGTGGTTTCGCGTACTCCTGGTCCTGCTCTGAAAAATCGATCTCATCCACTATTAATCGATTACGCAAAATTAAAATGAGATCGATCTAAGATCGATTAAATCAATTTTTTTACCCAGCCCTATACTTTGGTATCACTAAATTACTCTGAATCAATCAATTAATACTGAATCGAATCGTTATTGAATCTAATTGAATCGTGATTAATCGATTCAGAACCTTATGAATCGAAATCAAATCGATTATGGAAATTGGCCGTGATACCCAGCCCTAGTGTGAACTGTACATTTTCCTTTGTATTGTGCTTATTATGATGAGTTAGGAATGCCTATATGAAATGAAAACGTTTGTCTCCATTCAACATCAGCAGGTTGTTTTTTGTTTTTTTCCCTTTATTTTTCTTTAACGAATGAACAAAGAAATAACATTGCCCCAATCCTGGCAGAAAAATACAAATCCACACATACAGAAAAGACATAATGATACTCTGGCTTTGTTCTTTCCTTCATTGATTAATGGTTTCTTGTAAGCGCATAATGAGCCGCGTATATGAAGTGCATGACACAGTAATGAATCAACGCAATTAATCGTTTCATTAGTTATGATGGTCTCTACATTGATGTGACTCAGGCAGTGCCCAGAATTGTTTGATCATGCACCCAAGTAGAAGGGGAAATCCTGAACTGGGTTTATAATTTCAGGTTTACTGTTTGGGGAAAAAAAAGAATCAATTAAAAAAAAAAAAAAAAGGCGTCAATCATGTCGTGAATAATTATTTCACTGAATATTTACTTCATGCACCAGTAGCTTTTTACACAAAAGTTGAATTGTGTATGTAATTCACGGACTGTTAATAAAGAACTGACCTTTTTTACTTTGTTTTTATCTTTTTTTATTTTTTTAATTTCTTCTCTGTTCCAATTTCTTTTTAATGATCAGCCGTGCTACAGCGAATCCGACCCGACTTTATTCATAGACACACCTTTTATTACGCGGAGCCATTTTCTAAAGGGCACAAATCTCACCACTCTCGAGCTACAACTGCCACGACTAACTCAGAATTACATCATACGGCTTTTGTCGGCAGTTTGAGGAGTTACACGGATTAAAAGAAAGTCACTGCATTTCTGCGAGGATCTTGTTGGGTTCTCTTTCCGCCTCTTCTCTCAATGACTCTGCCAAACTTGTTGTAAAAAGGGCGAATATACTCCGTGCTGCAAAAGTCGAACAATGACTTTCGTCCCCCTGGATCTGGCTGCTGCTCTGTACCTCTTTTTATTCAGCATCTATTTCCTTTTTTCCCTTGTTCTTGGGTTAGAGACAGTACCGTTCTTGTGTGGGTGGAGAACCAAGATGACAATATTTCCAGTGCATAACATTTCCTTTGCATACTTACACTTTGTACATTGTTTTGTCCCCATGGGTTGCAGCCTATAATGCAGACCTTTGAGACAGGACATCTGCTTTGTGTTGCAAATGTGGCCTAATTATCACAGCGTATTGTTGATGTATTTGGACATGAAGTACAATAATGAAGTCAGTTGTGACATATAGCTTCGGGACTTGCATGAATTAAAACATCTAAATTAGAGCATATTGAGTAAATAACCTAGACAATTCCTTATTAATCACATCACTTTTGGACACGCATGCACATTACATTGACGAAATGAGAATTAGTTTTGGTTTGGATTAGTTTCAGCTTTTTGTAGTGCCAATTCTAATATACTATGAATGCCGCAGGGTATTTTAGCATGGTAATGTTTGTGTCAACGTGGTGAAGATTTTGTGAACGGCCTTTTGCGGTTCGCTTTCTTGTCTTGACTCACCCTCAGGTCTTTGAATTGTATAAGGAGGGTTAATGGGTTTAATCTAAAGTCAGCACACCAGATGATTAGGGTTGTTAAATTCCAAAGTTTGTTGTAATGGCATTGACCCAAACAGTGTTTCAGCCATTTGTCAAAGCCACAGGGAAGGAAAGTTGAGGTGTTTTTGTAATAACTTTACACTGTTTTTTTTTTTTTTTATATCTGGTCTCAATTTGCTTTTCAGTCTTAGGTCTTTATCCTCCTCCACTGCCAAATGTTTGCCCCTTGGCTATGACAACCTAGAATTATTGAGCTACATAAGGTGAAGATTGCACAAATATGTTGTTTTAGCCAATGACCTGATGGGAATTGCAGGTATCACTTAAAAAATAACTTAGTAGTGAATAGTTTAGGTCAAAAATGATCAACTTAAGCAGCAACTTTGCTTAATTAAGTGGCCAGACAGGGATTTTGGAAGGGTTTTAAGACATGCTACTGGAATTTATCCTTGTCCACAGCTTTGTCTATACTGTATAACTCCTTTAATTAACCAATAAATTGCAATAAACTGAATAAACTGTTGAGTTGTTTGTTCAGTAGTCCATTTAAGCTGCCAGTATGACTACAGTCACAGCCATAGTTTCACCTTGCTCCGACCTAAAGCCATAAAAACAGAGCTCAGCAGTTAACCACTGCAGCAAGTGTACAGTCGAATGTGAACAATCGTGTTACATCACACAACACAGAAAATGTCTTTACAGCATTTCTGTTATTCTAAGCCAGTGGAAAAGTGGATTTACTTGGCATCAGATGTTTTTGTCTGCCATAGGCTCTACATTTCTGCCACTGTAGATATCGCTCATGACTCTAGTCAGCCATGCCACCATTAGAGAAAAGATGAACCATTGGAATAACTGCAGTGACCTCCATTCTGAAAGCTTTAGTAGAGAAGGCAGCAGACCATGATTCATTTAGGACTCCAGAGTCTATGGAGGTCAGTTTCTGCTAGAATCGTGTATATAGTCTTAAAAGCCAGACCATACCATACTTCTGTGCCTCCATTAAGTTTTATGACCCACCATGAAACTGATGATGTTCTGATAGAAATGTGCTTGTCCACATTCAGTCACACTATAGAAAAAGTTTAAATGTGATTTTTCACCTCGAGTTCAGGCAGAAGATGAAAATGTGTCAGTAATAAAAAGCAAAATCAAGTAGAACTCCACTTTGACAGTCCCTCATCATATCTGACATATTGAGATTAATGAGAAAAAATAGTCACCTTCTGAGCAGTGGAGTGTATTGTCTTTTAGAAGATAGGGTTTATGTAGTACTTATATATAGTCAGTGTATTCCTTGTTGTAGATTATTGTCAGCATGACCCTATTTTGGAGAGGCATACAGCAAACAGCACAGAAGCAAAGAAATTTACTGCTATTGACAGGAGGAATGTACGCTGTTATTTGGAGATTCACTCCTTTATCCTGACACTAAAAAGGTCATGTGGTCTGATGAGTCCAGATCAACTGTGTTCCAGAGTGATGGGTCTGTCAGGCTTAGATTAGAGGTGGAAGAGGTGATTACCCATCTTGCCTAGCGTCTACTGTGCTAATCTGTGGGGGCTAGTGTTCTGATCTGAGGTTGATTCAGTTGGTCAGGTCTAGGTTCAGCAACGTTGCAAGTTCCAAAACTGTGGTCATCTGCCTACCTGAATATACTGAATGACCAGGTCTGAACGTTAGTGGATTTTTTTCTTCCCTAATAATAAAGACATGTTCCATGTTAACCATGCAAAGACTCATCAGGCTCAAATTGATGCAGCAAATCAATGTGCGAAAATCTCTCGTGCTCCCTGAACCACTCTTACACAGAGACCAGACCTGAACCCCCAATGAGAATCCCATCATCAGTGCAAGGCCTTGGCCAAAAATTACTGAATGGAAATAAATGTTTTGACATTGCGTAAGCTTATCAAAATGGCGTGGGGGGTGCATGCCTTAAACAAAGCTTAAAGGTGGTCCAATGAAGTAATCGATTGTGGATCTTTTTTTGACCAGGCTACATCAGTGGGGTGTACATGTGGCGAATTTGATCAATTCTTAAATTCTTCTATCTTCAGATGTTTTTTATTTTCACGCTGGCAAAACTCAAAGAACAAACAAGGTAAATGGGGGGGAGAAAAAATGAAATAGAACCTCTGGGAAAAAATGAGCTCAGTTTCTGCAATGTCAAGATCTGTCAATTTCACATCAGTATAATGTAAATATACAGAAAGCTAACAATCCATCTGTCTGTCATTGCTTACAGATCTTCACTTGCTGTGAAAATGAGATTCAAAAGTATGTCATCGATTCCCTAGTGGAGATTTCTAAACAGATGTTTATGTTTCTAAGTGGAAATAATGATTCCTACCTGTCATTCACGTCAAAAAGCTATGAAAAGAAAAAACAAATCTTTGGGTCTCTTTTGCTGAGATGAATACCTTATTCAGGAACAAATGCACCTCTTTGTTGTCTGTGATTTAGTTTTAATATCTTTCCTAAGCTTTGGTTTTCACTCATAGTTCAGTTGCATCCTTGAGTCCATGTGAGTAATGAAGGATGGTTGTAGGTCTGTAGTTTTCAGCTATATATATATATATATATATATAAAAATAAAAAAAAAAGACCAAAACCCTGTCGTTTTCAGGTCTGACGTCTGTCTAGAGGCTTGCTCTTTCAAACCCTGCTATACTTGCAGCCGTTCTTGTCACAGTGTTGCACAAGCAGTTGTTACTGTGACAGTAGATTCAAAGAAAGCAGCCTGGTGAAGAGGCGTGGTCAGATAAGGCTCAGGCAAGTTCACTGAGCTGTTGACATTTCCTCACAGCAACTCCCCTGGTTCTAATTGGCTACTGCTGATAAGATTCCTGTGTCGTAATTGGCAGCTGCTGATAAGATGCTGTCAACTGCTGCAGTAGTCAGCATCAGGGTGAGATGACAACAGCTCAGGAGGCGGTGGGCGGACAGGACTAAATCCAGGGCCTGAACCTTGTTTTCAAGATACTTTTCCAGTCGGGCTTTGACAGACTCGCTATATCACAATTTTAGAGTGGGAAAAATCTGCTATGCATGAAATACGTTTGATAGAATGGACAGCACTATTCACAGCAGCCCTCACTTTTCATATGAAACACAGAAAAAGAGACCTAAGTCACAGTGACCTTTTCAAATGTACATTTTTAAAGGCTGAATGTAGGAATCTGTGCCTGAAGAACATCTACATACATTTCACTGGGAGTGTGCCATCATTACATCTCTGCACAAGTTGTATATAAAGAATTTAAGCATGGTCTGTCTCGCTCCATCAATTTTTCATCTTTAATATTTTGATTTAATGATTTTTACACAAAAAAACTGTTGCTTGAAATGGTTGATTTTAAGTCATCTCTGGCATTTCATGAAATTGCATACATCAGTAATGTTTTTATTATTCTGGAATGTTCATTTCATGAAATATAATTTGTTGTAATTGAACGTAATTACCCTTGATCCTTCCATATTCTTCATTACCCTTAATTTATTTCTAATCCAATCCATTATTTCTGGCCCACAGACAAAAAACAAACTTTCAATGAAGGTGACACAAATACAGTCCATTGTTAACTGGTTTAGGATGACAACTGTATCCATAGCAACAGGGACTGCTATCAGGTCCTCAGGCAAAGTAGGAGGTTGTTAACAGAAATCTCTAGAGTCTATGACCCACATGTAGCATTAAAAGTATATTCTATGATAGTGTCGTTCGTTAACTACCTACATGTATCCAGGTCCTGAGGCCACGGGTTTAGTTTCATACAGCTGATTCGGCGGAATCTAGGCCACTTTTATCTTGAATTTTCAGTCCATTCGGTCATGTTTTAGGCCATAATCATAGATGTAGCAGATGTTTTCACTGGCAGAACTAGCCCCAAGTCTCTTGAGCTTGAGTTGGAATTGCTGATCTAGAGATTTTTCAGCTATTGTTCCTTTAGCTGAGATCCCTGTGTAATTAATACACAGAAAGCTCCTTATATTTTTTCCTAACCCAACTTCCTGTTCTTCTTGAACTGCAGGCCATTATTCCATATTGTTCTTACCATGCATACTAGCATAGAGACGGTCTTTATTTGATTGATCTTGAGGAAGTAATTTTGCTTCTGTTTTTAGTTAATGGAATGCACAAGAAGCTCTGCCTTACAGGCTATCTCCTTCATGTGAAATTTCTAACAGTATTACAGTCCCTAGTGTCTGTCTAATGGAAGGGTATGTGGTCATGTGTGATCGAAGGCGTTGGTTTCAGGGCCTCTCCATCCGACTGAGGTTTAAGGAGGCGAAAACCTTGAATTCCAACCATGCTTGTGTCTCCAGTAGCGTAATATATAGGTTCTTGAGAGTCCGATCTATCATAGTAACTATATACTGGGCTGTCTCCTGAGATTTTATAAATGAAGGGGGAAAACCACAATTGTTTAGAGTAGCCTGTCCTTTGAGACGGCACATGGAGCTCGAACACAAGACATTGCTGCTCTTGTCCTGTTTTAAAGGAAGAGGAGGATTATATATTTTAGACTTGACTATTCCCATAACCTTTACTATACTGCTTCACAACTGTTTATTGTTACAGCGGCCAAAGTAATGACAGTGACTACAAAGGTATTGATTCATGTTCTTTCCCTAAGCCTCAGTAAGCTGTTTTTGTGCCTGTACTCCTCAAACCTCAACCACGACATAGATGTTAGTAATTAGGGATATGCTATATTAGAGGGAGCGGATACACATGGTTGAAAATTTTACATCAAAACTTTTCATACCTGTGTCAAGGCAGGTTTGTTATAGTCTGGTAAAGGTTCATACTGTCTTCCTCATATAATTATTGTAGGTGATTAATTTATCAGACCAATCCTCCTGAGCAGCCGATAAGATGCATCACAGCAACATCATGTGACACCTCTGACAAAGGCTACAGGAAGTAGCTGAAACTAGTCAAGCAGGTAAACAAACGACTCCTGTCTTATAAATTAGTTACCTAGAATAATCAGATTTATGATAAGTGTAACTCTTTTTTTTTCCAAGTTGTTTGTTTGTTTGTTTGTTTGTAGTACCCAAGGAAAAAACTGTCTCCCTTATTTCAGTCATGTGTTCATGCTAGCTAGCTAATTGGATCTACCACTGAAGTGATTAGGTGAATGCTTTAGATGAAGTGGTTTGTATTTGACATTTTTTACAGTTTGAAAGCTCCAAAACTGTTTTTGTTCTGAGAAAAAAAAAAAAACTGCAACAAAAGATCGACATTTTCTATGAAAGTACTGATGACAAAAACAATGCTTTGAAAAAAAAAAATTAAGATGTGAAGCACATGGGAAAAAGCCTTAAATTAGCAGTCTTTTTCTCTTTCTTCTGCCAAGTGCTTTTACAGGTTCAGATTGCAAATAATGTGGTGAATTTTGTCCCTTGTAGCTCACAGGCATAAAACATCTAGTTATTTTCAAATGAACAATAATACTGTTAATGTGCGCTCTGAACACAGGTCTCTGTACGGGGACAAAGATAATTTCTTAGGTAAAACTGTAAGACTGCATAATTATTCATTAATATCACAAGTCAACATGTATTTTATTTCTTGAAAGGTTAAACTACTCAACAAAGGGGAAAAAAAAATTTTCTTGTCATGGGACTCTTGCAGTTTTTGCCTGAACTTTTCCAGCTGCTATTAACTACGACTGTCAATGATGTTTTCCCTTTCTGGCGTGCCATAGTATAAAATGCTTTAAGGACTATCGCAACAAAGAATGACATATCCTTAGCTTTCTCTGAGGCCCTGGTCTCCTGTTCTGACAGTTTACACTTCAAAGGGGAAAAGACACAGATTTGAAGAAGCTCTCCAGCTTGTTTTGCCTCCTAGCGGGTGTCAGACTGTCCTTCAGGCATCAATAGACACTTTCCATTTTCATCTTGTTTAGCTGTGTCGTGAGTACTTGTTAAACAGAAAAGTCCTACAAGGCTGCAAACTGGACAAAAGCTGTCAGGATAATGTAGAGTCCCCGCGCTAGGGAGCTCATACAGCTTAAATGACTGCAAGGTTTGGGGATTATTTTTAAACTACAAAAAATACGGTGTATATATTCAGGATTCACCTCTTAAAATATATCACAGCCCAGGGTGCCATATTGTAAAGCCTAAGCTGATTTTCTTGGATTTATCTTTGCCATCAACATTGTCCTAACCTTCAGTCACGCTCTCCCTCTCGCTGCCTGCCATGTTGTCGGAATTCCACTCATGAAAGTAACATATAAAAATGTTTATTTATATATAATTTATTTTCATGAGGGGAATTCCAATAACACCCCCCTCCCCTCCATATCTTTGGGGAATAATACAGGATGTACATTAAGGACCGACAGAAGTGAGGAGGAAATTAATCAGGCTCTCAGAACTTCACACTTGGTCACTCTAGAGATTTCCGTGTGGTCTGGGGGAAGGCTATGGATTTGTCTTCGGCTCTCACTTTTCTTTTAAATCTCTGGAATATTTACACTTCAAAAGCCAGGGCTGTTGCCTTGGTACTGCTGTTTCATAAGGACAAACAGGAAGTTGATAGCTTACTGGTTGTCAATATATTAAGGCTGAATTAAGACAGGCAAGGTCAGGGAGGAGGGGAATCGCCTCTGAACGGGCACTAAGCACAATTAGCAGGCCATTAAAATGGTTCATTTGTATTTACTGTCATCTTTTTTTTAGCAACAATGTGCACAACCTATTCATTATAAGAAGTAAATTAGTTGGCAATGAACGTCAAACACAAGAATAGAACAGACATTGTTTGTACTATAAGATGGCAGGTCACAGTGAGGCTCAGCTCAGTTAAAAGATTGTACTGATTACAGCAGTTTTCAGATAAATTCCATGTGGTGATGACCTCTTAATAGTGCTGATTTGTGTACTGGTGGTAAAAAAAAAACCCTCAGTTGTCATCCTCTTTATCCTGACGACCAGTTAACGCACACCTGTAGACATAGATCTTCACTAAACGGAAGGATTCCCATTGTATCTCCTTGCTCTCAGTTGTCTTGGAGAGCATTAACCTCTCCCAGAACAGTCTGTAAAGGGTTGTGTGCTTGTCATCACATGTGGGATCAATTATATTGCACAGCTGCTCACTTTCCCACCTAATTTCACTGGCTCCGTACTAAGACTACAGTACAATTTGGATCGCATGCATTGTTTTCCCCCCCACATCTGGAGGCTGTCCATTTATTTTTCTCGTCCAAGGCACCATCTGATCCATTCACAGTTGGCAAGGAAGCTTTCAGAGGTTTTTTTATTGATCATCTGTCTTTGCTTTCTGTCGGTTTGGCATCACTTTTTGATCATTAGAGAGCATTTTCAGATATACTGTCTCATGAAGGATTGAGCTGGGAAAGCATTGGGGTGAATGAAAGTTGTAGTAGTGTACATAGGTTAGATAGCCAAGAGTGAAAACATAAAATAGAATATGATGGAAGCGAATGGATTTCAACACAGACGGTCGCCGTTTTTGCCGTGCGATGAACTGGCAACGAATCCAGTCCACCTTTTGGTAGTTGGAATAGGGTCTGGCTCACCCTGAGCTGTTCAGAACATCATTGAACAACTTGCTGTATTTTCTCTTGCCAGCACCAAAACAACATTTACCGATCTTTTATTGTAACAATTTATTTGTTTTTACTTTCTCTGCACTGTATCAAGGTATTCTTTTCAACTAGGAGAAAATGACAGAGACAATGGAAATATCCCAAAAAAAAGTAATGAGCTCCCACTCAAGTCGAATTGGCCATAAGGTCATGTGGAGTTGAATAATGTAAAATATGATTCAGAGCAGAACAAAAAGACAGACAAGAGTATAAAGGTCCAGACTGGATAGTTTGTTCTTTCATCTGATATCATTTCATGCAGATTTAATACAGTTTTTTTTTTCACCTAATGATCTAAACTTAATATTTATTTATGAAAGTGCATCGGCTGTACTTGTTTTGTCTCTAAAAATATGTCCATCATGCCTGTTAGTTGCTTTTGAAATGTAGTTTTTGTATTGAATAGACAGCTGCTGCAGGAAATGGCAAAGTTGTACAAACTGCTGAGAAGTCACACACCCATGTAATGCAAAAGAGATATGAGAGAGCTAAATTAATAGAACATGCACATAAACCAAACTGTCTAATTTAATTAAGATCCATGTTTATCAAAATTCACTCACATGGCATTCCGTGATCAGCATTGAAGGTTGGAGCCTCTGTAGATTTCCATCCCTCCCAATTTATCGTTTTTATTAGAACATGTAATTTTCACTCTCAGTTGTGGAATTATTCAGTTCATGAAAACGCTGGAGGAGCTTTTCCCACTTTCTCTCCAACAGGGACTCCATTCCATTCCCATTGTAATTAGACATGCTAAAGTTATGATAAAATGAAATGGTCATGTGAAAACTGAACTGCTTCGAGCTACTATATATGCATTATATATGGATTTAGAGAAACTTGACTGAATTTAAGGGGGCAGTTTAATTTTCGACATTTGAGTCACCATTAGTCATGAAATTATGCACTTTTTGTCCGATTTTAAGTGGGGAAACTGAGGTGGAAAAGGAACTGCTGTATGAAAACTGAATCCTGACATGTCTCCCCTGACCGGTGGCACCATTTAGGAGTAGGTGATCTGTGACTGCACTCGTGGGTATGTGTCACATTGATCCCTGTCGGCCCTGATGATCTGAACCAAAACTGTTTAGCTTTTAAGCCTCTGGGCCCCAAACAGAGACATGCACACACAACCGACCTTTTTCACTCGGCTGAGTTTCCCCGAGTGCTCAGTTCTACAGCAAATGAATGGACTCCCAATGACACGCTGATCATGTTTCTTTGCTCCACAGCAGTTCTCCAGCTTTCACTCTGTGTTGTTTTGCATGCTGGATGACCATAACTTTGAATGTGACACTATAATTGGAGTGAGTATAACCTCCCTGCCTCTGTAGAGACAGAGAGATTTTTCACATGGGCTCTTTTGCATAAAAATCCTGTGTACTTGTGTAATACCATGAGAAAAGTCATTGAGTACTCCACACCAGTCAGCATCATACTTTATTAAAACTATCTGACAAATGTGTTAGGTGTTTCCTAACTTCTCCTATGATTAACACAGTTTAGCGGAGATAAAATTCTAGACTGTATGTAATTAGTGGAAGGAGGAACCACTGTGTCACACACTGGTTTCTAAACTGTGGTTTGGAAGCCAGAAGTTTGCAATTTGGATGCCATCATATTGACCTTTTGGAGCAGAAGTGACCATATTTGGACAAACGGGTGGGTCAGGACGATCTTTCAGGGGTCAAGGGTGAGCTAATGCTAAATGCTAGCACACTGACATAATAAAACTGTGCTTCATCAAGTATTGCATATTGTCATCTAGGGCTGGGTAAAAAAATCGATTTCATTGATTTCATTTTAATTTTGCGTTATCAGGTAATGGGGGATGAGATCAATTATTCAGAGCGGGACAGCGAGTAGCTGACCCGGGTACCGCTGACGCTGAGGCACAGCTGGCTCTGTCTCGCAGGCTCCTGGGGGGACAGGGCGTCTCAATCTCACTTGCGACTGTTCTGGCACAGGAGGGACGTGGAGGAAGGGTTGGGAAAACACCTCCACGGGAGGTCCTCCCAGCCTCAAACTCAAACCCACTGAAACTGGCCGCCCGCACCGTCTGGTCAGCGGAGGCTCTCCAAAGCAGGTTGCAGAAGCCAGTCCTTCTAGGAATATTAACTTGGATCCACACTCAGCCATAGGTGATTGTAATGCACCTTCAGCCTAGAAGCCACCAGCCATAAAACAGAATGACGATGACAAAGACGTCCATTCAGAGCCACTGTAGAAACATGGCAATGTTTCTGTCCTGTTCATTATTTAAGAGCAAATTCATCTATTTGCTGCTGAAATTTCATATTCATTTCCTTTCTAATGCCAATACTGATATGGGTATTGATGTGTTGCATGGCTGCACTAGTCAAATAATCAGGTTACAGCTCAAAATTGTACTCTGGTATCACTAAATGAATCTGAATCAATCAATTAATACCCAATTGAGTCAATATTGCATCGGATCAAATCGAATCTTGATCAGTCGTTTCAGAACCTTATGAATTTAAATTGGATCGATTAAGGAAATTGGCCATAATACCCAGCCCTATTGTTATCATATTAATATAACGTGTTAACCACAAATACAGTCAAAATTAAAATGAAAAATCTGACTTAACAGGTGACGGAGCTATCATGCAGACTAGACAAGAGAGTCATCAAAACCCTTTTATTCAACCAAAGAAGAAAAATGTAAAGATGGACCAGGTAACACTGTGTTTCCAAAGGCTTTTTCTTTTTTTTTTTTTTTTTTTTTAAATCTTAGAGAAATTTTAACTTTATGCTGATAGGAGCCAGGGCTTTTTGGAGACACCCCCAGCCGCCACTAGTGGTATTACACATTTAAGATACTTCAACATTGGCTCCATTTGGAAGCTGAGATTTTTGCTTTTGAAAATGTAAAAATATCACTATAATAAGTTAACATTTAGCCTGGATCTTTTTGCTTTTGTACAGCTACATGTTTTCCTGTGAAGACACAATGGCAGCCAGTTCAAGTTAGTAAAATGTGCCATCTGTTCTGATTGGTCATCTCCACTTAAGCAGTAACAACCCATAATGGCTTGCTAGCGTGTCGGTCATCTGACCGGGTCTTAACAATTCGAGGACATAGTTTATGAGCACAAAATTAGTATATGACTCAGAGTATAGGATGAGCAAAGTAAAATATATTCTTTTTTTTTTTTTTTTTTTCATTTTCCCAGGAAACAAAACATGAGAGTACAGTTAAGAATACCTACACAACAACCTTTTTGTCAGAGTGGGTTGGGTACTGGAGTCAAGGTGACATGTAGAGGATATAAAAAGACAGTAGGACATTGAATTTGTTGTCATGGGGAGGATTAAATAAAGCAAAACAGATGTGAATATAGTGTGTGCAACTCCACAGACAATATAGCTGTGCAACAAGTTTGACATGTAAAACAGGCATTCTCTTTTGGATTAAGACATGCAAATTTCCTTTTTTATATAGGATAACAGGGGTAAATTCATAGAAAACAAAATGATAATACACCAGGTGCTTATTCTGTTTGTCCTCTTGAGATTCTTGATCAGGTAATGGAGTCACTTCACCAAACATCTGCACTGCACTAGACTGCATATTCACAAATCTGTCATTATTGTTGTGACAGCATGGCCATCAAAAAGTATTTGACATTCATAGTTACCACTACTGTCACTCTTTTAATCCTGCCAGTACAGTGGAATAGATCCCTACATCATTTGCACATTAAAATGAGACAGCATCTCAGCTGCTCAGTAATGAGATCTGTGGGATTTGTTGTTTTCCAGCTGGTACAATGCAAATATAAGAGAGGTGTTTGGAAGGAAACACGCAAACATTGCTTATGGCGTGGAAGCATATTTTTCTGTCAAGCTTCATACAATTTTATGCAGTGCTTCACTGGTTCATTGTGCATATTTAAATTAATAAGCCAGCAAATGACAATAGAGTTTTACAATATATCATGCTCCAGTGCTTCATTGTGCATGTTCGCATTAATAAGCCACGAAATGAAAAAGAGAAGCGTTTTCCCATTCTTAATGTTCGTCTCACAGATTTCCCAGCTGTGTTGCATTTTATCCCAGGTGGGATGGAAATACAGGACAATACAACTTCTCTGTAATTGGGCAAATCTAAACCGCTGTCAATGTGGACAGGACGTCTACAGCCATCCCTATAAACATATTCATTCCAGTCACTTCCTGTCTCTTAGAGCTCATTATTCTTATAGATTAGAAGCATATGTCTCTGTCAGTCATGCAGTAATTTTCCTACTTGTTGATGTCTAAAGTGTCTTTAAAGAACAACGCTTCCACTATTTATAATTACATTAGAGAGCTTAAACCAATTTATCTGTCAGTACAATTTTAAGCTGCATAATAACAAAATGTTATGTATTTCTGCTAAGATTCGCTTTGATTTTAACCCGTAGCGGTCCACGGTTACAGCCCCGTGACTCAATCACATGACATTTTCAACATGTTGTAGCGTCAGAAGTCAGTCATGTATATCACTGGGGACAATGCATTCAAAAGTGCGAACTTGAAACACTTTCCCACTTTATATTTGATGTCGATAGAGCAAATACAGCCGGAGATATGACGGTTTGAATTCAGAGCAAACAAACATGAATAAAAGTATGAAAATGAGGTGGGCGGGCGTTATATTTCTTACCATATCTTTGTCATTTTTTGTCCTTTTTCAAAACAGAGAGAGAATGACCCCACCTGAACCAGATGCGGAAACCAGGAGGGGTGGGGGTGGGGGGTGGGGGGATGAGAAAACCAGAGAAAACGCCTGTTTAAAGATATGCTTTTATGTCAAATATTTAAATACAGTTTTAATTTATTACAATTTTGATTTTATGTACCTAGTATTTGGAACCAATATTCACTTTTAAAGTCTTTGAAAAGGTTAATTTAAAGCATCTTTGTGTTATTTATGCAATAAATTATATAAATTTTTCAAATCAGATTTTATATTTTTTGTGTGTTTTTTGGCCTTTTGTGTTGATATAGTAGGTTAAAGTGAAAAAAATAATAGGCAGGTGAGATAGATGAAGTTGTGCTAAAAAAAAAAAAAAGATACCAAACATGGGTATAGTAAACATTTCTTTATATAGAATATAAAGGCAAAATCAAAAGTACTCAGAAACGGCCAAAATAGGCTCAGACCCCTAAGGGTTAACTTCATCTTCACATTCAGTCTAACTTTATTCCAATGATGCATCCTCTGGAACCTCTGTGGCAGATATTTTTGCAGATGTCTCCTTCAACCACCAGTCTGGCAGCATTTTGCACTTAAAAGACATGCCCATTGTGTGCCATGTTAGTGACTCCACAAAAAATATCACATCCCATTATTTTGAATAGTGCGGCAGTATTGACGCGGCAAGTTTACCGCTCTGTTTGACGTCGTCTTCTCTTTCATGCTCTTTATCGCCCATCCCTCTTTCTCCCAGCAGATATCAGTGTAATCTCTTCTTGTCTGTCACCTCTCTCTAGCCGATAAGGAGGGAAGGAGTCATGCTCCTGTCCAGAAACGGATGTTCCACCTTGACAAAATTGACAGAACACAAGTGCCTTTGCTTCATTTGTTTTTAAAAAAAAAAACGGCTTGTGATAAGGAAATGGAAAGTGGATTTAGTAAAAGTTATCTATCCATTGAAGTCTTTCAGTCAGACTATAAATACTGATGTCCACTGCGCATTTATTGTCTTATCTGTCGGTAGCTGTTAAATACTGAATGTATACTCTGTGGAAGCTGCGGTCCCATCAGGGGGTTTATAGCTCTACATTCCTTGTTGTACATTAGTTTTTCATTAGTCGATGCTTCACAGTATAAATCATGCAGTATTTTCAAAAGACGCAGCTGCAGCACATCACCTTTTTAAGCCCAGCTCTGAAACCCGGTTAGGCATTTAGCAGCAAACACTGAGCAAGTCATGACAGAACAGCTTTGATTTGGTGTTTTTTTTTTTTTTGTTTGTTTTTTTTTCCCCGACTTGCTATAAACATGTTTGACTTGGCGGAGATTAAAAAATTAAGTCACGTTAACGTAAGCATTGTAGCAGCAAGAGCAGCATTTGTGAAGCTAAAGACACAATCAGTATTTGGTTATTTCAGATGTATGTAATTACCTCAGGGCCCATACATGACAATCAGAACCCGGCTGTTTCTTAAAAGCACAGGAAATCCATATCTAACACCACCATATTATGTTATCGTTCTATTTTCTGTTTGCTGATTGATTGCTGTCACTTTCTTTGCGGTGATTGGCAGTTTCATATGGTGACCGGTCTGCTCATTGATTAGGTAGAAGGCAGCATGTCTCCTTCAGATCAATGCAAATGTATGTGCAATTTGTTGAAATGGATTTATTAACCATATGGAACAAGTATATAATTGATATGATGAGGATCTAGTGGACGTAAAAAGGTTGAACTGAATCATGTAAGTCCTGTAGACCAGGTCGATTCAATGCCCCTCAACACAACATGACCACCACACATTATTATAACTAGAATAAGGGCAGAAGATGCTTTAATCTAGAAATATTGTGTCTCATATTAAAGGTTTCAGACACTTATTTTGTAGATTGGCTAAAGTAACTCTTTTCAATCCAATTTTGGTGGTTAATAATTCGATTTGAGAATGTCTGCTGCTTCAATAAGGTCATGTTCGCCTGTTGGATACGAAGGGCTTTACACAGTCACTTCAGCCGTAGACGTATTTCCAACATATTCTACTCACTGCAAGCGAGTATCTTCTTTCACTTTCCTATGACTTAGGACTTTTGGGGTTTTTGGTTATTGTGGTCAGGCAGTAAAAGGCGGCTCCTTGTTGAAATTCTTTGTACAGCAAAATGCCTGAGGTTTTCTCTCAGCCAGTTTGAGGCCAATGAAATGACTTCAAGAAGACTTTAAAGCACAAGTACAAAGTTAGGGTTGTGAAGCTTCTAAAATAGTTTCCAGTAAAAGTATTTTAGCTTGATGGACTTTTTGTTTGCATCTTTCTCTCTGTCTTACAAATGGTACACACATTTTTAGTTAAGTACAGATAGTTTTGATACAAAAAAAGACCTAATGTACTTTACTTTTTTTTTTTACTTTAACTTGAGTAAAGAAGTTGATTCTGCAGTTCACTACTCAAGTAAAAGTGAAAAATTACAGTTACTATGGTAAACTAACCAGAACTCTTATGATAATTACATAATGTGTAGATTATTCTGTGTGTATTTTTTTTACCCATTTTATCTTGCCATATAACAATAAAATGAAAAGATGAACTTTGCTCCTATATCTACAATCACTTTTAAACAATAGAGCCTAAAATGTTTATATACTTTAATGTTCCCTGTACTGTTTGCATCCATTTTGTCTTGTTTTGTCTTTTTCATGCTACTCTGTGTGTCATCATCAAATTGATTTTAAAGGAAAATAATTGATAATTCTCTTTAAATGCATTGAAATTATTGCAATGATTCTAAGTGAAAAATGAAAAGTTAAATATTAAAGTGAAGTTTACATTCCTGACCACGTACATATAGAAGTAAAGTATTCTTTTTTTTTTTTTTAATTAATACATATCAAGAGGCACAATCCTCCTCAGTCTTTATCCCCCATGAGGAGAGGTTCTCTTAAAGCCTCTTCTCTCATCTCGACATCTTCACTTTGTTGTTTTCTTTTCTGCTCTTAAATTAGAGGCAGTGTCATGTAACACTCAGGGCACTCTTCACTGTGTCACTACTAATCATCAGACCCCTGCCAGTTTTATCGTAATTAACAGATCAAAGAAGCGGAGAGAAGGGCAGTCCTACATTATTAAACAGACACCGGCTGTATGTGTGTGTCAATGAAAAATAATATACTGGTCAAAGCTACTACATTAGAAATAAAACTGTACAGACTGTCTTCTAAACAAGACTTTGCCCTGTACTTTTTAGATTCTTCTCACATTCTGATTACATTTATTTTTCCAAATGACCCAGGAGGAGCTGTTTGACCTAACTCTCTACTAAGAACTACGCTTATAGACAAACACACACACACACACACACACACACACACACACACACAAACCCAAACCCAGATTCACTAGATGATTAAGGTCAAAGAGGCATCCTGTCTCCAAGAGTAATTTTGCACTGAAGGCATTTTCCTGCTATGTGCTTTCCATTCTTAAATATGGACACTGAAAATACCAGGCATCTACAGTATTATGTATCAGACAAACAGCAGTTCTTTATTTATTTATTTATTTATTTATTTAAATTCTTATGCTGTGGACGTGTATTGAAAAAACATTCAATCTCAATCGGCCCTTTTATGTTCAGCGATGACATTATATGATACAATAATGATAGGTTTTTTCAGTTCCTACTTGGTGAAATGACTATTATCGGGTGCCTCTACATTATTCTTTGCTTCAGTTCCCAAAGTTCATTTTGGGGTTGCTTCCATTTTTTTTTTTTTACTTCATTCTTCTTTCTGTCATTCCATCTCATCATTGTCACATCTGTCTATTAAAAGTGACCTTTTCTTCCTCTTTCTTTGTCACACTGCCTCTCTCTCTCTCTCTCTTGACTTTTTATCTCTCTCTTGAATTCATTCTCTGGTGACCATAATAAACCTGTAGTTAGCTGTTAAAACCATGTGCATTTCAGACTAAATGGCCCCTAGCGTCTCGCTGCCTGCTGTTGGAGCTTACGGCCAATGGGCCTTAAAATGACTTAATTTTCTATCTGCCTCCTGGGGGAGCTTTTAGGGGAGCTAAAAGCTGGTCACAGCCCGCGGAGAGCGAGTATCAGGAAAGCCTTGGGCTGGCCTGGACCCCAGCCCGAATCCATATCACTATCATGTTAATTGCCATGGGCCAGATTCACACAGATATGAACTGTATTAGAGTGATCTTGCTGGAGGGTGGGCTCTTAACACTGCATCTGATTCTTTGCTCTAATTTTGATGTTTCTTTTTGGTTTATTCACTTATTGGAGTTTAAAGAGATCCAGAAAGTCATTCCAAGTTCATATTTGAAATAAGTTTATGAGTTTAGATATTGGGTTTTGGTTATTAACCGTTAAAGGCCCACAACAGTGTTTCAGACCTCTGCCTCGAGTAGAGTAGAGTAGAGTGTCTTTATTGTCATTGTAACATGTATTCATTCTGTTTTTCTATACCTTTGCATCAGTCAGCATCAGTTATCTTTGATTTAGAAGAACCAAAGGTTTCATCTGTTTCATTTGAAGTCTGGAATTGAGGTGGGTTTTTTTTGTTTTGTTTTGTTTTGTTTTGGCTTTTATTGTTGTTTTTTTTTGTCTGAGAATGGATTGTTTTATTGAAATTGCACTAGGTGCGTTCCGTGCCATATGTACGTCACACTGACTTCGCGTACACCATATGACCATACAAAGTGTAAATGAAACTGACGATGCTTTACTAATTCCTCTGTCTCCCGTTGTTGTGCACCTCATTTTCCTTTTCCTTACCTTCGGAAACTTTTATTTGAAGAGGCAGGACGTTTGTTTAAGGTGGTAGTGCCCACTCCCCCCCCCCCCCCCCATAACTGGGCCAGGCCAGACCTATCATAATTATCGTATTTGTACAATAATTTTACCTTCTGTACGATTTATGATCAATAATTTCAAAAATCCCATAATATATGATAATTTGACCCCTTCATTACACGACTAAATTAATTAATTACCAAACAAATAGGATATGGATCCTTCGCATCCTTGTTTTCATTCATCCTCTACTCATGAGTCAGGACCTTGATCCAGCCCAAAGCATCTAGAAGTTGTGAATGTATAAACGGTGTTCTGGTCCATACAGTGCAGGGGTTCATCCTGTGTTCCACATATTTAGACCCTTGCTTTTTTCCAAGGTTCTGCTAGATCATTTAAAAATAAAACTGGGTTTCAGCATGTAATATGTATGGTCTATGATATAGTGTTACTAAAGCAGATGGTCTGAGCCACGTCAGAATAAAAACTGAGTGTGTATGATAATTTTCTTTCAAATATGAATATCATTTTCAGCTGCTGGTACGATACGGAACTCACTAAAAACCAGGCGTTTCAATCAGTCCACCTGTTTTCATACAGAAAACCTGGCAACTTTTTTTGCATACTTTAGTACTTTTTTTTAAATGAATATTCTAAGGGGAAAGTTACATTGCAATGTCTTGTGTGTTTTAGGTGGAAAAAATTAGGTCAGAATCGGCCAAAATTGGTATCGGCCCTACAAATCAGAAATCGGGATCGGCCCAAAAAATTGTAATCAGTGCAAGTCTATTGAAATTCTAACAAAAAATTCCAATTCTACTGTGAATGCTGAACAGTCACTGCTTTCAGTTTCCACATGAGTTTTTTTCTCCACATGTAATATTTACTAAGCAAGTTAAGGCCTTTCATTTTAATTGTGTTGTTTTTTATGGTGTCTATTTAATGTTTAACTATCTGACCATGTACCCATATCTAAAAAATAATCATATTTTCAACTAAACAAATGCAAACATTTAAATATATCTGTTTACATAAATTATGGAACCTTTGAAAAACAAGAGAAACTCCACACTGATACAATTAGAGGTTCAGCAGTTATTTTACAGCAGTAGATATTTTCAGACTCTGCTTTTGAGGATTAAACTACAGCATGTTATTTTGCTCACTGATTTTCTTCACACCTGTTCAGAATTATTCCTCGTAACCTAGTACTTTCATTTGGATTATAGCATTTAGTTTATGTAATTAGACATGACATTTGTATGAGATCAAGCTAAACCGAGTCACCTGATGGTAATTTGGCGTATCATTTCCTTTCACCATTAATTCTGATTTGCTCTGATCACTTGAACTCAGTCGGAATAAACAGTTTATTTAATTCCAATTTTATTCCATGCTAGTGTCAAAACGGTAAAGCAAAGTGCATTAATCTATGTATTTAATTAAAATATTCGCCATTATCGGCTCCCTCATTAGCAGGATTGTCTCAGGCTCCTATTAAGTCGTCCTGACAAGCTTAAGTTCTGTGTCGAGTGTATCAGTGCCTCCCTCAGTGTGTATTTGTACACGCCTGTATCCCTGTGAGGATTTTTCAGCAGCAGATACTCGTCTTTCTGCTCTACATATCGATCCACCGGTATAGGATGTTTTCCTTTCAGAGGAGTCGAGGCTAACTCGTACCCTCAAGGTCAGTCTTCGCATCAAAATCAAACGCTTATAGCGAGTGATGCAAAGACCCACGTATGTGAAATGTATAATTGATCCATTGAGCAAAGTGGGAATATGGGTGGTGAAAGGAGGAGTGGATCGAGTGAATGCAACATGAGAAAAAGGAGCATTGTGACAAAAGGAAACATGATGATATATGGCAAAAGAAGTATTTTGACCCAGATCTCACAGTACAGCTCAACACCTGTGGTCCAAACAGTCCATTGCACGAGGCTTTTAAATGTATGATCAATAACATCTCTGTCCTCTAGTGAGGAACGGAAAGGATTTCTATTTAAATGTCTTTAGAAAACCAATGACCTGTGCAATGATTTTCCCATCAAATGCAATGCCCAGTGTTTTCATTTACAATTCAGTAGATTAGATGGGTGGACAATTTTACACAGGTCTTTATATAGTCATCCAAGTCACATTAAACCAGTGAATTCCACTTTATAATATAATACAAAAGTAACATTGGCTCACAGCTTTATAATTTCTTTGCTGTTTAAGTTTATTACTCAAAAATGCCAAAAATAACTAGGAAAATGTGTTTCTGTAATGCTTCTGTGACACTTTAAATTGGATTTTGGATTTGGATATTTGGGTTTTGGACTGTTGTGTGGACTGTTAATTGGATTTGGATTGGTTATGAAGAAATGAAATGTACAGAAATTAATTTCTTAAGTTATGTGAAAAGAATTAATGATTTGACAAAACTTTAAGGCAGTCCAGTTGGTAATAGAATTAAGAAAAGAAACTGTACAAAACTACATGAACTATACTTTTAGAAACACTTTGAATATTAATTTGTACTCTGAACATGTCAATACAGTAAAATCTTTTTTTTTTTTTTTTTTTTTTTCCCCAGCTGTTATTGTTATACAGTAGCCAAGCAATCAACTCTCAGACTGAGGCCATTATTTTTCAGCCTCTGACCCTTTGCATCCATCAGCAATGTGGAAATGATAGTTAATGTACTGTAAACTGTAGTAAAGCTGTTATAAAACAACACACCGCCACTCCTCTTCTGCTTCAGGTTTAAGTCCTCAGAAGTGCCCAAAGTTAATGGGGTTGTGTTAGTTAACAAGCCTTCGTCAGCTGCATTATCACAGCAACGCACAGACAGCGACTGCTTTATCACCCCTCTCTATGGCAGCGACGGCAGACAGCTCTGAAATTAGTCGCAGAGAGAGTGAAAGCAAAGAGGCAAACAGCATTATTATACATCGCCAACTGTGTCTGAACATCAGGAATACTGATATGCCGGTTGTTTTGGAGACAGACGCCCACAAGCACATACACACAGAGTAGAGTGTTCTCTCCACAGTGGGCCCTGCCACAGACCTTCTGAGGTGTGAGCATGGCGCTGCGTCTCTTATTATTAACAGTACTGAGGCTTTGGCATCAGGAGAGAAGAGGGCAGCTAGGCTCAGCCAGCAGTCACAGCAATTTACAGGTCTGTCAAAGAGAAAGAGGTCGACCAGAGGAGAGAATTAAAGAGCATTTAGAGCTGTGAAATAGAGTGCAGTCTGGGAGAATGAGCCGCTGGTAAATGTATGATGTGTTCATGTTGACTTTACTGCAGGGTTTTTATTGCACAGATCTAAATGTGTTTGCTTTATTATGCAACACTTGGCAGAAAACCACCAGTCTGGCGATGTGAGTTGGAGACGACGGTGTGTGTATTTGTCGTAGCGAGTTGGAGATTTTTCAAAGTTTTCCAAGGTTTAGTACCCAGAGTGCCCAGAAAATGCCTGATAGCATCAGGATTTGTGCTTAGTGCCATGATAATCTTGTTTTACGCTGTATTATTTTCCTCTGGCTTGAAAATTAAAGCTCTACTCTTTCACTGGAGAACTCCTCTGTGTACATATGGGGTATTTGAGATATTTTTGAGATATATATGAGTATTTTGAGAAACAAATTTATTCCATGACTTTTTATTTGTGTGTTATAGAGTAGGATTTACAGTTGTGAAACAGACTCGAGCAGCAGAGTAGCTTAAAAAGTAATATGGGATACTAAAACGGGAAGGGTGAAGAGATCAGGGTGTTGACTTCAGCAAAACTGGGAAAAAAAGCAATGACATTGATGTGAACAAATTTGAAATTGCAGTGTTGCTGAAGTCACTTTGGTGTCAGACCGACCACAGTGTCAGAGAGGCCTCCCCGCTCCTCCGTGGACAGAGCATCAGATTAAAGAAAAGATTTACTGAAAAGAAAGGAGCCTTCTAGATATCCCATGATAGGTCCACACGGTTAAAAACAATCTTCTAAGTCTCACTGTGTCATTTTTCATTTTTGACCCGGCTATGCCATGATGATTTTTAAGTCACGGGAACAATAGTAACTCTTCTTCTTCTCTGTCTCTCTGCAGAAGGGATCCGTAACATTGCCATGGACTCCAATTCAATGACGATGCCCATGTCAGACCCCAACCCCTGGGCAACAGCCATGAACAACTTGGGGATGCCTCCAATGGGCATGACTGGACAACCAATTATGCCAGGTACCGTACCGTTTAAACTTTACTACACAAAACGCACTGGCAGATGAAAAGGGGCAGTCGATTGCTTTCACACTGTGAGTAATCGAGTTTGCCCCTTTTTTTTTTTTTTTGTTTTCACATTCAGTACTATAAATATAGGGAGCAGCAGAAAGCATCGTGGTGATGTTTGCAGTAGTTGCACTTTTTTATCTTCTACTAAAAGCTGCAGTACTTAATTTTTTTTTTTTTTTTATTAGCAAAGGTTCCACAGTTATCTTTCAATATGCTGTTATTCAAGTGGTCTGAGAGGAAATAAGAACTCTGCCAATTTCTGTGGTCTCTGCTCTTAGACTGTAGGAAATCTACAGTCTAATGCTGATTTGGGTAATCACAGATGTTTTCAGACTAGAATAGGACTTAAATACATAACTGAGTGTAATTATTATCACCGGTCAGATTCTCTGCTCTTGGAAAAGCATCTTGTCTTGTGTGTCATCTGTGCTTTTTTCAGTCTTGATTTTATCTGAGAGGAGATGTATATTTTTTGGTTTTTTAGCCGTTACCTGGGAACCAGATGCATCTGCTTCAGGGCAAATGTTTCATTTAATCAGGCGAAGCTGTCTAGCCCTGCTATACTTATGACAGTGTATTTTCTGTTAAAGGACATTGAACAGCTGCACTTAAAGCCTCCGTTGATGAGAAAGATCTGTTCCCTGTACTTCTGTCCAGAATTGGTTAGCTTGATTTACCAGCATGCTCAGTGTTCCACTTTTCATTGCTCTGATTGGTTTTACATCTGTCCACTTGTTTCCAGAGGCATTTGGGTGTGCATGCATTAATGACACCCCTTGGAAGTTGAACACTGGAGGACGAGAATTTCCAGACTAATTATCATTTGAGTATTGGTGTAACGATGCCAGGCAAGAGTGCCATAGCATTACAGAAAAGGGTGATAAACAGCAGGTCCACCCAGGTGTTGTTTCCATCACTGTGGAATGGAGTCGATAGTGCAGATAGATACCTGCCAGTGCTACAGAGCCATTTAACCTGGGAATTAATGCTAATTGTACCCTTTACCGCTAAAGACAAAAGCCATTTATTATTCCACTAGCGTTCGTCGTATGCTATTGTTCCTCTTGGTATTTGCCGATGACAGGTTATTTACGAATTCAACTCAACTTGTCATTAGGTATTGGCTTTCTCATTGCCCTGAAATTGTTGTGTGGTTGAAATGGACAATATGCTCACTGAAAAGGAGCAGAAACCACATGTTTATGAGAATTAAAAATCTTTGAGTTGAAGTTATTACAACCCTAAGAAGCACTCTGTAAGCACACCACATTCTGATCTACCACTATAATATTCAGCCTCACCGATCGCTCTCCTATCAATAACATTAGTTTGAGAGGCACCCTCCCACTCTCTCTCCATCTTCGAAGAGTTATTCTGCCCTGTCTTTCTCTCTCCTCAGTAGAAAGCCTTTCCCTAAAGCCTTTTATAAATCACTTCCCACTTCTTGGCTTAAATGCACTTTCGTATTTGAAATATGCCAGGCTTGTGTATGTGTGTCTTTATAGATATATGTGTGTGCATTTGGAGACGAGCAGTCTTGCAAATGTATTCCAGCAGAAATATTAAGGGAGGCACATGCACACACACTCAACAAAAATATAAACGCAACACTTTTGTTTTTGCTCCCATTTTTCATGTGCTTAACTGAAAGATCTGACTCTTTTTCTGTACACAAAAGGCCTATTTCTCACAAATATTGTTCACAAATCTGTCTAAATCTGTGTTAGTGAGCACATCTCCTTTGCCAAGATAATTCATCCACCTCACAGATGTGGCATATCAAGATGCTGATTAGACAGCATGATTATTGCACAGGTGTGCCTTAGGCTGGACACAGTAAAAGGCCACTTTAAAATGGGCAGTTTTATCACACAGCACAATGCCACAGATGTTGCAAGTTTTGAGGGAGCGTGCAATTGGTATGCTGACAGCGGGAATGTCCACCAGAGCTGTTGACCGTGAATTGAATGCTCATTTCTCTACCATAAGCTGTCTTCAAAGGCGTTTCAGAGAATTTGGCAGTACATCCAACCGGCCTCACAACCGCAGACCATGTGTGACCACACCGGACCAGGACTGGCATTTTCACCTCCAAGATCGTCTGAGACCAGCCACCCTGACAGCTGCTGCAACGATCGGTTTGCATAGCTGATGAATTTCTGCACGAACTGTCAGAAACCGTCTCAGGAAGCTCATCTGCATGCTCATCGTCCTCATCGGGGTCTTGACCTGACTGCAGTTCATCGTTGTAACCGACTTGAATGGGTAAATGCTCACATTCAGTGGCGTTTTGCACTTTGGAGAAGTGTTCTCTTCACAGATGAATCCTGGTTTTCACTGTCCAGGGCAGATGGCAGACAGCGTGTATGGCATTGTGTGGGTGAGTGGTTTGCTGATGTCAGCGTTGTGAATCGAATGGCCCGTGGTGGTGGGGTTATGGTATGGGCAGGCGTATGTTATGGACAACTGAACACAGACGCATTTTACTGATGACATTTTGAATGCGCAGAGATACTGTGACCAGATCCTGAGGCCCATTGTTGTGCCATTTATCCACGACCATCACTTCATGTTGCAGAATGATAATGCCTGGCCCCTTGTTTGAAGAATCTGGACACAATTCCTGGAAGCTGAAAACATCCTAGTTCTTCTATGACCAGCATACCCACCAGACATGTCACCGATTGAGCGTGTTTGGGATGTTCTGGATCAGCGTATACGACAGCGCGTTCCAGTTCCTGCCAGTATCCGGAAACTTCGCACAGCCATTGAAGAGGAGTGGACCAACATTCCACAGTCCACAATCAACAACTTGATCAACTCTATGCGACATCAGGAGATTCAAGGGAAACTGAGACTTAATCTAATGCTTGAGACGAAGACTGCCACACATTGTCGCACATATCTGTGGACGTGTGAAAGGATTAAACTTGCCTCTAGATTCTATTTTTGAAGGTTGTTGTTTTTTCCCCTCTCACAGTTAACTTGTCATAGAAGGAATAGCACAGGTGTGACTAATAACTTTAATGATGTGTCTGTACGTGATCCGGCATGCACAACAGCACGGCCTTGAAACTGGCTTGCATAAATGGAACCCAGCAATTAGTCATGTTATTAAGCTGCACCTGTGTTTTGAAGGTCTGCTGTGAGACAGATCAATTAAAGTGCTCTAACGTTTAACAATGCCAGCGTTAGCCTAGAGTCTCACTTAAAACAGATACACGTGCTGTTTTTGGACTTTTAAATGGGATGAAAAACTAGCATAGGCGCATTGGACCGCAATCAATGCGCTAAAGACGGAGGTAACCCTTAACTGGGATAATACAGCAGGAATCAGAAGCAGTTTGGTGTAGGCAGGAAAGAAGCCCAGACTCAGACAGCTGTGTCTCCCCTCATGAATCATCTGGAAAAGCAGCTGGTGCTTCCCTACCTTTCTCATCCTCCTTCCTCTTTTCTCCTCTATCCCCCAGTCTTACTAACTTGCCGGCCTACATTACCCAACATCTCATTCGTGTGTCGTTACAGCTGAGTCAGCCGCTGAAATCCTGAACCAAAGTAAAGCACATGAAGTTCATCTGCTCTTCACACACCCTGAGCTCTTTACACTTCCCTGCACCTAGTCACAGTGAAATGCTCATCTGTGTTAAAACAGTAAAAATATAGCACACTCCGAGTGGTAATTATAATCAATAATGTAAATATAAATGATGTTTTTTGTCTCACAGGAGGAAAAACGTCTCATATTTGAATTTCACAAATGTGCTATGTTTCATCATCTCCTCACCACTAAAATGAATTTTACATAAATTACTCACAGGCCTATATTCCCTTCTGATGCAGATTTAATTCACTTAAGATAAGGGGTTCTAAGCGTTGAGGAGAGATATGCAAGCAGGATGACCACTCTTCTTTGTCGCGCTTCATAATGCACTGTACGTATGAGGAGAAGCTCAGTGTTGGCCACTTATAACATCCTTCAGTGTCATTTAATAAATATTCACCTTTGTGTTAAACACGGGCACAGCTATTTTTAGCTTCTTTCTTTTTTTCTTTTTTTTTTTTCTCTCAGAAGTCACCCCGGTTTTTTTCATGATTTTATTAAAATGAAATCCCTGTGAGCACAAAGCGCCAGGCAAACGCAATCACACCATGTCGCACACAGTGTTGTTCTGTCATACAGCACTTATCACCAGAGCACCCTGTGCCTTTTCAAGTAATCCAGGTGGATTAGATATTGATTCTCCGTCAAGACCAAACATCATCTTTGTCTCCTTTTTGTTTCACCTTTAAACAACAGGAGAGAACCCACTGTCACCCTCTTTGTCCTTTTCCATTGTGTGGGTGCAAGCCTACAATTGGTCACACTTCTGCATGTTTTGGTATAAGCAGGTTTTTTCTTGTTTCGGTCGCAGGCTCGTTCATTAAAAGTGACTGCCTGTGCTCGAGTGCTTTCATTAAACATTAGACTTTGCTGCTGTTTCAGCCACTGTGAGCCAGGAATGTGTTTCTTCACCAATGAGTGTTTTTGCTGCCTCTGGCCAAATGGATTTATCCAGACAGACAGCTGGATAAACAGGCCACTGTGGGCAGACACTCTGTAGTCTCACAGAACCTGCCTCACGTCTGCAATGATGACAGCTTTATTTCTATAGATGAACTCAACAGCAGATGAATATGACAAGTTATTAGCACAAGTTTACATTAGTGAAGTGTTTGGAAAGAGCTGGAGTTTGGATCGCGTCCAGATTCAGCTGCCTCGTCATAGGCTTTATATGGATTTGGTATTTACTGCGTGGTGCAAAAAAGGTTTTGCTGTTCCTGTGTTGCGCAACATCCTCTTCCTTACTCACACTGTCAGATTTTTATTTGTGACTTTGGTCAATGTAGATACAGTTTTCTTGACTTGCAGCCCAGTTTTAGCAGCAGTGTCGAACTCGGTCCAAGGTCCTGAAGACAAAAAAGTTTAAGAGAGAAAAGAGACAGGAAAAAACAGGAGGAGACCCGCCTCTTAAGACAAGCAATTGAAACCATATGACGGAAAATCACAACAACGAAGTATAAGCAAAAATGTTGATTTCCGTACCAGTTCAGCACTGTCCAATAAAACACACCCTAGTAACGACATCACAGTCCAAGACGTCAACTTGATGCGGTACTCGTCAGAAGGAAGTCTCGCTGAAGGATGTTTGTTTTGACAGTCATACTCGGCCTGTTGGTAGAGAAGGGAGCTGAGTCGTTTGAAAGGTGTAGATGGCCCAGGTTTTCAGAACAGCTCGGGGTAGAAGATGAACACTGATTCCTGGAAGCAAATGAGACCCAAAGCACCCGAGGTAGAGAAAACCAGCAGGATGTACAACAAACACTATCGATCAGCAGGCAGGACTGGGCACAGCTGAATTTAAAGATCTCACATAGGCTGGCAGGAGAGGTGGACTCCAGGATATCTCCGGAGGAAGAGGAAATAGTGTAGTATAATGGTATTGCTTTGTTGCCCTTGTAATAACTACAGCTGCAGCCTGCCCACTGTCGATTCTGTTCTTCATTGTTATGATCATAGTCGACATTATGAGTATCTATTATAGTACTTCGGTGTGATTCAGCAGGCAGCGCCAGAGTCGATGTGAGAACTTGACCTACAAGAAGTGACAGAAGAGCAGTTTAAAGTTTGTGCAAAAGAAATCCAGACGAAGCACATTATGTGTTAGAAAACAGTTGCTGAAAACTTGTGAAAAAAGCATTTAGTATGTTACACTGAACTGAGGATTTAGACAAACTCTTGTCTTTCATTTTTGTTTTCAGGATTATTTTGGGCTGAAATCGTGGCTCAATGATGCATCGGAGCCATATTTAACATGACGCCTTCCCCAGTAATGTCTCATTTTTAAAACTAGAGCACAATAGCATCAGTGCTTCTCCATCTTGATCACAGTTGTAGTAATGTATTTTGCTAAGTTGTGTACACCTCATTCCTCACAGCCTCTGAGGAGTGAGGTTAATTCTCAGATAGTTCCATGTTTATCTGAAATCCAATGTCGGACAGGGCATCAATTTTTCAAGTTTTAGTGTTTTTTTTTTTACTTGATTGGGTGTGGTTTCAACACCTTCAGTGGATGTTCCTCTGGCTTTTTCTGTGAAAATTTTGAAACCTATTTTTATTGACATAGTATTTTCTAAATCTCTAAAATTTGACAGGGTGACAAACTCAGAACTCATGTTTATTTATGCTTCACAACTTAAAACCAGAAAATCCCAAAAAGCTTGACAGGTTCATTAGATGGAACATAAATAAAGGCCTGTAGTTTTGGAATAGTTAAAATACTGTACTTAAATCGGTGGTGTTTTTTGATTCTGCTGAATGATCCATGGTTTAAATATAGAATATTCTGTTTTTAGGTAGCTGGACTTATTAATATATGATGTAACAGTAGTACATGAATCACTTCTGCTGATGACTAGTCAGAAACCACAAAGCCAATCAAAATGGCATTTTGTCATACGAAATGTGTCTCATGTCATGAATCTGACAGGTATAATTCATTGTATGATTATTAGTGTGACTTAAACCCAATAAGTAAAATCACAGATACAGTGTGAATTGTGAGAACAAGGCAGGGATGGAAAAAGTAACAGAAGGAATCAACATCTGGTTTCAACATCTTTGACATCTGACGGACGGGGAGAGTATTTCCTATTCCAGAAGCGTTCTCCATGTATTTCCCCAACCTTCATCAGCGTTCTCTCTAGTACGTCCAGACTCTAAGTAAAACCAGATGGAGGGCTATAGAATTCTCCTCTATAGTTTCCTTAAAATACTGACCTCCCAAGAAGGTTTTTATAACCCAGTACATTTGACAGAATGGATATAAACACTGTTATGCTACATGTAGCTGTGTATTATTTATATATTCAAGCAGTTTGATTGCAAGTTTCCAGAGTTTTTGGCATTAATCCCTTAAAATGAATGCATCTTCTGTGTTCTATAGCATCCAGACACGAACATGGGTTACAAGACGTTTTATGTGGGTTGCCAAATAAATGAAAAAACCTTGATCTAGAAGTATGTGTTTGACAGATCTGAATGTTGGTACCGTCATCTGCATAGAGGCTGATTTTATGATGCATGTTTTCGGTCCTAACGCCTTTGATGAGTGTATTTTGTCAGATAGCAGCGGCTAGTGGTTCAGTGAAAGTAGTGAATAAAAGAAGGTGAGAGTGGGCACCCTTGTCTGGTCCCTCTATGCACAGTGAAGCTTTGTGAAGTCAGTCCATTGGTGATGATTGTGACTGACAGTGAGGTGTACAATAGTTTGGCCCAACTAATGGATGAGTCCCCAACTCCAAACCACTCTAATGTACGAAAACAGGAATTTCCAGTTGACTCTGCCAAATGCTTTCTCAGCATCTAACGTAACAATTATTGCGCTATTTTTTTTGTGCTGTGGAGTGATACATAATATTAAATAGTCTGCGGGTTTTACTGGAGGCCAGTCTCCCTTTAACAAAGCTGGTTTGATCCGGACAAATTATGGATGGTATAAGCTTTTGCTAAAAATTTGACAATGATTTTTGTATCTACATTGATTAGTGAAATTGGTCGGTAACTCGATGGTAAAATCTGCTCCTTATTGGGTTTCTGTAGTAGTGAAATTGTTGATGTGTTTGAGGATGCCGGAAGTCTGGAATCCTGTTTAGATTCGTTTATCATTCGAATGAAGAGTGGAGCTATAAATGACCAGAAATGTTTATGGAACTCTGCAGGGAAGCCATCTGGGCCGGGTGCTTTGTTGTTCGACATTGATTTGAGAGCAGTGTGGAGTTCATCTTGGTATTGAGTGTAATATGAAAAACAAGCATTAATTCTGAAAAAAAAAGTTAGAGCCTATTAAGTGTAAGCTTAAACACATAAAACAAAGCTGTGATTTATCAAACTTACCTGTATATGTCTTCAAAACTGCAGATTTATCTATTCAAGGTTATATAATTTTGTAGAAAATGGTCGGGTACATTCATTTACGCACAAATTATCCTTTCGTTTTATAAATGAGGCCTATTTTAAGAAGTGGGTCTGCAGAAAACTTTGCGTTGTTTTAAACCTTACTCCATCTCTAAATATCGTGAGACACCTCAGATTTATCTTTCATAAAGAAAAATATAACACCTCATTTTTTGATAAGGTCTGCTATAAATTGCAGTACTGCTTTTGTTTTCGTGTGACCTTGAAAGTTAATGTTCTTTCGCCTCACCTGTAACTGCACAACAGGCCTGCAAACATCAGGAATAGGCATCTCTAATAATAATAGATGCATGTTTTCACTGGAATAATGGATGCGATTTCCCTGTTTGGTTTGTCATAGTTGAGCCTCGTCTTAGGTCGAAGGTACTTACAGAACAAAGATGTGTGGAAGTAGCAAAAGATGCCACAAGGACACGTAAACACACTCACTCACATAATCACCACACGAGCACAAAGGAAGGAATTTATCTTTTCTTACATATTTATTTGCAGATTTATTAGAATTAATAGAGTTGCTCTCACTTGTACTTTTGCATTCAGATACATTTTAACACCCTGGAGAATAGATGAGCACACTCCAGGGACAGAAAACTATTCCCTGAGTAAACAACCATTCCTTTGTCTGATTCATCCCACTCATCCTCGTCCCTTATCCTCAGCTGCCACAAACCCCCCACAACCACTGTACGCCTCTACAAATACACACGGAAATCCAAAACAGTAGTGGAATATATTAAAACGCAATGCAATACCTCATAACTTATCATCTAAACGGCGCTCTTCCCATGAATTTAAAGTACACAAGGCCCGACAGATATGAATCGGGGTCTTCTTATTCTCGCATTTTAGCTCACCTGGATTAACATCAGGAAATGCATTAGATGACACTCACCCCCGTCGCCGTGAGCACTTTCCAATCCTGTGGCTGAATGCCGTGTCCCTTTCTGCTGACTGCTCAGGAGCTGCACTGGTAAGATGCCAGAAGTTTTTTGGCTTCATGTAGGCGGACAGAGCGAAGAGGCAAAGACTCTGTTCGTCCGGATATATTGTAAGACTGAAAAAATAGAGCATTAGTTATAGGGCTACTGAAATGGGACTTTCTGACAGTTATTCCTATCCGTGGCAGATTTATGATATTGTTGGTGCGGTATTGTTAAAAGCTAGATTTGTTATGGAGATTTGGGCATTGAAGTGTCAGATAAAGAAGAGGGATTTTGGAAGGCAACATAAGCAAACAGATTTCTATTTAGATGTAATGGGGGGAAAAAAGAGGAAAGACTAACTTTTCTAAGCAGTTTTTTTATATCCTGCTGAGGAAATGTCCCGTTTAAAAAAAAAAAAAAAAAAAAAAAAAAAAAAAGAGAGGAAATGTTCATATGAAATTGCAAAGAAGGCGACTCTTGGCAGAGATGAAGAGAGGCAGATTTCAGCCACTGGTAGTCTTCCAGGTGGCATGGCTAGCTCGCCTCATTACAGAATATTATCCAGCATGCCTCACAGCAACCGCTTATGTCTCCCTGCAACCCCCACCCTCCGCTGAACGCTAGGAGGGACGTTTACCCTGGAAATCAGAGAGCAGTACAGCCAGGGAGGAGAGAGGAGAGACAGATTAATAGCCAGGAGCTTAACACAATCAAATGTCAGTTTTTTTTTTTTCTTCGTTTTTTTTTTTTTTTTTTATATATTCTCTCTGCACCTCCTGATGGATGTGCGGCTTAAAATCTAATTATTTTGTACGAACCTCCGGGATACGCTTTGTTTAACAATCCGAAAGACATGACCGGAAAGGGGGAAAGTTAGTTTCACGCAGGGAAGATGTTCCTTAGTTTGTGAACATGACAGAGAATAAAAGCTCATAGACAGATGGACTAAACACATTCAGACAGATGTGTGACCATATGTGGGTGGACTCGTCCCCCTGTTCCTTTTTTATTGTTTTTTTCTTCAAGGGGACCTCTGTGCTGCCTCCTGGGCTAAATAGTCTCACTCCCCTTTTCTCTTATTCACTGGGTATTATCTTATAAATAAACAGTGTCGTTATTGCGCAGCTTATTTTGTATAGTTAACGTCCTGCAAAGGGGAAAATTATAAATCAGTGCCTAATTATTGCAGCAAATAAATGCATTATAAATATAAAAGTTGGTCTCGAGTCCATTTATAAGTGGAATTGTCCCTACCTATTTGCTGCCTAGGGGTTTTTTAATTCACCAATAACACACAGGTCTTTTATTAGGTACATGATGTCTACTTCAACAGTATTACAACCAAACTATGAGAAACTGACCTTGAGCCTGCAGTGGCATGGCATAATTGACTTTCATTTTCTCACAAGTGCTGTCGCAAAATATGTGTATAAATCCTATGTTATGAGCTGAATGTATTTAAGGCTAGCTATCCCCCCCCCCCCCCCCCCCCCCCCCCCAAGGACATTCTCTGGTCATTCATGGTTATATGAGTTCAATTAGACAAAAACTACTTCACTGACGCAAGGCTGTGATGCGCCGAGGACAGACGAGCAGACACAAAAAAGTTAACTGAGTTAAGTGTTCATCGCTTTTTCCGTCTGAAAGGATAAAAACACGGGTCATTCTGTAATACGCAGTTTAATGATACTGCAGCACGAAAAAGAAAAACGTATTATTTGCCTTGTTGGAGGTCTGGACTCTCTTAGTGCCCTTGTAGTGTTAAGTGTGATAATAGCAGTATTCAGTGTTGTACAGCTGAAAAGGAAACAAGTAGTGGAAGGCTGCTCAGAGGATGCTGTAAGGTTAAATAAAGCACGTGTTATCAAGATGGCCAGATGAGGCATTGACATTCTTGTAACAGTAGTAGTATTATTATTTAGAGGAGCTCTCAGACTGCCTGTCATTTAGCTTTTTGTGAATGTGTAGAAAAACTCAGGGCCCAACAGCAGCGACTGCTTTTTACTTTCCTGGCACCTTCAGTCATCAGGCTACAAATGTAATTTCAGAATAATTTTAAAATCGTATTGATCTCCTCTAATGTTACCGTTGGCCTCGGGCCTAGTAGGGGTTTTTTTTTTTGTTTGTTTTTTTGTCTGTTGTTTGTTAGTTTCTTTGACATGCAAAAATGACCCCAGTCACCCTTACACCCAGAGCTTTTGTTACATTGTTTGCACCTTGTTGAACTGATCTATCAAAAGTGCAGCCTTTCAGTGATTTATTCTACAGTGCGTGTCAAAGTTAATGGCCTTTGTTGTTACTGTAAATTGGTTCTTTTCACATCTCTGCATAAAAAAATATCATGCAGGGTGGGAGAAACTGTATGTTTTTTTGACAGTAATACCAAACACAAAGTAAAACACAACTATTGCTTTGTAAATGAAAATTCTCCAGTGACTGAAGTTGAAGCAACACCCATATGATATGAAACCCCTTTGAAAATTGCTTTAATGCATACAGCACATGCGACGTATTCCATCAGAGTGATGTGTATGTTCATGTGCATATGCAATTTACTGAGTGTCACCGAAGCAGGAAGGAAATAATATACATGTCCTCGGGCTGTGTTGTCAAAAATGCAGATGAGGGGACTCTGGAGCAGCTGGAAATCCCTGGGAAGAAATAAATTCTTATTACACACAGCTCCACTACATGCCACCTTCAGGTCGTCAGCTCTTACTGGGTAAAAGCATACACACGAATACATGCACACACACTTACTGTAATACACACTCCAGAGGGAACATGAGCAGCACTGCCATGAAATTACACCACCTTTGCCCGACGTAACCAAATCTTTTCTCCATGTGTTTGCTTTGCACTAGTGTGAGACACACGGACTCACTAATTACTTCTGGAGCAGCAAATATTTGCATCGACATAAATAAATTGGTCTGTTTGTCGAACTATACCTTTTGTTTACTTCTCAAGGATCATCTCCTACACCTAACTGCAAAGTGTGTTCAGATTGGCAACAATGTCACCCTCTAATCTTCCATCAATCTGTCACTGTTTTTCCTCCTACTATCATCTTTGTTTTCTCCACCTTCACTGTGTAAGAAAAGTCCTTCATTGTCTGGCAGCTCGGGTCCTTCTCATCATCCATTTCTCTTATCAGATGAGACACTGTTGGTCATCAATAGGCAAAAAATATATATATATCACACTGGTTGCTATCAGTTCTCATCACTTGTCTTCTGTCTTCAGTTCAGTCCTTCTGTGATTACTCTGATGTATTTGTTACTGCCTCTCACTCCAGGGAGCCATTTGTCATCTTCTAATGCACTCATTGCTTTATTCTCCTTCACTGTGTGTTATTTAATTTCTCTGTCGTAGTAGATTTAGATCAATCTTCTGTAATAATTGTGCCCCAAAAATCAAGTTTTGGGGATATAATGCTTTTACCTCGAATGCCACTGCCGGATCCACTGCTGCTGGATCTGCCGCCGCCAGATGTTCATTCATGTTAACGCCATTACTAGGACAGATTTGGTTGGATTTCTTCTCGCTTGATAACCAACATAGTGGACCCCTGGTAGAAGAATCCTATCGTTTTCAGCTTCTCGATGAGTATTAGAAGTCATCCAAATTGGGGCGCTTTAGTTGAAAATCAGTTTTTTGGACATAAATCAAGCAATAAAAGACTGATTGAGATTGAAATTTGGTTCCTCTTGATCATCTTACAAATATCCATCCAGAGTTCATATAATGTTATTTTCATCCACTGGGTGGAGTTTTGTGGGAGAAAATTGGCTCTCTGACGATTATTCTGCCACTATCAGGTCACTGTAGCTCAAATTGAGTTCATATCAATTGTCTAACAATTATTGTGGATAGATTTATATATACCAGAGGACTGGGGGAATTTTGGGGATATACCCTTGCTGTCGGCCCCCTACAGTGTAAGCTTTGTTTCTTTTTGGCTTAATAGGGTATAGTCCATCTTAAATACAGTGTTCTTACGATATTTTTCCTTTACTGCGTCCATTTAATGATATTTTAGACCAGATTTGAGGTTTTTTGTTTGTTTGAATTAACCAAAAGGCTGTTTTTCCATCCGTTGTCCTTGAAATAAATAGCATAGGGGTTTTCAGTTATTTTCCACGTTTTTCACAATAACTGTTGTTTGTCAGGGAGAAAAAGCAGGTCATGTTTTATGGTCTTTTCCATCATACATTTTGCAGCTTCTCCATGTGTCTGCAAAATGTGACCATACACTGAAACCATTATAAGGCCTAGATACATCACCCAACAAAGCCAAATTAATTGTGAAGAGCATCTAAACTAAATAAATTGAGCTAATGACTGCGATCGGTCTCCAGTGGACACCTTTATCATGTTGAATTTTTTCCTTGTGTCTGTCTAGTTTTGCTTTTCCATTATTTTCCTTTTCCTTTTTTTTTTTTTTTTTTTTTTGTTTTGGATGAATTACCCACCGCCCATGCATGGAATAAATGCTGAAACATGGACCTCGGCCTTCTAAAAACCTAAAGAAAATACTCACTGATGGAACCAAAGTCATAAATTTACTAGTAAAAGAAAACAAAACCAAAGTTGGAAGCCAAATAAGTTAGGTCATGAGTAATAATGTACTGTTTATTTTGGTTTATTTTGCAGTTATGACTGACCTATTGCACATCATCCTGCTATTTGCTAAAGATTTCTATATAAAACTCAGTATTAGAATTAGGGCTGTGCAATTAATCGAAATTCAATTACGATTTCGATTATTACACGCAACGATTACAAAAATTATGTAATCGAGAAAAAACGATTATTAATTTTGAGTTGTTTAATTCACGCGCACGCAAGCTACCATGAGCTGCTCTGCCCCGCCCCCCTCTAAGCTACTGCTACCTGCTAGCCGACAGGTCCACCCTAAGAGGAAAGTTGTACCTAGCGGTCTGGAAAAATAGCAGGAGAATCGCAGCAGAAGTGCTTGGTAAACAAAAAAGGCAAGTCAAATTCAATTGTATGGAATCACTTTGGGTTTGATGAAGAGCAAAAACCCATTACGTGCAAAAAGTGTTTCGTAGTTGTGTCCGCACCGACCGGTAACACAGCAAACCTTTTTAACCATCTAAAGTTTAACCACCGTGACCTTTATCATAATCTTATGAAAAACTAAAACACATAAAAAAAACTCTGTCTACAACTTCGTCCGCAATGCAATCTTCAGTCTCCGAATCTCTTTACGCTGCAACTCCTGTATTAACCTAACCCTAACCTGTATAACCCTAACGTACGTATTCTAGATGGCTGATGTATACAGAAGACCTTAACTGAAACCTCACGGCACGCCACTGAATTTACTATGTTTCATACTACACTGAACATACTTGAATTTATAATTTGCACTTTACGTGAGTTTTTTTTATTGCTCCAGTTCTATGGCAAGTCTAGAGCAGTTTAATTCCAGTGCACTATTTGTTTACAAAAGGAAACATACTTGAATTTACAGTATACTTATTTGCATTCAAAGATTTTTGTGTTTCGTACAAAAGTGAACATACTTTGTTTTAATGGTTAAAAGCTTTATTTATATTTAAAGAGTATATCTTACATTGTTTTGCAAGAAAAAAATAAACAACTTTAAGGTTAACAAATAATCGTTTTTAATAATCGTGATTTCAATTATTGCTAAAATAATCGTGATTTTTTTTTTTTCTATAATCGAGCAGCCCTAATTACAATGATTTCCTTGTTTCAGCTAAATTCTAACAAGCAGCAGAAAATGGATGTATGGCATATATGTATTTATGACAGTGATTGTCCATTATTACAAAAAGGTGTGACAGTGTTATCATTGGATTATCAGAATTGAGAATTCCCCAAAGCTTTGTAATTGATGCATTTTTTAATTTTTTTGTAATATTTCTCCTAATTATTGTATTTTTATGGATGTAACTTTTACTTTGATGCAGTTGACAAATATTACCTTCTGTAAAATTCTTGTTTATTGACTGATGATGATGTTATCTGTCCGGTATATTAATACGTCTGGGTAATTTCTAGTGAAGGATTTGTTTTGCGAGCGGTGTCCCTGCATGCACATGTGTATTTTATTACACTCACCCTGCGGCATAATTGTCAACACCAAATCCTCTGCAGGTGATGTTAAAGCACATACTGGAGGGCAGCATCATTTCCATTTCAAACAGCCCCATACTGATGTGTGCACGCACATGAAAGCACATGTAGCCATGGATGCATATGTTTGTGTGTGTGTGTGTGTGTGTGTGTGTGTGTGTGTGTGTGTGTGTTGGTCTGCATATGTTTTCCGAGTAGAAATCAATACTGTAAATAAAAGCTACTGTTATGTTGCCAGCTGTGTGCATTATCTGTACACAGCCATCGCTCAAACAGTGGGATTGACGGGGAGAATAATTCAGTAAAAACTTCTTCAAATATGCATGTTGTTTACGAGATGATTTATTCATGAACGGATGAGTGTTTCTATTATGTGTAGGCTGCTTGGGTGTCACTGGAGTTGACAGAAGAATCAGTCAGAGAGCAAGTACACGAAGTGAGGGGGAAAAAAAAACAAAAACCTTAAACATTTAGTGTGGCCTGCACTGATACGACAACAAAGATTTGCTGTTCTTTTTTTTTTTTTTTTTTTTTTTCAGGTACTTGCATAGGTGTTATTTTATTCCCATTTGGAGGCTGTAGTGTGATCTCTTTCATTTTTTCTTTCCTGTTTCTAGATTTTGATCCTAACCTTGGTATGATTCCTGGAATTACACCCATGAACCCAATGATTCCCGGCTTGGGTATGGTACCCGCACCCCTCTCGCAGGACATACCCGTCATCAAAGAGATCATCCACTGCAAGAGCTGCACACTGTTCCCCCCCAACCCCAGTAAGTCATGATGTTATTGCCAATGTTCCACTGTGGATGCTTTTTTTTTTTTTTTTTTTTTTTAAACTCGTGTCTTATTCAATATTTCCAACAATGTTCAAACAAAGAGAAAATCTATACTTTTATCCAGTGAAATGGCAGGTTGCATTCAGTTGTCTGTCATCATATCCCCCACATAGGGTGAATACAGGAAAGAAGCACTAATACTGCAGTGTTTTGGCCACATTACATCTTTTTTTAATGTGCATGTTATATTGGAGCATAGTAATCATATACAGAGGTAATAGTCTGTTACAGTGTGCCATCAGTGGTTCAGGTTGGCCACCAAGTTAATGTGAGCGATAATATCCTGTTAATGGCTTACTTACCTTCAGACAAATCCTGTTAGGTCAGTCTTTAACCCATAAAGACCCAGTGCTACTTTTGTGGCAGCTCCCAAATGAATTTCTCTCTATTTTTAACCTTTCTTAAGTGATTTATCTTCATTTATTGTAATATTACGCTCTGTCTTTTGCATTTTTCAGTCAAAATCAGGTGTTTTCCTATATTTAAGTCACTGAACATGTAGATGTTCATAAAAGCACAGATTGAAACTTGGGGGTTATTATATCAAAAACAGAAGACTTTTTCAGTTAATTCTGTCATTAACTGAACATAAACCAAGTGTCTCAATCCACTGTCATTTATCAAACTCCATGGGTTTTACTGGTGAATCACTGTTGTAGAAGATGACAGTGTTTCCACATTCACTACGGAGCTTCTGAACGTCCAAATGGGTCATATCTGATGACCATGAAACTGTATTTTACACCAATTATTTACATGTATTGATAGGATTAGTGGATGAACAGATATTAAACAGTTTACATTAGGTGGATGTTTGGATTTTTATGGGTTAATGTACATGTATTTTTGTTTGTATTTTTTCATACCTTGCAGATGCATTATGGAAGACTAGCACATACTCATTTGTCTTGTTTTGTGCTTGGAGTCAGTTGTTTAAGTCGAGCTGATGCTAGTACTAAGCCAGTAATAGTCTGCATTATCTGTATTTGTGGTAACAGCTGCAATATAGTGATTTCAGTGGCAAGGCTACGGGTCACATTTTCTTTCAGAATCATTAAATTTGTTCTTGAGTTTTTCATTGCCTCTCTTTTACTCCTTTAGTGCTACAACAGTGTGCGACGCCAGTTACTGTTAGCTTAGAAAAGCAGCTAAAGCCTGGCACACACTGTACAGACAAAAGGTGACAAAAGACTGTCTTTAGTCTAAAATGCAACGGTCCTTCATCACACAGTGAGGGAGCTTCACAGATGGTTGTTCTTGTCTCGCAACCAAGGAAAAAACTCAACAGTGTCAGAAATTTAGGATGTCCATTTCACAGCGTGACTGCTACTACAGCCTGTGTCTACTTCACAACCAGAAGGAATTTAGCTTCAAATGACACACTGATCAACGCATCCTCCCCCCCCCCCCTCCCCCCAGCCTTTTTTTTTTTTTTTTTCAAATTTATCACGTTTTCTTTTTGTTTTGGGCATTTTGCCTGTATTAGTGATGGCAAATATGGGAGAAAGGGGGGATAACATGCAGCAAAGGATCTGTACTGGAAAGCTGGATCAGTGCTGCAAGATCTCAGCTTATGTACATTCTACCAGATGTCAAACGGGACACCTCAGATTTAATAGTATGTACAAGTGGTGCATAAACAGCACTTATGTAATGGTGTGATCATTAGCTTGGCTGTGTGTTGTTTACAAATATTGTGGTGCTGATAATTATGGTACATATTGCATAAGTAATTAAATGAAATAAGTATATAAATTACATATTGTATTGTATTTAATTTCTACGTCTAGGAGATTTGGGGTTGTTTTCACACTGGGTATCCAGATCCGTGCCATACCTGGATATGCTCACACCTTTCCCGCAGAGGTTGCATTCACAAGCACATACTGCAGCCCGTGCCTGAGTATGAGTGGATGTTACAGGACTGAAACAGTCGGTGGCGGTGTGGAAGGAATTCTGTCGTTATCCAACAAACGTGGAAGTCAGAAGAAGACAAACCTTTACGTCATCAATCGAGCGACTGTTCTGTTCATTTGTCTACAATGGCGGCAATACTTTTCTATCTGTTAGCCTGTTTGAGGCAAAGAGAAGAAGAGCGACCTTCGTTGTTCGTGATATATCACCGAGCTGTTCGGTTGATAAGGTGAGCCCATGCTGCGTGAATCTGAGGCTTTTTCCGGAGACAACAGGAGCACTGTCTGTGGTCTCATGGTGATTGCGTCACTTCCGGTCTCGGGTACAGTTGCTTTCACACGGCAACGTACCATACTGGAATCCACGCACCCCAGGACTACCTTCTCAGCTGTACTTGGGTACGGTACTCACACATAGAACGTTTGCATTCACATTGATAAAATTAAGTGGACTTTGGGGTCCAACGAACTTGGATACGGACTCAGATACCCAGTGTGAAAACTCCTCAAGTGTAAAGTAGTAAAGCTAGTCATACTGAGTAAATGTAGATCTTGTATGTCTTATATAAATATCTTGTAACTTGAGATGCAAGAAAAAAGTGTGAAAGTGGAATCTGTTTATGACAGGCAGCATTCTTATGTTTTTGGATGATTCAACGTTTTTGGTCAAAAAGACAAGCTCCTAAGTTTAATTCAGACTTTAATGGAAACATAAGTCAGCAGTAGAAGGGTAAAGAGATAATGCCTCGTGTTGTTCTAGTCATTGTTTCTTTCTTCTTTTTGCCCAACAATTAACCTCATTCATTCTATCAGAAATTCTGGAAACATCTCAGATCTAATAGATTTGTATTGTCTGACTAGAATGTTGCAGAAACTGTTGTTTATATTTATTTCACCTCCACCCTCCAATTACCCAGAGTTAGAAGAGAATTAGTAGGGGGTCCTTTTGATTGATCCCACCTTCACTTTTTAGAATTCCTCCTCCAGAAAAGTTTCTGCCTAGGGACTTTTTTTTTTCTCCAAAGAAGTCTAATATGTCATGTTCAAGGTGTAATAAAACAAAAGCGTCTCACTACAGATCCATTTGGGAGTTTACAAGTCTTCACAAAATAAAACAGACACTTTTGCATTCTCTTAGGCAAATCTCTTTTTTTCAACTACACTTATAAAGCTGTTTTTAAGATATCCTGTATTGTTTGCTTTCTCGCTCACTGCAGCTGAAACTGACACAATGTGATGTTTCCAGAAAAGATGATTAAAGGTTTAACTTCACCTGAAAATGTCTTTCTAGTTAGTCCTCAGGATAAAATAGGGAAACAAACTATGTGCTCTGTACAAGGGCACATAAACACCCTGAGGCTGTAAAAAAAACAAAACAAAAAAAAAACCCTAACAAAACAACACAAACGCTCAGGTACCCATGAAACAAATGGAAATTACTGCAGTTACCATGTGTAGTGTTTTTAATGTAAATGAAAAAATCAACGCCTTTTATAAGATGTATATTCAAATCAGAAGCAGTTTCTGATGTGATGATGAAAAATAAATTAGATGCAGTTTAGTTTCTTGTTCACATATCGTTAACTGTGAGTGTATGTCAATTCCCATCGCTTCTTATCTTCTCCTCGTCTGTCACCTATTTAGGTGTCATAAAGGGCACTTTACATCCCATGATTCGAGTCTCCTGATAGGAAGAATTGTCACAAAACACTGTTAAACCTATTTCGGCATGGAGAATGCCACTGTTTGACATGCATTCGGGTTCATTAGGTGGGAATTTAGCCATCAGTTTTTTGTATTTGTGGTATTCTCTATTTTTTATTCTGTTTATTTAAGTAGTGTATGCCCTTTTTCTCTTAATTGGTAAAAATAATAGTAATTTTACAGTGTTTCATCTACCCCTGCATCCTAGGCGCATAAAATTAGAAAAGGACGCCGAAGTGAGCAAATGAGTCCTAGGGGATGCAAAGATAAAACAAAATTTACAATCGTTTTTTTCCCCATAAGCGGTCAATAAAAATGTTTGTTAGCATTTTCCTTTGAGCCAGCTATTTAGTACACGCTTAGTCATACGGTCCGTGCATAACTCCGTCCCATACATCTCTTTCTCTCTGTTTCGCTCTCTCTCTCAAATTTCACTTGCAGCCTGTGCGTACTTAGTGCACTCCAGGCGCCAATGATAGTGCTAATACTGTCTTGCATTTGTCGAGCGAACACCAGTGAAAAGATGCCTTTGAAATAAACCGTAGAACGACTAAGGCCATCGTTTGATAAGGATCTTCCCGGCTCAGGCTGTTCAACTACCAGTGAAATGTTCTGTTTTGTCAGCCACGGATCTTGTGCTCGTAATAACCTCTTCCCGGCCCCCATTGCTTCATCAACGACATTGAGCCTATTTTGAAATTGCCGTTCTTTAAGGATATTTACATTTATTCATATAACAGTTCAGAAAAATATGTTTGTGTTTCATTTTCTGTTTATGTGTGCACAATGGTGTATTTGTGAATGATTTGAAATGGAAAACGAAGATGATGAAACAAACAACATACTTTTTAAAACTGAAGTTTTATTTTGGGACTCAATGGTATAGCGGTGGGACTCAACAATCAATCAGAAGGACTCAGTCTTTTTTGGTGAGCTGAGTCCCAGGACTCAGTCATACCAATTTGTCGATGAAACACTGTTGTATATCTCGGGCTCTTTGTCAAAAAAGAGCAATGACAGTATAAAAAAATTTAATGGAACAAATCCACTGGAAACCACTTATAGTGGCTAATATCTATCCAACTGATTATACGTAGATCATTATTACAATCAAACTTTGGTTGTATGCATTGTTGTTTTTTTCTTTTTCCTATATTGAATGCTGGGTAGCTTAAATTGTTATGTAGGACAGGCATTAATATAAGCATTCTGCTGCTGCCTGTGCCTTTTCAGTCACTAACCTGTTGGTAATGTTTGTAGTGTTGACACTGGTTGTATGCAATGACTGAATAAAGAATTTCATCATCATCAAACTTAAATCTGTCACCTGTCAGTAATATCAGTTTTATATTAGTAATACTAGTAATTGTAATAAATGAGCTTATTTGTGAGCTACTGGTAGTTTTGGTCTTTGTGGATACATTGATACTTGTTATACTGACTCCCATGATGTACAACATGTGTACTAGTGAGAAATACACCTGAAATTATTTCCATTTATAGTCACAGTTCAAATGCTGTGACGTGAGCTTCCCCATTTAGTTTATCGAGTACAGCATTTTCCCCCTATAAATCCCTCAAACCGGTCTATGGAGACTCGAAATTGTTTTCACCTATAATCATCGACCATTCATCTGCATTTTCCCTCAACAAAGGCTCGCTAAAGGGGCATTAAATAACCGAGCATTATCAGTGCACTGCTTCAACCGCAGGTACTTTTCCCTTTCACATTTGTCTTTTGTGCCCGTCTCTGGGAGCCTTGACTTCTCATTGTTTGAATAGACAACACAGGGAAGCCCGAGGAGCACCACATTTCACTGCTGCATCTCTTTGGCAGTTTGGCTTAAGCTAAGAGGCGATCACATTTTATTTATTTATTAATTTTTTCATGGAGAGAACAATTCTTTTTCCTGCCAAGACTTAAATATTTACGCCGCACCAGCCTCAGGTTTAAAGAGTTCAGAATGCACACTGTAGGCAGGCTGCTGGATTACCACTGAGTTAAACATCATTCATATGAGAATTATTCTATAAGGATTATTTTATCCATATAAGTGCTTTCCACTATATATGTGCTCTGTATCTTTGGCTCTTGTTAGGTTTGGGTTGTTATAGCCTTAGGCTCATAGCTGAGGGAGTTTGGAGCTGGTGTTGGACCCCAGGTCCTGCATATTGGATGAGTGAAATGCAGAGGACAAACCCCCCCTAGTGTGAGGAGCTTGAACGTTCTAAAAGCTTTAAGAAAAACAACCAGTTATTTTCACTGAGAGAACCCTGATGTCCTGAAAAGAAATCAAAAAACTCAGAGGCTTTGTTTCTGGGGAAATTTTACTGTTTTTCCCTTTGCAAATTATCTTTTCATTCAAAAACTAGTCTCATAATAAGAAAATATATCTTACTTTGTCAAAGTTATTCCAGCCCAAAAAAATCCCAAGAGAAATTAGATTGTTTCCAACTTCTCAATTTTAAAGAAAATGAAGTTTGCTTAAGTCTAACTAACTGTTGTTTGATGCTTGTTCATAAGAAGCACCGCTGGCTTAAACTGGCTGTTTTTTGTTTAATATCACAGTGTTTAAAGACTTTAAAAACACTGCTGTCATGCTATCTGCAGGTTGAGTGGAGTAGGGCACCACTGAGCATGTCATCCCTTCTTTCTCATCTCTCACAATCTGACAACTCTCAACTGTTTCCTGTCAAAATAAGGCAAAATGTGCGAAATAAATACTTTTAAAGAAAAATGAAGCCTGGTGGTTCAAACATCTGATCAGGATTCACCCAGACTCCTCCATGCAGTGTTATTCTGGACACGTCCATCAGCCTCAGACTCCAGCAGAAAGTTAAAAAAAATATGGGAGGGATTATACTGTATATCCCTCTTGGCTTTGAAACATATCTTATGTCAAATGTCAGTGGAAACCTCTTTTGATAAGTAGGAAATTTAATTTAAGGAAGTTAAGCAGCAGAAGCAGAGCAGGCATTTCACACTGAAAACAATGTGATTAAAATTAAGCGCTGCGTGGCAACATGTGTTAAAATCTGCTGTTTTAAAGGGGTAATATTTTGCTAAACCCACTTTTATTGGTCTTGGGTACATTTATTTGTGTATTTGGACCCTAACAGTTCAAAAAATTTGAATTTGAACCCTCCAGGTGCTGCAAAGCAATCTTTATATTCATTTTAGCAAAAATCAAGTGGATTGCTACAACCCGTTTTGATTCCTGCTTAATTTATGTTTTATAACTAGCTACATCACAACATTTGCACATATATGGTCAAGACTGCTGACGAACATTTCTCCGCGTACGACATAATTGTTTATCAGCAGCAGCGGTTGTAGTAAAAACTGAAAATATGTCTAAACTTCGAGCCGATTATTAAAATGTTCAGTTTGTTTTATTAACAAACACCAGTGGCGGAACAGGACACAAAGCACGGTCAACAACCTGGAGGGGGTGGGGCGTGAAGCGGCTCATTTCAGTGCTCAAAATGACCTTTCTGGTGTAATTACTCAGAAATAGGGTTGAAGATGTACCTGTGGAGTTGAATTAATAAAGAATTCAGACCCAAGCATAGCATTTACAGTTTATGTAGACCACAGAGAAATGTTTGAAAATGTATAATTCCATTTAAAAAAGCTAAATATCACTTCTTAAAAAAAAACAGCTGTCACCTCCCAGTAGTCAAGGAATGATGGGAACATTAATAATGGGTGATGTGGCATTACCTAATGATGAATGCAGTCATAAGTACATTTAGATGCTGAAGTGATGCAGGGTGGTGATTGTAGGAGATAACAAAATGTTTTACTGCCGTATTGGTTTTCGGGGCTGAGAAGGGTTGATGCAGTGTTGAAACCAGAGATGCATTATGGATCCGGTGTGTCTGACAGGGAGGAAAGTGAACCAAATATTGGTGCGAGCTGCTTTCAAGCTTGTAGGTAATATCGCAGGGAAAGTGCTGGCATGTATGCAACAAGGATGCATACGGCGTCCATCAGAAGAAGTCATTAGTCTGTAGCTGCACACACTCAACCTGACGCCACGTGCAGCATCCCCTTTTAGTGACCTTTAGCAGAGCTGAGCAGCCATGCACACACACACACCCCCACCCTCATCTGCTTTTATTCGCCTATCTCCTCTGTGTGCATAACCTTAGTGTCTTTGTGCATCTTCATCAACATCCATCTCTTTTCTTTCTTATTCCCTCAACCCTCAGCATTCAGCTTTGTCCCCTCTTTCACCTTCTTTATGCTTTCCCGTCTAAGTCGCATATCTGCATCAAAACAGATTAGCCGACTAAAGACCCAGCGTTCTGCGGTACACAACTGTTTCTTTAAAGTTTTACGCTGAAGAAAAGATTAAATGCAGTTTACCTAAGGGTAACGTAGAGCACTTGATAGTGTTTTAATGTTTATGGGCATTTATGTGAGTCAAATAAGCATTTTTGTTCAATCCAGGAAGTATTGACAACATATCTGTCAAACCCTAAATGAAAATATTTAGCGCATTTCCTTGCAAAAAAGGACAACTGGTCAAAATAACAAAAAATAAAGTGTTTTCATGCCTCAAGTATTGGAAAGAAAAAACATTTCATTTCATTTCATTTTTAAACAGTACCGCAATAAAGTTTCAACTTGTGTTCACAAATCAATATTAAGTCGAAATAACCCTGATTTTGTATCCTGGCTTTCATGTGTCTTGGCATGCTCTCTACCAGTCTTTCACTTCGCCGCTGGGAGATTTATGCTACTCCTGGTGCAAAAGTACACGTCTCTCTGCTTTGTATCTTCCTCTTCATCACGTTCCAAAGGTTTTCATTGAAGTTTACGCCTGGAAATGTAGAGCCAGCACTTGATTTTACCGTTTACCTGACTTCTGATTTACAGATGTATGAGAAATTAAAGGACAAACCTGATGGGAGGGGTCTCTGTCACAATGCCAACGCCCCATTCATGGGACTCGACGGCTCAAAAGTGATGCGAATCATAGTCTGACCTTTACAGACACCAGATTGCAACCCAATTTAAACACCGGTGGGAAATTTTGGACCGATATGATTGGTGGTCATCCCTTCAGGAGAGTTCCCAGCCTTGTAGAATCAATTCCAAGATGCATTGAAGCTGTTCTTCATGGTGTTTTTTTTCCCTTTGTCAGCCATCTGTGGATGAGTTAGGGACTGTCTGGAAAAAAAAAATATTGATTTTATTTTTAAAAATGTGTATATATATCAAATGTCGCTGTGAAAGACCTTAGTAATTGGCCAATCAACAAATCATCAATGGTGGCAAAGTCCAGCTGGTGGAAGGTGTGTAGTGACAGTGTAATGCATTTCTCTGTATGGTTAATGTTCATGTGTTATGTGAATCCACTAAACACATTCACTTGACTCTGTGTAAATGCATTTTGTTTTCTGAAGAGCAGTCTTCAGAGAGTTCAGTCCTCCTCCTTGTAGCAGACCTCGCACTATAAAAGGTGTTTAGCCAGTCTAGGTGATGGATGGTGATGACCTGTGTTAGCGTAGCAGACCAGTGGGTGGCCACATAGACGGTGGACCTCTGGGATAAGGCTAGACTAAGAAATAACACCTACTTTCATGGCCGTTCAAGGTAACATATAAGCAAAAAGAGCCCTGGGCAGCATATTAGTCAATGAATCCAAATTTCTCAAAATACAGTCTGCTTATTTCTTAAGATCTGTAATCTATAATAAGCAAGCGAGTCCACAAAAATTGGGATTTGGTACATAATAGTGGTCAAAAGTGGAACTTAACTTGACTGTTTTTATTTTTATGCTACACTTTAGAAGAAAATATTGCATTTTTTTTGTCAGTTTAGTTACTTTTCAGGTCATAATCTTTCATCTTTTTTCTATTCTGTGAGAACTACTCATCCCAAATGTGTTGATAAACTGAAAGATGATATGTTCTTCCATAGATACAGAAAATTCTCCTCTGTGTTAAGCTAAATAAACTCTGGAATCTGCTTAAAATGCATTGGGTCATGCATTGGTAGTTAAACATTGACTTTCTAGAAATATATGGTTCTGACAGAGCAACGACAGAAACCTACAATTTATTTAACATAATGAACATGATGCAGTGTTGTAGATTAGATAGGACAACTAGTAGTGTATGAAGTACTTCAAATGAGCTCAGCCTTGAACATCTACAGCAGTAAGATACACATAAATGCAGCAGTAAAATGAAAAACATCATATTTAACCGTAAAACTCTGACGGTATATTTTACTACTCAGTGGCTACTTACATACTTTAACTTAAATGCATAATTTTCACTTGTATTGGAGTGTTTTCGCCATGCTAGTAGTACATTACTGCCATCTGTACATATAATTCAGTGCATTTATATAATCCACCATATACTGATTATATTTAGGACATAATGGATACGTAAAATATGAGAACCCTGGATATTCATGTACTTATTTTTCTGCAAAAACTGATACAGGTATTGAAATCTGAAGCCGATCTATAGTGCTTTTTAATTACATTATAATATAAGGTGTTTGTAATATACTACTGTTTGATAAGAGAATGAGCACATGATGCCTTGGCCCTACCTCTGCGTTCTCTTCATAGCCTGCCATCTGATCCCTACCTACATGTATTCGCTGCTGTTTTTGTATTCTGGACTGTGCATCCAGCCTCTCCTTCACTTCTTTTCCACAGACTCTCTTTCTGCATTTTAAAATGATCAGCCTTGAAGTTCCCTTCTTACAATTACTCATAGGGACACACACGTCGAGTTAAAGTTTGGACAAAAAATTGCTTTTTAAACTCTATCTGGCTGAAGCATGCACCTGCATTAAACACTATCCAAAGCTGCTCCTCCATCCTCTCATTTTCTTTTCCCTTAGGTTAATCTGCTTGTTTAATTTACATAAAAAATACAATCACACCGCTCTTAGTCTTCCATATTTTATATATAATTTTCATTGCAATTCAGTCAGAAAGTCATGAGTAGCTCATTTGTTTTTTGTACAGAGTATGTGCGTTTAAAAGCCTCACAGCTGAGTGGGTTTCAGTTGCACAGCAGCTAACAGAAACAAGTAAAATTACCTTAACCTTTCCAGACATTTATTTTCAAATATAATGCTCCATTTGAGCAAAAATAATAGATAATCTCTGACACTGGGAAACAGTTTTATATACATTACAATTGGAAATGTTAGCGCACTGCTGCACTGCACCCTTTCTCCTTTCACTGTCTGCCCATCGTCACCATCACACCATCAGCTAGTCGTGGACTGAAAAGGTCAGTTAATTTGAGACTCTTTGTTGCATCTGCTGACAAAGCTTGTTCTTGCTTTTGAAAGCTTTTTTCCTGCAACACCTATACTTTTTCTGTCTATCTCAACTCAAACTAGTTTAATCCTCCAACTCTGGAGGTCAGGGACTGAACTTCACCCAATATGTTGCTTTAACAGTCACTTAAAAGACGACACAGAGGGTGGGATAAGGTGCGTGTGCGTGCATGCGTGTGTGTGTGTGTGTGTGTGTGTAAAAAGATTAAAAAACACACAAATACAAAAAAAGACTTTGACTACCCCCATGGATTAAAACCACCAAGAGTATTTGAATTTCCACTGACCTGTTTGAGTCGGCGGTTCTTCTGTAAATGTGACACTGACTGAACAACAAGCTCTGACAGCAAAGAGTTTATGAGCTGATACGTTTTCCCAGCCAACTGTGCCTTGAGACTTTTATGTCTTTAGTGTTTGACGTCCCATAACTCTTACTCTTTTTGTAAAATGCATATTTCAGCTATTTTATTTGGTGTTGTATTACTAAAAGGCATTGTAAAATCCTAAACTATGTGTCGTAGCTCTTCCAAATGTGAAGCAGCAACAGCTCAATACCGTCGTCCTCCAGACTGCTGAGCTTTTTAATTTGGCACATTGACTGAGCTCAACCACCCTGCTGAGAAACTGTCTGTATTTAGGATCTTGGTTTTTCTTTCTCCACCCAAACCTTCAGAGAATAGGTGAAGGTTAGAATAAAGATGTAGCATAATATCTAAAGTACTTTTTGTAGCTTTGCTGTGAAAAGACTGTAATATTGTAGCCAATGAACCCTGCTGAACCCAACCTACTTAGTCTTGAAATCCTGATGACTGGTGAATAATAACCAACCATGAGTAACCCTGGTTCCTTTCCGAGTATTGATATGTACAGCGGGCTATGTGCAGTAACACTGATTGCAGAGACTTTTTTTTTTCTAAAGACATCCAGAAATACAGCATCCTCAGCGTTCCACTGATTAGCCGGTTCACTCCTCATAGACCCCACTAATCACATTCATCATGGATGAGAAGCCTGATCTATTGGAGATTAGATCAGTCAACACTCATCTGTGTTGAATAAGTGATTTCTGCAATGCAGGGGACCTTCCACATGAGAGGATTTGCAATCACTTTGTGGCCAAAAGGATTTCATTTTCATGCATGGAATGGTTTGATATTAACATTTGTCTAACAAAAAACGATCTGAACATATTGCTCCAAGTTATCATTATTCATGCATTAATCTTTATCATTTTTTTAGGTCATAAGTTCTGTGTTTTGAATATGATTTAATTGAATTTTGCTGGATTAAGCTGCAGCATAGGTTCGCTTTGATCATATGATATAGACATTTCGTTTTCTGTTTTAAATGTCAATGTGACCTGGCCCTTATTCTTCTCTGCATCAACATTAAATTCAACCTCAGGCCCATCTTATGATGTACTGCTTTTATGTTCCTTAGTTATTTGCTCAAATTTGCATGCTATATCATCATTCAAGCTTACAATACCTATAGGTTTTAGAGGCCTTTAAGAAGGTGGTTTTTGGAGTTTTCCTCAAAAGGTGCTTAATTTTTGTGAATATTTGTCAGCTTTTGTTTGTATGGGTATTGTGTTTTATTCAAATGTAGAATATATTCTTCATTTTAATATGTATGTATGTTTTTATATTTTGATTTGCCTGCTAGGTACGCCAAAATACTATTAAAGCTAAGGCTTTTTTTTATGCTATAGCTGATGGAAACAATGCTGTTAAAATGTAATTGACAGAGAAGTGAATCAGTTGAAGCTTCAAATGCGTAACTACTCATTTTCCTGTCTTTTCAATCATAACTGCATTCAATTTTCTTTTATTCAATATCCATACAAACATAAATATTTCTTTTTGAGAACAAAACAGGACATCAGAGCCTCCCTTTTCAGGTCTGCCAAAATGATTTTCTGCAATGTTTGAATCAAAGCAGCGTGAGCTTGCCATTGGACATACTATTACTTTTCAGACGGCATAATTCATACGGAAAATGTATTCTCAGTGGTTTTTAAGCAGCTGAGTGATCTCCCTAGTGTCAGTATTTCAGCTTTATCAATTCAGCCCGATCTTAATATTTTAAAATTATTTTAACTGTTTTTTTGGTGGTTTTTTGGGGGGTTTTTTGGCTCATACAATGATTCTGTTTCTTCTCATTTGTCTGCTCTCCTTTTCTTTTTCACAGATCTCCCCCCTCCGGCCACCAGAGACCGCCCTCCAGGGTGTAAGACTGTGTTTGTAGGTGGTCTGCCAGAGAACGCGACAGAGCAGCTCATCATGGAGGTCTTCGGACAGTGTGGCGACATCACCGCTATTCGCAAAAGCAAGAAAAACTTCTGCCACATCCGATTCGCCGAGGAATTCACTGTAGACAAGGCACTCTTCTTGTCTGGTAGGCTTTTGCGATTTGTTTGTCGTTAAGTTTTTAGTTAAGGATTAGAGAAAGTTGGTCCACACAATAAAGCTGGGCACAGCCTGTTAAAAAGCACAAGAAGAAGAAGAGGAGGTGGTCTGTTCTGAGCTACTGCAACATGGAAATGCATATATAAACAACCCACACTGAAGTAACAAAAACACAACCATCCCTATTTTCCAGTAAATATACACTAATTATTTCTATTGTTTTGTTTATTAATCTTTATTTAACTAGGAAAAAAATTACCGTACTTTCCCGTCTATAAGCCACTACTTTTTCCCACACACTGTGAACCTGCGGCTCTAAAATAATGCGGCTAATTTATGTTTTCTGAGCTAACGATCGATCCAGCTGACAAAGAAGGAAATAGAGCTGCTGTACGTAAGCTTGGCATCAGTGAAGCGATGGTGAGACGTTGGAGACTGGGTGAGTGCGGCTTGTGGTCAGATGCGGCTTATAGTCCGGAAAGTATGGTACGTTTGAGGTTAAAAATTGCTTTTGCTAGAATGTCCTGGCCAAGACAGATCTTACAGAAAATAGAAATTTCATCCATACATCCGCACTAATAACATACATAAAAGACAAGTAAACACCATACATAAAATACCATAATAAAAACATACATGTAATATAAACGTGACTCTAAGTATAACATTTATGTCGTGCGATTAGATCCTCCCTTGGATTCCCTCCACTTTCTGATCCACTGAAAGTTTCAAAGTGCTCATGGGTAATGATTATTTTAGTGAATTTATTGTAGATGAATCGCCAGTAAGATAGATTTAATGCACAGCAAGAATACAGTGGCAGAAAAGTATATACATCCTTTGAAATGTCCAGTCTTTCTACATGAATTGGCCATAAAATGTGACCTGATCTGTAGACACACACTATGTTCTTAACCTAATACCACACAAACAGTTTTAACAACATTGTATTTCGCTGTTCCTGTGACTTGCAGATGATGCAGATCAGATCTCATTTTATGACCAATTCATGTAGAAAACTATGAATTTTCAAAGGGTTCGCCCAGTTTTTACCCCTTAGCTAACTTCTGGCCGAAGGGGTATTGTAATTGTTTTGTCGTCCATCCGTCTGTCCATTCAATGACATAATTACATTATCTGAAGAATGCATTGAGATATCTGCACCAAATTTACACTGTGGATGAATTCCCCCCCCCCCCTTTGTTTAATGAATAAAGAAATAACGTCAACAACAACAACAGCAACAATCCTGGCAGAAAAATACAAATCCACACATGCAGAAAACACATACCCAAAAGTAATTACCATAAAATTGAGGGTTTTGTAAATAAGTAGAAATAGTAAATAATACAACTAAATAAATGAAATAAAATAAAATAAAAATGACAGTACTGTGGATGCATCTTGGCATGGAGCAGAAGCCTATTGAACATAGGTGACCTTGACCCATTTTTCCAAAGTCAAATGGCCTTGTACCTTATACAGTTATAATATCTGAGTACTTTCAAATATAAATATGTATGTAATAAGTTTTGCACAAAGACAATCTAATCTAAATTATAGGGCAGTAACTTTCAATAGAACCTTACACTATACTTGGTGGAGGGGTATTAAAAGTGCACATCACGTTTTGTTTCTTGCTACTGCAGGTGGAGTTTTGTGTTACTAAAGTCACGTAGGGCACTAACAGTGATATAGTTTCTCTACAGCCTGATAGAGGCTCAGATAACCAAAAAATGAAAAGACCACTGAGTTAAAAAAGCATTTGTTTGTGACACCACCTGATGGTTCATCTTATCCTTATTTTTACTGCAGCTACTGGAGTTCAGATCTATTACATCTCTCAGTACAAACTGCTGACTATATGTTCCGACTTTAAAATCTCTTATTTAAAGCGCAACTTTCAAAATGCTCCAGTTACTGGATTTCAGAACATCTTTTTCTTCTTTACATGATTAAAGTTTTTCTTTTGATTTTGTCTTTAATACTTTGCAACTGTAATAGTTCTATATTTCTGTGTTTCTGTTAGTGCAACAATGCCTGTGTTGTGCTAAAAATAGCGAACTAGCTGCGATATCTCAGTACAATTGGCACATTTAGAATGCTATTTTTGAGTTATAATTATCACGTGACAGTGACATTTAACTAATTTAATGTACGTGTTAGTTTTCCTCAGAGATGTCATAGCAACTAAAGAGTTTCTTTTTCACAATCTGTTTTTTTTAGGTTGTATTTTTTTTCTTTTTTTTTGTTATTCAGTCTGTGTTTTCAGTTATTCAACAAGGCACACTGTGGGAGATGACTTTTTCTTTTCCAACATTTAAAAATACATAAGTGCAACAAACAGGAATATAGCGAGCCTATACTGACTAATATAATTAATGCAAGGAATTAACACTCAACAAGCTACCATAAATTATAAACAAATATATAGATAAAATAAGATAAGACTTTATTGGTCCCACGGTGGAGAAATTCAGTGTCTCAGCTGCCATTGAAATGCAGAATGACAGTAAAGTACTAAAATATGAAAAATAAAAATAGAAAATATCCATAGAAAATAGTAATAAAAAGGATGTACACATACAGATATTTGCAGACCAAATGAAAAATGAAAAAACACATATAAACTATGCCACTCCTGTTGTTTTCCCGGTATTATTAAGCGTATTTACTTCATCTACTATTCAACTGCTGTTGTGTTCGACTGAATTCAAGACGTCGATCCAGTGATTTTTTTTTGCTGTTTTTCTTACAGCGAGGTATGGAGTTGAAGTTCATATATTAGCCATATGACAGAGCTGTGTAGTTTTCCAATAAATAATGTCCCGCCCACACACATAAACACACACACTGTGCAAACACAGTACCCAGCAATGACACGCACACACACACACACACACACTCCAGTAGCATCGGCACACCGAGGTCTCGTCGTATGAAATATTGAAGCAGTGGTAGATTGGGAGCCTCAAGCTGAAAGAGCAGACTGAAGTAGAAACCCCCCGAACTCCTACTCATTTCTTTTCCTGTTTGCTCTGGCATGCACTCCCCCTTCCCTCCTCCCCTTTCCTTATCCCACTCACCCCCCCCCCCCCCACACACACACACACACACACACACACACTCCTTTTCCAATGATGAGAGGGAGCGTATTGAATCACACCGGGCATCATTACAGTGTCCACCCCAGAACACATACTCAAATCACATGTGTACCCAAGCACCCACTGAACGCTCTCTGATCATTTCAACCAATTAAATCATAAAATGGGCATGATTTCACTTCAGATCCACAACCAGCCATTAGTGAAAATTGAGTAAAGAGGAGAGAGTGAGGATAAGAGGGAAATAGTGTACAGAAGAGGGGGTAATGAGGTATATTGTGGTCTTTCAGTGCCACTAGAGAAGTAATTGGCTTTTCTAAGTCTCTCCAGTGTATCGATAGGAGGATGCAGTGTTTCTGTACACCTAAAAAAAAAATTCCTACAGCCGTGGTATATGTTTTCAAATGATGGTTCCCAGCTGTAGAAAAGGTAACGGCAAATGAGTAAACCCCCCGAGGAAGAGCTTGTCCAGTGGTTTGTCTAGTGGTCTAAATATGATTTGTGGGAAGAGACTTACCACTGTCCCAGAGCAGAACTGAACATACTGTACGATTAAAGCCTGGTTTCACACTCATTTATCCCTGTCTTGTATTCAGTTCAATCAAATTCACGACTCCGGGAATATATTACATTTGGGGTAAAATGATTCACAGAGTATTTAATTCAACTTTTCATTTTTCTTTCTAGTCGTTTTAAAAGAATAGACTTCTAAAAAAGAAGAAAAAAAAAAAACAGCCGTGGTTATCAGTCTGCAAAACCACTGGGAAATGTGAATAATTTAAGAATCGGACCATCAGATGTGGACGGCACATGTGAAGTTGGCAGCTGTCAAGAATTAGAAGCAGTCATGCATTACAGCGGAGCAGCAACGGAGGATGCAGATCATGCAAGTGTGACGTCCTCAGACTGCATCTAGCCATGGACTTTATGTCACCTTTTCCACACTCTCTCTTCGTATCTTTACTCTATCTTTTTCGTCATCAAATATAGAATAAAAAGCAGAGTAGTACAAAAAAAAAAACTTAACAGGACTTTTACCCACCTGCAGAAACACTGAGAATTTGTCAGAGCAGACAGATTAGCTCATTTTAATTGAGAACTTCCCCGCTGCCCCATCTGCTTCTCCTCATCATTTTAAAACTATTTTTCCCCCATCGTCCTTTCTGCTCACATCTGCTTGTATTTCCATTTTTATTTCCTCCGCTCATTGTCTGTCAAGGTTACCGTATCCGTTTGGGCTCCAGCACCGACAAGAAAGACACCGGCCGACTCCATGTGGACTTCGCCCAGGCCAGAGATGACCTCTACGAGTGGGAGTGTCGCCAGCGCATGTTGGCCAGAGAGGAGCGGCACCGGCGCAAGATGGAGGAGGATCGCCTCCGGCCGCCCTCCCCTCCTCCCATCGTCCACTACTCGGAGCATGAGTGCAGCCAACTGGGCGATAAAATCAAAGGTTGGTGTGGTGTTAAACTTAATCAGTAGAGTTGAAAACAGTAACCCTTTACCCCTGACAACTGTTTTAACCCATGAACTATTTTTACCACAACTTCTAAAAGATTTTTTTGTCTTTCCCAAGTGATTTATCACCATTTATTATAATATTATCCTCTGCGTTTTCATTTTTCAGTGAAAATCAGGTGTTTTCATATATTTAATTTATTGGTCATGTAAATGTTCATAAAACATCAGAGTAAATTCAAAGGTTATTAGATAAAATCAGAAGGAAAGGAAGAAAATCTGACTTTTTAACAAAGTATATCATTAACTGAACATAAAACAAGTGTCTCAGACCAGTTTGTCATTTGTCAAACTCCTTGGGTTTCACTGGTGAATCAACGTAGTAGAAGATGACGGTGTTTTCATGTTGACTATGAGCCTCTAAACATCCAAATGGGTCGCATTTGATGACCATGAAAAGATGACAAACTGAATTTTTCTTGACTTGTTTTATGTTTTGATAGGATTAGTGGATCAACAGGTATTAAACATTTTAGATCAGGAGATGCTTTTGGTCAACGGTGGATACTAATAATGATTTTTTTTTAAGTGATAAGTGATTCTTGAGCAAAAACACTTGTTTGCTTTTTAGATTCTTAGGATTAAAAATGAACTGCTTGTAGCTTTGATCACACCACACATTCGCTGTGGCATCACTTATCCAATGTCACATCATTTATCTAATTTTTAAGGTAAATAACGTTGATGAACGTAGACCTGATCAACTGAAACAACCCCAGATCATAACACTGCCCCCACAGGCTTATACTGTAGGCACTAAGCATGATGGGCAATCACTTCTCTCTTCTTATCCTGATGTACCCATCACTCTGGAACAGGATCGATGTGGACTCAGCAAACCACATGACCTTTTTCCATTGAGTTCCATCAGTCTTTATGCTCTTTAGAAATGAGAAACTCTTCACTGCATCAGTTGTTGCAGCTGAAACATATGAATCACTACGGTATTTATCCAATGGAAGGCTCTTACCTGTTTGTGGAGTTAAATCCAGGTGGTGACTGTAATATATCTGAGCATTTCTCACTATGTTTATGATAATATACACCAAAGGAACCCAGCTTTAATGGTAGACGCATACATTTAATGAACCTCAACATTAATTTTAATAAATGTAAATGAGAATGCACAAGTGAAAGAGTAGTTGCACCCACTCTTGACATTTTTGTTATTCATGCAAACCTCAGACTAACAAGGAAGGGAATAAGAGAGAAGAGTTGTTTGTGTGTCTGTGCTTGCCCTCGTGTGTGTGTGTGTGTGTGTGTGTGTGTGTGTGCTTGGAGAGGACAGCCAGTGAAGCACATTATAGATATGGCACTAAACTGCAGCTGGTAAGACTGACAATGCAGTTCTCTAATGTCCAACAAATTCAGGGAATTTGTTTTCAAAGGATGTTACACAAAGGCGGTTAAGCACGTTGTATCGTTTTACTCTCCCTCAGCACATGCTCCTCTCTCTTATCTTGTCCTTTCTCTTCTCAGTACTCTCTGTTCTCCTCTGCTCATCCTTTCCATGTTCTTTTTTCTACTCTCCTTTCTCCTCTTCTCAGCTTTCTCTAGAGTTTCTGGCTGAATAAACTTGTTTCACTAATGAGCAATGACACTTCCGAGCCTCAGTCACAGCCGATACTAAAATGGCTGTGACTTTATGCATGTGTCTTTTCCTGTTCTCTCTTTCCTGGCCTGGATGTAAAGAATTGGGTTTTGGTTTCTGATCACTGTGGGCCACACATTCTGGCTTCTTAGTCTTTCCTGAATCTTCCTTTCTGTATATTTAGTAATACAGTCATTTTTGCCTTATTGTCGTCAGGCGGCGTTGGCGTCTGTCATCCGTTACAAACATTTCAATCGTCTTCTTCTCCCAAACTCCAGTTCTGATTGACTTCAAACTTGGTATACAGCTTTTTTATGATGATGTCAACACAAGGTATTGAAATTATTTCGATCTGGATCTGATTCTGGATTTGGTGCCACTTTGAAAATGTTTCCCCATTATAACAGATACAGGGTGGGGAAGCAAAATTTACAATCTTTTGAGGCAGGGATTGAAAGACAGTGTATGACCAATTAGTTTATTGAAAGTCATGAGAATTTATTTGCCACAAGAAAATTTACGTAATAGAAAATGTTTTTATTCATGTGTCCTCCTCCTTTCTCAATAACTGCCTTCACATGCTTCCTGGAACTTGCGCAAGTGTTCCTCAAATATTTGGGTGACAACTTCTCCCATTCTTCTTTAATAGTATCTTCCAGACTTTCTCGTAATAGTTTTGCTCATAGTCATTCTCTTCTTTCCATTATAAACAGTCTTTATGGACACTCCAACTATTTTTGAAATCTCCTTTGGTGTGACGAGTGCATTCAGCAAATCACACACTCTTTGACGTTTGCTTTCCTGATTACTCATATGGGCAAAAGTTTCTGAAAAGGTATGGATAATAGTGTTAGGTATGATTATGACATCAATATATGTTTGATTTCAAAACAATTGACATAGTGCCTGCTGAGAAAAAACAACTAAATGTTCATTGTAAATTTTGCTTCCCCACCCTGTAGGAAGTGGATTGATCCAATAAATCAATAAGTATCAGTGATGTCAAGTTGGAATTTGAATCATTTACACATCTGATTGGAATAGGACCAAAATATGGACTATTTCTGTAATATAATAAATACACATAACTGGCTGACAGTAAATGGCATCTGGATACATTTCCCAAAGCTTTTCATTTGGCCGGTAAGCTACAGGGTCATTGGTCCTATTTTTATTCAATAACCCAGCTGTCTCTTTGTTGCTCTGTCCTTGTTCTCCATAATTTCCTGAAGGTTCGTTTTTCATCTTTTTCCGTGTCACTATTCTTTTACTTCTTTTCTCTAAAAATAAGACAACTGTGTCTTGCATCTGTGTGTATTTGAAGTGATCTGAAACTTCCTTTACATCATTGTAAATGACTGTGACATACTCTAGGATTCTTTTGTGGTTATAGATTACTGGCTTGTCTCATATGAATGACTGAAATTTTCATTTTCTCTAGGTTTTTTTTTTATCCTTTTTGGCTTATTTCTTTCAACTCCTGAAGTGTCTCTGCGGGAAACGTATTATTGCCTCTTTTCTATACCAAACCTGACTCTTTTCTCTCTGTATCTTCTCACCCCTTGACCAGACGACGGAAAATTTGCCGAAGCGGTGCGTGTGCTCTTGACCTGGCTGGAGCGAGGTGAAGTCAATCGCAGGAATGCCAACAACTTTTACTCCATGATCCAGTCCTCCAACAGCCACATCCGACGGCTGATGAGCGAGAAGTCTCAGCATGAGAAGGAGATGGAGGAGGCCAAAGAAAAATTCAAGACCGCCCTGGCTGGCATACTGGCTCAATGTGAGTCTTTTGTTCTCAGTTGTACACATTACAGATCGGAGTACCAATCTGTACTGTAGATACTCTTCTAAAATTCAGGAAGACACAGGAAGACTAACAAATTTAAAGTTTACACACTTTAACACACGCTGGATGAGTCCAGTCCTTTCCAGTATCTGGTTCAGTGTAAGTTTTCCTATCACAGCATCATATACAGCACAGGCACATTTAATTCAATATACAGCAAAGCATCCAAAGCCTAAGAAGAAGTCCCAGTCTTACTGTTGTGCCTGAAGTACTGAATGCAGCAAAAGAAGTAAGTATGAGTGTTGACTGACGCAGAGTATTGTAAATGCATAAGGAGGATGCAAAGGACTGTGGAGTTTATTAACGGCTAGTTTCTTTTCTGAGATTGATTAAGGTAAGCCTTAAAGGTAAGTCTGAATGTCTTTGCTGAACACTGTTGTTCTTGATGTCACTCCAGGGACATTCAGATCTCCGCTCCTTTTTTTGTTGCTTCAAAATGCAAAAATATCTTTAACAGTAGAGAAGATAGAGTATGTGTAGTGACAGCGGCTTTCATGGATAAAGAGATGAAAATTGTAAGCTGCCCAACTATAATTTCACAAAGCTAAAGCCACGTATGTACAGTAAATGCATGCAAGTTAATTTCAGTTGATGGAAGCCAAAGGGAAAACTCTGTTCCTACCCTCTTATGACAGCTCAGGTTCCGCACCTGCTGGTTAATACCATAGCCTGCAGCATTTTATCTCCAGAAATTCTTCCATATGCATGTTAAATAGAATGTAAACATCCTTGAGCATCAGCTAGAAGTGCTGGTTTTTGTTTTCTTTATTGTTAATGAGATAAATAAGTAAATGCGGAAGATGATGGAAGTTGTATGTGGGTGTGTGTTTTGCATAAGCCACCGAGACAGAGGTAGAACTGCTGCATTATTTCATCCCGTAACACATTTCTATTCATGACTTTGTCTTTGTATTAAAGTTTGTGTAAAATAATTCAGCGACTTGTTTCTAAACACACTGCACAATAGGAGATTGTTGCTGAAAACATAAAAAGAAAATGCTGCTCATGTTTTTATCAATTTGGGATCTAGTCCTATATATATGCCTCCTTTATTCAGCAGTGTGTGTGTTATCTCTCCCTTCCAAACAAATTCAGACCATCTTTTTTTTTTCTTGGTCTTTCTCTTTGGAAAAATACCATCTGAAAGGGTCAGTTCACCCAAGTCTCCAAAAAAAAGTCTCACTTAACCCCCAGCTGTATCTAGCCAAGCAGATAGTTTTCATTTTATGTGCCCAGGTTGTGGGGATATTGGCTTTTCAATCTTCTGCTCCTACACTGATGCAATGGAGAAGCAGAGAATTTAATTTATGGCAGCTCGAAGAACAGAAAAAATACATTTAAAAAAACTCTCTGCCTTCCAAAAACAATGTCCCTTTTATTTTATGTAATCGACAGACCCCAATGAAATCCAAAAATGTTTTCACACACCGGTACTTAGATATAAGCTCCCAGCCACCAAAGTCTATCTGGACCCTTTCTTCTCTGCCTCCACCATCGATCTGCTCCATCAAATTACAGGGTGCTGGGAAGACGCTATTGATCCCTGTATTGTTCTCTCTCTCCAATCTGAGAACACACACATACACACACAGACAATATGTACAGGTACACTTAGCTGGCAGTCCTTATTGACTCCACCCGGTGTGCATTAGGACACACAGACCACCCATATAGATGTCCGAGACCACCCACACGACCGCAGATGCATGGCTAATAGGCCATTTGATACCAGTGTTGACAACTTAGTGATTTTTTTGCTAGCTCCGGTGGTGTTTCAAACTCCTTTCATAACAAGTCTGGCAACTTTTTTCCAACTCCTTGAAAGAGATTGAAGAATGTTTCAGTGAAAGTGTTTCTGGCTCGCTGCTCTGAATATTTTGTAGTAGACGCAGGTGGAGAGCAGCAACCCATTTAGTCGACCAGACAACAGCCAGAGAGATATTGTGAAAGGATAAATTAAACCACCAGTCACTGATTCTCTGGTTTTGTTTTTGTTTTTTGGCAGGAACTCCATCTGCATCTTGGCTTTTGCTCAAAATATAATAAAAATAGTGTTACTAATGATCATTTAAATTCAGATTTTTCACTAAATACTTTCCAGACTCAAACTATTTACAGCATGGGTCACCAACCCTGGTCCTCGAGAGCTACTATCCTGCATGTTTTTGATATGTCCCTCTTCCAACACACCTGATTCAAATGATAAGCCTATCATCAAGCTGTGCAGAAGCCTGATAACGACCCGTCAGGTGTGCTGGAAGAGGGAAACATCTAAAACATGCAGGATAGTAGCTCTCGAGGACCAGGGTTGGTGACCCCTGGTTTACAGTGATCGTAGCCATAGTGTTCAACCACCTAGAAACGCTTCAGTTATAATGAAAAAAGCCAGGAAATGAATTTACACAAGTGGTTATAAGTGAATCCATAATGTACAGCCACTTTACAGTCGACATTTAGCCTGACAGAGGACGATTTTACAGTTTCCATAGTGTTTGTCTACATAGGAAATGTCACACTGAGGCAACTGGAGTTTGCAATCGCACTACGTTCTTGTCGCATCCTTTCAACCTTAACTACAAGCAGCTGAGTCATTTCAAAACATTGTGGACAAATTAGAATAGAATAGAACGGATCTTTAATGTCGCTATCATAGGATCAATGAAAATCAGTTTAGCAGCTCTGGTCTATTTAGCAGCAAAAGCACTTCTTCTTCCGTTCTCGTGATCTCATGAAATGTAATCAGTCAGGGCACAAGTACTGTTGCAGTTGAAAGTTTGCACAAACCAAGAACGCATGGAATACCCGGATGTTGCTCTTGTCTGCTAGCTTAAACCAAAGATGCACTGGTTGGCTGGCAAATATCCCAAGATGCACTTCATGCTACTCTCGAATGCAGCGGCGGCTTCTGTGATAACTTAATTCAGAAATGTTTAATAGACTAGACGACCGTAATGAGATGATGTGATACAATGTCGTAACACGTGCCAGAGGCAGAATAGCGAGAAATACATCTTTGTTATCATATAGGATTTAACGAAATTTGTTCCAGTTTTGAAAAAAGTACAAAATTTATAAAAAATATAAGCAACATATAATTAGTAGAACAAATGTATTGATATCTAATTTAGTGACATATTGTGGTGATTTGAGGGAAATGCGTTAGGGAGCTGATGACAGAAATGCAGCAGAGACAGAGAAGAAAGTTCACAAGTACACAGCCGTTCCAATTACAGACAGACCTGCATTCTTAGGAAGTCCGTTCTCTGGGACCGTTCTAACAAGACTGTACTCTGCAAAAATAGTATTGAGAAACAGCCTTAGTGCAAAAAGGACTGTATAAAAATATCATATGAAATACTAAAGAAAAATGTAGGCACGTGCAAAAGCTCCAGAATAAAATATTAAATACCCATATGCTACTAAAGTACTACTGAAATATACAAAAGCTAACTCTATGATGAGAGATATGTACAGTGAATAAGGATATATACAGACAATATAGGATATGATATAAGGTAAGATTAAATTCAAAGTCCTACAGTGATGTGATTTGACCCAGACAGATGGTATCACTACAAGCAGTTTGCACTGAATGTATTTTTTGATGATTTCACAACTATCCAAATTAGCATTCGATGTAATCTAGTGACATTTCAGCCAAACTCCAGCCACTACATTCAAAATAGTGGACACCTCTCATGGATCCGCTGCAGCACTGATAGAATATTCGAACATTTTACATATATATACTTAGTGCCATTGAAAACGCATGGTTCAAACATGTGGTCTAATTTCCAGAAAATGATTTGCTCAGGTGCCTATTTTGTATATGTTGCTCGCAAGATGAGTGACACAGTTAACAGCTGTATTTTTTTTCATTCCTGACGCTTGCAACATTGGCGTTTGGACTAACCCTTAATGTCAGACATTGAGTCGAATCTCTTGTACAGAGTCTTGACTGGTAACTTTAGGTGTGGTCAGTAGCCGATATAAAGACGGCAAAGAAAACGCCCAAATGATTTTTCCAGCTCAAAATGCCACGACTTTCGATACAACAGAGAGAACGTGCCATTGGCATGTTACGAGCTGGTGAAGTCGCTCACCGTCTGCACTGTCATTGCAATACAATCAATAGTTTGAGTGCCAGATCAGATCCCTCCGGACAGGATCATGAGACTTAGTTCCATGCGTCATCGCTGCACTGCTTGTTTGGAATCCAGAGGTGGACACACCCAATAGTGAATGATGACACTTTGAATTTCTGAGTACCTGTATTCAGTGACTGAATAAACATGTTAAGTTGATCACAATTTTTCCACAGTTCATTCTCTAATGACCAATGCTTCCCTTTTTAATAAGAAGGTAACCCCAAACCAGTTAATTTAATATATCTCCAAATATACATATTATTCTGACAAATGCATTTTTAATGGCACTAAGCATGGAATCTATGTAGTTGAGGTCGTGGCTTTTTAATCGTGTCATCTTAGACACTGTTCCTTCTAAACTTGCTGATCTTAACTTCATATACATTTCCTTCTCTGTCAGTGTGCAGCAGGACTTAAACTTTACTGTACAGGGCTTCATTTGTACTGCTCTTTCATTAAAATCTGACAAATTCTCCAAAAGGGAAAGTAAACAAGAAACACTGTGCGACTTCAACACAGTATCCTTGGGCAAGGCTCTGAACAGCTCGTCGCTGTAGTGGAGTTGCGCAGTGGTCAACAGCGGCGGTTTTAAAGTAGGTTATTTTTGGCAATTTCCAGTTGCTTAGCAAACTTTGGCTTGTTAGAAAATGCAAAACAAAAACAAAATTAAAAAAAAAAAGCCAGTTGAAGCAGCGGTTCCATGTCTGAGAGTGATGAGGGACTGTTCTGAATATTTTTTTTTCACTTATTTATTTATTTAAATATGTTGAAAGTGAGTATGATTAATTAAAGTTTTACTTGTGAGAACTTTGTGACCGGCTATCCTCAAGATGATGCAGTGGTAAGCTGGTAAGTAGAGCACACGCTTGCACACACATACCATTGCATATACTCAACACACTTTCTCACACACACACACACACACACACCTACACACACACGCCCAGTTCTTTACATCCCTAGTTGACTCCACTTTCTCACTCCTCTGCTCCTTCCCACCTGCCCTCTGTCTTCTCTCTCTCTGTCTCTGGATGGTCTCTGGTCCTTCCCTGCATCCTGCCACAGTTGAACAGATTGTGTCTGTATTCCAAGCTGCTTCCAAACAAAAGGCATGGGACCATTTCTCCAAAGCTCAGCGCAAGAACCTGGACATGTGGCGCAAACAAGCAGAGGTTAGTACACTTTGATTCTATTCCTAATGTTCACCTGATTCTTGGAAATTTAGACTCTATTCCGTTTTGTTCTACACCTGCCTTCGCTCTTGCTTGTTGTAAAAGTCCTACATTTTTCAGTACGTAGTTTGAAAATACCCAAATGAAATTAAAGGTGAAATTGGAGGTGAACAGAGCAGACTCCTTGGTACAGTAAGTACGCTGAATGAAGTCAGACTGCAGTGCAGGTGCCTGCTCATTCCACTCACACAGGCCCAGCTTTAAGCCCCTACCTCCTCCTCTCCTTGTACCACTACCCTCCTCTGTGAAGAGAGCTGCTGGGTGAGTTTTCCATCTTTAGGGGTATCCAGTACACAGGTAAATCTATTCATGTTTTTACTCTGCAGCAACAAGTCAGATGGATAGTATAGGGAGAACATCTTGAACAGTGATTTCAAGTCTGGACTGAAACTGCATTTTTCCATCCAGTTTCGGCTCACCGGTTTCTCTCGCTGCCAAACGGAGCATGAATGAATTAATTTAATTAGCATGATGATAGGTTGTATGTAATAGAGGGCTGTGGAGTGTTGTGCAGTCCTGGGTCTAATGGATCATATATGATCTTTTCTGATTGGTAAGTGTCTTTAAATCTCTGTACGAAAGACAACTGATTTTAGCTGCAATTTTAGATACACACACAAACACATACACACACACATACAGCTCTCAACTTCTGTACTTTGAAAAACTTCTTTTTAAAGGTAGGTGTTCCAAAGCAAGAAAAAATGTTGCTCTAATGTTCATATTTCATGTTAAAATAATCAAATAAACAGTCTTCATTCGTCTGTAACAGCAGGTGGTTACACAAAGGCAGTGTGCTTTTAATAGCCCTTGTGGAGGTCGAGTAACACACATTAAACTTGGAAGCAGGGTGATGCATGTTCATACGCAAATGCTTGGTCGTGTGACGTCCGTTAAGGCGCACATGTATTGTTCTTCTTCACTCAGACCTTGAGGATCTCTCAGGGATCTCTTCATTTGAGACTATTTCTCTCCTACATTTAGCATTGCATATTAAGAACTATTATCCGGCTCCCAGAGTATTTTCATGGGGCTCTTGAGAGCAATTTTTGTCCATTCCTCTTCAGATTCCTTTTTACAGAGTGGCTGCATACACACCGTTTTACTCCAGGGAGTAGAGCATGAACGCACAGTAGATGGAAGTGAAAAGAGCCGCTGTGGATGTCCTCATTTATAAAACATTGTCATGGAAAAATACTTAAAATGAACTCCTCGTTAAAACCTCGTTTGTCGTTTTTCCCCTTTCAGCTATTTACCACTTTGTTGTTACTGATAATTGACACGTCATCATTCACACACGCACGTTTATATACATGCCACAAGCTTTCGTTGGTACCAGTGGAGCTCACGTATGTTGTAAAATGTTTATATCTTGTCTCCTAGGATTTAGTTTTTCGTAGATCATGGGCAGTTCTGTCAAAACAAGACCAAAAAATGTTACTTACAAACAAGGTTGCACATGCTGTTAAAAGTTCAAATATGCTTTACCCTGATTTAATGATCGAATTTTAATCGATTGTAACCATTTGTAGCTATATTTACATGGAATTTGAAGCTCTGCCGTGCCGCTAGGAGACAGAGTGTCTCCCAAACAACAAGCCATCGATTTGTTTTGACTAACCTGCAGAGGAGGACAGAGTAGCCAGAAACTGCACTCATGTAAAACTGATGTTACTTTATGATACTTGTGACTCAAGTAGGAGTAGCTGCAAAAGTAATTATCTGAACGTATCTATTGAAGAGATTACTTGAGTGACAAACATGTAATGCAGTCCGAATCAGCTTTTCCCAAATGTTTTCAGGCAAAATCCAAAAGAGCAGTTTGGCATCTCCCTCAGACCCAAATATAAAAAGAAACATCATTATGGACTGTTTCAACATCTACATCTGTTCTGCCATCCCAACACTGCACAGTACATCTGAGATAAACACATCAGTAAAGTAAAATACTCACTGTAACTGTAGCTCTGTTCGTCTGTTTGACACAGTATTCACATCCTTTAGTGCAGGAAAAAATAAGTTCTGAATGTTTCATAAAATGCAGTTTAAAGTATCAAAAGTTAAAGTGGGGCCTACACATTTGATAGAATGGCTGTTTCATAATTATTATAGAACATTATATTAGCAAATTATCACTAACAAATGCATATTATAGTATTTTAATACTATCATTTGTCATTAAATTACTGCACATGACTGACTAGATTAGTACTCTGTTGCCCATAAGGTTGGAATAATATTGTTTTCACACATGCCTCTTTATATTCCTATTTATACACATCAGTCATCACCTTTCACCAGGAGAGATAATTACATACCGAGTCCCAGTTACACTTTATCTACCAAGAATAAATCTTATTGACAGTCATTTCACGAGAACTTTATGGGCAACAGTGTAGTTTCAACATTTATGTGTGAGTTAAATGGTTGAAATGTAAGGGATTCAAAGTATAACGCAGCATAAAATGGAAATACTTTGGAAGTACAGGGTGGGGAAGCAAAATTTACAATCTTTTGAGGCAGGGATTGAAAGACAGTGTATGACCAATTAGTTTATTGAAAGTCATGAGAATTTATTTGCCACAAGAAAATTTACGTAATAGAAAATGTTTTTATTCTATGTGTCCTCCTTCTTTCTCAATAACTGCCTTCACACGCTTCCTGAAACTTGCGCAAGTGTTCCTCAAATATTCGGGTGACAACTTCTCCCATTCTTCTTTAATAGTATCTTCCAGACTTTCTCGTAATAGTTTTGCTCATAGTCATTCTCTTCTTTACATTATAAACAGTCTTTATGGACACTCCAACTATTTTTGAAATCTCCTTTGGTGTGACGAGTGCATTCAGCAAATCACACACTCTTTGACGTTTGCTTTCCTGATTACTCATATGGGCAAAAGTTTCTGAAAAGGTATGGATAATAGTGTTAGGTATGATTATGACATCAATATATGTTTGGTTTCAAAACAATTGACGTAGTGCCTGCTGAGAAAAAAACAACTAAATGTTCATTGTAAATTTTGCTTCCCCACCCTGTACATATATGTCTAATTTGTTCAGCTGTAAAAATATTAAGTTGTTCATTCTACCACTGCAACCAGGAAAATGTTTACTTGTAATTGGACTTTGTTTTGTCAGTATCAGTATCTCAGCATATTTCACTTCATAAACATTCTTTAAATAAGTTAATTAGAAGTGTCCTGCAGTAAAACCATACAATATTATCTAAAACTATTGCTTGGGTAAAGATAATGGAGTAAACGAAGCATGTTACAACTCATCTCTGATAACCTGTTAGTAAAGGTTTTATCTGTGTACATTATAATCCCGACATAAATCTACATTCTAGTCATACGTGCACTTTGGTTTGAGAACCCTTTCAGATGCATTTGCTTGTTCAAGCCTAGTCATCTGTGATGTGTTTACTTCAGCCCTGTGTTGCAGTTCGGCTCGAGTGCACTGAGCTTATCTGAAATGGAGACTGCAGCTTTTGGTTATATAGAGGGAGCTAATTGGAGGAGTGAAACTGTATACAAGAGCCAAAAAACAAAACAAAAATAGTGGGCAAGCATTAAAAGACTGCACAGACCTGTGAAAGGTGATGTGAGGTCTCATTAAATCGTGGGGATAACATGGGCCTAACATGGAGTATACGGTTCACTAATCTGGCTTAAAGCAGGTTTACTTTCACATTGATCATACAGGGCTGCCTCGGAGGCTGCAGTGTGTAGGACTGGCTGCCGCTGGCCAGTATAAAGAGCATAGGTAAGTACGGGCAGCTGCTCAGAGGTACTTTATCATCAAATAGGCAGCCAGTTTCACTCCGAGTCATATTGTATATTCAGTATGATTCTCTGGCCTAGAGGTAAAAAAAACTGGAGGAGCAGGCAGCAGTGTTGACTAGCCACAGAATCAGACAACAGCTGCCTCCCTTTATCAGTGTTTTTAATGTGTTGTGTATCTGCAGTGTGTGTGTGTGTGTGTGTGGTACTCGCACACCAGATGGTTGTGTGTCTGCATGTGTTTGTGTGTATAGTACCTGTTTGACCTCTGCCATGGGCTCACACTGATAACGTCAGCTGACAGATGGTTGTAAGTTTATTTACTTCCGGGCAGCATTTTGCTCCCTTTAGCTTTTTCATTCTGTTTTTCTCTCTGTTGTTTTTGTTTTGTTTTGTTTTGTTTTGTTTTGTTTTGTTTTGTTTTGTTTTGTTTTCATTCAAAGAGCCTTGGTCATAGCTCTATCCCCAGGTTATGTTCTTTTTTTTTTTAGATGTGTATTTAACTGTTTCCACACTAGTTTGTATTGGAATATAATGCGTGGTGTCAGCCTGTTTAACCTACATTCTTCACTTAAAGCATTTTACATCTAACCAGGTGGTCTGAATGTAGCGGTATGCAATAGATATTGTAGTTTTAGCTTGTGGCAATGCTGTAAAAGACACCTAAAAATTAGTAATTCAGTATTTTATGTATAGGACAGACATTAGGAATTCACATTGCATTAAAAATATGCATTTATTTCTGAGATGCACAATGAAAATAAATAAAAAATTGATCAAAAAAAAAAAATATATATATATTCATTTACCCTCTGACTACTGGTCAACAGTTTTCAGTATTCTGTCACAGACACTGAACCTTAACCTGCAACCTAATGCCTATTCTGCTATTTTTGGAATTACCAGCAGATTATCAATAAGCACAAAGACATTATAACATTCCCTACTCTACTTGCCCGTCAAAGGAATCTCTTGCAATGGAAATCCCCCAAACCGCCTAGCACCTCCCTATGGATGAGTGACCTCATGCTCCATCTAAGTCTTGAAAAGGTTAAATACACACTCAGGGGGTCCAAAAACCTCTTCTTCTCTACCTGGAACCCTGTAATGTCCTTTATCAGCACACTAAAAAACCCTCCGATAACTCATGAACTCATGAGTTTTAAGCTAGATCATGAGCAGAGGTGGGTAATCCCAGCTCCATAGAGTAAAAGTCCTGCCATGTATTGGTTCTACCTATTCACTTAACTCAGGTGAGTCCACTCATTATCCATCTACCTGGATGAGGAGTTGTGCTCATCAAAATGGGCTGGTTCAGTGAGTGGTTGGAACAAGTACAAGGCAGGACTTTTACTCGATGGAGCTGGGATTTTCCACCTCTGATCATGAGGGGTGAAGCGTGTCGTTACGCAGCCCAACACAACCTCATTTGCTCTCAAATCTGGCTCGTAGACCAGCTCAATTCTTTTTTTTCTTTTTGTTTAATTATTTATGCCTGATGAGTGTCATACCTACTAATATTATTGCTTTTATATAGATAGATAGATAGATAGATAGATAGATAGATAGATAGATAGATAGATAGATAGATAGATAGATAGATAGATAGATACTTTACTAATCCCGCCGGAAACTCAAGTATTCAGCAGCTTTGCATACAGCACAAGAAGACAAACAACAGACAGACCAAAACAAAAATAGTGGGTTAGTAACCAGGTTGACATTAAGGTTAGTATATATACTCTAAAAGACACTTGCTAAAGATCTACCTCTAAAAGAGCTTCCTGCACAGTACTGTAAATAAAGACTTCTGATTGTAGATTATTTGTTTTGTTTTGTTTTTATCTCAGATTGGTGTGCATTACGTGGGACTTTATAGAGTAGGGAGCTGAGATGAGATGGAAATTGTATGTTACGTGGAAAATCTAAAAGTATAGTGTTTTTTTTTTCTTGTATGACTCACTTTTTTTTTCCTTGATTCCAACAAAAAGAACATTGAAAAAAAAAATCATTTAATATTGAAATAGTCAGATGAAGGTGAGGCATTTCTTTCAAAAACCGCTTAAAGTATATCCTGTAACTCAAACACAACTCAATTAAACTTTATGGCATGTTATAAATTACTTGTCCGTCTTTCCTACCTGTACAAGCAGCAAGTGATAATATAGAACATGTGACTGTGATATGAATGCCAGTGGTCTATTTTGGTCGCTAGATGCCAGGAAACATTTATATAGAAACCCACTGAGTAGAAGTGTGACAGGGGTGTCAGCTGTGTGTCAGTCCAACAGTTAACTCCTCTGTAAGCGCTGATTGTAATATCTAATGTGTGCAATGAATCGCAGGGGTTTTGTTGATTGTTTGCTTTCCTCTTGACTCAGACCTGGAGGGTTTGCTCTCTCATTTATCGCCAGACCAATTCTCTGAGTTGACCTTAATCTTTAAACCATTTTCAAACCGCTTCTGGTTACCGGTCTCCAGACAGATGGAGTCATTAGTGTGTGAGGAGAAAGTAAAGCACATTGTTATGGTACAGTTACTGGTGGACTTTACAGATGTGCACCTAATTTGATTTAAAAAAACAAACAAACAAACAAAAAAAACAATAGGCTTGATTTGCTCTGATTTACACTTTGTTTTTCTCAATACTTTAAATTACTTTTGCTGTGATAGCTTTTGTTTGAGACATGCTGGTTTCGACAAGAAATAGTGAAACAGCGAGGCTCAAAACTGCTGTGTCTGAATATTTGTGCATTCATTTCCCCCCTGTGCCAGAGGAGGAACTGAGCCATAATTCTGAGACCATCCGCTGCATCTTTTTCCATCTAAACCCCTTTGTTCCTTATTGATTCATAGCTAACACCTTATGGCAAACTCTTCATACTGACAATGAAATGAAAAAAGTTGCCACCCTACTGATCTGTTATTCCTTTGAACTCCAGAAAAACCTGCTTCACTTGCGCATGTTTTCCACTTTTGACCCACCTTCCTTCGCTGTGTTTTCCAGGAAATTCGAAACATGCACAATGAGCAGCTGATGGGGATCAGGCGAGAGGAGGAGATGGAGATGTCTGACGATGACATGGAGGACACCCCTGACAGCAAGGATTCCGAGGACTCAGGTATACATATACATGCACACGTCTGTCAACACGGCACAGTGTAAACATATCTGCATCTCCTGAGGATGAACACTGATAGCGTCAGATAACCCAGGAGATAGCAGCGTTCGACTGAAATGAATGTAATCATCCCCTAAACATATGACAACCATCTGATATCCCGGCGTGAATAAGAAACACATTGAAACTACATCAAGATTCTGGCACAATACACTCTTTATTCAGTTGATGTTAAACATAATTACCAAATTACATCCACCCTGATCCACTTTAGTTATGTACACAACTCAGTGTGGGTATGTGAATGTGTCCACACCTGCCAGCTGCCACTGTCCTCCTGGTTGCTCCTCAAAGTAGTTGTTTGTGTGACCTGAAGCAACAAAAAACTACCAGAGCTGCTAATATTTTAACCCCCATCTACTATTACAGCCTCTGCACACCAAGTTTGGAATTTTTGTAAACATTGTAACCTGCATCCCAAAACAAAAATGCGTCTTATTATTCTGTTTATTGAGAAATTCATAACATTAAACAAGATGAACGTAAGGGTGAGGCTGATTTGTGGTCGTCTCGATACATACCTGTACTGCTAGAGAAGTGGGCACTATGTGATCACCTACGTCCTCCTGAGTCCATTTTTGTTTTTTTGTTTTTTTATAGAATGTCCTTTGCAGTGGACAGTGTGTTTTAAAGCTGTGAAATGTTTGTCCTCTACATAGGAGGAGGATATGACTGGGTGGATGTTACAGGATTCAGGGGGAAAGTCTCTAAATACCACAACATACAAGACCACAGTCAATACTTGTCCAGTGATGTCTGTTTATCACCCTTTTCTATCAGAGCTGATGGTTTTTGTGTTTTGAGGTTAAGTTGGAAGTCTGTGTAGATCCAGTCGTGAATACTGATGAAGTTTATGCCATCATTTTAACTGTTGCATGAATTTTTACATGAAGCTTCTTTAGTACAGATCCCAGTGAAAATCATATTTTCATATTTTTTTAAATCAGTTTTATATTTTTTTCCAATGCAAACAAAATGCAAGAAGGATCATTCCTACTAAAATGATGGCATCTTTTTTTTTACTTTTTTCATATAGTTCAGTCCTAATTATAATAACCCATAAGTGTGAAGTTGTCCTCAGGGCAGCATGCCACTGCAGCCACCATAAAACAAGGTCATCTCTCATCTGTGTGTGCTTCGCTGCTTGTTGTTGCACTCTCACTTTGCGCACTCTTTCTTCTTTCCTTTTAATCATTCTGATCTCTGCCATTTGCTAATATGACAGCCTCTCTAATCAGCATGCAAATGTATGTAAATGCAGTCGTCTGTACAGCCCCTTTACTTTTGCAGCCTTGCTATGTAGCTATCAGTAATTAGCATTGCTGTCAAAGACTTGTCATTCCACTCGATGTTACAGGATTGGTTGAGGTGACAGGTGTTAATGTGACACTTTTTGGTATTTGTGTTAACAGGCTGACTGTTACACCTCCTTTTACTTCATAACCTTTAAGCAAAGGAGCATGTTTACACATCAGGCAGTAGTGTTGAAAACACCTGTGTTATGACTGCAGCCTCTTAAAAAGTGAATCGATGCTTTGTGCCTGACTTACGTACAGAGTAGAAAGTAAGAGTTCTTCTCTCCAGTTGTGTGTACGTACGTGCACACATGTGGATATCTGCAGGTCGATATCGCTGGTCGTTATGTAACAGAAGGGGAATTGCTCAGAATCTGGCCAAGTGGTTGACATCTCCTCACACCAAGTTGATGAGGCTCTCGGATCAATACTCTTCTCACCTCAAACCTTCATTTTGCTGGTTTAAAAAAAGTCCACACAGACCAGACGCGCGCGCACACACTCACCCAGCGAGAGTTCATTAACACTGCCAATGGTCCTCCATGATAGACTGCAGCCGACACTCATGAACACCCACACAAAACCGAAGCAGACATGCATTCATGCACTCTCACACTCTCACAGGATGGGGCTTATCTCCCCAGTCCAGTCAGTGTTCTGCACTCTCCCAAAGAGCTTCCCCTCGAGGCCCACAGGAGGAGAGCGGCGCTGATAATACTGGACATCTCGGGAGCTGAGCAGGTCTTATATAATAATAACTCCCACTGTCTCGTCTTTTTGCTCAATAGGTCAGGTCAAATGTCCAGTAGAGAGCGATTGGACGTAGCACTCAGGGATTATCACAGGTTTTAGTGGTCTTTCCTAATACACTATATGTTTTTGATCAGCGGATAATAAATAAAAATTCAAGTAACATTTTGACCCCTCCTGTGTGTATGCGGATTAGTGTTCAGGCTTTTTTTAATGCTACTTAGCTTATTATATACATTTTTCAGCTGTCTTTCAAACAGAATCCTGCAGAGATATTTTGAACAGTCGACACCTATCAAAAGGAAAGCTGCAATGAGTTGTGAGATGCTTGAATTTGCATAAAGTAAAAATGAGCTCTCCTCATTGCTGTTACGCTTTGAATTTTAATGCTTTAATACTCACCTTTCCTCAGTTCTTCACTATACCTCTGTGCCAGCTCTCGCCAAAATAAAAAAATGATACTTTCAACCACTCTTTGCAAATTTCACAGCTACATGCAACCTTTGATATTTTGTTTTCCTTGTAATGTTAAGAAAGAGTTGGGGTAGGAAAACAGAACGCCAGATCAGAAATGTACATGTTGGATCTGAGGCGAGGTTCACAGCATTAATGGCATTAATGTGTATCCTGGGGTTCCACAAGGAATTGTATGATGGCTTTTCCATCCTTTTGTAAAGGTCTAGTATATCCTAATGGTTCTTTCCTATTATCATGGTTAGCACTTAGATACTTCCAGGTCACTTAATTCAGTTTTGAGCCATCCTAAGCAAAACAGGTTATTCCACAGCAACCTTAGTCTGTGTTCTTTAGTTTTTTCTTATTTTATTTTCTAGTAGACAAGGCATGGTAAGTGCATTGCCGCCTCCTCTCCTCTCCTCCTCTTAGTGCCAACAATGCAGGATTTGCCTATGTAAATTATGTTTATTTGCATATACAGCGGGGAGGTGAGAGTAGGCAAGTGGTCACTCGAGAGACGGTAGAGAGAGAGATGTAGTTAGAGTGGTCCACTTGTGATTGGATCAGCCAAGACACATGTTAATGACAGGTGTGAAGAGGACCTGAGACTGAGCCTGATGATAATTTGTATCCATGAGGTGCAAATTGAACTGTAATGACACATGTCTCACTAATTAAAAACCTATTCCACCGTGTTCTCTGTGCTCTGCATATCCATCTGTAGGTGTATCACAAGCAGAAGCCTTAAAGGAGGAGAACGACTCTCTGCGCTGCCAGCTGGACGCCTACAGGAACGAGGTGGAGCTCCTCAAACAGGAACAAGGGAAGAACCAGCCAATGAGGAGTGAAGAGGACAACACACACTCACAGCAGCTCAGCTTCCTCCAGCAGGCACTGCAGGGCATGCAGAAGGTAAGATCTACACACACACACACACACACACACACACACACACACATATACATAGATTTATTTGTTACCCCTTGGCCCTTGCCTCCCCTTTGTTTTTGTTTGTTTGTGTCTTTCTTTCTTTGTTAACACTGCTGGTTGAATTTCATATCAAATTTGGTTTATAGATTGCCAGTGATCCAGAATAGATCTCATTAGATTTTGGGAACAGTAGATCAAAGTTCAGATTTTTAATGAATTTTTTAAATCTTTTTTTTTCCCCATTTACTTATAATGTGCAAAATTTCACATGTCTGTAGCAGCAAAATTATTGGTTGAATTCATACCAAACTGAGTTTATAGATTGCCAGTGACCTGGAATAGATGTCATTACATTTTGGGAGAAGTAGGTCAAAGTTGACATTTTTTTTTATGAATTTGTTAAATCTTTTTTCTTCTCCCATTTACTTATAATGGACGAAATTTCACACATCTATAAAAATACCAATTTTGTTTCAGTTTACTTCAAACTTGGCACACATATAGAGGCAATTGATATGCTGACATCAGCACATGCATAGACATGATGAAATCAGCTGGATTGTTGCCAAAAAAAAAAAAGCTACAATACGTGCAAGGGACGGGGTTTGTTGTGCCTGGCACCACTTGTTTTATTTACCTTTATTTAACCAGGAAGTCCCATTGAGATTAGAAATCTCTTTTGCGAAGGAAACCTGGCCAAGATAGCAGTCATACAAAGTCAAAACTATATAAAACACATACATGATACATTATAAAATAATAACAATATTCAGCCATAATGGCCTCTCAAGAACATCAACAACATTCCTCCTTCACTGCGTTCCCCATGATACTTTTAAAACCTTGAACAGAGATGAATGTTTGTAGTTTAGGAGTTTTTTGAAGATTACTCCATGACCATGGTGCACGGTAGGAAAATGATGTTTTGCCAAAGTCTGTCAGAACTCAGGGAACAAACAAAGAACAACCACTTAGAGGCACATAGATGGAAACTACTAGAGCTAAAAGAAAGAAGGATGCTGAGGTATTCTGGCAGTTTACGCAGCAGAGCTTTACAGGTGAAGATGCATCAGTGTCGTCTACGAATAGTTAATGATGTCCAACCAATTAAATCACAGAGAAAGCAGTGGTGAGTGAGAGATTTGGCATTTGAAATAAATACTGCACACAGAGACACACTCTGTATCATCTGTCAAGTAGTTTAATCCCATATTTGTTACCTTTCTGCACCAAGTTCTTTTTAAGAACAGGGTCACTCAGGTTAACCCATTGAAATTTCCATGTGAGATTAAAAAAAAATGTCACCCGTCATTTATTCATGACCCAGCGTTTGAAAGGGAAACTAAAAGCTGTCTGGGAACAAGTCATAAAGTGCATCTGTCTGGAGCAGCTGTTAGTCTGCTCTGAGGAGAAACTGAAAAATAGTATTTTTAGGTTGACTGTCATTTTAATAAAGCTCATTCAATGATAGAATGGGTTTTAGCTGGAGTTAGAGGAGTGTGTGTGCTGTGATTCCAACAAATCACAGATGATTCTTGGCCCAAACCCAAGGCTATTATAACAATTTCAGAGCATGTATTAAAAAAAAGATAATGAAGTATTGGATTTTTTTTAAATGCTTCGAAATGTTGTTGGAGAGTATCTTTACACTCCTTTCCAGTGGTTATTATCCTCTATACAAATGTATCAGTGAGGGGCACAAACAGCCATTCCAGATCCAATCCCCATGCGTCAGTTTTCCCATATGTTTACATCCTTCTCTAAAGTTCAAGTGCACCTGTAGTGGAGACAGTTTCCAGTTTTTCATGAAGATTGTTCTGTTTCTTGTCATGTTTGTGCAGAAACAACCACAATCTTGAGCTCCAGTACTCATTTAAATATGCAGAGCAGCATGGATGGAGAAGAAGGCAGTGATTACTTGTTGATGTTTAGAAAAGACAGTCTAGTTTCCGTAGCCGATTGAAGTCGTCATCTCCAATTCTGCAAAGTCTTCTGTTTTTGTGTGTTTTTTGGATTTGTTTCAATACAAACTGCACTGCAAATTTAAGTATCACTAGTGGACAAATCAAATTTTACAGTAATGGTCAGTGTCTGGTCATTACTGAACAATGTGTTGTGCAGTGGATTCACTCAGTTGTTAGTCGAATATCTGTTCTAGTTGGGAGAAACCATCTTTAAGTCTCCTATCTTCACCTATGCATTAATTTTTTCTATTGTATATAATCCTTCCATAATTGTGATCCATTGGTCCTTTGTTGGTGGTTCTGTGTGCTCCCACCCCCTTTTTACAAACTAATAATTAAGTTAATTCCACTTCCTTTGCTTGGTTAATACCTTTTTTTACAGTAACACAAAACATCCATACAAACCATTCACCATACACTTTTTTAGCCACCTCACAGAGTCACATTTCATTTGTTGTTTCATTAATGTTATTTCTAATTAAGCTATTTATAAGAAAATAAGTCGGATATCCAACTGTTTCAGTCTTCTTAAAGTGTTTAATACTTTCCAAGTCCCTTGGATATTATCCTTGTTCTGCTCTAATACTTTATAATAATAATACTGCTTATTTAATCTTCATATATTTACCATTTGTTTTTTTATTTTTTATATCTATTCTTAGCTTCACATAATGAAGTGTCATTGTATGTACGTTTATTAGGGCTGTACTTCACTCAAATTCAATACTTTGCCTAATCAATACAAAGAATTGAGTTTTTTTTTTTTACTTTTATTTTCTATATCTCACATTTATAAAATCCATTGCCTCTTGCTTCAACTACATTAAATGCAACATATTAGTAGTATTATATTTCTGAGCCTAACACAACCAGATATAATCATCCAGTTGACTAATGATTAACTTACTTAAGATCTGGGTGAGAATTAAGGGACATGTGTATGAAATATGTGGGAGGTTCTAATTAGAGCATCAGGGTCATAACTAACATATGTTTCACATCCACACATCAGGGAGTATTGGTATATGGTCCACATCACTTTGAACAAGTTTTCATGGTCACAAAGAAAAAAAAAAAAAAGCTCTTCCTCGTTAACTGCTGCAGAGTTGACAGGGCTGCCTGTTTGGTAATGTTTCGTGCTGTGTTCAAGTGCTTCTCATAAGCCTCCGCTCCTTATCCACAGGTTGGACTGGAGGCTTTTGTGCGCTTATTTGAAAAACGGTCAACTTGACACATCTCAGTCGACTTGAACGTTTTGAAGCATTACAAGAAAAACTGCAATATTACAATCTGATGAACGTGCCTTTTGAATTTTGAAGAATTACTAAATTGACTCATTTTGTCATTTGTCAAGTGTCCTCTCTTAGGTAGCTGCCGCAGGTAATGAAAATGATCATTTCATGTTTAGAAGAAGTGAATCCATTAAGGTCCTGCTGTTCATTTCTTTTTACCGAGAATAATTACCTTTCCACCTCACGTCCCTGATGGTATGTTTATTAAAAGATTAGGTGAATGGATTATATGAATTGGAAGACAGTGGAATCGGGTACCATTCCTCATTAAGGTGATCTTGCTGTAGCATGCAACCTCACAAATTGCAATGAAATATTATCAGCGTGTATCGGCAACCTGTTTCTTCCCTTTGAATTTTTATGGTGCAACAAACACAAAAGCTCACAAAGTATAGCTTTGCGGATAAAAATTTAGGTTGTACAGACCCCCCTTCGTCTCACAGACCCACAATTTGTTGAAATGCGGCAGGAGGTAAATCTTTTCATCTTTGTGTAGCAGATACCTTCAATGGGCAGACAAATATAGTTGTCGGCTATCAAAGCTTTGTCAAAATACCAAAAGCGAGACCCAAATGAGTGCTAATTTTCTCAGAATGTTTTCCCGCTGTATGTAATTTGTAATTTTTCAGTGTTTACAAGCAGAGCATTTGGCTCGTCTTCATCACATACCACAGGAAGGAATGGTTTTTACTCTAGAAAATGTTTATGAAAGATATAATTCATTCTAATTGCCTCTTTACACGGTGCAAGTTCTAATTAGCGGTGCAAGGATTACAAGCTAAATATTAATAAAACAAATGACTGATTGTTCCTCTTCTTCCTGAGCAGTTTGAGGATGGGGTTTCACAGCACTATAAGCAGCCCTCTCTTCATCTTTTTTTTTTCCAGCAACTGTTAAAAATGAGAGAAGAATTAAAACAGCGCGAGACGGACCTCGAGAAGAGTTTGGAGGACAAACAGCAGCTGACGAACCAGGTCCAGACTCTGAAAGAAGGACTCCAAAACCTGCAGAACACACAAATAATACAGGTTGGTTGAAAAGACCTTCTATCTCAGAAAACAGTGCATGCAAAGTGTGTTTCTGACTCAAGTTCATTTCTGGGTTACTCTGGGTTTGAAAGTGAACACAGTGTTATTTGCACTTTAATAAGAAAGAGATTAGTTTCAACGCATGAGAGATATTGGAGAAATAAATCATCAATAAACAAAAGGATAGAATGTGGTGAATGTAATGTGCGGTTGAGGCGTAGAAAATGACTCTATAATCTGAGGGAGTTTACATCAAATGTCGCATCTCATCAGATCCCAAAACAGCTATTTGGGTGCATCTTTAGAACGTGAACACAATGGAAAAGGCCTTACCATGGAAAAAACACATGATTTTCTAATTCGACTCAGTGTTTTGGTGTCCCCATTTTCCTCCAGGGGGCTTAAGTCTTTTTTTTTTTTTTTTCTCACCGCACAGGATAATGACTCTTTAATTTCTCATTTCTTTCTAGGAAGTTAATATTAGAACTTTTAATTGGTTGTGTAAAGTTACAGTTGATAGGTTCATTTGACCCTTATTGTTGTACAGCAATGCATCTCATAGAGAAAGGTTCACTGAAAAAAAACAAATAGTGTTGATCCTATGTGTATAGTAAATATTTGTCTTCATGACTCTGTTCAAGGTTTGTTCTTAAACACTATTGCACATGATGCATGACAATGGATTAAAATTACACCATACTGAATGTGTAATCAGGGTTATTATAGTGAAATAAAAGTCAGATTAAAACTAAAACAACCCGTTAAACATTAGCAGTGAAAAATAATTTTAAGAGAAATAAAGTAAGAAACGCCAAAAAACAGTGCAACGAGTAGAATTGCAGATAAAATCACTTTTGTTTTGCAGTTAAGTTTTTCTATTGATATGGTTCTTGCTGAGCTCTGCTGTGGATGGAACACTGTTAATGGTTTGTGTTGTGGAATAAATAACATGGCTTTGGCCAATACAGGGAGAGAGCAATAAAAAAACACACACAGCGGTGTAGCTCTCGTGCAAAGATTTATTCCAGCCATTAAATTTTGAGGAGCATTGCTCTTCTTCAGACTTCTAGAGAAAACAAAAATAGAAAAGCCGTCTTAGAGAGAGTTACGATAAAAGAAGGAAGGAGTTGACCCAGTGGATGAGATGAGATGAGAGGAGATGAGATGAGATACGATACCACAATGGAGAAATTCACTGATTTGGCATGAATAAGGTTTCATCCTATCTTATCTTGAGATAGTGAGCCATTATACAGTCGTGGAAAAAATTCTTAGACCATCAAAGGTCATCAAAAACAATGGTTATGCAATCAAGTACTAACTCCTGTGTGTATCATGTGACTAAAACAGACAGAAAAGAAAACATGAAAAAGCACTATTTTTGTCAGTACAATGCCACAGATATTGACGTAAGAACTGAAGTGATTTTGGTTATTATCAAGAAAACATGGAAAATGGTTCGATATCGGCTCTGAAATTAAACTCTTATGAGCTATTTTTGTTGTTTTCATTATATTTGTCCGAGCAAATGTACCTTTAGTTGTACCAGGCATTAAAATGAACAAGAAATTGAGGAAAACAAGGGTGGTCTAATAATTTTTTCCGTGACTGTATGTACTGAATATGTAGTGCATATAGAGCAGAGTTTCTCAACAGGGGCAGTACCACTCCCCAGGGGACATTGGGACATCTTCGGGGGACATTTGGAAAAAGGGAAGCTGAGAGGGGGCGCTCAGGCACAAATGGGGGGGGCGTTAGTCACTGTTGTACATTACTACATTATACGGCACTTGCCCTCCTCCCCTCCCTTTCCAAATTTGTTTTCAGGGGGCAACAGGTGGCCAATGATGAGGTGAGAGGGGCTTTACCTACTTAGCTACATAATCCACCACATCCTCCGCAAAAAAGGTCCGCCGGCTTATTAATAGAATAACGTACCCCCCTCGTTCTGAATTAGTTTTCAGGGGGGCGCCAGGTGGCCAATGATGAGGTGAGGGGAGCTTTACCTACTGAGCTCTATAACCCACCACCTCATCCTCTGCAAACAGGTCCGTGGTTGTCGCAGTTGGGTTTTTTTCAGGGATGGGGGGGCACCAGGAGGCTCCTGATGCCGTTAGTGGGCATTTGTTTGAAAAAGGTTGAGAAACTCTGACATAGAGGTTAAGTCTTATGAAGGACCCCAAAAATTTTAGATGTTTACCAAGTCTTATAAAAGGATATGATGTTATTTCATTGTCATAAACAGATGTAGAGGATTATATTTATATTATTATTATTAGTAGTATATATGATTCTACAGGGTGTCCCATAAGTCTCCATGCATAGGAGACATAATACATATGGTTCTAACATGTATTTCTTTATATTTCTTCTTTATAGTTCTTCAGCAGTGGAGGACACACATTGAAATGTGTTCCCGACAAAATGGCAGTCATATAGAGCATATTATATAAATAAAAATGGTTTATGTCAAGAAACGTTTATTTTTCCTATGTATGGAGACTTATGGGACACCCTGTATATAGAGGATCATTTTTACCTGAAAACACATATTTGCAAAGTATGGGTTCTTTTTGGGAAATTCTCCTTAATGTCAGAGATTCTTTCATTTTACTAAAAAAGCGCTCTAGAAATCTAATCCATTACTATTATTATTATTATTATTTTTATTATTATTATTATCATTATTATTATTATTATTATTACTTTTTCCAGCTTCTAAATACCTGGTAAACACTGAAACTACACTTGTAAAATTAAGCAAACCTAAACTGACATTAAAAGCCAAACTGAGAGATTAAATAAAAAAAAAGAAAGATCCTGAGCCACCATTTACCATTCCAGTGAACTACGCTCCTCAGCTGAACAGTGTTGTTCCATCCTGTTACTCCGTCCACTCGTGTGTAACTGCCTGTTCTCACTGCAACCATGTTAAAAAAAAACGAAACAGACGAACAAGTCTATTCATTCTCTAACTAGAACCATATTGAACACGGATGACTGCGGTTAAATTGTTTCCTTATTATTCTGCAGTTTAGATTTCATGCGACATCAAAAAAAAAAACCCAGCAACCCCAATCAAATACTCATACTCATCGTTTAACGCTTCCTCCTCGGGGCTGCATTGGCACAAAGCAGTCGTTCCGTAAGAACCGACCGAGGGGCAGTAACTAAGAGATGGGGCTGATATCAGCATGTACACAGAGTAATGGTGCGATCACCAGATGGGGGAATCTAACCTGCAGAAACGGAGCCTTAATGCAAACCAGTGGTGCTGCTTCGGAGCCCATCATCAGCCCCACCCACAGCGTTATTCATCCAACCCAACATCACACACACGCTGTTTGATTGAATATGCCGCTTACACTGATACATGTTTTTTTTTGTTTTTTTCCAGACAAAACTCTGTCTCATATTGATTGGTAGCAAAGCGTGCACTGCTAAACACCACCAACCGCAATCTCATTAAACAACTTCAGCTTTCAAAGGTCATTTTTCTCTCTTAGACGTGTCATGTTTACTGATGTTTCAGGTGTTGTCTCATATCTCTAATATTCCTGCGCTAATGTTTGATAATGTTCTCTCTGCTTTAGGATAATGAGCAGAACGGCTGTCATTAAAACCAGCCTCGGGTTCAATCGCCTATTAAATTGGATAATAATATAAACGAAAGACTGCGTGTGTTTTCCGTGGCTACAGTTGCTCCGAGACGTATGAGCTCGACTGTAGATTTCATACGACACAGATGTGAATGAGTAATCTGCCAACACTTGTCTTCTTTCAGATCCACCGGTGACAGAGTTGTCAATGGCACATTAATGGTGATGGGTTTGATTAGAAAGCTGTGCCACACTAAAATGCGTCCCACCCCCTACCCCTTCTACCATAGGAAATATGCTAATTAAATTCCAGCATAGGTCCAAACATGAATCATAAGAGGCAGCCTCATTAAAAAGAGAAAGAGAAATCAATTTTTAGTAGAGGTTTCTGTGAAGATTAGCGAGCTCTTTGTGGTGATTTGTCATATTGAAGACATCGCTTTATGCCATCAGTTCTCCTTCGCTGGTTCGGTCACTGTTCATGCTGTCACCAAGCTGTCGCACACATTACTGAGCTACACCAGTCCAGTGCAGGTCACTCAGTCTGTTAACCTTATCATGATCACAACAAACAACACTGTCTTTTTTTCTCCATTTGTTTTGTAAATGCCACAAACTGTTATTTTCACTAATTGGTCTCTTGATGATCTTGTACATTAAATGGACATCTCACCCAATGAATAATGCATCTATTTCCCATGTTTCAACAAAGGCACAATGTTGTGCAAAAATAAAATATAAAAAAAGATGACAGGGTATTCATGGAGATCCTGGAGAAAATAATAAAATGATGTTGGAGTAGTCAACACCGCCAAAATCTTAATATTTTTAACTATACATCACAGTATACTGTAGTTATTCTGTAACTTCAGCTACAGATTTTAATGATTTTTTTTATCTTTATTTAAAGATGACAGAACATATATCTGTAAATGAACAGGATTTGTAAACTTCCCTATCATATGGACACAAGGTGACATATTTTAACTACCAAACGGTATTGCCGTTCCTCGCATTTGGATGTTGCAATTGATCAACTGTAGTTTCACCAATGTTTTGATAAATTGTGTACTCCCAGTCGCAGCCTAATGATGTCTTTAATTAGTACATCCATGTTCGTTAATATCAGCATCTTTCACCTAAAAACACTGCTTTCAGTCCAGATGGTTGAATAATGTAGCACTTCTTATAACAGCATTTTGCAGTGGTGTACAATTAGCTGCAATTAATTTTAAAAAGTAGATGATGTGTTCAGATTGCTTGTTTGCTTTCACCAAAAAAGACCAAATTCCAGAGATACCTATTATTAGGCTAGAAAAATAATATTTTATCAACGTTTCGCAAACTTACTTATACTTCCTCAGGGAAAATACAACAGCAGGTGTTTTATTTATCTTCAAAGTCACCAAATAAAATGTTTGTTCATAATATGAAACTGAGAATTCTTTAATATATCAAGATAATAATGGCACTCAGTATGGCAGTTTCATGTAAACTGTAGGATTTTTGCTTCTTTTTTAAGTGTTATTGTCAAACTCTATGAATGAATATTAGCTGTTTTTATATATATATATATATATATATATATATATGCACAAGTTTTTTGTCCTCATATATGTTATCACTTTCAGTAGACTATAGCAAATGCCTTTCCATTTAATCAGGACACACAAATGTTCCATTGTTGCAAACACCATATTGTGCAAATATGGGCGAGGAGTTAATTATATCCATGTGGGGGGGATGGGGGGCCTTTGTTTTTTGTATTTGTTCAAAATCAGCACAATTCTGGACGCAGCTCCCAAAAAAATAAAAAATGCATGTGTTTGTGTGGTTTTGCGCACCACGCTGTGTGCACCCTGGCTTCTCCGTCTGTCTACATTAGTGTTTAGCTTGTTTCTCAGTGGCTTTTCCTCACATGTCTCTAATGTGCCACAGCTGGAGATGTCGACGCAAGACGACAGAGGCAGCGAGGAGAGCGCTAATCAAACCAATGTAAGTGGAAAAAGGTTGAGCCCTCCCCACTCCACTCTCCATGTTGTTTTGTCCTCATTCTCCCTTCCTCCTCTGACTTTCCTCTCCAGCCTCTTCCAGTGACATGACAGATCATTACAAGCCAATCCAGTTCGCAGCAACTGCATTTGTCACAGAATAAATCACCCAGACACAACTGGGCTAGGAAATAAAGGAGTCATAAAGTCAAAATGCCTCGCACATGTGCATGTGTTTACACACCCACACACAGACGCACACTCGCATGGTGTTATGGATAGATTAAAAACAGAAGAAGGCCACCAGGCATGAGTGAAAATGGGACACACAAAACAAAATGTAGGACAACAAAGACAGACAAAAACTCTTATTTCTCCTGGTTTTTTCCCCCTGCCACCTGTCAGCCGTCCAAAACAAATGGCTTGATCATTTGTCCCTTCATTTTTTTCCCCGTTTGTTCTTCCCATACTGTCTGTGTCTTGTGTTGGTCTCTGTGTGATGTGCATTTCATCCTTCTGTCAGAATCATGGCTGCTGGCTGAATATCCCCCTCACCTCATTATCCTCCGCCTCTTTTTGCGTTGCTGCTGAAACTTTCTGATGGGTTCATCCCACTTATTTGCGTTAAATTGTCTTTTTATTGTGTGCCATGCATCACCTTAAATTTAAGCTTGTTTACTTCACGCCCAGCCGGTGCCAGTGTTGCCTGTGGCTCCTGGCAGATTCATTTAAGGTGAATGTGTGTTTATTTGCTCATGTAGGAAGGAGCTGCGTCGACGGTGGTGTCCTGCAGTCAGGAGAAAGAAGGTCCCACAGAGAAGAGTCCACAGAGTCCTGTCCACTCGGAGAGAGAGGCGCTGCTAGTCGGTACGTTAAAACAACTTGATATACTTCGAGAATCGCTTCGATAGGATTTGTGTTATTTATTTAATCTGTGGATTCCTTAGTAATAGTAGGAGCTACATCCACACGAGCCCTTATTAGGGATAGGTGGTAAGGTGTTTTATTTTACAGTTCTGGAAAAATTGAGAGATCCAAATTTATGTTTACTGACAATGTACTCAGAAATTTTAATTAAGTGTCTTAATTTAGAAGAGGGGTGTCAAAAATACTGCCTTTTGGGCCAAAACTAGCTCTCCAAAGGGTTCTATCTGGCTCACAGTGCAAAAATTACACAGAAGTCATTAACGGTCACGGGTGTCACTGAGTCTTGATAAGTTATTTATCATAAAGTTAAATGTTATACGTTTCAGTTCCAGATGGCTGTTACTAAATATTCTGTGCCTTTTGTAGGTTGATTACACTGTGATCTATAAGTTGTAATGCACATGTGTAAATGATAACCTGAGGCATAACATGGTTAAAATTGCATTTATTTTTCTTAAGAAATGTCAGATTCTTAATGGATATTCAGGTTATTCACATTTTTTTGTTACTTCGTAAATGTAAACATTTTCACACTGTAATTTTACTTTTTTGAGTTCACAATGGGCTGTATGTGGCCCCTGAACTAAAGAGTTTGACATTTATGATTTCCAGTAAAAAGTGTTGCATTTTCCTGACGACACACTTAATATGCACACTTAAATATCTTAAAAATTGCAATTAACTCGACCAAGTCTGTGCATAAATTAATATTATTGACCATTTCAGTGTAATTTCTACATCACTTGATGATGTTTTCTTAAAGTAAGTCACTTATATCAAGGAGATGCAAGTTTTGTAGGTCCCAACTTTGTTTTATGCACATGTTCATGAAAACATATGCACATTAATTTCTTTGAGTCCAAACAAATAGCTCTGATTGACTTTATTTCCTGTTATCAGTAAAACAAAATACATCTTAACTTCTTCACAAATAGGACAAAGGTGTACTACATATATAAACCTTGAATTAAAAAAACCCTGGAAGACATTCTGTAAATGTATCTTCAGTACAAATAAAATCTCCAGGTCTAGATCAACTCTGAACTGATGATTTTAGCACTTTTATTATTTATGTCAATAGGTTTTACCTTAAGAATACAGAAAGACTACAGTCTTTATTAAAGGGATTCAAGTGTAGAAATTGGGAATAGACTCTTTGTGTAAACTCTGTGTCTCTTTATCTGTGGGTTTGAAGTCATTATATACGTGTATGATTATATAATTATATAATAGAAGAAGCTTTCTGGAGGCAAATGAATAAGGCACCCTGTTTAGTGTTGTATACACTGTCCTTAATGGCTCTCTGAAAGGACCAGGGTAAAACAAGAAGCTGATGACAGTTCAGTTTGGCTCAAGAGTTTCTTAGCAGTTTAACACAGGCAGAGCAATGTACAAAATCCAAGTGTAAAGACTTATTAAAGCCTCTGTGTTTATGCCCTCTGGAAAAACAGAAAACCAAATGACAGCACAAATTCAACACAATGGCTCCACTAACAGTCAGTGTTTCTCACCTGCCGGGAAGGAAAATGATGTAAATAATTGAATTATATTGAAACCATTGGCTTCGGAAACCTAAGCAGATTCTAAAAACACAGGATGAAGTTTTACGTGATTTAAAGGTCCAATGTGTAGATTAAGATTTAAAAAAAAAAAAAAAAACTGTCAACAGAGGGGGGCAGTGTTTTACCAGAAAGTATTGGTGTTAGTATCAGCTGTCAAACAGGAAAGTGAATCCCTCAAACTCCTTAGAGCCAAAAGACTCCCTTAACAGGAGATCTTAGTTTAATGCTGCCTTGATCCGTTAGTTTTTCAGCGTTACTTTATGACTTAATACATTTGTGTGGGATTTAATACATTAGTAGGTGGTTTACTGCTGAGTCAGCTGGTTTGTTATTCTAAAATTAATGCGGTTGTAAAGGGTGTCAGTTAGCAAAATGACAATACAGCTTACCCTGCACAGTTTTTAGTTGTAAATCAGTACCATTTGGGAGGCTATAGTGAACATATTATTGAACAAAGTTGATAAGTGTGTATATTTTCACGCCGTTTCATCAAGATAGTGTATAAAAAGTGAGACACTAATCATTGTTAGCATATTAGAATTAACTACTATTTGAAGTTGGAAGTCAAGATTTACAAGTTCCTTCGGTAATTTCAACCACAACCCCCTCTGAAATTGGATTTTTAACTTGGAAAAGTCATCAAATCTGACTTCTAAATGTAAAACAACTGCTCTGTGAATTAACAGTAGTAAAAGTCATTATTTACATACTTTATCTTTTTTTTTTTTTTTTTCATTAATTACATCTTATGCATACAGGGTGGGGAAGCAAAATTTACAATAAACATTTAGTTGTTTTTTCTCAGCAGGCACTACGTCAGTTGTTTTGAAACCAAACGTATATTGATGTCATAATCATACCTAACACTATTATCCATACCTTTTCAGAAACTTTTGCCCATATGAGTAATCAGGAAAGCAAATGTCAAAGAGTGTGATTTGCTGAATGCACTCGTCACACCAAAGGAGATTTCAAAAATAGTTGGAGTGTCCATAAAGAGTGTTTATAATGTAAAGAAGAGAATGACTATGAGCAAAACTATTACTGCAAAAAACGTACCAAAGCTTTTATTCAAGCTCTCAAATCCAAAATCCTAAAGGATCCAACCAAATCCATGAGAAAAATGGCAACTGAACTTGAGGTAGACAACAAGACCGTTAGAAATGCAGTAAAATATGATTTGAAGTTAAAATCTTACACAAGAACACCAAAACACTTGTTGACAACAGCAACAAATCCAACTTTAGCAATTTTTGGGAATCATGTTTATGGCCGCCTTCTAGCCCAGATCTAAACCCTCTGGATTCTGCTATTTGGGGCGTTTTAGAACATGCTACCAATAGAACATCACACAGCAATGTCGACTTTCTTAAAGATACTGTTAAAGAAGAATGGGAGAAGTTGTCACCCGAATATTTGAGGAACACTTGTGCAAGTTTCAGGAAGCGTGTGAAGGCAGTTATTGAGAAAGAAGGAGGACACATAGAATAAAAACATTTTCTATTATGTCAATTTTCTTGTGGTAAATAAATTCTCATGACTTTCAATAAACTAATTGGTCATACACTGTCTTTCAATCCCTGCCACAAAATATTGTAAATTTTGCTTCCCCACCCTGTAGTAGTGTCCAACATATGTCAATGGGCAAGTTACTGTGTTTTTTTGTTTGTTTGTTTGTTTGTTTTTTGTTTTGTTTTTTTACAGGTAAAATACAGCAGAATGTGTTAATATTAACTGGTATTGCTGACAGTGGCTAACCTGGCGAGCTAACTTTGCTACACGTTCTTACAGTGGTGTTATTAGACAGGAGTTAGCTTGTTCGCATGCTAACTGTGGTAGATATATGTGTAATACCTTGATATATTCGAAGTTGCATCAGTTTCTCTAGAATTGAATCATCTGATGTTGTTTTTGAGCGTTTCAAAGTACTTCCTTGCAGATACAAGATGCGTAGCAGGGAGAGGTGATTAAAAATTGAACATGTGGAATGTTGCTAACTTCAGAGACAGACTTCATCTTTTGAGAACCATTAATGATAGTGAATCTGAGTCTTAAATCCGAGCTCTGTAACACACACACACACACACACACACACACAGAGGCATCCCCACACATGGAGTGGGTGCATGTTGTTACAGTAAACGTCTGTTACTGAATTTGTCTGTTGGCTCTTTTTTATTGCAAATAAACACAGGCAGCGAAACCTCTCCGGTGGGCGAATTCATGCAAATAAATCACCATGAAATTGTACTTTGTGGTGTACCCGGGTGCACCATTAGACTCCCCTTCAGTTTGTTATTTATTCATTGTCGGTGGAGCAGTGGAGCAGCTCCAGGCAGGCAGGTTTGAGTATTGACTGACCTCCTGCAGGTGGCAAAAATGAAGTCTTGGAGTAGTGTTTTTCTCTTTAAGTCCCCAATGATCGTTTTATTCTGACTTCAGTGTCCGAACAGTTTGTGTGTGTGTGTGTGCGTTTTCAATTGTTCTTCTCTTGATGATCTAAAGGTGGTTAGTAAGCAGAGGTGGAGGATTATCTCTCTCCTGGCCCACTCTGCCAGCCGATAGCAGATGGTTTGTTTGAGCGAGGGGAGAGTACGGCTTTGATGAGAGACAACGGCATCAAAGCTGTCATTAAACACTCCCACTAATCTGAAGCCACAATATACAAGAGGCTTTTTAACAGCACTGGGACTGTGGGAAAAGACACCCAGAGCTTGTGTTACTCCGAGTCGAGGGAGAGAGAAACAACATAAACCGGTGCCTCTTAACGTCCATTGAAGGGTTTTTTTGTTTTCTTTTATAGTTTGACAGGTGACTGAAACCGTAGGTGTGTGACATGCCTTTGCTTTTGTTTGTTCAACTTCAGGGATCATCTCGACGTTCCTGCACGTCCACCCGTTCGGAGCCAGCATCGAGTACATCTGTTCCTACCTGCAGCGTTTGGACACGAAGGTAAACAGGCTCGAACGAATCCAAACTTCCACTGCAGCTCTGGCTTTGGGATCAGGCTTAGAATACATGGAAACATACAGATACAGTGTCGCCCCCCCCCCCCCCCCCCCCCCCCCCCCCCCATAGGGTTGACATATGGGTTTGTACTGTGCCAGGGTCCCGCTGTGCCGTTAAGTCAGTGCTCCTTGATGCAAGCAGCTCTCTGTATTGCCTTTACAGCCCTCTCTGCAGAGCGGGGTTTTCATTTTGCGGAAGAGGTCTGGAGGTTAAATGCTCAATATGTCATTTCTACCGCTTGGGGTCTCCAAAACAATAACAAACAACGTAGATTAATGTGGTGAAATAGCAGCAAGACCCAGAGTTATTATGATCTCAATATTTCCAGCAATTTCTATGTGTTGTTTTTTTTTTTTTTTTATTTTGGTTTTTATTACAGTTTAGTGTTAAGTGCATAAATAGTCTTGGTTAGATTTTTATTTTGAGGAGTTGGATAGTTTTATCTCACTTTTATTCACTTTAGTGTCACTTTTGTGTCTGGTAGTATGAAGAACCTGAATAAAACAGTACATGGCATCAATTATGAATGATAGAATTATTTATTTAAGGTCAGAACCCAAAAATGGATCGCACAGATGTTCCTATTGGGTCACCGGTTGGAGGAGGAATATTCGCAGAAGAACAGTGTTCATAAAAGTGTACAGAAAAGAGTTTATAAATGTTGACCTCGCCAAAGCCATGTCAAATGTTGAGGAGAACCTTCAGCTGTGAAAGACGTCAGATGATAAAGTGATGTAACGAGACTAAAATGGCATAACAGACGCAAGCTGACAATGATTATGTCAAAGCTGGACATGATGTATGAGGTGGAACAATGTTATAATGATGTAAAAAGGCAACAATGAAGTCAAATAGGTAACAAGATTAAAGTGGCATACTTTACATAACAAGACAAAAACAACATGAAAGATGCAATAACGAAGTGAAAACAATGAAACAGATACGAGATGACATTCAAAAAAAGCTTTCAGAGTCGGTGTTTGATCGTGGAAGAGTAAATAATAATGTAGATCTGTGGGAATTCAGGTCATGTTTTTGTGAGTCTGGGTCCCGAGGAGACTCGAGCTGAAAAGGTTTGGTTTTAATATACCGTGGAAAACACATAATTTTTTTCAGTCAGAGTCAAAGTTGGATGCTTCTATGAAACTGGGTTCATTTTGGTACCTGGCACTGTGCCAGCTTTTTAGACCCAATAATAAAAGAGAAATTTAGACATACCCCCCCCCAGGATGTACTGAATGATGACCTCAAATAAATGCAAAAAAAAAATGATTCTCTTGCTCTGAGCCATCCCAAAATGAATGAATTTTTAATAAAATATTAGGGCCAAAAATAAGACCAAAATTGAGATATGAAAAGCCTCCTAGGTGTCAGTGCATTTGATCTGGAAAATCTGGTTTGAAATGGTCTTATATACCACTATAAAGACACTGTGTTCAATGTGACAATCCCAGTGGTTTTTCTAATCCAGACATGCAGGTTTTTCATGAATCTCAGTCTCATTCCAGGTTTCGCGTGTAACTCATCGTGTCCATTCGTGTTACGTGCAGAACCCGCCCATTTAAACACACATAAATCGCGAGTGATTTTGTAGCAGCGGTCATTTTTGCGAAACACTCTGCCTTGCATAATTAGTTCAATTCCCAAAATGAACCTGTGAGAGAATAAAAAGATATTTGAAAGAAAGTAGCGCATAATTTTTATGTCCTTTTTGCTGTGTTACATGTGGATTTTTGTATAAAAATATATAAAAGTGTTTTATCTGAAAAATAGTTTCTCTTTTATCTCGGTAAATATTTATTTTTAAAATAGACCCATAGTGCTTCCAAACTTGCTTCATAACATTAGTCTATATCTGGATTGAATTTTTAGCCCCCCTGTCCTGTTTTTGGAGACTAGTTTCATTTCCATAACCTTGTAACCATGGAAACGTACAAAACGACAACACAATTCAACCAAATGTACAGTCCAACACAGACCCAGATTATGATGAATATATTACGTCTTATAGCTTTAAGTCAGACTGTTTTGGTAAGTACTGTCATTGGTTTTCTTCCTGGAGGTATTTGGGACGAATGATCCCATTCTCATGTTTGTGCACTAAATATAAAGTTAGACCCAGCAGACATGTTTTAACCGGAGAAGGCAGGAGGAGACGGATTTTTATATCAAATGTAAAATATCTGACCATCAGCTCCACACAGATATGAGAGACGTATTGATTTTCTCATCCAGCTCTTGTTTCAGCGAGAATATCCCGATGTGCGTTTAGTCGGAAATCAAATCTAAAACATGCCCAAACCCTTTTCATAGAAAGTTGAACTTCGGAGACAGTTCTTCTCACTTTCCCATTCTGAAGCGTCAGAGCTCTGCGCCCGGCCATGCCTGGCTATTTGTGTGATTTCCCTTGATGCTCGAACATATCAGAACTAGATCCCTCATTCTGACACTTCAAGCCCAACACCACCCTCAGTCCTCAGATACCCTTAGTTTCCACTCTGTCTAGCGAAGCACGGCTATTTTATCCCCATCGCTCAGGCATTTTAGACACATTATCGCTCGTCCCTGCCAGTTACTAGACGCTTTCAAAATGCCAACTTTCAATGTCACCTCTGCACAGTAACGCAGAGATTAATGGCTATTTCTGCCTACGAGAGGACGTCGGTACAGAGTCCGATCGTCACCACTCTATTTCAGAGAAGACACATTATTATACATCCGTGATGAAACCTTCAAATTGCAATTTCAACTCTAACTTGTTAATCTCTTTGAAACTCATTTGTCATCTGCTAAAAGTTTGTAGCACATCCACAAGGTCACCCCGAGAAATGGCTGTTCCCTGTAGCATCTCCTCATCATCAGTCTGACTCATTCGCACACATGCAAAGAATAGAGTGCGACCGCTTTTCTTTCTTGCCTTATGGGGGTTTTTTTGGTCTGCTGTGCGTCTTCGTGTGTGTAAGTGTGTAAGGGTGTGTGTGTGTGTACGTGAACACCCACCCACATCTGAGTTCTCTTTTGCATCTGTTGCTCATACGTCGACTCCACTCCACTCACACACATCAAGCGGCCCACCGAGTTTAGTCAATATCACCGGCTAGACTCCCCGACAACAAGCCCAATCCTCTGTGCTTATCTGGTGGCTCCACACACAGCTCCTTTGTGTACGATGACACACCAGTCATACCTCCATGATGGACCCTAATGCGACCTGACATCAGCGCGGGGCTCCGACGATCTAGTTATTAATGCAAGACACTGTGGGCTGTCATCAGCGGCTCGTACGCTGGATTTCGGCTCTTGTCACCTCAGGATTTCGGTTGAATAGTGATTCTGGAGCCAGATTAGCTTCGTCACGCAGCTGCCGTGTCATCGCTCGGTCGCTATAAATTTAGTTAAGACTCTCCACTTGCTGCAGAGGTGTGGAGTGAATGTTTTGCGAGTGTTTGCGAGTATGAATCGAGCACAGAGGAGGTGTGGAGTGTGGATCTATGAGCAATGCTCAACGTTAATTTGCTGCCTCCGAATAATTGTGTAACACAGGAGTGGGAACTTTGCTCATATTAGTGCTGGGTGATCCTGCCAAAACATCATCTGACGATACTCTGAAGAAGAATCACAATCCACGTTCTGAATCACTATTTTCTCACTTTATAAAATGTAGAAACAGTTACAAACGTAAACAATATACGTTGTGGTTTTCTCTGGTTTCTGGGTCAGGCTGTGTGAGATGGATTTAGGTGTTGTATCTGAGTAAAAACTACATTTTTGGATCATTTTGGACCAACATTGCATACAACATTGTCTACATGAAGTAAATGACGGACAGTTTTGTGGATGTATAGCTGCAGTGTCTTCAATAATCACTTGGGCTACGTTCACACTGTATGTCATAATGTTTCATTCAGATTTTTTTTGCTGAAATCTGACTTTTTTTTGTGTGTGGTTATTCACACTATAATTAAAATGCAAAGTATGATAATGAATCAAAAACAGGTACTCACATAGAATAATGTTAAAGTCTGACCTGTGTAAATCAGACTTATTTCACATCAGAGTTCAGAAGTCTCATTCAGAGGTAATGGACTTTCTGTGATTCTTTATTATTATTTCTACAGCAGCAGCAGTGACACAACACATGACACAAACTATACAAGTTAATGGAGACTTAAACTGAAGACTTAAGTGCAGGTAGATGCCAATGTATGACTGTAAACACACTGACTGAAAGAAACTTGGTAGCCTAGCAACCTGGGCTAATGGTGTTAATGCTACAAAAAAGTGCACCAGTACCCCACCTGTATCCCACCAGTACCTCACCAGTACCCCACCTTTACCTCACCAATACCCCACCTGTACCCCACCTGTATCCCACCAGTACCCCTCCTCTATCTTGCCTGTACCCCACCTGTTCCCCACTAGTATCCCACCAGTACCCCATCTGAGATATGAGGAGTGTTTTTTTTTATGAGAACACCGACGTTACCAAGTGGTTTTGATCAGGACCCTGGTCCCGGTCCCCCTCAGTGATGACAGATTCAGGATCTCTGTGGTGTGTTTGTAAAAATCGAACACAGTGAAGGTCAGTGAGTGATGTGGATCTGCATTCTCAGCAGGATGCGGGTGTTGATGTTTTTTCTGAATGAAGAACATTTAATCAGGCCTTAAGGAGCTCCATGTACAGTTTAATAGATCTCACCAGGTCCACAAAACCTGAGTCCAGACCTGAGTTCACTGATGAGCCTGTGTTTAATAACTCACAGCTGCACACTGTACTTACTTTAGTTAAGTGTGTTGGCATCAGGCTACGTATTTGTTGATTGAATACCCAAAATAGTCATCATTAATATGCTGGTGCAGAGGAAAGAGAATGTGCAGATATCTGACCTGACATCACTCAGCTGAAAAAAAAGTTTTGGAAGTTGAGAAGTTAGTATTAGAAACTCTTAATGGATAAATAATGGAACATCTGTTCCTGTATCATTTTTCCCAAAGTGTTTCCTTTCATTTGCTGTAAATTACACGGTCTTCAACTCACTGTAGACAAACACAGCTCATGAAGCATCGAAAGCAGCATGAACTGGTGAAGAACACGCAAAAAACGCTTATTTCACCAAACATTTAATGTCTGGAAGTTAAAGTATAGACACTTAAAAGTTTCCACTATCCCAAATATTATCATTTGTGTTTCAAAAGGTGTGGCTGCATCAGACACAAACAAATACAAGTACATTTTTTGGTTTATTGTTAACAAGAAAACATGTCATGTCCTGGATGTGTTTCATTATCTGCTGAAACATCCAGTTTTGACGGTGACAGAACAGAGCGTGTGCAGAAGTGACCATGTGTGTTTGGAGAATGGAACTATACTTGTCAGAGTTCAGTGACTGAACACTGACTGTGAATGCAGTGTATCCTCCTGAGACCCAGGACAGGACAAGTTTGGCCTTTTTTACTTTTTAATGAAATGAGGGCTGGAGAGTTGAAGGGTCGCCGGTTTGATTCCACAAACTGGCAGGAAAGTTTTTGGCTGATGTGCCATTGAGCAAGGCATTTAACCCCCCATTTGCTCCCTGGGTGTCTGATATGGCAAGCCCACTGCTGTTAGTGTGCAGTGTGTGGTGTGTTCCTGCATGTTCTAGTGATGGGTTAGATTTCTGTGTGTGGTGCATGTACGGTACACTGACAATACAGGAAGAACCTTCATCTTAGTCTTTGCAGTGGACAGTGTTTTGTTTTTGTTTTTTTGTTGTTTTTCACTTTCTTTTTAAATGAAGTTGTGAAACTCTTGTCCCCCACAGAGGATAAAAAATGCACTGGTTGGTCTCAGGAGGATATCACAAATGCATGGGGTGTCCACAAACCTTTGTAACTGGAATTTTCATGCAACATTTTCTTAAAACACACACCTGTGATTAGTAGGCCTGTAACAGTACACATACCGAACCGAACCGTTTGGGATCAGTTCAGGTCCTGGTGAAAGACAACAACAGGGAAAGAGACGTTAATAAGACGGACGTTGTTTACCACCTATGAACTACGGTAGTTCTAAAACACTTACACTAGCTCTGTCTGTCTCTCTCTCACACACACACACACGCGGTATAAAAGAGGAATCGAACCTGGAGTTAGATGTTGAAAGTATATAAAGTTGCACTTTTGTTTCACGCCAGCGTTAGTTACGGACCCCCCTGGCTCCGACCAAAAAAAAAAAAAAAAAACATCTCCCCAACAAATCACACCCTGCACGCGCGCGCACATACAGTGGCCTAAACAGTTTGTTCTCTGTCCTAAAATAAATAATTTGGTTAATTTTTTGTTGTCAAAGTTTCTCTTCAGTTTGTTTAAACAGAATACCAGTTTACCCTCTTGTTAATGTTGCACTTCATGTCGAATTTTTGGGGTATTTTTCTGCAGAATGTGAACTGACAGAGCTGAGATTTGATTTTTGTCATTTGTTCAAAACTACCTTTCAGGGAAAAGTGCAATACTAATGTTTAAAATACATTTAGTAATATTAATAATTCATTTTATTTTCTATTTGATTTATAGCAGCAGAATTATATTCCTGTTTTTCTATATTCTATTGTCTCCAAAAACTGGGGGAAAAATGTTCAAAAATTCATAAATGTATTAAAGACATTTTGAGGGGTTTTCTTTCTTCCCGCACCAAACCGAAAAAAACGAACCGTGGCTTTGAAAACCGAAAACGTACCGAACCGATAATTTTGTGTACCGTTACAGGCCTAGTGATTAGTGAACCCAGTGGTATGTTACTGCACATGTTCGGTCCAGTAGGTGTGTGTTTTTTTCAAGTGCCGTCAGTAAACGGTGTGAGCAGGTGTTTTGTTTGCGTCCAGGCAGACGCGTCTGTGTTCAGTGTCTGACCTGTGTTTTTGTGCTCGTGCAGATTAACCCCGGCGAGGTGGAGGCTCTGCTGTCACGACTGCCCTGCACCTTCAGACAGGAGCTGACCGGCGTGGGCGCCAGTCTGGAGAAACGCTGGAACTTCTGCGGCTTTCAGGGCATCAAGAGCACATAAGACCTTACTGCTGACACTTCTGGGACGAGCAGACAAAGCAACACAGGGACGTTATATAAAATGTGAAAGACATAAAAACCCACAGATATCAAAGGGAGTGGGCTGAACCTGACTGTAACAAGGACACAGAAGACTGAGCACAAATCTCAGATCAGGAGGAATGTTACATGAGCATTTCAGAGACTCTGTGTAGGTGGCACAGACGTACAGTACAAACGCGCCATCGCCATGGTTACAGGAATGTTGACACCAAACCTCGGTGACAAAATCCTCATGAGCTTGAACTCTCAGTATCTCAGTGTCTGCAAAATATTTTTAGACATAATGACTCTGACGGTGGCAGAAGAGCCGATTCCTACAGTCACTGGATTATAATGTAGTCGCCGTCTACGGGGGGGGGGGGGGGACTTTGTACTGTCTGAACCTGTGATTGGCTCCATGTGCTGTCAGTGTGGGCCAGGACTACAGGGCTAACAGGGAGGTTATCAGGGTCTACGTGAACACTTCAAACCTCTGTACCCTTCATCCTCCTCCTCCTCCTCTTCTCTCTGTTCCTGGTTTGTAAAATAGATCACAAATGAATATATTTCTTCATTTTCTGTAAAGGCTGTTCAGAGTTGCATAGAATCATTTGTTGTAATACACTGTAAATGCCTGGATGATATTTTTGATTATAAAAGGACATTTGAGTATATAATGCTCTGGCTGTTTTCTGTGGGCGGTGTGTTTGTGTGAATGTCTGCACAAGCATCTTTTAAGCCTGTCAGGCCTTTACTATCAGTCCTGAGGGACACACATGCACCCACACAAGACAAGCGTCTGCCTCCGTTTGGGTCCATTCTTGCTTGAAGGGCATTCTTTTTCTTCTGATGTCTACTCTTTTTTTTTTTTTTTTTTTTTTTTTGCTTCTCCCGACGCTCAAGGCTGGTATAAGGACATTTGTGTCTTTCAGAACACACTTACACCTTCACTCACTCAACCTTTATGTTCACTCGGAGGATATACTGACATCAGGGCACCGTTTTCAGATTTACTGAATGAAGCCGTAACATACAGTCGGCGTCGAGGAGTAACTGTCGTACAGTTTACAGAATAAGTCTTAACACTTCAAAGGCTTATTGGGTCAGGTTCAACAATCCACCTGTTCCTGGTGATAAATCGTACACTTTCACTGTCAACTTTTTAACCCTTACGTCTGTTTATAAGAGAAAAAGATCCATTTATTTTTGAAATGGTGCGTATTTTTCTAAACTGCTTTTTTTACTTGAAGTACTTGACATGTTATTGAAATACTCTTTAAACTCTGTTGGTTGGCTGCAAACAAATAAGAAAAAATATGCAATTAAATGACAGCTAGCACTAACAAAAGGTGAATATATTCTCCACAGAAAACCTTGTGTAGAATATACCGTTTGTTCTGATTTGCATCTTTTTGTGATGAAGAATGTCTCCCTTTGGTTGATTTTAACACAGATCAGCGAAGCCTTTGGGACGCATTCGAAGGCTTGGCTCATAAAGAGATGCTTCTATGTTTAGACAGACTCCATTTTGGAATATACACCCACATTTTGTTTTTTTTTAATTGGTTTTCTTCTTTAAATTTGCTCCATCACTTGTCAATCAAATCAATGCGAACTGCTCTGAGCAACCTGAGTCTGGAAATTCAGTCATATTTAACATCAAAACACTTATTCTAAACTTTTCAACAGCAGTCAGTGTTGGCGTAGTGTTGCACTGTCTAATGTAAATATACAGTTCTGTGCAGAAGTCTCAGACTATCGTTAGCGTTGTTGTTTTTTGCTGAATTAAAATGAGCATATGTATTTTTTCCTCTTCTGATGCAACAGGAAAATACTGGAAATATTTTCACAGCCTTAAAACACGCACAAAAATCAGAACAAAATGGGTTCTAAAGGTTAAAGCTACTATTTAGTGTGACCCCTGACCCCATGATGTGGACCAGCACAGTTAGAAACATCTGACGTGTTGAATGAAACCTGGTATAAAACATCAGAGAATTAACGCAATTAATCTCATCCTGTCTGAACTAAAGGGTTAAAGAGACTAAATATGATCACTTTGGTTTATAGAAGCTGTTTTCACCCTTTATTGTTGTAGATACTTCACATATATCCAGGTTGGATCTTAATACAGATTGACAAACGCATATGTGCTCATTAGAACGTTACTAAACCAACAAACCTGATGTTGGTCTGGAACATTTGCACAGGACTGTGTGTAAAGTAACCAAACATATAAAGTGAACAATAATCAACCCTTTACAGGGCACTCACAGAAATACTCTGAAATTCAAAATGCTAACCTTAGTGTGTTTTTGGCGGACCTAAAATGTTACTTTTGTGAAATTTTTCAACATTTTTTTAATGTCATGTAGAAAATCAAAGTCAGGGATATGAGTGGGGATCGAAAACCGGTTTCAACTTAAAACCATCAGAACTGTACACCTCCAGCGTTATCAATTCTTTGTAATACCTCTCATTTCCCAGCATGACGTTTTCTGGTTTTCATTACATCACGTCGCAGTACATTATGTAATGATGTCACCCGCTGATCTGCTTTAACCACGAGGAATCATGGAGAGGATAAAGCCATTTTTTTTTATTTTTTTTTTTTTTTTAACCTTTATTTACCCAGGCAAGCAATGAAGAACAGATTCTTATTTACAAATGCAGCCTGATCAAAGAGCAATGGCTCCTTGAGGGGTAGGGGGTGGGGGTGGGGCTAAAAGTAAAAACAAGATTATACAATATACAGAAACAAACAGTTAATAAATAAGTACATTACAAGTGTTCACAGAGCACAAACCTCCACCAAGCACCTCGAATGGTGTGCATGTGTGGATCGACTATTTCTTTTTAAATTAAACTGTTTTAAGGTTCTTCCACACAGCAGAAAAAGTTGAAACTTGGTACCAGTCGTGTATGTCCAATTAGATTAAATTCCAATCAATGTTTGTTGAGTTATAATGAAAAATGTGTTGTAAATGGGATTTCCAATGTCAAATGGAAATGTCCACAGAGTCCACATTCCACAGTGGATGTGGACGATTTTGTGCCAGATACAAGATATTGTTCTAAGCTACGGCTGGATCAAATTGGAGGCTAATCGGAGTCGTTTTGAATTTTTTATGAATTTTCGAAAATTGCTCAATGATGAATGATAGGAAAATTTGAGATTTTGTGACCTTGCTGTGACCTTGAACTTTGGCCTACTTACCCCAAAATTTAATGGGTTGGTCCCAGGGCCTAGGCCTATCTGTGGGTACAATTAGGTAAAGATGGCTGGAATAGTTTTCCTGTAAAGTTGCTAACAAACAAACAAACACACAAAGCAAAGTGATGACTACCTCCTGGTGGAGGTGATAATAACAGTGAGACATGAAATATGATCCAAAGTTCAGCTACATTTCACCAGAGGAGACGAGGATAATGTCGGCTTTAGTCCGTCTAATGCTGTCATTTCATGTAAGGGTGCAAGTACCAGCAACATGATCAAGCATTTGTTGACCCGGCATGGATTAAATACCAGGGATGTCATGTGTCCGACCACCTTCATACGAGCGCTTCTGGTCAAACAAGCTCCACTGTGACCTGTCCAACTACTTTTTTCCCTCTCAGGAATCAATAGGAGAATTGATAAGGAATAGGATTGGTAAGCAGAATCAACAATAGCATTGATATTGATAAAATCCTATTGATTCTCACCCCGAGGCAATGAAGTTACCATATTTGGTCTGTTACCCATAAGTGGCCAAAAAAAAAAAAAGTAATATCCAAGAAGTATATGTAAAAAAAAATACAAGAAAAACACATGTAAGGTGAAAGGAACATGTGTTTTAGGACATTAGACCAACATCAGTGCTGATCCAGACCCCTGTCCACATCCAACATGATCCCTTTGAACATCATTCCTTACATTAGTACCATTACTGCATGGTACCTAACAAAGCAGGTACACTCACTGTTCCTGCAGAGCTGGACCTTACAGACCCTGGAGACCACATTGTAAGGTAATAATAGTTTTGGATTTGTCATTATAGTTTAGTTTTATTTTGACTTTTTTTCCTGTAATTCAGTTAGTTTTAATTTGTTTTTCGAGCAGGTTTGCTAGTTTTTATTAGTTTTCATTTTTTTTCTAAATGCTCAGTTTTACTTTAGTTTAATATTAATTTTAGTTTTGTCGTATCTTTTGTCTTCTTCGTCGTCGTATTCACATAAATCCCAGACAGACTCTGCTGCTTTCTCCCAGCTTCAGTCTCCGTGTTTCCAGGTAGAGCGGTGACCAGAAGACGACTGAACGAGAAGTGACGGACCGTCAAGTGTCGTATGGTGCAGCTAGCTAGAATTGCTAGAGCAAAATAAACCGCTTTTGTATCAATCCGACATTGACAAAGACAAAAATGAAGGGAGTTTTATCCATAATTTGTATCCGTTTTAGTCAGTTTTGTAAACATACATCATCATCATCTTTATTTGCAGACTTGGGAGTCCATTTAAAAACAAACAAACAAGCAATCAACAATACAGTTTCAGTTAGTTATCGTTTTTTTTTTCTTTTAATTACTGTTTTATTTCAGTTAACGAAAATGTTTTTGTTTTTTTTTCAATTCTAGTTTTCCTCATTTCGTTAGTTTTCGTTAACGATAATAACCTTGCCACATTGGATCTGAAATTGTTGACTCCCTGTCTTGTAATGTGTATGGAAATTACCAAAAATAGTCACTTGCCCGACACTATACAATACACAATAGTGATTAGAAAGGCAATTGAGTAAAATAACAGAAGCTTGAGAATAATTGCAGTCATTAACGTCCACCTGACTGAGCCTGGCCCGGGGCCTGGCACTGCCACATCACTCTTCACTCAAGTGGGAAACACACCTCCGGGCTCGTGTTAATGATGTTTAATTGGGGTGGCGGTTATGTGGAGGGGTGGGGGGGGGGGGGGGGCGTTGGTATCCTGTGTAGGCTATACAAAATATTGTTGCTGCTTGGATCCATATATTAAGCAGTTCTACAACACCACAGAGGGGAGGTTTCTGCTTCTTCACCTTCACATGATAGAGAGCTCATAGCAGCAGACTGGAGGCTCCTCCCAAACGCCCAGTCAAGCATTTTTAATGTGCCTCCGCTGGGCTGTTCGGCGGCACACATTCCCCCCTCGTTGCTCTGGGAAACAAAGGTTTATTATTACACATGATTTGCTCTCGTCGGCCTCCTCCAGCTCCTACAGGCATTGTGTTTGAAAAATTAGTGTTGATGCACTTGGGCACTATGTCAGCATACTAGTCCTCGTACCTGAATTAATAATGAGTATGTTTTGCCTACAAGCTCCTACAAGGCTTCCCTTCGTACGCGCATATTCATTATTAACTGCTGCGGTTTAAACTGGAAGAGGGTTTCATGGGTGAAAAGTGAACCTTCTGTCGTGGGAGTGGAAATGTTTGCATGTCAAATCCAGAACGGAACCTCCGACCCCGTAGTCTTTAGGCTTCTGTCGAGCATGATTAGAAAAGTAGAGTGAACACTAAAGCTGAAATACAGCGCATTTTTAATACGCGGAGTGCAAAGGTCAGACCCGCTTCTGTCTTTTACAGCGTCGTTCAGTGATGTTGTTACTCATTCTTTCCTTTTCAGGTGGTGCACATGGGAAAACAGGCTGAAACAGGCTGTCTATACCAGGCTGTGCATCAGTACGCTTCCTCTACACACTAGTCGCTTTTCCGTTGGACATCTGCGCAAAACTTTACCGATATTTACTAAATGTCGAATAAACACAAGTGCGTAATGTCGATTTTTCCATTGAATCACAAATGTCGATGATTTCTTTGTTTATTATCGCGAGTTGACACAAGAAGTCATTCCATAAACATTGCAACAAACACAAATATCATGTTGATTTACAAATATACTCATTATTATTACCTGCGCCAAGAGGTATTGTGATCACTTTGCTTTGTGCGTTTGCGTGTGTGTGTTTGTTTGTTAGCAAGATAACTCAAAAAGTTAAGGACGGATTTTCACGAAACTTTCAGGAAATTTTGATACTGGCACAAGGAAGAAATTATTAAATTTTGGTGGTGATTGGGGGGGCAGATCTGTCTTGGCGGAGGTCTGTGCTCTCTGAGTGCTTTTCTTGTTCTATGTATTATTCCTCTATCTCATATTAAATTAAAAATGACTCAGTTTCCTGGTGTGTCCACACATACCACACCATGTTTTTTTTTTTAAAAACTCTTCTTCTTCGTTGTAACATCCATCAACATCCGTTTTTTTTTTTTTTCTGTCTGTCAAACCGCCGGCGTACCTTTTTTTTTTTTTTTTTTTTTTTTTTTTTTTCTTTTCTTTACAGCGCCATCAACCCAAACTGCCATCAAGCCAGGTACAGGGTGGGGAAGCAAAATTTACAATATTTTGAGGCAGGGATTGAAAGACAGTGTATGACCAATTCGTTTATTGAAAGTCATGAGAATTTATTTGCCACAAGAAAATTGACATAATAGAAAATGTTTTTATTCTATGTGTCCTCCTTCTTTCTCAATAACTGCCTTCACACGCTTCCTGAAACTTGCGCAAGTGTTCCTCAAATATTGGGGTGACAACTTCTCCCATTCTTCTTTAATAGTATCTTCCAGACTTTCTCGTAATAGTTTTGCTCATAGTCATTCTCTTCTTTCCATTATAAACAGTCTTTATGGACACTCCAACTATTTTTGAAATCTCCTTTGGTGTGACGAGTGCATTCAGCAAATCACACACTCTTAGACGTTTGCTTTCCTGATTACTCATATGGGCAAAAGTTTCTGAAAAGGTATGGATAATAGTGTTAGGTATGATTATGACATCAATATATGTTTGGTTTCAAAACAATTGACGTAGTGCCTGCTGAGAAAAAACAACTAAACGTTCATTGTAAATTTTGCTTCCCCACCCTGTAAGTAGTCGCCATCAATCCAAACCGCCATTGTGGGCCTATCAACGAAACATCAACGAAGCAGGGTGCCCACCTGAAGACCCCAGTGAAGCTTTTACCCCTACCCCACTCATCACCAAGTGCTGATCAATTAGGGATTGGAATACCAAGTCCTGTTAGCTCAACATTCACGTGACTCTAGTTGTGGAAAAAGGTCTTTCCATTGCAGTTTGATGTGACATATCAATTGCGCTACACCCGAAAAATGACCTCTTGCCAGAGCACAAACTTTTAAGCGAAAGATGAGTTTTGGTGGAATTTTTGTTTATACATTAGGTAACTTTTTATCCATAAGTTATATTAACAAAATTTGAGGGTAAATGGAAACGCGACTTCTGTACGACTTGATTTCAGCACACAGTAGACACTTTTCCATTGACCCTAAATTGTGTGAATATAACTTAAAATTAACCTAATGGAAAAACAACAATTTCACCAAAACTTGGTATGAAATAGTGTATCACGCAAAACTGCAATGGAAAGACCTTTTTCCACCACTAGAGTCACATGAATTTAAAAAAAACGGATGTTGACGAACGTTAAAACAAGCAGAGAAGAGTTTTAAAAGAAACATGTCACAGTATATGTGGACGCACCAGGAAGCTGAATCATTTTTTAATTTAGTACGAGATAGAGAGGTAATATATAATAATAATGAATATATCCGTAAATCAACGCCATATTTACGTTCGTCCCCATGTTTATTGAATGACTTCTCATGTCATGTCGCGATACTAAATAAACAAATCATCGTATTTGTGATTTAATGGAAAAATCGACATTACGCACTTGTGTTTATTCGACGTTTTCACGCAGATGTCCAATGGAAAAGCCACTATTAACATGCCTCAAACCATCCTTTTCTTTCTCATTCATTCGTTTTTCTTTTGCCCTCGCTGACACAAATAAAACACTAATAATGCACATTCATTCTTTTCTTTCTCCCATCTGTGTTATGTTTCCTACGCATTGATCGGCCGTAGAAATCCACAGTTTATCTCTCTTAAACCCTTTGTGTGTTAACGTATGTGTTAAACAAATGTAGGCGTGCTTGTGAGTTTGCGTCCGGTTCTCAGGCATCGCACGAGGAAGTAAACACACAGACTCATTAAATTTACCAGCGTGGCCTCAGTGGATGCTGCTCTCCATTCACTGTTGTCTACTCCAAGCTGCGACACAGTGAGGAGCCTGCTTATTAATTCAGTTCAAGGTGTACACAAACTAAAACTATTCAAAAGTGTGGTTTACGTCAGCGGCCCAGACGATGCCTTAAAGGAGGATTCCAGCCTCGTTAAACCTCTATCAGGACTGTTTGGAGATGTCCTTCTGATGTTGAGCTTAAGCAAATTCTGGGTCTGAATTTACAATTTTGTGTTCATTGTAGGATTGAAGGGGGATTACGGAGAATAGATCTATATATGTACACAGTCCCATCACACTGGGGATATGAATGTATAATTGGACATGAGGAGATAACCAGGTTCTTTTGGGTGATATCATGATGCTCAAGATGCAGTTAATTACCTCTTCCTCTCATATTGTTCCCTGAAGGCGTCCTGATCTACTTAATTATGGTTATAGCTTCTCCTGAATGAGCAGGTGAGAGGATGAGGATGGAGGCTGTGTTTGGCAGGATATGACCCAAAATAAAACCCCAATCACCCCAGAGAGCGGATTAGAGGAGCAGCCCTTGTCCACACTGATAATCAGCCCAAATGTTTCTTTTTTTTTTTTTTTTTTTTTTTTAATACAGATGAATGGATCCAGACAGACGTGCATCACACTGCTCCTGTGGCACCATGTAAACCACTGCACATGGAGATCTGAGACAGATATCCCTGGATAAAATGTAAATAAAAGCCAATGGACAAGAGGCAGTGAGACAACAGCTCCTCCTACTGAGCACAATGGGAACTACAGCTTGAATCCATCAGTCAGTGTTTGCATTGATTAGATTAGATTTAGATCAGATAGAACTTTATTGATCCTTTGGGCTGAGCCCTCTGGAAACTGAGGTTCCAAAAGCAGCACAAACAGCGAATAGACACACATGAAATACAACAAGATAAAAGCTGTAAAACAGATATACAATAACTATAGAAAAAAATAATAATAATAATAATTTAAAAAACAGTGGTGAAAAAATTGCAATTGCACATTGGAAAGTACTGGGAGAAACAAGTGGTAAAGTGGTAATAATAATAATGAGTATCTTATAATGTTATATAAATTATAGTATGCATAATGTGTATATGTATATACACTGAACAAAAATATAAATGCACGACTTTTGTTTTTGCTCCCATTTTTCATGAGCTGAACGCAAAGATCTAAAACTCTTTCTATGTACACAAAAGGTCTATTTCTCTCAAATATTGTTCATAAATTTGTCTAAATCTGTGTTAGTGAGCACTTCTCCTTTGTCCTTTGCTGAGATAATCCATCCACCTCACAGGTGTGGCATATCAAGATGCTGATTAGACAGCAGGATTATTGCACAGGTGTGCCTTAGGCTGGCCACAATAAAAGGCCACTCTAAAATGTGCAGTTTTACTGTATTGGGTGGTCCAGGGGGGTCAGAAAACCAGTCAGTATTTGGTGTGACCACCATTTTCCTCGAACAGTCTTCTTAATGAATTCTCTGAAACACCTTTGGAGATGGTTTATGGTAGAGAAATGAACATTCAATTCACAGGCAAAAGCTCTGGTGGAGATTCCTGAAGTCAGCATGACCAGTGCATATTCCCTCAAAACTTGTGACATCTGTGGTATTGTGCTGTGTGATAAAACTGCACATTTTAGAGTGGCTTTTTATTGTGGCCAGCCTAAGGCACACCTGTGCAAAAATCATGCTGTCTAATCAGTATCTTGATATGCCACACCTGTGAGGTGGATGGATTATCTCAGCAAAGAAGAAGTGTTCACTAACACAAATTTAGACAGATTTGTGAGCAATATTTGAGAGAAATAAACCTTGTGTGTACACAGAAAAAGTTTTAGATCTTTGAGTTCAGCTCATGAAAAATGGGAGCAAAAACAAAAGTCGTGCATTTTTATTTTTGTTCAGTATAGTTTAATGATCACAGACTCAAAGTACGAGTAGAAACAAGTGGCAAAATAGTACTACTAATAATAATAAGTATCTTGTGTTCTAATATATATTATTATTATATTATAGGGCGGCTGTGGCTCAGTTAGAGCGGGTCGTCCAATGACTGAAGAGTTGGTGGTTAGAATCCTGGTTCTCACTGTCCACATGTCAAAGTGTCCTTGAGCAAGACCCTTGCTCCCAGTAGGGCCTGGCAGCAGCTGCCCACTGGTGTGTGTGTGTGTGTGTGTGTGTGTGTGTGTGTGTGTGTGTGTGTGTGTGTGTGTGTGTGTGTGTGTGTGTGTGTGTGTGTGTGTGCGTGCGTTCGTGCATATGTGCGTGTGTGTGTGTGTTCATGGGTGAATGTGAAGGAGGCTTTTACCATAGCACACACAATATGTATATATACTTTAACCCTTTCATACATAAATTATGAGAACCTTAAGATTTTTTTTCCTGAGTTTTTTTATTCCTCTTTAGGCATTAAAAAAACAATGCAATTGGGAAAAAAATGTATGAACTTATTTTTCATGGAGTTGCAAAAATGTCCACTCAGCTGGACACTATGTGTTTAATTTTTGAAGCAAAGAAACATGTATTTACTGATATACTGTGTGAAAACTATGAAATATAAACATGTTTAATGCTGTTAATCTGATGTTTTGTCACATTTTAACATACTCTAATACTACTTATTACTCACTTCATGGAGATAATATGCAAAAAAAAACACCTTTTTGTTAAAAAAAAAAAAAAAAGCAAAAAACTGCTTTACACTTAAACATGTTACTGCAGATCAGGTTTATCAAGAACAGCAATTTACAATAAAGGTATGAACTGCAGCATATGGGATGATGCATAAGTGTCCACTGTGTTGGCTGATATGGAACTAAAACAACAAAACCCATGAATATACGAAAGAACAGCTGTAGAAGGACTGTCCACTGTAGTAACCACTGTGTATGAAAGGGTTAATAATCATAGAATAAAAGTACACTATAGTAGAAACAAGTGGCAAAGTAGTAGAAACATTAATAAGTACCTTATTATGTTATAATATATAATAGCATAATGCATGGCCAGAGCACTGGGGGTTCATGTTTATGTTCATATGACTTTGTGTCTCTATAAAAGCTGCACAACCCTCATTAATTTATGCAACAACAACCAAAAAAAATCCTCGACTTCCCTCTGTGCCAGGGCTGCAGCTCCAGAAACACTCGCCTGCAGGCGCTTGGAATGACATCTTAGAAACCGAAAATCTATAGAATATTAAACCTAGAACGAAAGACATTTCTATTCCTTCACAGATTATTAGTTTGCCAGATAGCGAGTCATTTTTCGGACAATGTGTTTTTGTTTACAGTGTTTTGGTATGTGCTGAGGATTGCACGCGTGTTTTAGTATGAATGAACGGCAAAGTGTTGGAATAATTGCTTTACTCTGCGCTCTCTGGGGTGTCTGAGCGCAGGATATTAAGCTGCACATTTCAATGGGGATGAATGACACACTGAGCATTTCCCTGTTTTCCACCTATCTGTGCTTTGTCTGTTCTCTTCCCTCTTCCTCTGCTATACATAGATCATCATACAAAGTAGGGAACAGTTGAAAGCTCAGCAGTGAATGCCCATAAGGTATTTTCACCCATTGAGCAGGTTCTTCCACATCAAATATCCACACCCCACAGGTGAAAGGAAGGGTGCAGAGGAGGGAAAGTATTCCTGTGAGTCTAAAATTCTTCCATGCACTTGAGTGTTGAAAGGCCTGTGCAGACGCTTCTCCTCCTGTCGGGTCCAGCGGTGGCATCTCCGGCCCATTAGTTTCTGAAACCAACGGGCCTGATCACTGTTTTTGATGTGAAATGCCAGCAGAGTGCAGCTCATGCCAGGTTAGATGGGAAAGTGAAGCGCTCTCCTAATGAGCGATGGTCACTCTTCATGCTGTTATGAATCGAGTGACCTTTAGCAAAGAAGAATTGCTTTGCAGCACCAGCAATTATCTGCACAGTGGAGACTTATTTGGACAAAAAATACACAAAAAAAAGTGTATTTTTAGTCAGGAGAAGTGGTTGTGTTGGCATCACGGCTTTGACATGTCCTCTTGTGTACGTTTACTCCTCAGACACTAATTTGAAGTATTTATGTTTTGTATCTTAACTGGTAAACTGAAGTTATCCCCATGTGGGGTTTTGTGTTCTGTGACTGTGGGACTTTCATTAAGTTGATGTTGAACTACAAACGCCTGAACTCCTACATGATGAGACCCCAGGGGATAACACCTTAAAGAAAAAACATTTACACAAGTGAATGAGAAATACTTTAATCGTAAAACCAGATATTTAACCCATAAAGACCCAAACACCCACCAGTGACCAAAATCACCCACTGATCTAAACTGTTTAATAACTTCTGATCCATTAATTCTATCAATACACGTCAATAACTGGCGTAAAATACAGTTTGTCATCTTTTCATGGTCATCAGATATGACCCATTAGGACGTTCAGAGGCTCTGTAGTTACCATGGAAACACTGTCATCTTCTACAACATTGATTCTCCAGTAAAACCCATGAGCTGGATCAATGGCAGTGGATGGACATGCTTGGTTTATGTTCAGTTAATGATAGATTCTAAAAAAAAAAAAAGTCACATTTTCTGCAGTTTTCTGTTTTTGATATCATAACCCTTAAGTTTAATTTGAGCTTTTATGAATGTCTACATGATTAGTACAGTAAATAAAGGAAAATACACGATTTATACTTGAAAATGTAAAATACGGGGGATAATATTAAAATAAATAGTGATAAAACAGTTAAGAAAGGTTAAAAAAAATGGAGAAAAACTCATTTGGGAACTGTCATCAAAGTAGCACCGGGTCTTTTTGGGTTAATAAACCAACAAAACTATTGTTGGTCTAACCCTTTTACACAGTTCTGTTCATCAGTCCAACACTGACTGAATATCTTGTATTGTTCATGTTCTTCTGAGTCTAATCTTTAGGTCTTAAGGAATTAAACAGTAAATTCAAAGGATGTGTTGATACCAGAGGTTTTCCTCCAAAGGGCTTTTCTCATCATCATTCAGAGGCTCTGTAGTGAACATGGAAACACCGTCATCTTCTACAACACTGATTCACCAGTAAAGCGCAAAAGAACTTTCAGGTTGTTCAGAATCAGAATTTATGTGTCATTGCACAACAACAAAATTAAACCCTGAAGTGTGACCACATAAAACAATAAACAGTAACAATAGACAAAACAATAGCAATAAACTATTCGAATAAAGTGACAGTGCAAATGAGTGATGGTGAATAAGTAGTCAATAAATAGAACTCTGTATGTAATGAGTGTAATCGGTTCATATTTGCATTCAGTGTCGTGATGGCTTTGGGACACAAGCTGTTTTTTAGTCTGTTTGTTTTGGCCATGATGCACCTGTAGGGAAGCAGGTTGAACAGGTGATGGCCTGGGTGTGAGCTGTCCTGAACTGTGGTTCTAACTCTGTTTGAGCAGCGGGAGGTGGAGACGGACGGAGGACATGGAGGGGTTCAAAGCCACGGTTCTTTTTTTTTTTTTGGTTCAGTACGGGAAGAAAGTAAACCCCTCAAAATGTCTATTAATGCATTCATGAATTTTTAAAACATTTTTCCCCCAATTTTTGGAGACAATAGAATATAGAAAAACAGGAATAATATAATGCTGCTGCTATAAATCAAATATAAAATAAAATAAATTATTAATATTACTAAATGTATTTTAAACATTAGTATTGTACTTTTCGCTGAAAGGTAGTTTTGAACAAACAACAAAAATCTAATTACAGTTCTGTCAGTTCACATTCTGCAGAAAAATAACAAAAATAATCCACATGAAGTGCAACATTAACAAGAGGGTAAACTGGTGTTCTGTTTAAACAAACTGAAGAGAAACTTTGACAACACAATGAACCAAATTATTTATTTTAGGACAGAGAACAAACTGTTTAGGACACTGTGTGTATTTGTGTGTGGCTGTGTGCACAGGGGATTTTTTTTTTTTTTTTTTTTTTTGTCAGAGCCAGGGGGTGGGGGGGTGCGCAGTTATATACCTGGGGGTGTCGTTTCACGACAGCGTTTGTTCCATCAGTTATGGACCGCACCCCCAGGTACATGACTGCGCACCCCCCCACCCCAACAAAAAAAGCTCTGACAAAAAAAAAAAAAAAAAATCCCCTGTGCACACAGGCACACACAAATACACACAGTGTCCTAAACAGTTTGTTCTCTGTCCTAAAATAAATAATTTGGTTCATTGTGTTGTCAAAGTTTCTCTTCAGTTTGTTTAAACAGAACACCAGTTTACCCTCTTGTTAATGTTGCACTTCATGTGGAATTTTTTTGTTATTTTTCTGCAGAATGTGAACTGACAGAACTGTGATTAGATTTTTGTTGTTTGTTCAAAATGACCTTTCAGGGAAAAGTGCAATACTAATGTTTAAAATACATTTAGTAATATTAATAATTTATTTTATTTTATATTTGATTTATAGCAGCAGAATTATATTATTCCTGTTTTTCTATATTCTATTGTCTCCAAAAATTGGGGGAAAAATGTTAAAAAATTCATAAATGCATTAATAGACATTTTGAGAGGTTTTCTTTCTTCCTATACGGAACCAAAAAAAACGAACCGTGGCTTTGAAAACTGAAAACGTACTGAACCGAAAATTTTGTGTACTATTACAGGCCTTGTGTGTGTGTGTGTGTGTGTGTGTGTGTGTGTCTATATATGTAAATATATCTCTATATATATCTATATCTCTATATCTATCTATCTATCTATCTCTCTCTCTCTCTCTCTCTCTCTCTCTCTGTCTCTCTCTCTCTCTCTCTCTCTCTCTCTCTCTATATATATATATATATATATATATATATATATATATATATATATATATATATATATATATATATATGCCAGGAATTCCGTCTGTCAGTCTGTCCATCTGAGACTTTTGTCCATCCCATTTCTCTGACCATTCACCCAATTCTTTTCACATTTCACACACATGTTCTTTACCACTAGGAGAGGTCACAGTTTAATGGCTGAATTTCAGTTTTGGGATTTTTTATAATAGATTTTTTTAAAAAATTCATGTTGAAATTTTAAAATTAAAAAAAAAAAAAAAATCAATTGGTCAGATTGTCTAAGTTGAAATTTTCAACTTAGAAAATCTGTCCAATTGATTTTTCAGACATTATTCACCCAATTCTTTTGAAATTGTGCCTTTCTCTCAATTTTTTTTTTTTTTTTCCCAAATTTTTGAACGTTTTAAAAAAGATTGAAAGTTAAGACTTAAAATTCATCCCTGGGTATGCAGGGTATCAATGAGCAGGAGGGGTAAAGTGTTGTGCAACCAGGTGGGGGGATTACTTTTTCACTTGTGCAAATGAAATGTGAGATGAAACTGGGTTAGATGTGGCCCCTGAATTAAAATGAGTTTGACACCCATGGCTCAGAACAGGGGTCACCAGCCCTGGTCCTCCAGATCGACTATCCTGCATGTTTTAGACGTTTCCCCTCTTCCAAACCACCTGACGGTTGTTATCAGGCTTCTGCAGAGTTTGATGATAGACTTATCATTTGAATCATGTGTGTTGGAAGAAGGATTCTTCTAAAACATGCAGGATAGTCGATCTGGAGGACCAGGGTTGGTGACCCCTGGCTTACAGAGTTTAAGGCCCCTGACGTGGAAGCCCACTGCCCTTAGTCTGATGATGTTTTTCCCACCTATTTGTATTCTCCTAATATAATGGCTGTATCCTTGAAATATTACAACTTTAATCTCATAAAAGTATGACATTATTTTCGTTAAATAATGAGTTTTTTAAAACTACGACTTTATTCCTATTGTTTTACGACTTTATTCTCGTAGTGACAAGCGTTTTTATTTTCTCATGCTGCCTTAATACTTAATAGTCTCTGGGTCTACCATCCAACAGTATCTATATACAAGCATACATTTCTTTTTTTGTCTTTTAATTCTACCTTTTTCTGTTTCGTGTTCATATTATAAAACAGCACAGTCAATGCTACATTCAGGATTAGTCTGTGTTGGTGTGCATTGGCTATAACTACATTTGACAATAAAAGAACAATAGAATAACACCACGTTTTGTTGGTACAGTTTGATATAGGCTGTAGAACGTAGAAGCATATTCAGTTAAAAGTCATGCAAACTCTTCTTCTTGCTGTGAGGTGTAAGTACTAACCGCTGCACCACTGTGCCACCATTTTCTTGTACATAAAGACAGAAATTGCACTGAAACATGATGTAACGAGCCTATTTCAAAATGACAGATGGATGGATGACCCAAGTAGAGTACACATTTAAGCTGTTCTGCAGGAGTATTTGCATTTTATGTGACATACTCCAGTACATTATGGAGGCAGACATTGTCTCAGATTCTAATTTCACATTTCCTTCCAGTCCATTCGAAACCACAGATCTCTGAATGTGCTGTTTTTTAGAGGTTTCTGCTAAACTGACTATGACTATGGCTTGAAACCGTTCCCATCCTTCTTAAACAGAGGACAGTCTTTAAACCCCGTTTGGATTAACTGGAAAATGCATTTACACGAAGATGAAAACAGGCACGTTTTTCTGAGATTATGACGAGTTAATGCTTTAGATACACGGCTCTTTATACGCTGCCATTATGAACCTATAGAATATGTACATATATATAAAGTGTAAAATTTATTGCTGTTAATTGAAACAGTATAGAAATATTTAAATGAACTGGGTGTTAAACATCTACAGCAGTAAAATTACAAAAGTAAACACTGACAGAAACCATTTACTGCACAATCATTTTCATATTTAACATACATGAAAATAACACATACTTAAGGGATTGAATGCAGACCCTTTACATGGAGTGGATTATTTTCACAGGCTGGTATTAGTAGTTTTACTCAGTTAAAAGGTTTAAATACTTTTTCTACCACGTGGATGAATGGACGGACAGGGAGATGGATGGATTGGAGGGACCTGAGGCAGACTTCCTGCTGATTTCACAGGACCTGGTGTTCAGTGTTGTAGATGATGAATCACATCAAAGTGGCGCTGAAACAACGAATTAAATCATCCCACAGGGTAAATGTTTAATATGTAATTTGTCGCTGCTGCTCTTATCAAATTCTGCTTTAATGCTAGAGGTTAAAATTATGGTAACATCATTATTGTAGAAAGTAAAAGACTGTAAATACTTAACAATGTGTAATCCCTTGTTTTAACTTTTTTTTTAAAGCAACAATATTGATGATTTTTTATTTTGCTCCCTTTAGTGTCCCCTACTGTTGGTAAGTATAGTAGTTACAGTGGTTATAATAATATATAATAATATAATAATTGTGGTAATTGCATTTTTCCCCCCATCATCAGTCTGCAAACAGTTGTATGCTGTGGCCACACCCCCATTATGGTAAGGTAAGGTAAGGTAAGGTAAGGTAAGGTAAGGTAAGATAAGGTTTCTTTTTTTCCTTTTAATTCTACTTTTTTCTGTTTTGTGTTAAAAAAAAAAAAGGAAAAAGTCCATAAGCATATATTATAAAACAGTACACTCCGTGCTACATTCAGGATTAGTCTGTGTTGGTGTGCACTGGCTGTAACTACATTTGACAATAATAGAATAATAGAATAACACCACGTTTTGTTGGTATAGTTTGATATAGGCTGCAAAATGTAGAAACAAAAGTATTAAATGAGTGAAAACAATAGCAAAACCTTTACATTTGTTTTTCCTCCATATCTGTTTATTACATTCCCTCTACTTGGGCTGTTCCTGACTCATAGTTTTTCCAGTGGATTCGGATGGGACAGATGCACAGGATGAATCCAGTTGTACCTGATACATGCAGCTTCTCTTCTCTCTGCACTACTGGACAATCAGTTCTTTCATATATGCAGACCTGGAATGCACAAGACATGTGTGGATGTAATGGATCACATTAATGATCACTGTGAAATGTGTTTGTTTTTTTTTTTTTCAACCTTGAATAAATACAAAGTTAGTATTGTTATTCATATTGTACATCTGACATTGTCACTGAAATCTAAATAATCACAATTACACTGTTTTCCATAAAGTTAGATTCAAATGTTTTAAACTCTTCTCATAAAGTGACTGTGACAGTGTGATTTTTTTTCTTGACAGATAAAGTGTAACTGGGATTCAGTGTGTTATCATTGCACCAGGTAAAAGGTGATGAGATAAGAGATAAAGACTTTATTGTCATTGTATTATCATACAATGACATTTGGGTGCACCTCCGTATCATATCATATGCATATGGTGTTAAGATGTAAATAATATTTAATTTGAATTGTATATTTATATACATATTTATTGAAATTAGTGCTGTCAAATGTTTAACATTTTTAATCAGATTAATCACAGGGTGGCCATAGATTAAATTTGATTAATCATGATTAAATATTGATTTTTAATCTGTAATAATTGTGTCTTCTTTTGCATGAGCAAACAGACTCAAGAAAGAAGGGAATATATATATGCACTTAACGTGTTTGTTTCAAGCTGTGGGATTAGTTAGCCAAGGTGTTAGCAGAATACCCGACTAATGTATTCTTCGCATTAATGTGGTATTTTAAGCAGGAAGTACTTCAGTGAAAAGAAAACTCCTTCCTGCAGAGTGTGTATAATACTTGATGTCGGCTGACCATTCTGTTTTTTTTTTTTTAACTCATATTTCCATCCAGAGGGCCAACATGCTGTTTAGCGTCTTCCATCTTCATGGGTTGGTTCTGCTGCGTATCACTACTGGATCAACTGTCCATTTGCACATGCACGACGCTAACTCTACTTGGACAAACTGACCCAAATGCATTGCCAGAGACGTTTAGAGTCATTCTGTGCTGCAGATGGCTTAATTGCGTTAAAATTTTAATCAGATTAGTCATGATGATGGATTAATTTGCAATAATGCATTCATTTTGACAGCCCTTATATAAACACCAAAGTTCTTATTTTTCTTTCCATTCTTCACTCATTTATGTTTTTTTCTTCCTATCTTTTTCTCTGCACTTGCTTGTTGTACGTTGCTGCTGTTAACTGTAAAATTTCCCCACAGTGGGATAAATAATATCTGATCTGAACTGATCTTCTAAAAACCATTCATATATACATATAGCATACAACATGTAGCACGCAACATGTAACACACAAGGCACATTTAATTTTTGCAGCCAGTTAAAAAGTTAAATATTTCAGTTAAAAGTATATATACATATATATATATATATATATATATATATATATATATATATATATATATGATGACTATTGTGTTTAAAAAAAAGAACAAAAAGAGGAATGTGTCTGAAAACAAATATATTCCAGCTTTATGTGCCTCAGTGTATAAAATCACACTGGGTGACATTGAACTCACACTTTAATTAGTTGTTAAAATACTATATTTGAACACCAGTGCCAAAAACCTCCGACTTCTCCAATAAAAATGCTTGATGTTTAAATATTGACTTTGGGACTGTTGCCTGGTTGTTGCTGCAGATCTGGTCTTAAATAATGATCCTGAAAAGCGACAGAGATAATGTGGGCTCAGACAGACCTTGAGGTGAAAATTATCCAGCCGCTGTAAACATATTTGGTCTGTGAAAACTCTCTCTCCATCATTAACAGTCTGTCTACTGTGCTTTGCTGGTCAGTTTCAGACATTCAATAAAGTCCTTTAGTCTGGTTTCATGAGCTCTGCCATCGCACTGATTATAATTCTGGAGTTACATAAGGCCAAGTTTTCTTTTTGCATATAACAAAGTCCTGCAACGTTTCAATCAGTCTCCTCCATGGTGTTATTTTAATAATAAGAAACCTGCATTCTAATAAATGCCAAGTAATTAGAATGTGCAATGCCACTGACTGATTTATAAATATTAATGACATTTGACAACTCTCCACAAACAAGCTGTGCACTGCATTTATTAAGGTATCATCAAGGGAGAACGAATTTGGAAATTAAGTTTTTTTTCTCCAAAACTATGTACAACTATCTTCTAGTGATAGTTTGTTGTTTTATGATGCATTTTTCTTGTGTGGATCCGGTCAAATGTAAACAATGTTATGTTTTGTGGAGATACTTGGAATGCACATATACAATATTTAATGGAATACATTTTCCCAGCAGCTTCAGTGGTAAACGTGGAGCTTTTTTGTTTCCATTTCTCTGAAAAAGAGTAAGGTCCTTTTTTTAGACCCACAATTTTATACATATATTCCACAGTCACTATCATAAGAAAAGGCAGAGAAAGCAATTTCTTTCTGACACTAGCCTCAATAGCCCATAAAAAGTGAAAACGTCTCCCCTACAGCAAAGTTCAGCGTGTATAAAGAACTGTATTCCTTTGAATAAAATCTGGTGTGAATATATTGTGAGCTGTAAAGGTGAACATAAAAAACCCAAATGTCAGAAGTGTTAGGTCTATGTAAATTTTAAGTGTCTTAAAGTTTTAAATGAGGAATTGTTTCCAAAGTGTCTCTTGTGTGATAGCAGTGTGCTCCAGACTCAGCCATGCCTCGGCTGTTATCGGCTTTAATGCCCTCGGAGGTTGATAGTGAAGTCCAGATTTAGTGCGTTGATTACGGGACTTCAGCAAATTTCCCAGCTCAGTAAAGTGAGACCCTGTCAATGATTTTCTTCACTATTTCATGTATTGCTTTTTTCTGTCTGTCAGCGGTGCAGGGAAAGCTGCCGGAAAGATTGCATCAGCGTATTAAGTCATACAGAATAGAGATAATGCAAGGAAAGTCAAGGCATGGTTTCCAAAACTGTTAAAAATGTGTTTTATATTTGCTGAGGGCAATGCAGCCGTGCACTGTCTGTTTGATATGACTTAATTAGTATTGTGTCTGTTTTCAGACTTTTGGATGATGAGAAAAGCCCTTTGGAGGAAAACCTCTGGTATCAACACATCCTTTGAATTTACTGTTTAATTCCTTAAGACCTAAAGATTAGACTCAGGAGAACATGAACAATACAAGACATTCAGTCAGTGTTGGATTAATGAACAGAACTGTGTAAAAGGGTCAAACCAACAATAGTTTTGTTGGTTTATTAACCCAAAAAGACCCAGTGTTACTTATATGACACTTCCCAAATGAGTTTTTCTCCATTTTTTAACCTTTCTTAACTGATTATAATGTTATCCCTTGTATTTTACATTTTCAAGTATAAATCATGTATTTGCTTTATTTAATTTACTGATCATGTAGACGTTCATAAAAGTTCAAATTAAAGTTAAGGGTTATGAAAAACAGAGAAAACTGAAGAAAATGTGTTTTTTTTTTGTTTGTTTTTTTAAATCTATCATTAACTGAACATAAACCAAGCATCTCCATCCACTGTCATTGATCCAACTCCATGGGTTTTACTGGTGAATCGATGTTGTAGAAGATGACGGTGTTTCCACGGTAATTACAGAGCCTCTGAACGTCCAAATGGGTCATTTCTGATGACCATGAGAAGATGACAAACTGTATTTTACACCAATTATTGACATGTATTGATAGGATTAGTGGATCAACAAATATTAAACAGTTTATTACCTTCACCAGGAGGTATTGGGATTGCTTTGCTTTGTGTGTTTGCATGTTTGTTGGTTTGTTAGCAGGATAACTCAAAAATTTATGGACGGATTTTCATGAAATTTTCAGGAAATGTTGATACTGGTACAAGGAAGAAATTATTACATTTTGGTGGTTATTGTGGGGGGGGTGCAGATCTGTCTTGGCGGAGTGCTTTTCTTGTTAATCAGTCGATGACTTTGGATGTTAGTGGATGTTTGAGTTTTTATGAGTTAAAGTTCTAATGACCACACACATGCATTTCTCAGTCTCTGCATTAAGATTCAATCTGGATATATGTGAAACATGTATGTGAACGTATTCTATAAGCCAAAGAGGTTGTATTTATGCACCTCTTAACATATCTTTAACCCTTTTGTTCAGACAATATGACATTTATTGCATTTATTTGTCTATTGTTTCATACCAATCTCATTCAACACGTCACATGTTTCTGTTTGTGCTGTTTCTTGCCTAAATAGTGACTTTAATCTTTAAGACACATTTAGTTCAGTTTTTTGTGTCTTTAAATCAAAGCACATATTTCCTGTATGGTCTTATTGTATCTGAAGAAAATAGAATGAGAAATAAACATGTATGCTCATTTCAACTCTGCAAAAACAACAAAGCTAAAAGCATTTTAAGTCTTTTGTACAGTACTGTTTGTCATAAGATGATTGAAATCCCAGACATTCAGTAGTGATTTGAATGGTAACTAAACTCAGCATTAAATGTTACCTATAATATAATATAATATAATATAATATAATATAATATAATATAATATAATATAATATAATATAGTGTAGCAGCCCTTGGCATCAATAAGACAGTGTAGAGTTCAACAGGTACAAAACTTTATTCCATCATAGAGCACCATGAAACTAAAACACAAACATTTGTATATATATGGTTTTGCTAATTTGATTCAGCTTACATTGTCTTTAAAAGCACAAACATTACAATCAAATATAAAGCATATTACTCATCATTAAAAGTGTAACTTAATGCACACAAATGTTTCAAACAAACAAAGGAACAAAACATACCACTATATTTAATTGCCACATTTCTTGCTCCATCTACCAAGGGTGCAGACTCTTCATTAACTGTTCCCAGTGTCCACACTAAGACTCATGTTGAGGCCTCATTCAGGTTTTACTGAATCTCTGCACTGCAACTCTTACTTTTATATGTGTGTGTTTTTATTTTTCTTTATATTTTTTTTTGTTGGATTTTATGTGTTGTTTTCTTACTTGCTGTTTTTAATCACCTTTTACATGTTTCTTTTATAATGTTTCAAATGTGTTTCTTTTTATTTCAATGTCCTGTGTGAAGCACCTTGAATTGCCTTGTTGCTGAAATGTGCTATACAAATAAACTTGCCTTGCCTTTTATGGCCCCAAACTATGGAACAGTCTACCTGAGGACCTGAGGTCCGCTGCGAGTGTTCATATTTTTAAAAGTAAACTCAAAACTTATCTTTTTAGTCTAGCTTTTAATTAAACCCTTACTGTAAACTTTACTTTGTTGCTTGTATTTTTATTTGCAACTGCGGGACAATGGGGGGTTTTGTTGTGAAGCACTTTGTGCTACATGTACCATGTATGAAAAGTGCTATAGAAATAAAGTTTGTTTGATTGATTGATTCATTCATTCATCTAGTGAATTGCAACAGGTACATGGACCAAACCACACTTTGACCAGAAAAAAAAAAAAACAACAACCCCAAAACCTTTTACATGAGTATCAAGTTTGACCTAATTGTCCAAAATGGTATTGCAATCAAATCAAACTTGCATGTGCTTCTCTGCTCTCCTTCCTTCTCTGCTCAGCATAACCTGCTCTGTTCAGCTCTGTGTGGAAACCCAAGTGAATGTGGCAAACACAGGTGTGTGCCACTCAGCCTCATTTAACTCTAAGGGTTGTGTCAGTAACAAAAAACAAACATAACTGAAATTTTCAAACTAAATTTGCAAAAAAGTCTTAAATGTCAACATGAAAATTTCAAGTGTAGTGTAGTGTAAATGAATCAAAGGTATATAACGTAAAATAAGAGGGTGCATAAATATTCGTCCCTCTGAAAGTGACTACCTCAACAGACGTCCAACCAGGTGATGCGTCTGGACTTTTCAGTGTAAATAAACGTGTTGACATCAGGTCACTGGTTGATCGTATTCCTGGGTGTTTAGGAAGGTTCCTAACTGAATGTCAGCTGGAATAAGAGCTGTCTGAATCCTCTAAATCAAAGGAAAGGAGCTTCAGTGCCTCCATCAGTGTCCTCCTAAGCACAGACCACACTTAATGGAAGGAGAGGACAGAATGACAACCCACAATTCACTGCAGCAGCAACATCAGCAGACACAACTGTTCATGAAAACATGTTATCACCATGACAGACAGAATGTGCTTTTTCATCTTATGCCACAAATGTCCAATTGATGATATGTTTTTTGTTTTTTTTTTATTTACAACACTTGGTGTAAAATGGGAAGTTAATGCTTCTGAATATGAGCTTAGCTTGGATGAGTTAAATATCCTCTGTTGTTAATTTTCCAGTCACAGACACTTTAATAAAATGACACTTTACACAGTGAACTGGATACAGTGGAATCAGGCTGGAGGAAGTGTATTTGTTGGTTAAAATGTTATTAAAAGTACAGGCAGATGATGTTTTTTAATTCACTGAATAAACTGAACAATGACCATACGAAGGCTAGTAGAGTTATACACATAATTTATAGATTTATGTTTATCTCACATACATGTAACATTTTAATACAATCATGCTTTTTCAGGATTCATATTATGTTATACATATTAATATTTTTTTCATTTTGAGCAGGATTGTTTAGAATTTATGTTGATGTGTATGATTTGTTAAGGTTTCTTTGAGGAGCTGACATTGGACTTTGTGATTGGTAGAAAAAAGATGGAGTAAAGGGGTGGCAGTATATAAGTTGTACTGCATTCCGCTCCTTTTCAAATGTTGTTTTTTTTTTTTTTTTTTCATATATATATATTCGAAATAATAAAATAAATAAATAATAAATCAAATCATTAAATAAATAAATAAACCTTGACACAACCTTGTCATATGTGTAATAACAACAAATTTTTGCCGCATTGTCCATGTTTATATTTTGTATTAAACAACATAGGAAGTATGGACCAGGGTAAGTTTTTGGAGTCCATCCTCAGAGCATTGTAGTTTCATTATGGTTAATATCCGTAACATCCAAATAGTGTGACATTCTTTCAGCTCTGTGGTGTCTGTATTTATTTATTTACTTATTTATTTAATTGTTTGTTTGTTTGTTTGTTTGTTTCAAACATACAAAGAAACAAAATAAAACAAAACGAAGCAAATTAAGACAAAAACAAAAAAAACATTTAAATCACAGGTGACAAACATGCGGCCCGTGGGCCAAATCTGGCCAACCAAAGGGTCCAGTCCGGCCCTTGGGATGAATTTGTGAAATGCAAAAATAAGATATTAGCAATCCTTTTAGTTCAGGTTCCACATTCAGACCAGATGTTTGTTTGTAAATGTAAATATTTTCATGTTTTTACATTAAAACAAAGTATAATTTCGCAAAAAATGTGAACAACCTGAACAAATATGAACAACCTGAAATGTCTTAAGAGAAGTAAGTGCAATTTTAACAAGATTCCGTCTGTTACTAAATGTTTTGTGTGTTTGTGGATCCACTGTGATCTGTAAGTTATAATGTACATGTGTAAATGATAAACTGAGGCAGAATATTGTTAAAATTACACTTATTTTTTCAGTTTGCTCATGTTATTCACATCTTTTGAAAGGATAGTTTGTAGTTGTAAACCTTTTCATAATGTAAATTTACTTTTTTCACTCTAAAACATAGAGAAAAGTTTGGAGTTGACATTATTTATATATTATTATGTTATTATTTTACTGGTTTGGCCCACTGCAGATCAAATTTTGCTGAATGTGGCCCCTGAACTAAAATAAGTTTGACACTCCTGATTTAAATGAACAGAATCTATCTTCAAGTATGTGCAAGTCTGAATTTTGTGCGGTCGAAAAGGAATAGGAAGAAGTATAAACTTGATATATGAATTACAAGTGCAAAGTAAAAGCAGATAAGAGCAGAATTCCACCATGAAGACACCATAAATAGACACTACATTTCACATACACACCCAAACCTGGCATTACATTTAATTACACGTTTCTCTCACTATATGTTTGACATCTAAGGGTGGTGTTAACTGGAAACAATAGAGTTTTAGTCGCTGTTTATGTGTTTGGTGACGCTGTATAGAATGCAGTAGTTTTCTTGAATTGAGGCGGGATTCGTCCCCTTCAGGCAGATGTCTGGACAGATGCTCTGCTGCCACACTGATGGGTCCTCACGATAAGATGGATGAGATATGTCTAATCTGTACACACTGGTTAAATGGAGTTGTGTCAATATTTATCTTTACGTGTCTGTGCTTTTCCTAGATATGAGGCGCTTCTACATATGACGTGTTGTTCTTTAATACTGTTTTTGCTTTTGTATAATCTGCTTCCTAAATTCCGCTTAATACATGTTTTGTCATGTTTTGATGTTCTGAATCTTTTGCCTGATAAAGCAGTCAGTGTCCAGAGTTTGTACGCGTCAGTTTTGTCCACAGATTCAGCTGATTAACCTTTGACCGTGCACTTAAACCCATCAGTGAACCATGGATCTGAGATGCAGATGATACTGTGCGCATTTTTTTTCAGGACGTGTTGAATATGTTTATGATAGTGGTCTGCAGGTTTGTCATGAAATGTGTTTTTATTATTTTTTAGCATCTTAGTCATTTCATTTCATTTCACTGTTGAAGTTATTGCCCGGTTGTGGTTCTGTGGGTACTGACAGGTGAATGTGTATGTATGTGGCTGTCATTTGCTGCTGTGAATGTTTTTGCATTTGTTTGTTTGTCCCTAATTGTTTGGACATCCAATAAGGTAGTGTAACTGTGAACTGAATTAGCCTTCGGGGATTAATAAAGTGGTCTGAATCTGAATCTGAGATTTAGACTCTCTGAAACCCTCTACATTTAAGATCCTTATTATTAGTGTAACTTTAGTTTATTATGGATTCGTACCAAGATAACTGGATTTCAATAAGAGATGATCAGCTGTACATCAAAGGTGTGAATGTATTTATTTTTAAAGTGCAGCATTTTTACATAGTTGGGTCAATATACAATTGAGGGACTTTTGAAGACCATGGGATATACAGTCACGGAAAAAATTATTAGACCACCCTTGTTTTCTTCAATTTCTTTTTCATTTTAATGGCTGGTACAACTAAAGGTACATTTGTTTGGACAAATATAATGATAACAACAAAAATAGCTCCTAAGAGTTTAATTTCAGAGCTGATATCTATCCATTTTCCATGTTTTCTTGATAATAATCAAAATCACTTCAGTTTTTACATCAATAGCTATAGCATTGTACTGACAAAAACAGTGCTTTTAGGTGTTCCATGTTTTGTTTTCTGTCTGTTTTAGTCACATGATACACACAGGAGTTAGTACTTGATTGCAGAAGCATTGTTTCTGATGACTTTTGATGGTCTAATAATTTTTTCCACAACTGTATCTTGCATACATTTTTATTAAAAGTAAAAAAATAAAAAAAAAACAAAAACAAATAATGTTTTTTATGTTCATTATGATCATGTCTTAAAAAATCCATTCTTATTTAATTATGGAAACAATCACTTATTAATAAATAATTAATAAATGACTAGTTATACTAAAATGTCAACTAAATAACCGCCCAAATTTAGTAACAACCACCTTCTAATTCGCTAAACAATAATAAAATGAGCTTATTCAAAAATTGTTTTGATTGTGTTCTTTTTATTAAGTTGAGATAATCATGACAGATATTTCTTTTTTGACAATATATCAAATTTTATATGGAAAATAACAAATTGTATCGGTGTCTGAGAAATCACTTTCAACTAAGTTACCCATTACAAAAACTCTCAAGACAGTGTATTGATGCTCCACATGATGTCATTTCCCCCCAAAGAAAAGACTCAAACGTATGTTTTTTTCTCCTCTTTCTTAGTTATTTAATATAAACTTGTGTGTGAGTCAAGTGTGTATTTATCTCACTCTTTTGTCAACAGTGTTACTACAATATCTTTATAAATAACTTTCAATTTTACTCAATTGTATATATGATATTTAGAAGAATCTTTCTGTAAAAATGTCATATGGTGTTATGGTTATGTTGATTTTAGGTCTGAAAACAGCAAAAATGTCAACTATACCTGTCGACTGTTACCCTGTAAAGGGAACTCAAAAAGTCCCTCAGTTATATATTGACACACTGACAGTTTTAATCATGATGTTGCATTTTATCACTCAATTTTCCTGCCATGGGTGTAGTTTCTGTTCTGTTCTACTGTAAACACAACTATCATATTTAAAAAAAAAAAAAAAAATCTTTTTATTAAATGTAATAATCATCTGCCTTGTTTGATATCTCTGTTACGGTCACCTCGACATTGTTCAGAGTCTCTGTGACCAAATACTTTGAAGAAATTTAACTTGCAGTTTCAACAATGTACTCAACAATGAAACAGCAATGAACTCAACGAACTTGTTTCTTTGACAATTATTTTGAGTTCAACAAAAATTCCTTAATTCAACATTTTTCGCTCCTTTTCTCCACATTTGATTGCCTTTGTAACCTGTTCCTGAGGCTAAAATTGTAATAGTATTGGTTCACATGATTGGTTCAAGGCCGACATCTTTCTGTCTAAAAAAGATTTGAATTTAATCCAAAATATGAACCAAACCAGTGATTTAGAGGTGGATTCAATGGATAAAGACAACATCTGGATAACTTTTATTTAACACAATTTATTTAGAAGATCCTGGATCCTCCTCAGGCAAGATCTGGCACAAGTTAAAGCTGAAATCAGATTTAAAAGAATGAAAAATCAACAACACAATTTGGAAACAATCAAACCTTCCCTCTGCAGCTCTGTCCTCCAAATCAGCAGACAAAAACATACAATTTTATTTAAGGGAATGCACATTACTTTTGCATATCCCACACACTGCCATTCTAACTTCAGTACGTTTGATAAGTGTTTAACCCTTTCATGCATGAATTAACCTCAATCAAGATTTTTTTTTTTTTTTTTTTTTTTTTTGAGTGATTTTATTCCTCTTTAGGCATTAAAAAAACAACACGAATATATATATATATTTTTTCATGACGCCATTTTTCATGGAGTTGAAAAAAATGTCCACTAAGCTGGACACCATGTGTTTAATTTTTGAGGAAGCAATGTAACATGTATTTACAGATACACTGTGTGAAAACTATGAAATAAAAACATTTTAATGCTGCTAATTTGATGTTTTCTCATATTTTAACATACACTAATACTAGTCATTACTCATTTCATGGAGATAATGTGCAAAACCTAACCCTAACCCTAACAATAACAAGGAATTGATTTACACTCAAACATGTTAGATCAGGAATATCAAGAACAGCAAAGTTACAGTAATGTTATCAGTTGCAGTGTACGAGATGATACATAAGCGTCCAATGTTTTGGCTGATATAAAACTAAAACTACAAAATCCATGAATATACAAGAGAACAGCTGTAGAATAGCTGTCCACTGTATTGACCACCGTGCATGAAAGAGCTAAATGACAAAAAATAATAAAAAATAAATACTTTTTAATTGATGTCATTATACTCAATGTGTTTTTTGACAGTAAGTAATTTTGATCATTTATATTTTATTTTCATAATAATATTTAACATTCTATATATATCCTTGAAACTGATGTCACAGCCTGTCATACCCTGTCACAATATGAAGTTAAATGGAAAATAAGTTTTATTTTGGACATTTGAGGTCTCAAATGCTCCTTGTAGTCATATTAACCCTTTCATTCATAGTGGTCACCACAGTGGACAACTGTTCTATTTATTTATTTTGTATTATTTATTGGTTTATTTAATAGGGATCATGCATATTTATCCAATCCAACTTTATTTGTAAAGCACTTTAAAACAGCCGCAGTGGACCAAAGTGCTGTACAGAAGAATAATTAAAACCAAAATAGAAGAATAAAGAATTTTTTGTTTTAGTTCCATATCAGCTGACACAGTGCGCGCTTATGCACCATCCCGTAATACACTGACATTCAGACCATTACTGTCACTTTGCTGTTTATGCAAAGTTAAATGCTAATGCTGATTGTTATTAGACTGTAATTAACAGATTTGTTTTGTTTGTTTATTTATATATTTTTTTGCATATTATATCCATGTAGGTATGTTAAAATGTGAGAAAATATCAGATTAGCAGCATTAAAAATGTTTTTATTTCATCGTTTTCTCACAGTAAATCAGTAAACACGTTTCTTTGCGTCTAAAATTAACATTGTTTTCAGCTGAGAGGACATTTTGGAAAAATAGGTTCATGAAAAATCAACTGTATTATTTTTTTTTTTTATGCTTAAAGAGGAATAAAAACACTGAGGAAAAAAATCTTGATTAAGGTTTTTATAATTCATGCATGAAAGGGTTAATGCATGATAAACTAAACCACATTACATCTAACAATAAACAGGCCAGTTAAAATGTTCTAGATCATTTGACAGTTTGGGCGCTGTTAGTTCCATTCCTCTACATCACCAAACATGCGGCCCAGGGGCCAAAACCGGCCCACCAAAGAGTCCAATCTGGCCCCTGGGATGAATTTGTGAAATGCAGAAATTCAGACTAAAGTGGGTCAGACCAGTAAAATACTATCATAATAAACTATGAATAATTAAAACTGCAAAAAAAAAAAAAAAAAAAAAACTGCAAAAAAAAAAAAAGGAAAATGACACAAAAATGTTTACATTTACAGACTAGCCTTTTACAAGCAACATATGAATAACCTGAAAAAATATGAATAACCTCAAATGTCTTAAGAGAAGTGTGTGGAATTATACCAATATTCTGCCTGTTACTAAATGTTTTGTGTATTTGTAGATCCACTGTAATCTGTAAGTTGTAATGCGTATGTATAAATGAGAAATTAAGGCGCAATATTGTTAAAATTGCACTTATTTTTCTTAAGAATTTCCAGGTTCATATTTGTTCATGTTATGTTCAAGTACAGTTTGTAGATGTAAACATTTTCATAACGGAATTTTACTTTTTTCACCCAAAAACACAGAGAAAACTTTGGAGTTGACATTATTTATAAGTTCTTATCATATTATTTGTATTATTTTACCAGTCCGGCCCACTTTAGGTCATATTAGGCTGTATGTGGCCCCTGAAGTAAAATGAGTTTGACACCTCTGCTCTACATGTTTGGTTCAGCAGGTATTTGTGGTTGATGCAGACCTGTTTATTAAACTCTGTTCCTCTACACATCTTTACGCTTCAGGCTCATCTGATCGTGTTGTGTGTTCAAGGCGGGGCCAGACAGACCGACCAATCACATCGCAGCGCGAGCGAAGCTGGTCCCCAGTGCTCGGCTTGGCCCCTCCCCCGTCTCGAGCGGCTACTTCCGTAACACCGTAGCCGTTACCAAGGTGACAGCCGAGCCCCGGCACCGGTTGGAGGAGCCGCTGTGACGTCAGGGCGGTATCGGGAATCCCTGTCCCTGAAGGGCTCCTCGGTGCAGGACTTCAGACGGCGCTGGCAGGAAGCAGCACGTACTTCATACACGTGAGGCGTCAACTTTAGCAGGGGTCCGGCTCGTGTTTTCAACCGAGACCCACCGCGCGACACTAAAGGAGATGTGTTCACAGGGTTGAAAGAGACGGCTGTGGGTTTAACACCAAAACTTCCTGAGAACTATCATGTCAGCTGCATCTACATCTGAGTTTCCTGCTCATAAACACCACATCTGACATCTGTACTGCTAAAGGTGAGCTGAGCCAGGCCGACGGCAATGTAAGTGGACCCACCAGCAACATTTGGTTTCACAGAACACTCACACACTGATCCACAACAGAGAAACACTACAGTAGATTTCACACTGATACTTGTACATCATAAAGTAACAGCGCAGTAGATTTTACACTGATATTAGTACACTATAAAGTAACAGAACAGTAGACTTTACACTGATACTTGTACATCATAAAGTAACAGCGCAGTAGATTTTACACTGATATCAGTACATCATAAAGTAACAGCGCAGTAGATTTTACACTGATATCAGTACATCATAAAGTAACAGTCCTGTAGATTTTACACTGATATCAGTACATCATAAAGTAACAGCGCAGTAGACTTTACACTGACATTAGTACACTATAAAGTAACAGTGCAGTAGATTTTACACTGACATTAGTACACTATAAAGTAACAGCGCAGTAGATTTTACACTGATATTAGTACATCATAAAGTAACAGCGCAGTAGATTTTACACTGATATCAGTACATCATAAAGTAACAGCGCAGTAGACTTTACACTGATATTAGTACACTATAAAGTAACAGCGCAGTAGATTTTACACTGACATTAGTACACTATAAAGTAACAGCGCAGTAGATTTTACACTGATATTAGTACATCATAAAGTAACAGTCCTGTAGATTTTACACTGATATCAGTACATCATAAAGTAACAGCGCAGTAGATTTTACACTGATATTAGTACATTATAAAGTAACAGTGCAGTAGATTTTACACTGATATCAGTACATCATAAAGTAACAGTGCAGTAGATTTTACACTGATATTAGTACATTATAAAGTAACAGTGCAGTAGACTTTACACTGATATTAGTACATCATAAAGTAACAGCGCAGTAGATTTTACACTGATATTAGTACATCATAAAGTAACAGCGCAGTAGATTTTACACTGATATCAGTACATCATAAAGTAACAGTCCTGTAGATTTTACACTGATATCAGTACATCATAAAGTAACAGCGCAGTAGATTTTACACTGATATTAGTAAATCATAAAGTAACAGTACAGTACACTTTACATGATACTTCACTGATATTAGTACATCAGGAGACATTATTATTTTTTATTAAGTAATCTGTATGATTTAAAGTATGTTTTTTAACCATAGTAGTTTTATTTGCCAGTTACTTCCTTCCATGTTCCATTTAATACAAAATATCCTGATATGAAATGGTTTAATTAGTCATTTCCTTCATCCTGTGATGTTTTCAGAACTGTTGTCTATACATTAGCTGTATTGATTACCCTTTACTCCAGTGGAAACACAACTACATGATAACACCAGCAGGACAAAACACTTGTGCAACTCATCTTCAACATTTTCCAGACTTTACCTCTGCTTTTTTAACTTCACCTGCCCCAGTTTCTGATTTTATTCTCCGGCGGTTCACTTTGTTCTGTGGTACATTTAAAGTAACGCTGGTAACAGTACCAGTTGTAAACAAAGGGCAGTGGCCTTCTGTGTGCGTGGTGTGATGTTTTGTCAAACCAGCCCATCGGGTTAAGTTACAGCCGTGGTAATAAGGGCAGCCTCTCGGATCAGCTGGTAGGGGTATTTTGGTGGCTCTCAGAGGTTGTTTGTGACTAAGGGTTATCGTGCGCTCACAGACTGAGCCCTCAAACTCTGGAACAACTTATCTACTGAGTTAAGGTCTGCTAAATCTATCACTAGACTCAAATATAGTCTTTCTTTTATCTCTATATGGATTTTCTTCTATTTAATTGAATCTGTTTATTATTATTTATGCCTGTTTTGTCCTTTTGCTGTTAAATTTTTTGAAGCATAGCTGTATTTAATGCGTATTACTGTTATTTTTATTAATAGAAGCAGTTCGTGAGCTGCAGAACTACAGTGCACTTGTCTGTAATGAATGACAGCCAGTCTTTCCTTAAAGATAGCTCTGAAATCTTCACAGCCATATGACAAAGTTCACATGATATAGCTACTCAGGGCTGCAGAGAGAAACACAGAACATCTCTTCATCCCCCCCCCCCTTACAGTTGGTTCTCATCGCACGTTACACCAACAGTTACAGAATGTTTCTCAAAAACTGTTGCGGAACATTTTCTGCAACAACTTTTGCAGCATACATGCAGCATATTTCTTGAAACTTATGGCGCTGTTTTGTGTTATGTGATCCTAGCCACTTCCACTGCACTTATGGGTCTATCTGTTGTGAATCTCATCACTGACTGCGTTCTCAGGACAGTCAATCTGCACCCCACACTGACTCAGGCCGACCTTGTCATGGAGCTTTGCCATAGAAGGGATCAGCGATAGTGTGTGGAAGGATAGTGGATAGTGCCAGCTCAGATGTCTGCTCCTGAGCTCCTTGGGGCAGCAGGCAGGTCATCTTTAAATAGATAAGCACTGTAGCTGGATGGCAAAGACGGGCCGTGACCTCTGAGCAAGGTGATTTCTCAAGTCTGTCTGAGTCTCGGAAGATGACGCAGCAAAAAAGACCAAAACAAAACACGGCTTTGCTCTTAGAGATCTATGAGTGAAAGCAAGACAGCAGGCAGATCACAGTGGTTTAGAAGTCGATCACTTTTTTTCAGCTCAAGATTTTTCTCACAAAAAGGCCTTGAACTGTTTTCAGAGAAAGCAAACAGTGTTACATTTTGGTTAATTTGCAAATCAAGAGGTCTGGAGTACACAGAGTTGCTGTTGTAGCAGGTTAAGAAGCCACAAAAACCATAAAAAAAGTACAGTTTCATGGGCAGACCGGACAACATCAAGGTTAAAGCTATAAAATATGAACAAAACTCTGATATTTACCAAGGTTTCAAAAAGAGATGATGAGCTGTGCATCTTAGGTGTGAATGTACTTGTAAGTGCGACATTTTTTTTTTTTTTTTTACATAGTTTCAGTTTTAATCATGATGATGATCATGTTGCATTTTATTACTCACAATTTTCCTTCCTTGGGTGTGCAGGTATGTTCTGTATGTACATGTTCAGTACGTATAATAATCATCTACCTGGTTGGGTGTTTCTATTATGGTCCCCTTGACTTGACCTTGACCAAATAATATGAATAAATTCAACAAAATCAAACAGTTTTGTTAGGAAATAATAATGAACACTGTCAACTATAACTACAAGTGTGGTTAAATATAGTAAATGTAGTTATAGGAGTTTTATAATTCTAATTCTACCGTCTATATTATAATACTGGAAGGTCTCAGAGCATCTGTGTGTGTGTGTGTGTGTGCGCGCGCAGTTCTGACAAATTGAGATGTTTTTAAGTGGCCAATTTGGTACCTACAGTAATATCTCGGCAAGTTGATAGGACCAATATTTTTGGGAGATATTATTAATTTTGGAATACAATAGCCTTACAATCACATTGCGTTGGTCATGATGGTTGACAGGAAGCGCAGTATCGTGCTGCATGATGGGAAATGAAGTTGAAAACAGGAACGACACATTTGCTAACTTCAGTCCTTAGATATCAGTATTATTATGACCTGTGACCCGTCAACGCACTAGTACTGAAATAATCTTCAATTTCCTGACGGCTCTGCCCAAAGGATCAATAAAGTTTTATCTAATCTAATCTAATCTAATCTAATCTAATCTAATCTAATCTAATCTAATACCATTTTTATATTTTTAACAATGTCTTGCAATTCATTGTTGTTTCATTGTCAAATACATTTATGTTCCAGTCCAAAGAGTACCTCGAACACCTTTTTTTGAGTTCAACAAACATTCCGTTATTCAACATTTTTCACTCCCTTTCTGCACATTTGATTGTCTCTGTAATCTGTTGCTGAGGCTGAAATTGTAATAACATTGGTTCACATGATTGGTTCAGGGCCATCATCTTTCTGTCTAAATAAGATTTGAATTTAAACAAAAGTATGAGGCAACAATGAATACTGATTAAAAAAAAAGACAGATTGGAAAACTTTTATTAAACATAATTTATTCAGAAGGTCCTGGATCCTCTTCAGACAGGATCTGGCACAAGTTAAAGCTGAAATCAGACAGCAAAAAAACAACACAATTTGGAAACAATACAAGCCTTCCCGCTCCAGCTCTGTCCTCCAAATCAGTCCAAATCAACAGAAAAATATGTGACTTGATGATGTTTCATTCCGCTACGGAAAATAAAGCCCGTTTTGTGTGAGCCTCTGTATCCAGCCATGGACTTAAGAAATACAATCACATCTGACTGAATCTCAACAGTGATCAGTACTTATAGCTGATCATACACTCGATTTAAGATGTCTGAAATGATCTGTTCAGCCAAAACCTTCTGTCGTAAGGTGTTAGCAATCATGGCATTTTGACTTTATATACAACAAAACCTTCAGCTATAATATCACACCATCTGGACAGACTAGTGTTATAATCATTACCTGACAGTGTTACAGTATAAGAATGGACAAACACACTGTGTATTTACAGGCTGGTGTATTTACAACTGCATTAATTTGCCGATTTTATATTTATTTCATAATATAACTCCTTTAGGATCTTGTCAAGGGAGAAAATCCTCGGGTTGGTTGTTGAAAGTCTCACAGATTAGTGTCACGACATGATAATTACATCCTGCCACAACATCTGAAAACTACCTGTCTAGTTTTATTAGACAGAGCCTTTAAGTTTTGACCCCATGTCCTCAGGTGCAGAGATATGGTGTCGTTGACTGGTTTATTTTAACCAAATTGCCAACATCCAACAGGTTTAAAAGACTTAACATCAGTCACAACATAACCACCTTATTGCAATTTATTTGAGCTAAACACAGTTACTGATCATACAGCTGTTTCCCCATACCCCCCCCCTTCTCCCCCTCTCCCCCAGTCTCTCTCTCTCTCTCTCTCTTTTTCTCCTCCTTTAACGGCCATCCTTCAGGAGTCAGGGTCTGCTCCAGGTTAAAAGGAAGTTTTTCCTTCCACTGTCACTAGTCACAAATGTTTGCTCCTGGAGGATTCTGTTGGGTTTCTGTAAATTGGCTCAGAGTCTGGTTTTGACCAGCTCGATATGTAAAGTGTCATGAGATAGCTTTTGGTATGATTTGGGGCTATATAAATAAAATTTGATTTGATTTTGATTTGATTGGATTGGATTTGAAGTCACCTGTGCAGCCAAAACCTTCTGTTATGGGGTAGATTGTCCATAATGGAGTTGAAATGTTTTTGCCTTTCAGAAAACTGAAATTACAATATCCTCCTGAGACCCAGAAGAGTGAACATTTTAGCTTTTTTACATTAAACAATTGTCTTGATTGGAAACTGCATAATTCAACATTTTTTTCAAATACATTTTTTAAATAGTTTTTGTATTTATTTACTTTTTAGTGGAATGTCATTTGCAATGGACAGCTTTTTTTTTTTTTTTAAGTAAAACTATGAAACTTTTGTCCCCTACAGAGGACAAAAATGCATTGCTGGGTCTCAGGAGGATATGGGATATTTCAAACTTTCAGCTATGACATCACACCATCTGAGCAGACTAGTGTTACAATCATTACCTGACAGTGTTACAGTAAAACACACTGTGTATTTACAGGCTGGTGTAACTGCAACTGCATTAGTTTGATATTAATGCAGCTCTGTGTCGTCTCCAGAGGCTCTGCCATGTTTCCCGATGCCCTGGAAGCAGCGGGGCGGGTGGAGGGCCTGCCGCTGTCCTCCCCACAGCCACTACCGGAGTCAGAGGAGGAGGAGGTGGAGACGTCGGTGGAGAGGGGGCCAAAGAGACGAGGCCGCTACCGTAAAAGTCTGCAGCTCCTCAAGCCCTTTAGGATAACGCACAAGTAAACAAATTTATATTTACCCCTTCATGATGACTCCCTGACAGTGAGCCAGATAGAGACAGACAGTTTAGACAGGCACTTTGACAGACAGACAGACAGACAGACAGACACATAGACACAAAAGTTTGTATTTATTGTGTTTGCTGCCTGTCTGAAACGTTTACTGCTGGGGACTAGCGGGAGGCCATGATAAGTGCAAGGAACTTATCCCCCAGCAACAGACAGCGTGTTTGAGCATGTGTCGACTGATAAACTGCCCCTGAACTTTTTTCTTTTTCGCTGCTCTCTCAGATTTCTGGGAAGAGCGTGCAAATTTCTGTTCAAACACTGCAAGATGATTCACCTTTCATCGACTGTGCCGAGCAAAGGCGCCGCTTTGCTCTGAGCTGTCTATATGGACCTGCACCCCCCAGTATAACACCTGTGTGTGTGTCTGCCTGCACTTTAAGACATCTCACCCATTTCCACATCTTTTACTCTATTTCTAGGCACCAGCACCCAGTCGATAACGCCGGCCTCTTCTCATTTATGACTCTGCACTGGCTCTCCCCACTGGCACTGAAGGCCTACAAGGCATCCAGCTTGTCTATGGATGATGTGTGGGGGCTGTCTTGCCATGAAGCCTCTGAAATCAATTGCCAAAGGTGAGGTAACTGTGGCACTGCTGAGGTTTACCTGATGAAAGTGACTTGCGGTATTAGGAAAACACTATTTGATACTGATACAGAGTTTTCCCAGAAAACAGGAGTAGGGGTGAGACATGACATGAAAAGTGTTTGTCTCAAGGTGAGGTTGTAACAACTTCAGCTGAGATGTCAGTTGTCAAATATCACATTTTCAGAGGTTTTATTTGAAATAAAAAAAATGAATACATGTGGAGCACCTGGTGAATTGAGACCAGTATTGAAGGCCACCTACAGCACTATGTGAATTATGCAGGACCCTGGATCTATTGAACAGTGTAAGCATCCTGCAGATCCCTCAATAGTCAGGAATTTATCAAAAGTAAAGCCTTGATTAGTATTAAAATGTATTTAATGTGTAATTCATTTAGAGATTAGGAAAATCTTGAGGATGCATACGATTTTCACCTGGGATGAGTTGCTTTTTGGTTATATTTTCCTCCGCCAAGGAGGTTATGTTTTTGTCAGCGTTGGTTTGTCTGTCTGTCTGTTTGTGTGCAAGATAACTCCAAAAGTTATGGACGGATTTGGATTACATTTTCAGGAAATATTGATACTGCCACAAGGAACAAATGATTAAATTTTGGTGGTGATCGGGGGTGGGGGGGGCCCACTGATCAGCTTTGGCGGAGGTCTGCGCTCTCCGAGTGCTTCTGGTTACTCATTGGACACAAATAAGGACACTAAATGTTTGTTTGGAATGTTGAGTATAGCTGCTCAGAAAGCTATTACTAAAAAATGGTTAAATGTAAATGCCCCAACCCTGGAAGACTGGCATCAAATTGTTTACACGGTTTTTGTGGTGGAGCGAATCACATTTTACAACAGATTCCAAAATGATAGATTTGATAAAATGTGGGAGAAATGGAGGTCATATATCTTATTAAGACGACCAGACTTTGTGTAAATCTTTTTTTTTTTTTTTTTTTTTTTTATTTACAGTATATTCTCTGTTCTTTAGGAAAATGTATTTCCCTGTGTATTGTTGTAATTTATTTGATTATGTACACCGCTCTTTAAAAGTTATTTTCTTTTTTTTCTATACAAAACCTTCTTAAAAAATAAAACGATATAAAATGTATTTAATGAATCTATCAGTCAATCTCAGTCTTAAAACTTCTGTGACACTGGATGTAGGATTCATTTATTTCTGATATTTCAATCTAAAATCTCAGAGTAATATTGCTTTTAACCATTTTTTCAAAAACTTTTCATTATATCACCACACTGATCAGATATAAGACTGTTTTTGCTAAGATCCTCGCAGCAGATGCACTGTTTGCTCGCTAGCGAAGATGCACGGAAGTGTAAATTCCCCCAAAAATGGACTAGTGAGCCAAGATTTTGAAGCTTTATGTGTTAGAGGAGAATGTATACGAGGCACGGCGCTGATTCAAAGTCAGCATGATGTAAGTCAAGGCAGTGGAATCCCACATGCAGAGTGAGAAACATAAAAACCCACCTACAGATGCCAGAAAGTACATGGTCTCATTTTTCACGAAACCAAAGTCTAGTTTTATGTAATTTGCCTCGAACTCCAAGAAACGGATGTATTTTCTTCAAATTTGTTCATTGCAAAGTTGGACAAGTCTTAATCTCTCTTGACTTCTAATGGTAGGAACCCTGTTTTTTATCTGTTCCTGCTAGTTAGCCATTGACTAAAAGTCGAACATCATTTTTTTCAATGTTTTAAGCAAAGAAAAGCTGAGCTGTTGAGGTGAATAAACCGTGTTCTTTGTTTTTAGTCTCTGTGGAGCTTGTATCAAGGCTGCTGAGCTTGCTATCTACACCGTGCTTTTTCGCTCTCACACCGTAGGGTCACTGAGATTGTTTTCCCACTGTGAACAAATATTGAAAAACCTACTTTTCTTGCTCTACATGTGACTGAAATGATCGTGGTCATAGCCACGGTCAAACACACACAGCGACAGGAAAACAGGTGTCAGGTCAAGGTTGTGTTGTGACTACTTCTAGTGGGAATCTGCACCAGTACAGATCAGGTGTCGCTGCCTGTGGTTTTGCGGGTTTGTACACTGTGAACACTTCAGGTCGTGGTCGTTCTGTACAGACAGACTTATTTTCTGAACATCCAGTCTTTCTTTACCATAAAGTAGAGTTGTACCTGGATGGGAGTTTGCTAAGAATAGCAGGGATTAGAGATTACAGTGAGAGTTAGTGCCTGAGTGGTTATGTCATTAACTCCTCTACCTTTGTTGTTCTGTGTTTCCCTGTCGCATTCCTTCACTGTCATTGACTGGAGTCGGTGCAGTGCAGGCTTTCAGATTAAAATCAGTATGTGCTTGCCAAACCTACGGCTTGAGAAACTGCCTGTAGTAGAACACTAATTCTATGAATGAACAATAAAGACTCACAATGAGCTTGTTAGAGGGCATTTAGTTTTTCCATTTGTTGAAAAGAAAAACGGTTCTTTTCCATTACTCATGTGTCGAGTCACGGTGCCATGACTTTGCAGTATAGAAGGGCATGACTATTTGAGGAAGTTCTCTTGAATGTGGTGACAACTGTGTGGGTTGTAAATGACCTGCTCTGTTTAAAGGCTGTGGCTCAGGGCCCAGAGGTTTAGTGCTGCTGCTTTGTGTGTGATGTAAAAAGCACATAGAAGGGAGGCAGCAATGAAGTACAAAGCTATCGCACTGGCCGTGGTGGGCGATGGTATGTGTGAGTGCTGTAGAGCCTCGGGAGAAGGGAGGGCTTTATTTTGTGTTTACATAGCAAGAACAGTTATGCAATCCTGATGCAAAGCGTAGATGATAGCTAAAGGGAAATGGGAAAAACACCCTGGGAGAGTTGACACTTGTTGGTGCTCAGTGAGGTGCGAACCTTGACTGCAGTGTCTTGGCCAACGCACTCGAAACCTCAGCTTCGCTTGCCATCTGGCAAACTGAAAAGATGGCTGTTAGGAACATTTCAACCATGTTTAAAAGAAAATCATTCCTCCTCTGAGTCCCACACTGTCTTCCCGGTGCTCTGATTTCCATTTATGTGTGGGACCACACACAAGCACTGAGGCTAGAATCATAAAGGGTTCATTTCAGTTCATGGCTCTTTTTTTATTTATTTAATGTGTTATTTCCATCCTTCTGTTCAGTCTGTACTGTTATACTGTTAATCAGAATAATATATGTACCATTTACAGTTTAAGTAACACTTGTCTGTCTATTAAATCCACTACTCTACATCTACTATACTGAGGAATTGGACTGTGATAATACTTATATTATTCACTTTTCTTTCTCGCTCTTTCAGTACATTGTTCTCTGTTGTATAGTTAGTGAATTGATGACATTGAGTGACACGCATTTTATTCATGTAGAAGTTCCATTTCCATTAAATCAGTCTGGGCTGTGCTGAGCTATAGTTAATTTTAAGGCCTTACATTCAGCACCGTGTGACTGAATTCAAGTAGTAATTATCAGGCCGTGTAAGAGTCTAGCTGGTTTAATGTTCTATCTATCTCTGATATGTTTTTAATAAAGTCATTAGGGCGTAAATTACTTTCTGCAGCTGCTCTGCTGCTGCTTATAGAGTCATTATCAATGATGCATTTGGCCAACATGATATTTTACCCTCTTCAAGAGGCATTATACTGCAGACAAAGTACATTAGCACATCTTCAAAATGTTCGGTTGTACCTTTTTCAGTTTAATTACGTCATCCATCACTCATGGAAACATGATTGTTTTGTAGGTCACCTTTACATTATTATCAGTCTGAGTGTTTTAATTTTTCTTTTGTGATTCTCACCTGCCACAATTGCCTCTCTTTTTGTTATATTCCCTATTATGTCACTACTAAATGGTTGTTTTTGTACAGCACATAGTAGTTAATCAACTTTAAAGAGAACACAACAGCATATAAAGAATTCGTTTTACTGTTGATAATTTATCACTTCATAGATGCCAGTTTTTGCAGTTGAATCTTCACCAATACATTGAAATGCATGTTTTTTACAAAATATTTTGCAAAATTAGAGATTATAAATCAATAGAAACAACAGTCTAATTAGGTTAAGATGAGGAATCCACATTAACGTGTCATTTTGTTGTTAAATCCAGACTGGAGTCACTATGGCATGATGAGCTGAAAAGACGAGGGCGAGAGGGTGCATCCCTTACGAGGGTCTTCTGGCGGTTCTGCCAAACCCGCACATTGGTGGCCATGTTCTCCCTGCTCGTCACAATGGTGGCAGGCTTCGTTGTACCCGTGAGTATTGAGCAAATCCTTCTTTCCATTTTATTGAGCTGATTTGGCTAATATGTCTTTCAGCGTGGCTGCTGGCTTAGAGTCCCAAGTCTGGGTGTATTTTCTAAAAATCACTTTATCCCGTTTCACGCTGGCCTGGAAATTGAAATGAAAACATACCAGGAGATTACAAAGCCTTAGATAGTGGAACCCATAGTAATGCCATAGATTAGCTGGTTTGTACCCAGCAGTGCTTTGGTCCAGAAAAATGCTTTTTTTTTTTTTTCCCACATAAACACCCGCATAAGAAATACCCATAGAAGACCATCAGATAACAAAAGTATTGACGATCAGATGTAAAATATTTGTTATCATGCACAGCCTTAACAGAAATGTAATTAGAGTTAGGGCTGTGATTTTATGAAGCAGGTCTCACCTTGGTTGTTGTTACTTTTACTCTAATCAGTTTATTTAGACTCCTTATTATGTGTGCACTATGTTCTTGTTAGTTCTCACGACTAATAGCATTAACTGGATTTGGCTCTGACACAAGGTCCCGTTTGTTTCCCATTCTACTCTTTTATAATCTGTACACTTGCTCACAGGGTGTTGTTGTGTGTATGTACCTTTGCAGCTCACATGGTTCAGTGTTAATGTATTTGACTGATTGAAACTTACTGAGGTTTATATAAGATTTCTTCCATTTGCACCAAATTTCAGTAATATCCCTTTTTAATGTATTGTTTTAAAATGAGCCCAACTCTTTCATCTTTTTCACATCCTGTTTTCCATTTCATCTGGTCCATTTCCATCCTTATCTCCATCTGTGGAGATTTCTGAATTGCTTCCTTTTTGGCCCCTTGTGGGTTTTAACTCTCTTTCACTGTCCCACTTCCATCACATTCCTATTTCTTGTGTTAGTCTATGTTCATTTGTTTTTTTATGTCTTTTCCCCTTGTGAATCTTGAACTCTCTCTCTCTCTTTTTTTTAAAGACCTTTATTTAGTTTGTAAAAGGTTTGCATAGTGTGTAATTCACATGCATCAGAGCCTGGGATTGACAGAGTGTAAATATACACGTAACTATCAATCTACATACTCACATATACTGTACATATATATTTTCATGAACACTTTTGCCATAAAACCTACACAGACACACACCCACACACACACGTATTTATATCCTCCTACATTCCAGTAAGTACATCATTTTTTTAATGGAATGTTCTTTGGACAAAAATGCATTGCTGGGTCTCAGGAAGATATATATATCTATATATGCGCATCCATCCATACGAACCTACATATACATACACATGCAAAAAGATCAGAAAAAAAAATGAAAGAATTAGAAGAAGTTCCATCAGAAGTCTACATTGTTTATTAACAGTGTGTGAAATCTGAAGTGTCTTTTCCACTCCGTCCCCTCTCCCTGTTTGTCCCAAGGCTCTCCTGGTCCGATCTCTGCTGGAGTATGCCCAGTCCTCAGAGAGCTGTGTGCTGTATGGTCTGTCCCTGGTAGCTGGGATCTTCCTCATGGAGCTGATACGGTCCTGGTCCCTGGCTCTCATGTGGGCTGTAAACTATCGCACTGCAGCACGCCTCCGTGGGGCAGCCCTCACTTTTGCTTTCCACAAGATCCTCTGTCTGCGCAACACTAAAGACATCAGCCCGGGTGAGGTAGGTGGTGCAGCTCCAGAGGGGACTCCTCACCAAATTAACTGAATCATCCTTTGCTGCAGGGCACCTCATACAGATGATTGAGATGGATTTAATTTTTACTCTTACGCTCTTTTTGCTCAGATCTCTATAAATCCCACAGCCTGAGGGAGGGAAGTCTGTCTAGGATTAGTCATTACACAGCTTTACAGGAATCGTGTCCAACAAGTAAACGCGGGAATAGGGTCAACTGTATTTGTGAAATGGCTTTTATAGTCTTTTAGAGGATATGCACGTGATGTCATCACTAGCGGAAGTCACCGTGGTTACGCCCACTGAGTGGCAGAAAGAGGGAGATGAGTGGTAGCGTTGGCTTCAATACTGTCTAAACTGAAGAACAATATTTAATAAAAAATGGGGAAGAGCTGTTGTGCGATTGATTGTATGAACAGGTTTGAAAAGCAGTTGGAGCTATCGTTTTACAGGCACTGAAAGACAAAGAAAAGAGATGTAGATGGATCCACAAATCCAGGCAACCAAACCTAGATTTGTGGATCCCGTTTTGTGTCAGGTAACATTAATTTATGCTGTACTTTTGGGTCAAATCAGATCTTAAATTAATCATGTAAATGGCTAACGTTACCCCTACACCCTGGATGTCAGGATACGTGATTTCTGTCCACATGTCAATGTTAGTGGATCGCTTGTTCTTTGGTAGCTCGTACTGATCCATGTCCAGTCCAACTGTCCTTAATTTAATTTCATATTTCACATTTTCCCGGTCTGGCTGTGTTTACTGCTATACTCCGTCATGTTGAGCAGGTTAGTTTTTGCCACTCAGTCTGACTTAGAGGGGCGTAGCTCAGGGGGTAAGTGACGTATGTGCATACCCTCTATTGGTGTCATTTTAGTAAGCCTCATGTAAATGGTTCATAGAGGTTTCTGTATGTATTCCTGTAAACCCCTGTCTGTCTGGTTCTCTGTCTAGCTGATCAACATCTGTTCCAGTGATGGCCAGCGGCTGTTTGAAGCTGTGTCGATAGGCTGTCTGCTGGCGGGGGGTCCTCTGGTGGGGATACTGGGTCTGTCCTACACTGCGTACTTCCTGGGTCCCACTGCCCTGGTGGGCTCTGCAATTTTCATCATTTTCTACCCGACAATGGTACCAGTCCTTCTAATATGTCTGTTATAGTACTAGGCGGTACAATAGAGAGAACCATTGTGTGTGATATGACAAGTATATTATGGTATGTTTCGCAACTTCAGTAAGCAGGAAAATAAGTATTCATTTCCACTAGAAGAGCTACAGAGTGCTGTACAGAGTATATTGCAAGGAGACTAACAGTTAGAACATTAGAACATAACAATTAAATATAATTACTTTTTTTTTTTTTTTGCAAAGAAAGCAATGTTAAAGTAGTTGCCAGTTATATTTATTATGTTTTTACTCAGGTGCAATTTGCACAGTAAAAGTCATCTATCCATCTATAGATGTTGCCAGTTCAATAAAAACCATGCAGTTGTTTAATGCAGGGGCAACAAGGTGGGTGTGGGGTGGGGGTGGGGGGGCTTTCTGTGTGGAGTTTGCATGTTCTACTGGGTACTCTGGCTTACTCCCAACATCCAAACACATGCACCAATAGGTTAATTGGTTCTAAATCGCCCATATGTGTGAATGTGAGAGTGATTGGTTGTTTGTCTCTATATGTGAGTCCTGTGATGAACTGGTTACATGTCCAGGGTGTACCCCGCCTTCGCCCGAAATGTAGCTGGGATAGGCTCCCACAATCCTCTCGAGGATAAAAGGAGATGAATGAATGTTTAATACATACTGATTTCATCATATATTGTATCATTTCAAGCCAGTCAAATGCAATATTAATCAAAGTATTGACAGTAGAATAAGTCATACTCATAAATGAAGTCATGTAGTATATTGATATAATGGCCAGACCCTCTATGCTGTCTAACACTAGTCTGTGAGACTGGGTGAAGTTTTATCTCGTGTACTTTATATATTGCTGCTGAAACTCAGAGAAGAAATACAGGATTAATGTGTGAAAACATTCAGAGAAGTTAATATTAATAAAACACATGCAGACAGCCACATGCACAAACACAGCTGTCAGTGTTTTTAATATAGTGTACATTTGCTGTCAACAATATAATGTGGTCTCATTACAGACTTTTATAATAGCTCCTCCAAGTCTCATTATATTTGTGACAAGCAATTTACTTAAAACAATTTTGAAAAGTATCACCAGAAGTAATGAGCGTAGATATTAGAGCGGAGACAGGGAATGCCATTTTCAGTATTTTTAAAAGTTTTACTAAGTGTCCACGATCAAAGGTTTTTTTTCTTTTTTTTGTCAATTCATTATTTTTCGAGTTAGAACTTTAAATTTGTTTTAATGGTAAATGGGTTAGTGGAAAATATAGCCCGTCATCGCTTTGAAAAGTTAATTCAGTCCATTACAGATCACAACCAGTGCTTTTTAAAACGCCATAACACTGGGGCCATCAATCTCCTGTCACTGTTGTAGCTGTTATTTCCAAATTACACTCAGTCTAAGCTGGAGCCTGACAGCCACAGACCCCGATATTGATTTGAAAGGCATTTATCACTCTGGTCCCCTGGACAGGCCTGTGGCACAGCTAACGTGATTATGTCTGCTTTCATTTCCCCTCCTGCCACTTATTTCTCTTGTCATCATTTCCTCTGTTCCCGTCTGGACAGATGCTTGCATCAAGGCTGACGGCGTATTTCCGCAAGAAGTGCGTGGCGGTGACTGACCAGCGCGTGAGGCTGATGAACGAGATTTTGGGCTGCATAAAGTTCATCAAGATGTACTGCTGGGAAGATGCCTTTGCTCAGAATATTCACAGTGAGTGTCTGTCACGTCAACAAATGAAGGACTCAGCAGCATCCAAATGCACGGACCGTTTCCTGTTTCTCTTCTTCTTTCGGGCAGTGCTCAAGAAATGGAAACTTCATGCCATTTCGTCCACAACTGAGGGGTCTCAGATTCATTTTCTTTCAGGGGCCACATTCAGCCCGATTTGATCTCAAGTGGGCCGAACCAGTAAAATAATAGCATAATAACCTATAAATTATGACAACTCCAAATTTCTGTTTTTGTTTTAGTGCAAAAAAAACAAAAACACATTAAATTATAAAAATACTTACTTTTATAAACAATCCAAACAAAAAAGATATGAATAACCTGAAAAAACTGAAATTTCTTAAGAAAAATAAGTGCAATTTTAACAATATTATGCCTCAACTTAACGCTTATACACATGCATCATGGATTGGATCTAAAGACACGAAACACTTAGTAACAGGCAAATTGTTAAAATTGTGCTTAATTTTCTTTAGACATTTCAAGTTCATATTTGTTCAGGTTATTCACATTTTATTGTAACAGAATAGTTTGTAAATGTAAATATTTTCAGAATTGAAAGTTATTTTTTGCATTAAAACAAATACAAAAATTTGATGTTTTCATTAGTTATCGGCATAATGTAATATTATTTTTTTCACATCAAACCCAGAAGAAAATATGGAGTCATTATTTTTTGTAGGTTATTATGCTATTATGAGTTTGACAGCCTTGACTGTGGAATTTTTTGCACTTTGCAAATTCATCCCTAGGGCTGGATTGGAACCTGTGGCGGGCCACATTTGGCCCCCATGCCACATGTCTGAGACCCCTGGTCTAAATTGAGGGTCACTTGTTGCTTTAGTAAATTAGTAACTAAATGGATAGTTCATCACATACAATTAGTCTTATCCTCCTCGTGAACTAGCATGATAACCCTGACCCTAAATCCATTTTCATTAACTCTATCCATGTGATTCTTCGTCCGCCGTGTCCTCTTCAAGGTTAATTTGCTCTGTGTTTGGGGCCACCGGGGCCGATTGAGTGACTGCTGAGAATGCCCTACTTATCCATGAATTACTGATGGCCTTTTCTCATGAGGCCCTCACTGTAAGTTGTGGATAAAGATAATTCTCCCTTTGTAATCACGCTTCGAATGAGGCAGGTGGGGCTCATTTTCACCGCTGTCCTCTGATTACCTGTTATAATGATAATTAATTGCCATCCAACCTAATGGTGAGTGAGCCTTAAGAGTTACAGTGTCATTCCCTTCAATTACAATCGTTGTTAAATGAGTGATCAGTGTTTTTGCTCACGCAGTCTGGCTTTTGCTTTGTAATCCATGCAGAAACATGCACACCATCCAAAGGGAATCCCATGGGGAATAACAAAGCGCATAGGAGGAGGGAGTTCTCATATTTCATACGCAGCACTGCTAGGGCTGAATTAAAGATGCACAATCTTTTTGTTCCAGTGTTTGCACCCAGTGAACTGAGTGAACAAAGCAGCTAGCGTGTGCATTTGGGAGATACAAACATGGAAGAAGGGGGGCAGAATTTGAGCTGTAGACTTGGACGGTTATCAAGGTTCAGCAGGTTTTGAAGGCCTTTAAGTCCATGTATGGTATGTCCTCCCTCTGGTGTCTATTTCTGTCCACTGTGTGTTGGTTAGTAGCTCTTACGGCGTTGTTGATTAAATGTCCACAGGAGAACTCTGGCAGCCACTCAACCCTTAACTTCCTTTTGTCCTCTCACTCTTTCTTCCCATCGTTCCCTTTGAAACAACACTTGTTTGTCTCTTTTGTTTCCTCCACAGAGGTACGATCAGAAGAGAAGAGCATACTGGAGAGAGCTGGGATTGTGCAGAGCCTCACGGTGGGGGTGGCTCCCATCGTGGTGGTGATAGCCAGTGTTTGCACATTCACCCTACACATGGCTCTGGGATATGACCTTACAGCAGCTGAGGTATTTTATGTAAAGACCTACATAAATCATTTAAACTGCAAAACTCTCCACTTTGGATCCTGCTTATCATCAAGTTGCATCCAAATTGTACACATTTCTATTAATCAAACTGATTATTTGCATTAATCTTTTAACAACGGCAATCTCTCTGGCGCTGCATTTAAATGACTGTAACTCCTGAAATGTTTGTGCTATCCACAAAATTCAAATGGCACTGGAAAGCTGAGATCCTGAGCTTTCCAACAGTGTATAACTCTTACAGCAGCAATGTGGGACTCTAAAAGGAACAGTTTCAGAAACTTCCACAGAGGCTAAAAATCACCTGGAAATAACCAAAAATATGAAGCCATAATATGGATACTGAATGTTAAAGACCATAAAGCATGTTTGAACAGGTGTAAAATAGTTGAAAGTTTATTTCTGCGATCTCAAAAAGTTTCATTATGGACATTTACAGTTGTTTCTGATAATAAATATGCTAAAAACTCCAAGTCTGTTTTTTGAGTTTTTACCAAAACACACTGTTTTAAGCAATTACTATTTATAATAATGATAATTAATTGGCAGATATTGGAAGTTAAGTTCTTCCTGAAAACAAACTTGCAAAAGAATTGGCAAAAAAGACATTTTCTGGCACTTTTATTGCAAAGAAAACATGAAGACACCCAGGCAGCCTCTTATAATTGCAGTCTTAAAAGGCTTAAAGATGGTTTGTGACCAGCTAAAAGAGCATTTATATTTTTGGAAGTATTTTGTAACTTTAACGAATGTAACTACTGTTTGCATTTTCACTTTCTCTTCCTCAGGCTTTCACTGTGGTCGCAGTTTTCAACTCTATGACTTTCGCCCTGAAAGTCACACCACTGGCTGTGAGGTCACTGTCAGAGGGTGCAGTGGCCGTCAAAAGATTTCAGGTAGGAACTAGACGTGGACACAGAGAATATACAGTATGTCTCTGTTTAACCCATCCATCCAACCCATCCATCCAATAAAATATAAGTAAAAAAAATAAAATAAAATAACACCTGACACATCTGAAAACACTGATATTTTTTGCCTTGAAAACATGATTTCATTTCATAATGTTCATGAAACATGCACATGGTTGCTCTGAACACAATTAATACCAGATGAAGTGAGTTCTACAGTTTTTATCCACTTTTAACTTTAGTATTTATTTTATGTGTAGGACAGGCCTTGTACATTCAGTTGAATCACAGCTGTGTCCTAAGTCTCACCATCACCATGAGCTTAACCACAATCACACCTGACAGTGAATGTACAGGGAATTTGATTTGTTCTGTGAGGGAACGTGATGGTGTGACACTGACACCTTTTTTTTTTTGTAGGAAAATTACCTAAATCTCCTTATGATGGCTCTAATATATGGTTTATCGAGCATAATAATGACTTTGTAGACATTTCATTTGTTTTATGGGTATTTTAATTACCACTTGAAAAACAGAAGAAACCTCTTAAATATGCTAAGAGTTCTAATAATTTTAGCCACCACTATAAATATTAGATTGTTAATGGCCAACAGACTAAAATAAACTCTTTCCTTCTTTTTTTTATGTCAGGTTTTATCTTCCAGTCAGCTAATTCAGCCCCTGTTCAAGTTAAAAACACAGACAAAAACACCTGCTCTCACCGCAAACTGAAAATTTTGACAAGTTGTGTTCCAAATACATGGTAAAACTCGCATGTTAGTAAGAGATGCTTTAACAGACTCAGCAAGGGTTATGTAAGCATTTTCTGCCAGTGATGCATGAAAAGACTGTGGGTATTCTGCATTCAAGGACATGAAAAATAGACTGTTGCAATGAGGCTGAAATGTAGCATGAAGCTGAGTAATGAAGTTAATGCACCAGCGACAGTATCTCACAGTATTACACAAACTTGCTATATTTCAAATACATTTTTCATTTTGCTGGAAAGAAATCAGAGCTAGTGTTTTATTTATTTATTTATTTTTGCCAAAATATTTTTATTTAAATTTGTATCATTTTAACAAACATACAACAAACAACAAAGTGCATATATCAGATCCATGCAACCTGTTGACTACAAACACAAACATTATTTTTACAAAAAAAAAGAAAAACAATATTATACAAAATACAGAAATCAGAGCATCCACCTTTAGAAGCCACAGTGGTAACTTTTTCCAATTGTTTTCATTGTCCTCCAATAAATTTAGATTCTCAGCATACACAATGAAAGGATTCCAAACACGTTCAGATGACTCCTGTTTGCCCTTAAGAATATAGGAAATTTTTTTCTAGTGGAAGGGTAGAAAGCATCTGCCGTATCCACTGACTAACAGTTGGTTTATGAGTTCTTTTCCAAAATAATGAAATGCATTTTTTAGCAATAACTAGACTGAAGTCTATAAAAATCCGTTCATTTGTTGTATATTTATGTTTTTCTGGATATATAAACTTCGGGTCTAGCTAGTGTTTTGTTTTAGTTCCTTAAAATATTAAACTGATTCTGTTTGTTTCCACAGAGGCTGTTTATGATGGATGACAGAGAGGTCATTAGAGTAAAAATGGAGGATCCGAGCAATGCGGTGGAGTTTCTAGATGCGACGCTGGCATGGGAGAAAGCGCGCACTCCGACTTCAAAACCCAACCCGCCACCCAAGAAGAGAGGAGGGATGAAGCGAGTGCTGCGCAGGGAGAAGCTCAGCCTGTACATTTCCACAGAGGAGAGCAAAGCCAACAAAGACGGTCCCAACGCTCAAAGCCTCCTCACAAATATGGAGCAGGAGAGTCCACAAAGCACCATATCGTCTACTCAGAGTATACGACCTCCGCTGCACAAGACCTTGCACCGCATTGACTTTTGTGTTAAGAAGGTACTAACACAGACGCAAATGTAAAGTTGATTATGGACAACATTATGCAAGGCCTGTTGTCAATGTTTTCTCATATTTTAGGGCGCTCTGGTTGGAATCTGTGGAGGTGTCGGGAGTGGAAAGAGCTCTCTTCTTGCTGCTCTGTTGGGACAGGTGTGATTCAGCTGGATTTAGAGGAACTTTTTATTGAGTTTTCCTCTTTAAGCAGCACAGCAATGAACAACAGTGACAAGGAGAGCTTTGATTTTCATCGCTGCCTTAATCTACAATCTATAATCTAAGACGTTATCTGCTTCCATACTTGTGTTTTTGTAATGCAGATGACCCTTTTAGAAGGGAGAGTAGCTGCAGGCGGTGGCTTTGCATATGTGTCCCAACAAGCCTGGATCCTTAATCACTCGCTGAAGGAGAACATCCTGTTTGGAAACGAATATGACCGAGAAAAGTAAGATAAACTAAAGCTTTGTCGGAATGAATGGAAATCACAATGTTTCGGATCGATGTAAATTTATGTACTTGTGTCCTTCTCAGATACTGCACCGTCCTGGAGGCCTGCTGTCTCCTCCCTGACCTTGCAGAGCTCCCATTTGGAGACATGACCGAGGTATCAGTACACATCAGCACTTCAGTGTTTCATGATGCTTTGACATATAATATGCGGTGAATCACTACGTCTGTACTTTTAGTGTTGATGTGTGTGTGTGTGTGTGTGCGCGACAGGTTAGTGCTGATTATGTGTACAGGGTTTTCCATTTACACAGCTGACAGTTAGAAATACAGTCAACCACAGAGGACTCCAAAATCAATTTTAACTGTAAATTTCTTTTTCTTTATAGATTGGGGAGAGAGGTGCCAACTTGAGTGGAGGGCAGCGGCAGAGAGTGAGTCTGGCCCGGGCCTTGTACAGCGACCGACCCATACTCCTCCTGGACGACCCCCTCAGTGCTGTTGATGCCTGTGTGGGTTCCCATATCTTCCATAGAGCTATTAAGGGAGCTGCTAAAGGCAGGACAGTGCTTTTTGTAACACACCAGCTGCAGGTGAGGAACCCTCTCTCCATTCATCAAATTTTCACTTGGTGTGTGTGTGTGTGTGTGTGTGTATTTTTCACCAAACAGTGCAATTTGCTAGATGCTCTAGATCAGGGATCTCGACATGCTTCGACCGGGTCCACTTTGCACAAAACACAGACTCATAACCAATAATAGTTTGAGGTGACTAATTTTCAAATGAATCCTTTCATGCATGGTAACAGTTCATTAAACTCCATTTTGATGTGTTTTTCATAATAAAGTTCTCCACCTCACATGCGCATGTATCAGTAGATCCAGTATTTATTGTAATATTGATTAATACCTTACATTTTAAGTACAGTGGTGGAAAAAAGATTTTGGAGACCCCATGCATTTGTGGTATATTACATTGAGAGTCTTTGAACTCAAGTACCCAGTACAGAAGTATTGTACCATTCTCCAAAGTCACATGCTTCCTTCTGCATGTGCTCTGTTCCCTCAGGTTACAACTGGATATTTCTGCAAGATAATGAAACACATCCAGGGCATGTTGAAACTGTCAAGAATTTAGCTTTCCTTATTTTTTCTCGTTAAACCACAAGCAAAAAAAAAATCATTCACATTTGTTTGTGTCTGTCTGATGCAGCCACACTTTTTTAAGCACAAAAAATATTTTAATGCAAATATTTCATAATAATATTTAATAAAAATGTTCTAAGGGTGTCCAAAAAATGTTTTCCACTGCTGTATTTTTATGTTAGTGACACTCTCAGTCCAGGGTGGCTGACAGTAGTGGACATGAATACAATCTTTCAGACAGGTCTGTAAAAACATTATATAAAGAGTGGTCCACTCATGTACAAATATTAGTGTGTACAGGAAGTTTTGTAAAGCTATAGTTAAAGAAATATGTATGTGAACATCATGCAACAGTGGAGTCACATCAAATTAAGTCGGCTTTGTGTGAATTTATTCAAATATGAGTTAAATTAGCCCATACTAATGGTAAACAAATATATAAACATCAGTGATTGCACACAATTACATATTACTGCATTAAATCCCAGTTTTACACATCTATACAGAGACCAGTTGGATTGTGCAGTTCTTATTTCTGTGTATATCATAGTACAGTGAAGTGGAGAAAATCCCAGAGGGAAGTGAATGTAACATCAGTGGGTTTTTTTGTTCATGTTTGCAATAGTATAGATGGTATCTCATGTTTTGTTCATTGTCTCAGGTTTTGCATACAGATATACACACAACTGTAATTTACATATTTATATTCTCTTGTTATTTCTAAAGTATTTGATTCCATAGTTTTTTCAGTACTTGAATTTGAACACAACAAAACACAACATAATATAATATAAACATAAAATTACATGATATCTCTTATAGTCACTTATAGATTTATTGTAATTTTATCATGGTGACTTTGTTGCATGGTGTCCACATAGATGAGCAGCTAAATAACTTTTAAATACAACATAATTTTGTAAACAAGTAAAATGGATTACAATTTTAGCCCATGAATAAGACAAACAGCATAAAACGGAATATTTCTTCTCATAAAGCCTTCATGAAAGGGTTAGCTGGCCTGTTATCTTTATTTATTAACTAAATCAACTTTTAAATGAAGGTCTTTATGGCACATAAATCAGACAAAGTCTACATTTATGAACCGCAACTTCATTTTAGTAGAAAATAGTGTGGTTGGAGTTGGAAGAGTAAGAAAAATTCCCAGTGTGAATCTTTTCATTTTCATTGTGAATTAGAAAATGCTTGGCAGGGGTTTGATTTATGTTGTGTATCCATGCTGTAAGTCCTCACTTTTTCCTCTGATTTGCAATGTTTTAATTTTTCAGTATCTGTCAGAGTGTGACGATATAATTCTGATGAAGGACGGGCAGATTGCTGAGCACGGCACCCATGCTCAACTAATGGGTAAAGAGCGTGACTACACTGCTCTATTCAACAGCATGCAACAGGAGGTAAGACCGGAGGCACATAAGGAACCAGGCCAGCTCTTTTGACTGAGGCATCTTTGCCCCCACTACACAATAACATTCTACATTACAAGCTGAATAATTCATAAGCTCAGAACGGCAGACCCAATAGCTAGGAAATGTTAATGCATACAAGGCCTTTCATTATTTATGTGTGCATTGATTTACTGTTGAGCTGCTAAAGACCCTGTCACTGATATCTCTGTTTAAATGACTTGCCTGGTGTTGTTACGGTTACCGTGATTTGTGGCGGTGGCATGTTGGAGCACATTTAAAAGAGCTGGCTTTCTTTCCCTGTTTTTTTGTGTCTTAGAATCTCATAAAAGATCGTTTAAAGAGCAAACAAGAGGAAGCAGGTGGCGAAAAGGTCGGCCGGGCTCTTGAAGTTGCCAAGGTCAGACCAAATGTGGAAGGCAGAAAAGGAGGTGAGAGACCCGCCATTACTCATGCACCAAAAGTCAAATATGCGCCAATGCTAATGTGGTTGAAAATGAGTAACTTTTCTTTTTCAATTGTGCGTTTTATTCAGAACAACTGATGAAAGCTGAAGAGAAGGGCTCTGGCAGAGTAGCCTGGTCGGTGTACGGCGCCTACATCAAAGCAGCAGGAGGGCCAGTCATCTTCATCATCAATATCCTCTTCTTCCTCTCCACCACAGGAAGCATAGCCTTCAGTAACTGGTGGTTGAGCTACTGGATCAGACAGGGCAGCGGGGTGAGTTGAGGGTTATTTCTGCCACATGGTAAAATATGCATCTTTTTAGTGCATATTTGTTTCCCAGAAGAAAACCTACTGTGCTTCAGTGATTTGTGACAGACGACTGAGTATTAATTTGAATGTGCGTGATTAAAAAAGTAATGCCAGTACGGTAAACTTAATTAAAAACAAGCAGGAGCACTGAAGAAACAGATGTGCAGCAAAGCAGACGGTCGCCACTGTTGAGAAATGTGCTTTGAATAGCAAACATCATTGAACTGACGGATTTTCATGTACTTTCTGTATGCCAAAGTATGCTTTTCTCAATTTCATTAGAGGAAAAATTGGATCTTTTTTCGCAGTCTTGGTAATTTGTTGCTCCATCTGCCCTCAGAACACGTCATTAATCTTGGTGAATGAAACTACGGCGAGCAACAGCATGAGGCTGAACCCTCACATCCAGTACTATTCGACTGTTTATGTCGTATCCATGGGAGCTGCTTTAACTCTGAAGACAATCAGAGGTCTGGTTTTTGTAAAGGTAAGCCATCCCCTGCTGTTTGCCCCAGAGACCCCCCCTATTTGGACATGCTTTGTCACCACTGATGAACCTAAAACTGATAGAGGGATATTAAAAGTTGATGTTTTCGTGCTTCGGAGATTAGCTGTGCTCTACCTAATTGCCTTTATTGTCATTTCTTCATGCTCTCATAGTTCCATGGCTATAATTGAAAACGCTTTGGGGACAAATCCGTTTATCTGTCCACTTTAATGTCTCACTGCTTGCATGTATTGTGGTGTGTGGTTGTGTATTTACTATTTTTATGGGGACCACAGGGGACACAACACAGGTTCACGTAACATTAATCATTTAAACTGAAGGTTAAGCCTTGTTTTAAGGTGTTGAAAGAGAGAGGCACATTGTGATTAGTGTGAGTCTTCAGTAAATCAATGTAAGTCAATGCAGTGTCTAGTTATAAGGACACTGTGTGGACATTCAATATGTTGTGAGGACGAGACTTGGTTTCATAGCACTGAATGAGGTTTAATAGGGTGACGCATTCAATTGTGAGGGTCAGGTTTATTATAATTAACAAAAACTAAGGCCAGAATTAAAACTAGCAGTGGAAAAAAAGATTTCATCAGCTGAAATGAAAAATTTAGAAATACAGTTCCTAAAAATATGAAAACTACAATTAAGTAGAATTACAGGTACAGTCAGTTTCATTTTCATGTTAATGATTGACACTATATAAGAATAAAAAGTTTGTACAATAAGAAACCTCTTAATAAATAATGTTTTTGAAATTGTGTCAAACATTTTTTCATCTGTAAGTAATCAATCCGGTCTTTCCTCATAATACCTAAAAGAATAAATTGAATAAAACTAGTTAATTCTTCAAAACAAAACTCAAAGTACGTATGCACTCATAATCTCCTCTAAACCTGAAATACAAAAACAAACTGGAAGACTAAAAGCTAATGGAACTATTATAACTTTGTGTTGGTTAAGTTTGGGGTGAGGCGCTACAGACATTATTAAGTCAATGAGATGTCCTCGCATAGATATAGAGACATGACCGTGTGTGTGTGTGTGTGTGTGTGCATGCCAGCGCCTCTTCAAGTGTGCGTCCTCTTTTTCAGACTAACCCGTTCTGACACTGCATTGCAGAGGTTAGGTCCCCGCATTAATGTGCGCCACTTGAAATTGCTAATTTTTCAAAGATGGCTAATCTTTTTTTACCCCAAGCTGTGATGAGATCTTTGGGAGTGTTGAATATTCCATTAATAGAATTAATTTGTTCGCTGCTGCCACATGTAATTTCTATCCAATTGGTGAAATGTCTCTTGCGCATTAGGTCATGACCTTTATGTCAGCCTCCCAGAAGCTCATTATAAATGAAGATTTGACAGCTTGCCTTCCAGAAGTACACATACTTTGCACGTGGTCTAAGAGGGTTCATAACATTGCAGGCACCACACGAGCGCTGCCAATGTATTTACCCATTACATGCTTCGGTTTGAGCACATCCGTCAGACCGTCTGTTTATCCAAACACGATTGCCGCCGTATGTTTCTAAAAGTTGTTGTTTACATGTCAGGCTTCATGTTCAGACACTGCCGTTTTTTGTGTTGACAGTGCACGGTGAAGGCTGCCTCTGCGCTCCACGACAAGCTGTTCCGGCGAATCCTGCTCAGCCCCATGCACTTTTTTGATACAACACCTCTGGGTCGTATCCTGACCCGCTTCTCCAGAGACATGGATGAGGGTGAGGCCTGATTTGTCTTGACTCTGAACCTTTCCCTCAAGAGAGCGCTCAGTCAGTGAAGTCACTCTGGTTGACAAGGTGTAGTGCCGAGACACAGTGTAATTTGACATGGTGGATTTTCCCTAGTGGGTGGCACTCTGTTATTCACTTTAGTGCTGTTTTTGGCTGACAGCCTGATTTGTGCCTTTTTTTTTTGGTTAATTTTTAAATGATTTTGTGTCTAAGCATGAAATTTTCTATCTATTTTACTTCTTGCATTTTTCCCCATCTCCCTTTTGTAATAACACCACAAAAACCAACTTAGAGGGGAACAAAGAAAAAGTCTTTTTCATGTGCAGTGATAGACATTTAACACCTCACAGCAGTGTTTTTCAACCTTGGGGTCAGGACCCCACGTGGGGTCGTCTGGAATTAAATGGGGTTGCCTGAGATTTCTAGAAATTGATAAAAACAACAACAAAAAAAACTTACTAATCACAAAGTCACAAACAATCACAATCACAAAGCATAAAAGAAACTCTGAAGCTGAAACTGAAGCACTGTGGTACTGTTTATCTTTCAAATGTTCATTGTGGTTGGTTTCAGATGCTGCAGCTCTGTCATAATTTATAGTTTTAGTTCTTTTTCGTTCAGTATTAATTGTCAGCCTTGTAAACCCAAACTGGACTGACTGTACATATCCTGACCAAGGAAAATAAAATTCTCTCTTTGTGCAGTAATCCACACCTGGCTTTACTGCCTCCGTCCATAATATACATTCTCTAGACTAAATGTCGTCTAAAATTAACATTTATTTGCAACATAGTATAGCAAACTATTACATGATCAAAAACAAATTAATTTTAGCAAAAAAAAAAAAAAAAAATTCACAGTTTTGAATGTCTGGGGTCACCAGAAATTTGTGATGTTAAAATGGGGTCATGAGCCAAAAAAGGTTGGGAACCACTGCCTCACAGTGTGTTTGATGTCGCTTATGTCTCTTCCCAAAGTGGATGTGCGTCTGGCCATGCAAGCTGAAATGCTGCTGCAGAATCTGATCTTGGTGCTCTTCTGCCTGGGAATGGTGGGCATCGTCTTCCCCTGGTTCCTGATCTCCATCGTGCCCCTGGGAGCCTTTCTCTGCATCGTCAACCGTGTGTCCAGGTCAGACTCATTACTCCTCTTTTTACATTTTTCTTCATTTATTTCCATTTTTAACATACAGGCACTTAAATGTCACTTCAGTGTTGTCATGGGCCTGCACTGCAAAGGGAAGTACAAGAGGAAAATTCCTCGTTTTACTTTAGTCAAAAGCACATAGAGGCATTTAAATCCACCACAACAACATACTGTCCTCTGTAAAGTTTTGTTTGCTCTAAAGTGACTGCTTTGCCCTTGGATGAGTTAAATACATATTTACACAGCTACTTTATTTGCTCTTGCCTTGTGCTTTTTTTTTAGTTAATGCAAAGCACACTATATATACAAAAGTATGGGGGGCATGTTGGATTCAGATGTTTTATTGTGTAATGATAATTACAAATGCATAAGATAATTTGATATCGCAATAAATATATTTTTTTTAGTTAGTCTTTAGGGTTAATGTTGTTTACATTGTCATCTGTGCTCACAAAATGTAAAAGTTTGCTTTACTTAATTTTACTTGTTGATTTGTTCAAATCATTGCAATTGTTTTAAATGTTCTACCTCTGGATTTCTGAAGTATTTGCCATATTTTTTACATAAATAATCCATGTAAACCACGAATAACAGTAAGTCTGGTTTCTTCAACTCTCAGTCAGGAAGAAAATCAGCCTTTAAACTTAAAAGAAATTTTGATTTGACATTTATCATGACATTTAATGACAACAACAGACATTTTTTATGATGATAACGTTTAAAATTAATGGGAACTGGAAGTCCTGCAAACTGTAGGTGTGATGTGTCCCAGTATTTTGTTCATGTGGTCTGAAGGTCGACAAACATGTTAGGACTGGAAAAGTGAATAATTCCCTTGTAGTCAGAGCAGCTCTTGAGCACTTTTCAGACATGGACTGCCTTATTTGGATAAATTTCCAGCATTTCAGTGTGAGTGGTGGTGGTGGTTGGGGGGGGGGGGGTAAGTTTTTGTTTGTTGGTTGTTGGTTTTTGGAAAACTGGACATGTTTATTCCTGTACTAAGAGGATATGTATACTGAAAATATGTCCTAATAAAAAAGATGATTAAAAAACAGAAATTGCCAGCACTTAACTTAAATGTATATGTAATATTTACAGTGTGTGGCCTATACTTTATTATTATTATTATTATTATTATTATTATTATTATTATTATATTTGTATGCTAATTTATTTTATTTTAGGAATATCTGAAGTAATTGGAACTAAAATCCAAATAATTCCATGTACAAAATCTTGACATGCAGATACTGTTTTTAGAATACCATCTATTTTCACTTTGACATTTAACCTTTCAAGATCACTAGATCTTGACATTATAGATGTGCATAGCCAGGCTAAAAAAATCCCCCACCTGAATTAACAAAGCAGATACTCCAGATCCTTCCAGTGGATAGTTACTGATTAATATGTTTCTGCTGCAGCAAGTTATTTAACCCTAACTGAAGCAGAGAGTAGCTTCTCATTTCTTAAAAAACTATTAATTTGGACACTTCCAGGAATCATCGGGCTCACTGGGCTTATGAAAGAGTAGTTCAGGGAGCATGAGACATCATTTTCACACATGGATTGGACACCACTTAGTCCAGACTGGAGCCCCATTGAGAATCTTTGGAAAGTAATGGAGAAGACTTTACACCGAGGTCCAACTCTCACATCATCAATACAAGATTTCGGTGAAAATTTAATGCATATCTAGATGGAAATGAATGTGACATTTATCGTGATGTTGCATCAGTATGCATCCCCGTAATCAAGCTAAAGGCAGTCCAGTCAAATATTGTGTGTGGGTTTTTGTGTACGATTGATATCAGATGAGTTTTGACCAAGATATTATATTTGTTTTGAATTTCAGCCCACGTTAGCAAATGGGAAGAGCCAACATTTAATAATAAACAGTTGCTGTCATCAGGAAATCAAAAAATCTTGAACATTTGTCAAAATTACTAATAGATTACAGATAAACAGACAGAAAAACACCATTAAATATAACCTGTAGACGCCATAAACACAAGTGATGATTAATGCGTATAACAAATACATGTTCCTTATTCTTATATCTGATCATAACTCAGTTATTACTGTGTAAAAGTCAGAATGTGCATTTCCATCATTGATTTACATCTCTACGGAAGTGATCTATTAGAGGTTGTACAAATAAAATCACTCCTATATTTAATGGTAATGATAGCCACAGTGATTCACGCTCCAAGAATCGTTTTACATTTTATTATAAAGTTTATGTTGTTTATAAGCATAGCAAGTTCATGATATCACGCAAGTTAAGAGGTGTTTTCTGTTGTTTATGAATGGTGTTGCATGTAATAAACCGCAACCGAGGGAAACACTTAAAACCCCAGAAGGCAACAGGAGTGTATTCGAGTTAAGTGAAAGAAGTGCTGAGGTCATTTTTATCTGCAAATGTGTAGCCTCTCATCTGCCATTAATTAAATTTTTCTGCAGCTGCTCTGTGGTAAATGTAGGAATACCCCAGATGATCTGATGACTCTGCTTTAGTCATTATTTACGGTTTTGCAGGAATTGTGCAATAAAGGTGATCCACAGAGGGGAACAACATCTTGCTGGTATCTTGGGAAATAACCACAGTATCTTGTTATTTCCTCTATCAGAGAGATCAGGAAAATCATGACTCGCAGTATTATTGTTCTGCTGCAAAGTCAGAAAGCACAAAACTACATACAGTGCATTCTGGTTCAGATATCATTGAATAGAAATATATATGTGGTTACAATAGAAATGTGTTTGATTTATTAGTATTAGGTAATGACATACAGTCGCAGAAAAAATAATTAGACCATCAAAAGTAATCAAAAACTGGCCAAGATGCTTGCAGTCAGTAAAACAACCCTTAGTATGTGGGGTGCTGTTTACATTATGATTAAAGAAATAGTGCAACATAATTGTCTATGACTATCCTGATCACCTATCTGTTTATATCTGCAAATTCTATTCATTTCCATCTATATACATGTATTGTCTTTATTAGTGGTTTTTGCATTTTGAGATCCAGATTGGGTTGGTATGGGGGTCGCCATCGGTTCTGGGGGGGTTTATACAAAATGTGTGTCACAAAATCTTGTATCATAAAATGTGAATTTCTTTCTTTTCTTTTTTTTTTGCATTGTACTTTTGGAAATGCACAATGAAAACAACAGAAAATTGATTGAAATTGAAAAAAAAAGTCATCAAAAACAATGGTTATGCAATCAAGTACTAACTCCTGTGTTTATCATGTGACTAAAACAGACTAAAAAGAAAACATGGAATTCCTAAAAGCACTTTCTGTCACTACAATGCCATAGCTATTGATGTAAGAACTGAAGTGATTTTGGTTATTATCAAGAAAACATGGAAAATGTCTGGATATCAGCTCTGAAATTAAACTCTTATGAGCTATTTTTGTTGATATCATTATATTTGTCCAAACAAATGTACCTTTAGTTGTACCAGGTATTAAAATGAACAAGAAATTGAAGAAAACACGGGGTGGTCTAATAATTTTTTCCGCGACTGTATGTGCGGTTGTTTACTATAAAATTAAGAAGCTGATTTATTTTTCTTTTGCCGCTGAATTGTCATTCATCTGAGCTTTCCTGCATAAACATGACGCACAAATTCCGTTCTCTGAAATATCAAGCGCTACATATCCAAAGGGGTTTCACTTACATAAACTTGAATCCTTGAAGTCGCATCCGATACCCGTTTTGTGTCTTGAGGGATCAATTTATTTACCAAAAATATACTCATTAACTATTAAAGAGACACGCAACTTCTGTTTAGCACGAGTGGAATTAATGTTAAACTTTGAGCGTCAGGCAAACTGTACCCAGAAGGAAAAGATGATCCTGAAATATGGCTCAAAGGTACACATCACCTTTGGCAACAGTGTCTAACAGGATGAAATAGTGTATCGTGCATAGTCTCAATGTGCAGGATATGTATGGATGTTACATCAAACTGGATCTCCCATTGAAATTACCCTCTTCTAAAGCAGCTTTTATTGAATTCTGAAATGAAACTGCCCACGGCATAAACATGTTTGTCTGGATCACAGCCTCAAAGCGGAGAAGTGTCATGTTCTTTCCCGCTTTCTTCCGGGGCTTCTATGAGAAAACCAAATGATTCATGGGTGACTTGTAATTCACATGCACCATCCATTCTATCTTGGCATCTAAAGGTAGAAAGACACCCCACCTTTGTCAATAAACCTTCCTCGCTCACACTACCCTGTGGATGCAGAGTGTGGTGTAGCTCCGGCTGCTGAGTGTTTGGCTGTCTGAGTGCGATGGAGCTCATAATATTGCACATGCATCAGATGGTGGGAAACAACCGGAGCTCTGTGAGGAAAATGGGTGCCGCGGTGTAGACCAGATCCCAGTCAGTGCACTGTGTCATCATTAGCTGTCTGAAAACACAACATGCATCATTAGAGCAAATGTGTTTTCCATTTTTAGTCCTCAGCAGTGTATTATTCAGGTGTGATGTCTGTACACCATCTAACATCTTGCAAAAATAATTAAGCCGGTGAAAGTGCTTTTGTTCTTCATTGTAAAACCTGCCACTTCTGATGATATTTTTGAGTCGACTTTAGTGGATAGATACGCTTCTCAATTTTACTTCTCACATCAGAACCTGAATCATCTTTATTTGCCAAGTATGTTTACACATGAGAGCAATTCTTTGCCTGTAGATGTTGTCCCTCTTGCAAATTATAAATATAACATGTAATAAAAAATGGAAGAACATCTTTTCTACATTAAATAATTGATAATTTCCTTGATGGGAAACCGCATGATGCAACAGTTTTCTCATTTAGATTCTTTTTTATGGAATATCCTTTTCAGCAGACTTTTTTTTTGTTTTTGTTTGTTTTTTTAGCTGTGAAACTCTTGTCCCCTGCATACTTATATGTTATATACAGTTGCGGAAAAAATTATTAGACCATCAAAAATCATCAAAAACAATATTTATGCAATCAAGTACTAACTCCTGTGTGTATCATGTGACTAAAACAGACAAAAAAAGAAAACATGGAATGCCTAAAAGCACTGTTTTTGTCAGTACAATGCCATAGATATTGATGTAAGAACTGAAGTGATTTTGGTTATTATAAAGAAAACCATGGAAAATGGATAGATATCAGCTCTGAAATTAAACTCTTAGGAGCTATTTTTGCTGTTATTATTATATTTGTCCAAATAAATGCGCCTTTAGTTTACTTATATGTGTTTTCTTGTCCTTGTGTGTGGCAACCCTGTAGTGTCTCTTTTTAATGTCTCTTTTTAAGCTACTTTCATGCCCTTTTTAATTTGCCCCTTGGGGATAAATAAAGTGTATTGAATTAAAGTGAATTGAATTGAATTAATGGTACCAGGCATTAAAATGAACAAGAAACTGAAGAAAACAAGGGGTGGTCTAGTAATTTTTTCCGTGACTGTACATATAAACTCTATATTGGAACACATGAGTGGACGTTTGTGTATTAAATCATTTGTATTCACCGCTTTGTTCATAAGATTAATTATGACTGTCGGAGGATAAAGACAATGTTTGATCTTTGTCTATTTTTAGAGTTCTTATTCGTGAGCTGAAACGCTTGGAGAACATTAGCCAGTCGCCGTTCACCTCCCACATCACCAGCAGCCTTCAGGGACTCTCCACGATCCACGCCTATGGAAGGGGCCATGACTTCCTCCAGAGGTAGGTATTTTAATATTTGTCAGAGTGGTGCAGCGGATTCACTGTGTTCCCAAGTCCCCTATAGAGATCATTGTTTAATTTCATTTTATCCCCCCTTATAGTTTTTCAGTTTACTCCTAGGTCAGTGAATACCATACTGGAAAATTCCCACTCAGCTGGATTGTGAGGACAGAGCTCTGTTTGCTTTTTCTTGGGGTGAAATGGGTTTATCTCTGTTTTCAGATATCAGGAATTACTGGACACCAACCAGGCTTCCAACTACCTCTTCAGTTGTGCTATGCGATGGCTGGCTGTCCGCCTAGACCTCATCAGCATCTTTCTTATTACTGCTGTGGCTCTTTTAATTGTCTTCCTGCACAACCAAATACCTCCAGCATATGCAGGCCTCGCCATATCATATGCAGTCCAGGTTTGTAAAGAAACACACGTTATTTGCTTTGAGATAATTTTAAGGAACATTGTTGTATACTTTTGGTGATGTTTTACATGTACATTCTTATTTGAGTGTTTTATGTATGGTGTTAGAACTGACTTTTATTGTGTTCTATGTATATTTTTAGTGTGGATGTATGATGTATATAAGATTTAATGTATGACTGTGGTTTCTATTTTGTGTAACTTCTGCTGCTGCTGCTGTCTTGGCCAGGACACTCTTGAAAAAGAGATTTTTAATCTCACAGAGCTTTTTTCCTGGTTGATAAAGGTTATAAATAAAAAATGTATTTGTGTACACACCAACACTTCGAGACAAGGGGAGTCTGATGCTCAAAAAAAGAACAGCTAACTTCTTCTGCTTCCTAATATTAAGGAAAAGTTTTATAGAGTTTGGCCAACAAAACTTTAAGATTTTACTAATACACAGTTTACAATTGAATTAATCTGAACTGAGACCTGTGTGCATCCCTGGATAAACTCAAACTAAAACTCAAAGGAGTAGTATGTCACAACCTTAGTGATTCTTTAAGAGGAAGATACATGGCATTGCTACTTTATACACATAGGATATTCTTGCAGACTTTCATAGAGAAATGTTTTGTTTTTTAGTCATTAAAAACCATTAAGTTTACTTTTATTTTTAGTATTTTCCAGTTTTCAGTGTATGTCATAATTGGCTGAGCCACAACATGTGTGAAAATCAATTGGCCAGATTGTAAATGGAGCCTTATCAGCAAATCGGTTTATGAGGCTGTACTTTGTTTTACAGCTCAATCACTGTGCAGAAGTTGCAGACATAAATAGTCTGTGTTTTAAAGTAATTGGTGTGACAGCATTAATCATTAACTTCCCCGTCTTTATTTTCTTCCTGCAGTTAACTGGCTTGTTTCAGTTTACGGTGCGACTCCTCACAGAGACAGAGGCTCGGTTTACATCGGTTGAGAGGATCAATCATTATATAAAGGTAAAAGCATTGATCACCACAGTCAGGAAGTTGGATTATGTGGCACTCAGACTTACTGTACATTGTTACATGGAGCTACACAGACCAGACAAGACATCATAGCACTTGAATTCTAAGCAGCTGCTTGTGCAGACGTGTGTGTTTTTGTTGTGCGTGTTGTGTGATATGAACAGCCCAAAACCCAGTGTAAGGTCTCAAGAGCACGTCATGGGGTTTGTTTCACGCAACATCCATCAAACCACAAAGACATGAATGTTAGCCCAGCTGATTCTATGGTTTCAAGTCCAGAAAATAGCTGAGAAAATCACTACATATCAGTTGGCGAGGGCTTATAGTTTCAAAGATATTTACAGATTAATAGAAGATACCATCTCTGTTGTCTTATCTCAGTGTCTAGAGAGTGAAGCACCCCGGCAGAGTCCTGAGGCGACCGCTCCTGCCCCCTCCTGGCCTCAACATGGAAAGATCACCTTCCAAAATGTGGAGATGCGTTATCGTGATGATCTGCCACTGGTGCTAAAGAAGTTATCCTTCACCATTCTGCCAGAGGAGACCATCGGCATTGTGGGCCGCACAGGTTCAGGTATGAGTGACTCTGAGTGCCATTTTCCTTTTCATTATATGTTTCTTTTAACTGTAGACACATTGACATTAGTGCGTGCACTATGTCATTTATTTTCTTTGTGTCCACAGGGAAGTCCTCTTTGGGTGTAGCTCTGTTCAGGCTGGTGGAGCTGACAGGAGGCTCTATTATTATTGACGGAATCAATATTGCCCAGATTGGACTGGATGACCTGAGGAGCAAACTAGCCATCATTCCTCAAGAGCCTGTTCTCTTTATCGGAACCGTCAGGTAATCTAATGATAATTACTTACGTTAATGAAAACTTATGCATTACTTTTGCCTCACAGCATTTAAATTTATATTAAAGAAGAGCAGAGGAATGAATAAGAAGCACACACCTACCGTTATTGCAGTAAATGTGCTTTTAAGCCGCTGGATTAATGGAAAATACAGTTTATATGTCATTAAATCCCATTATTTACTTTCTGGTATATACACTACTTATTGTGTTTGTGCTTATAAATGAACTGAGTTCTGTCTTGTACTGTAAATAAATCATTGCAGAAATTTTAAAAAAGATGCCCCGTGGTTAGAACTGGAAGAGCTAAAGCTGAATTTTGATGGGTTTCAAAAGCAAAATGGTTGCATAGTTTTAATTATTTATCAAAACCTCCAGTTCTTCAACATGATTAGCTGGAACTTAAACTAAATATGTATTTTCTTTCTGTGAAGTTGTCATGGAATCATTAAAATCACTATTATGTTTGTTTTCCAATAGGTCAAACTTGGACCCATGGGACCAGTATTCTGATGCTGAGATATGGGAAGCTCTGGAGAAAACTCATATAAAAGAGATGGTAAGTGACAGCATTGCTAAACATTTAAGATGGCACTGGAATAAGATCTGTTTGAAGAACAGAAACCTGTGTGTAATATCATGTTTAATACTCCTCAGGTCAGTCAGCTGCCTCATTCGCTGCAGTCAGAGGTAACAGAGAACGGAGAGAACTTCTCAGTGGGAGAACGACAGCTTCTCTGTGTGGCCAGAGCCCTGCTGCGCAACAGCAAGGTACTGATTATATAATACAGATACTTGACATTTACATGCGTTTGGGATGGGTTGACAGCAGTCTGAGGAAAAGATGTTACTTTGTACTTTTATAATAAGTCATTCCATATATCAGCATTAAAAGAAGATGTACTAACAGTATAAAATATAAAGAGTATAAAATATAAAAAGTAAATTTTTCCACCACAATATCTACTCACCTGGACCTCTCAGTTCATGTCATCAATTTCTTTAAAAATCTTAAGGACAAACTTCTCTGAGGTTCACAGGACCAGAATCCAAACCTCTACTGCAAATATAAGTCTGGCTCTGTGAGCTATATTTCATCATTAATTCATAGATTAGTATTTTGACTCTAGTATTAGTGTAGTTCTGTCATATCTGTCATGTCATATATAAGTTATTTGGTACTGCTTACTAAACTGCCTACCGTATATGTTGTTAGATATAGCTTTAGAGCTGAATAACAGATTCTGACTGTATATATTTCTAAGAAATATAAGTTAAATTAGCCTGAAACATTTTCATGTAAAGTGTTCACTGCAGATATATAAAAGATTTAAAGATGTTCATCATTTACTGAAAATAGCTTTTTCTGTACTTTTTATTGGCAATAACGTATTTTATTTCTATTGAATAAAACATTAACCTTTTCATACATTAAGTATGATAAAACTGAGAGGGATCGTTATTCACAGACAACACATAAATATGTCCAATTGGATTATTTTGAGTTTTATATATATATATATATATATATATATATATATATATATATATATATATATATATACATACACATATATATATATATATATATATATATATATATATATATATATATATATATATATATATATATATATACACAGACACAGTCCTGGAGGAGGTCCTGGAGAAAGCCACACCCATGATGATCTGAGAGAGAGCAGAGAGGGGAGGACAAAACACATACACACACACAGAGCAGAACAACAAGGTGGAGAACTCACACAACACGTGCCCTCAGGGCATGTGACAGTGTAGAATTTTTTTTTAAATAATCAGATCATCCACGTAGTAATTTTGGTGTTGCAGGGCTATTACTAGGTCAAAAACAGCTAATTAGAAGTACATTTTGCAAATATCTATATTATAAGAGCCAAGTGGCCTCTGTGTGTGTGTGTGTGTGTGTGTGTGTGTCTTGGGAATCACACAAAATCCGGATAGAGTTGACCGCTACAGTTTGACATACTTATGTATTTGTGGTCAAGGAACAGACTAGTGAAAACGGCAAGTTGATAGGACCAGTATTTTGGGGGATATTAGTAATTTTGGAATACAATAGCCTTACAATCACGTTACTATACCCAGAACGCTTTGGCAGTGACTGCTGGAAACAGCAGCACAGTCTGCACGAATACCCAACAACATAAAAACTACCACACCTAGAACCCGTGGATCCCCATGAGTCAACACATTAGTTATTGTTTTAAGTGAAGTATGAATAACACAATGTATGAAAGGTTAATGTAAGTTTATGAGCTTCATACACAGATAGGAGTTCAACTTTTTTGAATATACAAGCCCTAATCCTCCAAAACCTGTTTCTGGTGGGAATAATTTACACTTTCTAAAAAGGCGCTGTGGCTGAGTTGGTCAAAGCACCTGCCTTGTAAACAGGAGATCCTGGGTTTGATTCCCAGCAGTACTTTTGTATGTTTCTTGTGATGCCAAAATGTGAGATTTTGCTCATTTCCCTTTTATCTCATCTCAACCTATCTCATCTCATTTCATTTTATCCCAATAGTATTATATGAGGGTGTCATAATAAAACCACTAAATGTACATATACAATATATAATATTACATTCAATAAAATGCATGAAAATTTGCTATTTTCCATAAAAAAGTAAATGACGGAGGAATTTAACATCTTTAAATGTCTTATACATCTGCAATGAATATTAACACTTTCCCATAAAAAGTTTGAAGGAAATTTGAATAATCCCTCTTTCAGTAATGTAAGCTCAAATACTGCTTGCTAAGAAGTGGGGTTTTCAGCTCTTGAGACGGTCAATTATTTATGCCGAACCAAATAACTTCCAGACATACCAGAGAGTGAAAACTAGTGGTAATATTATTTTTGAAAATTAAACATTCTTTGTTGCTGTAACAAATTGTTTATGTTTCTTAATTTGATTTCAGCCTCTGCAATTTACTTGAATGACTGCTGCAAATTATCCTTTGGGGTTATTGGATACTGAGCACAAATTTCAACCTGATTCAGTGAAAAATAAGGAATTGGTGATGCACAGAATACACGTAGTAATTAAATGTAGCTCAAAGGTCCAAACTTTTTCGTAAATTCATAAATAAAAAAGTGTTTGCAGTAGAGTTTTAGGATTTTTCAAAGTCTCGTAAACTTATTGAGTTTCACACCTCAACATCTATGGCATGAATTGATAGGAATGAACCAACAGAAGAAGGTTTTCCTTATTGTAGCATGTCAGTGTGCAACTCCTGCATGAGATAACACTACCACCTAGTGGCAGTATTTTAATATCTGATCATGATGTGTTTGATAAAGCATGAACAAAGCATCACTCAGAAACAGCATATAAAGTGTGGGGGGTTGAAATTTTGTGATTAAATATGTTAGAATATTACGTCAAGTACAGACTGAGAGATAACTAATTCCCTTGATTCAGTGCATTCTCTATTGTCATTACTCTTTTTTTTTATTTGTTTGATATTTTTCAGATTCTTATACTGGATGAGGCAACAGCAGCCATCGACACTGAAACAGATCGTCTCATCCAGGAGACAATTCGTTGTGCATTTGGCAGCTGCACCACTCTCATCATCGCCCATCGACTCAACACAGTGATGAGCTGTAGCAGGGTCATGGTGCTGGACAATGGCCAGGTGTGTATTAAAGTAACATTACTGATGTCGCCTCGCTTTGATGCTTTCAAAGGCTTGAAACTCATTCTGAAGTTATAACATCCTTTCTTTTATCATTTGACTCGCTGCCTTTCAGATAACACACTGGATACAGCTTGCAGGAGTTTTTAGTATTTAGTAGTAAGTCAAGTCTGATGAGCAAAAAATGATAAAACAGATTTTAATAAAAGCTTTAATTTGACAGTTTAAAGGTTTAACATGTAATATGTAATATTCAGCATCATCCAGCATTGGAGATGCAGCCTCCAATCATCAGTAAATGGTATTAGCCATCGTTTGCTGATAATGGCAAATATCAGTATATAAGATGTCTTTTCACTGATGGCAGGTATAGATATGTCATGTTATACTAAATGTTTTTTTCATAAAGTTTTATGTTTGAATCTGTGTTCATTCAAAGATAATGTGATGAAGGACAGAAAAACTTACTATTAATTATTACTGAATACTAGAATTTTAATGTTCACAGTGGAGATTTCTTTGTTAAGTGGGGGATAAATAAAAAAAATAAAATAAAATAAAGAAACAGAGAATAATATTTGTATTAAATGAATAAATGTATTTCTAAGTATCGTTATTGGCATCAGTCAAGAATTCTGTAATCAGAGCGTGCTCACTGGACACTCCACATGTCCTCTGTCCTATGAAGGCTTCAAGAAACACAGACTTAAGTGTTTGGCTTGGCCATTCTGAACTTTTTAGTTAAGGGGATCTGAACTCAAACAGGCTCATTTTAAGGTAGCGTCAACAATTACTCATTCATTTTCTGTAACCACTTAATCTCTAGAGCCTATCCCAGCTGACATTAGGAGAAGGCAGAGTCAACTGTGGACAGGTTTCCAGTTTGTTGTAAGGCTAACATATAGACACAAACTATGACGTTCATAACTATAGGCGATCTAGAGTTAGCATTTAACTGATTAAGATGCATTTCTTTAGACAATGGGAGGAAGCCGGGGAGAACCCACACAGACATGAAGAGAACATCCAAACTCTACACAGAGTTTGACAGAAGGTTCTGGGTTCAAGCCCAGCATCAGCCAGTCTAGACCTTTCAGTGTAGAGTAAGAAAAACATAACAAATCTAATTTATACACTAATGAAAACATGGATATGAATACTGCATTTAATCTCTTAAAGGGGTCATATTTTTGCTAAACCCACTTTTATTAGTCTTTGGTTCATTTATTTGTGTATTTGGGGACTCTAATAGTTCAAAAAGTTTGAATTGGAAGCCTCCAGGTGCTGCAAAGCTATCTTTATGTTAATTTTGGCAAAAATAGAGTGGATTTCTACAACCTGTTTTAATTCCTGCTTAATTTGTTATGTCTAAAACTAGTTACATCATGACATTTACACATATAAGGTCAAGACTTCCGACGAACATTTCTCTAAGTGTGACATAATTGTTTATCAGCAGCAGCGGTTGTAGTCCATACTGAAAATATGTCCAAACATTTGAGCCGATTACCTAAAATGTTCAGTTATTAGTTGAACGGGACAGAGCAGCACAGCCAACAACCTGGAGGGGATGGGGTGTGAAGTGGCTCATTTGTATTTAAAGGGCCAGCGCTCAAAATGACCTTTCTAGTGTCATTGCTCAGAAATAGGGTTGAAGACGGACCTGTGGAGTTGAATTAATGAAGAATTCAGACCCAAGCATAGCATTTACAGTTTATGTAGACCACAGGGAAATGTTTTAAAATGCATAATTCCATTTAAAAACAGCAAAATACCACTTTCTTTAAATCGTGCACACACTGAACCTTAATAAATGATAGAAAAAAGAAAAAAAGGCAGTTGGTCCGAGATGTAAACCCCTGTGTCTGCTCTGATAAAGTGTTTTAATAAACACGAAGACTGTGTAAATATTAGCCTATATATTTATTGTTGCAACAATGGCCATTCTGGTTTCAGCTGTCAGTAGAATATTTTCTCTACAGGCATTAATGACTATATACAATATGGTCTCACAATAATAATGTTATACCAGCAGGCGTTCCTTGTCTTAACACATGCGATGACGTTCATGAGCTGCTTTGTGCTTTTCTTTGACGTGGACTTTTAATATGGCATATGTTCAAATATGTGTCATTCATTAAAGTGTGGCAGGTCTTTCTGAGGACAATTGGCATTCTTTTCACATGCTGTCTGCAAGCACTATTCTGAAAATAATCTGCCTTGTGTTTATCTGTATATTATGCTGATCGTTGTTGTATCCTTTTCACTTAGATCGTGGAGTTCGACAGCCCTGCTTTCTTGCTGGCGGATGAAAACTCAAGATTCAGAGCCATGATAGAGGCATCGGAAAATCAAATAACACGATAATGTAGGAGGTGACCCGGCGATGTGAACCTTGACAAAGTATAAATGTTGATATTGCACAAAGACCCAATTAACCAAATCCTGCCACGGTGTGAAAGTCACACTGTGAGATGTACATGGGCTCTCGTCATTCTTGTTCTGCGTAAAAGCATCTATTAGTTTCAAAACCAAAGAGCCAGAAAGAACATTTATGAGGGACAAAGAAAACCTCTCTAATAATCTTCCTCCTGCTCTTTGACTCTTTGTCATGAGAGTTATTTCCTGGAGGCCAAATAATTAACTGCAAATTAAAACGGAGCAATGACTTTGACTAAGGCACTTGATTCTTTCACATGGACACTTGGAAGGACATGTAACACTCTGGTTTTTCTCCTCGTCCTCTAGGAGATCAGCTAATCAACGAGTCATTTATTGGTTTAACAAAGAACTCACAGCGCAGGAATTCACTGTTAAGGAGATAATGTAGATTAACATCATTGTTGATCAATTTAACAATTAACCTCATACTACACAGTATATTATAGCAATATTTATGACAGATTGTAAGAATTAAAACTTGATTGTTCAGTTCACTTTATTTAAGACTATTACCATTCCAATGAGGCACTGTAAAATATAGTGTTTCACTGGTCACTGTGTTCTTATGTTTGTTTGTTTTTATTTTATTTCATGTATCTAGTGCAGTTTTTTAATGTAGTAATTTTAGAAACTTTTGCAAATACAATATGTGCCTAGAACTATCGATGTTTCAGGTCACATAATGGAAATAGCCATATAAACATCCTGCACCCAAGTTGTGGAAAAAAACAACGGATCCCTCCAAATCCAAAATGCTGGAGTTTTTTCTGCACATGTATACACAAGGTAATGTTTGATGTTGATGCATTTTATAGCCTACTCACGTGTAAACTATGGTACAAAACATTATTTGCAACAAATTTAATGAGAGTGTGTTTGTATGTTGTGTTTTCACAAAGTTGAGGTTGTGAACTTCTGCCTTATAATCGAGTATATGCTGAACAATCATAAACTGTGCAATATCTTTTAATTGTAATAATACATTTTTAAGATTGCCTTTTAGACGTGAGATTGTTTTGTTGCAATATTGTTTTGTAAATATTTGATTTTTATTTTTTGTTTCAATAAAAATATTTTTTATAGATATTGGTGGTCCCTTCATTCAGATTTTACCTTTTAGGTTTACTGAAAATCTACCTGAAACCCAAACTTTTATCCTTCATACATTGTAATTTCATCCAGATTTCTGCTATCTGCTGTGCTATATTACTAATACTTTATTTATTAACCTTTATTTAACCAGGAAAAAATGGCTCATTGAGATTAAAAAATCTCTTTTTGCAGCAGCAGAAGTTACAGAAAGTAGAAATAGTTGTCAAATTTGCATGGCTTATCCAACTACAAACATTATTAAGCATAAATAAATAGATAACAAATACATAAAATTAAATTGCTTTCCTATGCCTTGATACATTTTTATCTTAGACTCAGTTGTAGAATGATTTTTGCAGAGTTAAACACTGTTTTGTTTTTCAAAATTAAGTGTTAAGTGCTTTTGCTCCAACTAAAATATATATAAAATGTCAACTGATGAGGATGACAAATTTAAGATGAGAAGAAAATGTAATGTCCTCACAAGTGGACTCAGAGTCTCAGGGGGATATGGACATATTAAAGGTCGAGTCCATGATAAGCACGTAGATGGACAGATCATTCACCTGTATGGGCAGATTAACAGCTCTATAAAACATACATTACTGGAAGAATGCAGTGGTAGAGTCCAGTCACACACACTCATATGTACTTTAACATCATGAGACCAGATATTCTCCTTGTTTTTAGCCTTAAGATCAAAAGCCAGTGTAGGAATGTGATATAGAACAGAATCTGTGGCCTGCCCATATGAAAGCAGACTACAGTAAACAGACACTGCACTAAAACCAAGTGCCCTTCAGCAATAAGTCACTTAACTTGCTCTACACACCTGGTAAACAGCTGACAGTGTAGTGCTATCAGGACATTATGTACACCGTGTGGAAAGTGGTCAGCTGTTGCAAACAACGTGAATTCCTTAACAAGGTGTGGAATGAGTTGGAAACCACTCACTGTACTTAAAGCTTTCCATTAACACTAACCTTTAATTCAGCCTCCATGAATAAAGCACTGATCTGTGTCATTTTGTTATGCATGTCTGTATGTTAAGTGAATGTGACATTGAAATTGTTGGCCCAGCAGGGTGTAGCAGCTGAAAGAAAAGAGCGTCTGCCAACCTAGGACTCGATAAAGGACTCTTGAAAAGCCTAGAGTGAAAAAGGTATTGAGTTTGTATTCATATTATTATTATTATTATTTTTTTTTTCCCCATGCAATTTTCATAACTAAATAAAAAATTAGTAGACTAAATCTTAACTGAGGCTGAGTTGTCTCATTACGTAGCGAGGCTTAAGATCAACATTATGATACTCAGGTACAGAAACAACTACCAAATTGATCAGCCACAGATTCCTTACTTTGGACTCAAAACTAAGATGAGGTGGGCATTAAAAGTTATACAACTAACCATTTGACATTGACTTATCCTGTAGCTCATGGCAAAAACAGTTCAGCTTTAGAATAATGTTAACTCATTTCCCCTTTGACGAAGTTATGCATGACATTTTTGTTATCAATGGATTCTTTGTAATTTCAAGTATTATAAGGTGTTGTAATGTAGACTAAGCAGTTTTCACTGTAGGGATTAGAAAAGTTAGCATTGAAGAAGCGATTACAAAAACTTTAAGATGTGTATTTTTAGCTTTGTTTTATAACCATCTTTGGAAATGATCCTACGATGATATTCCATTCAAAGCTCTTACAAGCATTATGAAACATCCAACAGTAACTGCATGTGTCTGTAAAAGGAGGATTGAAGAGTTGTGATGTGATATCTGAAGACTTTAAGCACAGATCAAACACTGTTAGCCCCATAAGTATAGATTTTTGGGGGATGTATGGATTTGTCTTCCTCAGTATTTAATACATTTATCTCCCAATGATTTGAACAATATTCTGATCAGTGAAGGTCCTTCAGTCAGCTGCAGTATTGCTAAAAACATCCCAAAGCACAGGTATGAATGATATGTTTGGAATATGCAAAAAGTTTTGAACATAACCAAAGCTCTTGCTCCAGGGTTATGATATATTATTAATATTAAGGAATTTTCATGAATTTTTAAAGATTATTTCCCCAAATAGAAGACATAAAAGAGGATGAAAGAGTAAACCATGGATTTCTGTGTGTCGATTCAGCAGTGATAAGTATGAAAAGTCAATCAACAGGAGAATATACATGTGGAAGCAAAGTATAATGACTGAAATATTTACATCTTGCTGTAATTTTGTGTTTTTTCTTCACATAAACACATTCCCACCATAACTCACAAAAGGTGTAAATTGTTGCATAAATCACCAGAATGCAAGAAATAAAGTGTGTGCAAGATGTACACAAGTGTTGTCTCCATTCATTATAAAATAAATACACTGATAACAGGACATGTTCTGTTGATACCTTTAAAGCAGGGGTGTCAAACTCGTTTTAGTTCAGGGGCCACATTCAGCCTAATATGGTATAAAGTGGGCCGGACCAGTAAAATAATACAAATAATAGGATAATAACTTTTGAGTGAAAAAATTAAATTCCGTAATGAAAATGTTTACATCTACAAACTGTACTTGAACATAACATGAACAAATATGAACAACCTGAAAATTCTTTAGTAAAATAAGTGCAATGTTAACAATATTACACTTTAGTTTATCATTTATACATGTGAATCACAACTTAGAGATCACAGTGGATCTACAAATACACCAAACATTAAATAACTGGGAGAATGTTATTAACCCTTTGATGCATGAATTATGGGAACCTTAGTCGAGATGTTTTTTCCTGAGTGTTTTTATTCCTCTTTAGGCATGAAAAAAACAATGTGATTGAAATTTTTTTAATGAATCTATTTCTTATGGAGTTATAAAAATGTCCACTCAGCAGAACACCATGCGTTTAATTTCTGAAGCAAAGAAACATGTATTTAAAACGCAATATTAGAAAGTGATATACTGTGTGAAAACTATGAAATAAAAACATTTTTAATGCATCTAATCTGATGTTTGTTTTTTTTACATTCCAACATATTCTAATACTACTTATTACTCACTTCATGGACATAATATGCAAAAAAAAAAAAAGAAAGAAAGAAAAAGCCCTTTTTGTTTAAGAAAACCGTTAATTACAGTCTAATAATGTTGTATGTTAGTGCAGATCAGGTTTATCAAGAACACCAAAGTTACAGTAACGGTATGAACTGCAGTGTTTGGGATGATGCATAAGCGTCCATCGTGTTGGCTGATATGTAACTAAAACAACCAAACCCATTAATATACAAGAGAACAGCTGGACAAGAGCTGTCCACTGGAGTGACCACTATGCATGAAAGGGTTAAAATTCCACATACTTCTCTTGAGACATTTCAGATATTCACATTTTTTGTAAAAGGCTAGCCTGTAGATGTAAACACTTTTGTGTGATTTTACTGTTTTAAAACTAAAACAGACAAATTTACAGTTTTCATTATTTAATGGTTATGATGATAGTATTTTACTGGTCTGATCCACTTTAGATTGAACTGACCTAAAATGATTTTAACATGCTTGATTGTTTATATCTTCAGTGTAATATTTGCAATTTCACAAATTCATCTCAGGGGCCGGATTGAACCCTTTGGCGGGCCAGATTTGACCCCCGGGCCGCATGTTTGACACCTGTGCTTTAAATGGTAGCATAAACTTAAAAAATAAATGCACACAACCCTGGGCCCTTAAACATCTGTTTGTAGTCCCTGTTGGTGCAGATGTTTCCATATGTCTGCAGGTTTAGAACCAAGACAGGCTGCACACCATGTCTCTGTGGATAAACACATCCATCAACCAGCCTTCATTAATAGTTTATTTGTTGTTTTATTCACATATATATCTTGTATATGTTTTATTTTGAAGCGGTGTCTTCCTACCGGATGTGTGTGCTCGTTGTTGTAGCTGTGCTCGGCTGCTGGGGAGGAGGAAAGCCCTGGCTGTGATGCCGCTGGACGATGGCTGCTTTCGGGATCTTAAGTTACGAACACCGGCCATTAAAGCGGCCCCGGCTCGGCCCTCCGGACGTTTATCCACAAGATCCAAAGCAGAAAGAGGTCAGCTTTAACGATGTGTTAACCGAAAGCTCACGAAAACGGATTCGATGGTGAAAAATCCCAGTCGAGAGGCTACACCAGCTAACACTAGCTAGCCTGTTTAGCGAGCCCTCTAGACGATTTGGGCCTAGCAATAACAATGAACAGCACCTAGTTGTCAGTTTGTTAGCTAGCTCGCAGGCTTACTTGGAAAAACAACCGGTTCGTCTGTTAGCTGCCAGACTTTGCTAGCTTATCCGCTGCAGGGTGTTATCCAATTTGATATAAGCCGTTACCGATATTTGCTTTGTTATACATAAGCCATATCTGTTACCTTAGTGGTGTGCGCGTGACTATTAATTGTTATCGTGATGTTTTGGTCCATCGAGTTAATGTTAGCTAAAGATGCACAGCTAACCGTTATGATGTGCAATCTGGAATTTAACATAAGGCTTAATAATGGCTCATTTATAAAACTATGGATTGGCCTTGCAGAATCCTGCTGTTAGCTCCTGATTTATTATCAACCTAAAATAATCTGTTGATACGGATGAATAATTAACCCTGGGGACATTATGCGTGTATTTACCAGTACATTAAGTTTTGACGTATAGCTATTAGTGCTTGGTTTTAGCTAACTATAACTTCTGGGATATTGCCATTCAGCATAAACACGTTTGCATGCATGTTTTAGTTTCTGTGATTATGCATTGACATTCTTGTTTGTTACAGGATGAATTGACTGCACTGAATGTTAAGCAAGGGTTCAATAATCAACCAGCTGTGTCTGGGGATGAACATGGCAGTGCCAAAAATGTCAATTTCAACTCATCTAAGGTATTCACTCTTGGCGCTTTAAGAAACAGTGTTATCAGCGCTACTTTTTGTCTCAGTGGTAATGTTTACAATGTGTGTCATACCATTCTAACTAACTCAACTTATTCCTCAATGCTTTACAGATCAGTTCAAATTTCAGCAGTATCATTGCAGAGAAGCTGCGTTACAATACATTCCCAGATACCGGGAAGCGTAAGCCACAGGTCAACCAGAAGGATAACTTCTGGTTGGTCACAGCCAGGTCACAGAGCTCCATCAATAATTGGTTCACGGATTTAGCTGGGACTAAACCCCTGACACAACTGGCAAAGAAGGTAAGACCACAGTCTAAATCTGTAAAAGCCTGCTTTAGTAATTCATGTGGTCTTTGAATTTGTGTAAGCTTCTGCAACAACAAAATTGAATCTATCTATCTGTCTATCTATCTATCTATCTATCTATCTATCTATCTATCTATCTATCTGTCTGTCTGTCTGTCTGTCTGTCTGTCTGTCTGTCTGTCTGTCTGTCTGTTTTGAAAACTCCATTTCCTATTGACTTCCCCTGCACTGGTCTATATTTACCAGTGCTAGGAGATAGTACATACTTGTATAAATCTGTTGACTTTTCTTAATATAACTGATGAACACATAGTAATACTTTAACGGTGTTTATGTGGCTATCAAAAGACTGTGAATAATTGTGGTTAATTGTTGAATAGCACTGTCACATGCTGAATTATAGGCCTATGATGTTAGTGTGTTACAATTCTAAGGGCAATGTGCTGCCATGATATTTTGATACATTAGTATAATTATAATGCAGTATAATAGGATAATGTTGGCATTCAGGTCAAAGCACAGTGAGCCTAAATAGAGCTGAGGCTTGTGAGCTCTTCCACTTGAACATTTAATAGTGCAGGATTGTATCCGTGCTAAGGGTGATACTGCTGTGTCCACTGAATACTAACGTGAAATTGTGTGTTTAAATTATTTGTGATCACATATTTTTGTGATACCATTCCAAAAATCAAACTTCATGTATTGGGGCCTGGCAAGGCTTGATTGGATTTGGCTCTCAGGAAATGCTCATAGCAGCTTATCTTATGAGCATTCCGTGTGTGTATGACAACTTGGAGGCTTTTATGCATCAGTCTTGTGAAATCCAACAGAAGAAATGCTTCTTGCCAAATATTATTGATAAAGAATTTGTCATAAGTCCCTAAACTGTGCTCAACTTTGTCTTTTAAACATCACAAAACAAGAATATTTCACACATATAATTCAAGTGGTTTATTTTTATTTGCTTTTTATCACAGCACAAATCCTTCCTCTTCTTTGACATCAGTCATCTATTATCTATTGTTGGTCTTGTTTGGGTGTATTGACTTAAACATAATCACTGTTGTTTGTAAGTGGCATTGCACTTTTCATTGCATATTGTTCTTCTAAACAGAAAGTCTATAATTTATAGATTGTTTGGTGAGGTGTTTTGTTACTTGCTTACAATGAATTATATTTAATGTATTTTTTTTTTTTTTGCCAATAAATGGGTCTTGAATTCAGAAAACACAAGGTGCATAAATCAAGGGATCTGTGTTCATAGTCTTAGTATTTTTAAAACCTTTTGTCATTTTTAGAGTTTATATGTTTTCATTTAATCACTTTTGTTTTTTGGTACTTTATTGAGTGCAGTTTTTCCACAGCACTCTTGTTCAAAACAGAGCAGCCACATTGAAAAGGAAAATAAAGCTGAAGTTGAAATGTGCACTTACAGCAGACCTTCAAAAAGGATGTCTTTTGAGTTTACTTAAATTATTTAGAAGTTTTAAATCTGCTGGCCAAAGTGCATTACAGCTTTTTGTAATTTGTAAATTTTTAATAAAATTTATGGTGACTATTAATTGTATCCACAAATTCTAAATGCTGAATGTCTTCTTTCCACTTTTCCAAATTGCTGTTTTTCATTTTGACATTTACTTATGGATATTGTTTTTTGGTTTTTCACTCCCCATTACTGACACAGTTGAATTGTCTTTGCGGCAGGTTCCAATTTTTAGCAAAAAAGAAGAGGTGTTTGGATACTTGGCCAAGTACTCAGTGCCCGTTATGCGGTCAGCGTGGATGATCAAGATGACCTGTGCTTATCATGCAGCCATCACTGAAACTAAAGTCAAGAAGAGGCATGTCATTGATCCCTGTATAGGTAAGTGTCTCAGGTGTTTTCAGAAAACACTGATCTGTTTTGAGTCCTTTTTAATTGCTTTTATGGTTAAAAATATATAGAAGGCACTCTAAATGAATTCTTAATGTCAGATAGGTGTTGCCAAGAATTAGATTTTTGATGATGATGGTGTGTGTGTGTGTGCGTGTGTGTGTGTGTGTGTGTGTGCGTGTGTGCGTGTGTGTGTGTGTGTGTAGAATGGACCCAGATTATTACCAAGTACCTATGGGAGCAGCTTCAGAAGGTGGCCGAGTTCTACAGGCAGTATCCCAGTCAAGGCTGCAGCTCACCCCTGCCAGCCACCCCTTCAGATGTGGAAACGGCCATGAAGCAGTGGGAATACAATGAGAAACTCGCCATGTTCATGTTTCAGGTGAGTTCAGTCGCTGAGGAGGTAAAAGTTCAAATTTGTAAGTGAGAATGAAATGGTTGATATTTTAATAGATTAATCTATGGAGTTGATAGTTGATCTACTTGGTTAAGATGTGCCTTGGTGTCATGTTTTTAGGACGGTATGCTAGACAGGCATGAGTTCCTTACATGGGTGCTGGAGTGCTTTGAGAAGGTCCGACCTGGTGAAGATGAGCTTCTCAGACTCCTCCTGCCCCTTTTACTGCAGGTAATTCCCTCTTTCTCTCTCATTCCACCTGAACGTCTTTACGTCAGTCTCACTTCAGCAGTCATGCACAAACAGATTGTATTTGGGGAACATGGAGTCCTGTTTAACATTCCTGTAGCCACATGAAGTAGCACAGACGTATAACTTGAACTGTTTGTCTTATGACTGCCCCTGCAGCTGTCAACAGTTTAGCATAAAACCAGTTGCGTGTCTTCATCCACAGCACTTTGGCAGTGTTGACCTTTGCTGACAGTGTCCACTGAGGCCCACAGCCTTTCATTTTGTTACTATTTCTGAAGCTGACTGATGTTAATGGTCACTGAAAGCTGTGGGTAATGCTGTGAATCTCTCCCTTCCCGCAGTACTCAGGGGAATTTGTACTGTCGGCTTACTTGTCACGGAGACTGGCTTACTTCTGCACACGTCGCCTCAACCTGTTGCTAAGCGACGGGAGCCTGGGCCCCGGCACAGGAGGACATCCAGCCCATGGCATCTTGACACAGCAGGGAAACGCCCTGCCCCCCACTCCAACCTCCCAGCCAGCAGGAGGAAACCAGCCCCAGACGCCTTTCACAGACTTTTACATCTGTCCCCAGCACAGGCCTCTGGTGTTTGGCCTCAGCTGCATGCTACAGGTATTATATGTAGAGTTTGACCCACAAATAACTGCCTCATAGTCCTTGTTCACAGCTAGCATTAACATGTGCCATGACTGATGACAAGTAGGCAGCTGTAATGCCAGGTGTGAATGCACCCAAGACACATTGACATTGAACCACTTGTACCACATTCAGAGGTGATATGGGCCACCTATGACCACAGTTTGTAGCAGTATGTACAAAAATGCATCCTGTGGCAGACTGAAGGATTACATTACTTGGCTTACATTCCCTCATTTGTATGACAATAGTGTCACATTGGCTTTTCAACAACATCTGAAAACTTTTGTTTAATCCTTGATATATTACAAGTGTAATTTCTTTGCTCCAGTCAACTTCCAGTGATGACTGAAACATGATCTGAATATCACTGAATCATCACTTAAGGCGAGACACTACAGATGAATAGGGTAAAATTTTTAAATAATAGATATCACCATGAAACTTTCTCAGTTGATTACTTTCACAAGTATGAAAAAAAATGCATTACAAGTTTTGGAAATTTGTATGTTTAATTATGCAAATTAGGCATTATCTCATTAAATATGTGCAATTTTGCATATATTTTCCCTAGATAGATCTGAACATATAATAAAGCCAGGTGCAAAATTATTTTTTTCATTTTGTTTACACACAAGATGGAAAAAAAATACAGAGGAATTTCAGGATATGTGCTTTCATTACCGAGGAAATCAAAATACATTGTTCATATCCTTGAAAAAATGGATTTTTGCCATATTTTTTAAATTAAAATGTCACATAAATCAGGCCAGGGATAATTTATTAACAAATCCCTCAGTAAATATATTTAGAATACTGCTAAGTGTATAACTGGAAAGTTTGGTGTACATAGGTGCTACATAGGAAGAGTTGTTTATACTGGAGAATGACAAAACACTCATTTTGAGAAAATGGCATTTAAAGATTAAATAGGGGAATTAAATACATTTCTTTCGGAAACAATTGCTCTAAAACAGAATAAATGCTCATGCCCTTAGTAATAATAATATAGAATATTTCAAGCAAATAAAAATTGATGCCCTTATTTGGGTTACATAGCGTTGTGCAGGAGACTCAGAGCTTTACGATTCCAGTCATGACAGACTTCAGTAAACAGACGAAGCTTGGCATGTCGCATTGGAATGCTAACTTTTTGGTAAAGTCGGGAGAAATTTTTTGCCACAAGTAAACAAACTGTAATGAAATAAACATCTTCATGTATATTTTCAACGTTTTCTTTGTAGCAGCTTGAAAGAACACATATTGAAGGAGTAAACTAGCCCAAAATCTCAAAATTGACCAATTGATGATAGTCGATGTTTTTGCCTGCTGTGTCTCACCTTAAGCATATATCACATTACAAAGAATGTAATGGTCAAAGAAAAGCAGGCAAGGAAATATTCAGCCTCAAGAGTGTCTGGTAGATTTAGAGCTTCACGTTTTTTGACCTAGATAATTGCACCTAGTAAAACATCTTCTTATTCATCAGTCAGTCTTTAGACTATTTGCGATGTATTTGCAGAGTTTAATTACAAAGCCAGCCTGTTAAATTTGGACAGCTTGTGGTGCACCCACAATGCCTGCAGGAAAGCTTGTTAAGCTAGGTTTTATGCTATCAGACAAGCTTGTTTATTTACACGTAGGGCAGTTAGGATTTGATTGCAAGTGATGACTTCAGACTTATTCTTTTTGCTCAAAGTCTTTTTATTGGTATATCTGCAAAAATGTACAAGCTAAATATGTTACAGACATAAATGAGTCAATACAAACAAGAACAATCCCCACCCCTCACTCTCCACCCATGCTTCAACAGAGCTTTACCCCTATGAAAATATCACTGTACCATTTAGCAGATTGGCTTTGATTCTGCATACAGCCACATATATTATATACATTGTGTGTCTGTTGTAAACAAAATAATCTTAAAAACAAAGCAGATAAATTAAAGTAGTAGTGTATGATGGATTTGAAAAAAAAAGGAAGAATATTGGTAAAATAATAAATGTAAGTAGAACAAAAGTGGCCTCTATGAGTCTTAAATTCTCTATAATAGAGGGTCAGTCTGACACAATATCACTATGGGTGATATGCAACTTCTCTGTGTGTATTAGGAAAGGTTCTCACGTATCATGAATTTCTAAGCACACCCTGTTGTAGAATAGCGGATCTTCTCTAGTGTCAGGTGGTGTAAAAGGTCACTGACCCACATCTTAAAGGTTGGAGGGTGTTTCTCCCTCCTCCTAAGAAGTATTAATCGTCTGGCAATGGGAGAAGCAAAGGCTATCATATTCTTTGCGTGTCAGTTGTGATGAATGATTTGTGTAATTAGACTTATTCTAATGCAATGTGTGAAGTGTCTGCTAATGACTGGATCACTAAAATCAAATGTTAACTGTTTTTGTTTTTTTTTTTTTGTGTTTTGTGCTGTCACATCAGAGCATAGTGTTGTGTTGTCCCAGTGCTCTGGTGTGGCATTACTCTCTAACAGACAGCCGAAATAAGACCGGCTCCCCACTGGACCTTCTGCCCATCGCCCCTTCCAGCTTACCAATGCCAGGGGGCAATACTGCATTCACACAGCAGGTAACCACCTTTTCTTTTTTTTTTTATCAAAGCTGAAATTGAAAGTACTTAAAGTAATACTGATATGAACATGGGTTTTTGATACATTGGTGTTTTATTTCTTTTTTCGCTCACCTCAGGTCCGTGCAAAGCTGAGAGAAATCGAGGAGCAAATTAAGGAGAGAGGGCAGGCAGTGGAGTTCAGGTGGTCATTTGATAAATGCCAAGAGACTACAGCAGGTTAGAAAACCATTCCTTTATCTGCACAGACCCATACTCACTGTTCATAAAAGCGGGCTTGTATGAAGACTGTGAGGACAACTGTGTCATTGTTTTTACATTGATTTCTGTGTACTGTTGCCAGGGTTCACCATTGGGAGGGTTCTCCACACCCTGGAGGTTTTAGACAACCACAGCTTTGAGAAGTCTGACTTTAGCAACTCATTGGACTCCCTTTATAATCGTATATTTGGCTCTGGACAGAGTAAAGATGGCCACGAGGTAAGGCTCAGTAACCGAGGTCTTTTCTCATCTTTCTTTTTTTTTTAAGTGTATTTTTCCTGTTTTACTACAAACATGGTTAAACATGCATAACACAAACAGCAGGATCAGGGAGTCATAACTTACATTGGAAAAATAATAAATGAATACATAAATAGATATGCATTCTCAAACAGTGTAAAAATATATATATTTATAAGTTACACCTGCTTACTTTTCTCCTCGTTCTCATTTACATGTAAAACATTACATTATTTTGAAGGCATTACAATATATATGAAAGACAGAAACTATATTGTCAGCCTTAAAGGTGAACTAATACAGTAATAGTATAATAGTATAGTATAATAACTGAAAGTGGGTCCTGAAAAGTATGAATTTTGATGCTAGAATCCCTGAAGTGCTGCTGTCATGTGATTTCTGATCATGAGATTATAAAATGCAGCAATAACTGGTTCTATTTTTAGCGGTGTTTGGTCATGATGCACTCTTCTGTCCAGATGTCACCAGATGACGATGCTGTGGTGACCTTGCTCTGTGAATGGGCAGTGTGCTGTAAGCGTTCAGGCAGACACAGGGCCATGGTGGTGGCCAAGCTGCTGGAAAAAAGACAAGCTGAAATAGAGGCAGAGGTAAGAGACAAGTGTAGTGATGGTCTTTTATTAAATCTCCACTCTGGTTTCCATTCACCAAATAGCAAACATGGTTTTTCTGAAGGTATGCATTGCCCTTAAGTGCAAATTTTATAGAATCCAGGATGTAGATCTGTTATTCTTCAGTGGCCACATGACTCAACTTGATAATGAGTCACCTGTCAAAGATTTTTGTTGCATCTAATATTGCATCAGAAATTTTCCATATTAGTGAACTCCCTTTTCATTGAAGAAATCCTTTCAAATCAGACTGTAGCCAGGTTATGATAACAAAAGCTGGATCTTTTCATTGTATTTTTTTTTTTATTTCTATAAAAAATTAGTAATCATTATATGTAAGGAAACAAAGAGAAATGTATTGAATGAAAGTATAGGTATAAGGAAGATAAATGGTAATGGGTTACTGTAGAGAAAGGGAGGAGAATAAATACATTCTTAACTTTCTCACACTCCTTTTTAATTTGTAATGAAGGTAGTGACTGACAGTTTCTTTTCCTCCGAATATATAATGTTATGGTTTTTTTTGTTCTTTATGTTTTTTGGTTTTTTTTTTCAATAAATTGAAATTTTAATGTCAGTATCCATGTTATCCATCTCAGTATGTAAACATTGCAAAAACTTATCAGAATCCCTTAACAAGTAAAGTAAAGCTGTGAATTTGTTACTTGTCTTATAAATATTGTTTCCCAAAATTTGATGATGCATTATGAATCCAGAAATTTCCACACGTCCATGAATATGTAGATATATGAAAGAAAACACTGAATTAGAAGGAGCTGCAATAACCGTCTTTTCCATTGTTATACCGAAAAGTATGTTCTCATTTCTTCCTTTCTTGTTTCTCTTTCTACACATATTTTGTCGGTCTGGTAAACCCAGTCTATCCCCCAGCATTGCAGCACAATACTATTACTGTCTGATTCTTTCTTTGCATCTTCTGGTTATACCAGATTAACATTTTTGTAAAGTGAAGCTTATAAAAAACTTTTCCACATTTAGCCCTTACGGTTTGCTGTGTGTTGTCTGTGTGCCTTGTGCGTATTTGCTTACAGAGGTGTGGTGAGTCGGAGGTGGTGGATGAGAAGGGTTCTGTGTCATCAGGCTCCCTCTCTGCTGCCACACTGCCGGTCTTTCAAGATGTACTGCTTCAGTTTTTAGATACTCAGGCCCCCACCCTGAGTAAGTCTCCCTCTTCCTACACTTCTTTGGGTTGTGACTCTCAAATGTGTCAGATGGAGCTTTAAATCCTTTTTGTCTCTGCCCCCTATTTCATTACGCAGTGCATATTTATTATGAATGATTTGGCAAGGGAAACCTGGTATTAAATTATTCAACTCCCCTTTTCCCCTCTGAAGCGGAGCCTGGGAATGAAAGTGAAAGAGTGGAGTTCTCCAATCTGGTTCTGCTCTTCTGCGAGCTCATCCGTCACGATGTGTTTTCCCACAACATCTACATGTGTACGCTAATTTCCCGCGGCGACCTGGCTTCTGACTCCCACCTGCCGCGTCCGCGTTCCCCCAGTGACGAGCCCTCGGATGAATCAGAGCGCAAGGAGCAGGACACAGGCAGCAGTGTCAAGATGGAGGTATGGTGGTGGCATCTGTTGTTGGTGTGATGGAGAATGATGAGTCATATGCATCAGTATAATACGCCATTGTGAGGTAAAAGCAGAACACCAAGTTATTTCTTGTTTGACAGGATACTGGTTTGTCAGAGTCCATGGAGATTGACCACAACTCCAGTGCTAATTTTGATGAGGTACATTTTCTTTTTGCATTCCATTATTCTGGTATAAATATTTTCCATATGATGCTCAGACTCCTTTTGCCTCATTTTTCCATGCAGATGTTCTCTCCTCCTATGCACTGTGAGTCTAAGGGCAGCCCATCTCCTGAAAAGCCTGCTCCAGAGCAGGACAGCAAGGCCACCTGTAAGGAAAAGGGCATGGACCCTGCCTTCCCACAGCTGTATGAACAACCCCGCCACATTCAGTATGCCACTCACTTCCCTATTCCTCAGGTAAGAAGAATTCACTTTTATTCAGAGTCAGTACTAATTCAAGGTCTGGAACAATAAGCTAAAAGAGCAAATACATTAAGATATAAAGTAATATGATTCATATTTCAAATGTTTATAAGATTTACACAGATCTTTAACCCATAAAGACCCTGTGGTACTTTTGTGGCAGCTAACCAAATCAATATTTCTCTCTATTTAACCATTGCTAAGTCATTTATCACCATTTTTTATATTATCCTTTGAATTTTCCACTTTTCAGAGTAAATCTTTACTTATCATGTAGCTGTTCATTAAAGCTCAGGGTTGTTACATCAAAACAGAGAAAACTAAATAAAAAGTTATGTTTTCAGCAACAATATCAATAAATGAACATAAAATAAGTGTTCATAACCACTGTCATTTGTCAAACTCCATGGGTTTTCCTGGTGAATCAGTTTTGCAGAATATGATGGTGTTTCCATGTTCACTTTGGAGCCTCTGAACGTCCAAGTGGGTTATGCCTGATGACCAGGAAAAGATGACACACTGCATTTTACCTCAATCCTATCAATGTACTGATAGGTTTAGTGGATCAACAGTAATTAAATGGTTTTGGTCACCAGCGGCTGTTTGGGTCTTTGAAGGTTGAAGTCTAAAATACACTAATCTGAATGTTAAAAATGACTTATTAAAACCTGTTTGGATTACGAAGTCAGCATTATTTTTTATAAAGTTGACTCAGCTTTAGTCTCACATTTTTGTTTTGGGGAAAAATTTTAATCCATTACATTGCAGTAAAACTACATAATTAAACCAACTCACAGACAAATAAACACTAGTGCTGAATGCACAGCCTGGTCAGACTCTATCCAGCATATTCAACAAGTGTGTCATGACGTGGTGTTGGCTCATTGAAAAATAGCTACTTCTGCAATTAATGAGGTAAAATGGTTTCTGTTAACTTTAATTCATTATGGGTAAATGCCAAATCAACAAGATCGGCCGTTTTGCAACACATTTAGTGCCTGGTTGAAGCCTGTTGGAAATAATGAATTTAAAGATAGTCCTTGTGGAAGAAAATGCTCAGATTAGGAAGTTAAAGTGCAGTCACAGAAAAAATTATTAGACCATCAAAAGTCATCAAAAACATGGAATGCCTGAAAGCAATGTTTTTGTCAGTACTGTGCCATAGCTATTAATGTAAGAACTTAAGTGATTTTGGTTAATATCAAGAAAACCATGGAAAATAGCTACCAGCTCTGAAATTAAACTCTTATGAGCTGTTTTTGTTATCATTATATTTGTCCAAAAAAATATACCTTTAGTTGTACCAAACATTAAAATGAACAAGAAATAGATGAAAACAAGGGTGGTCTAATAATTTTTTCCATGACTGTATAATGGTTGTTGTACCGCCGCCCACCCCAGAGAGCGGGAATATATAGATATACCAGGAATTCCGTCCGTCCTTCAGTCGGTCCGTCTAAGATTTTTGTCCATCCCATTTCTCAGACACTATTCACCCAATTCTTTTCAAATCTCACACACATTAATCCCTGGGTAGGCAGAGTATCAGTGAGGAGGAGGGGTAAAGTGTTGTGCGACTGGGCGGGTGTATTTTCACTTGTTGTCAATGGGTTTTGTCATTCAGTATTGTTTTGTATTCACATCTGAAGTACCCCTAGCCTGTGCCCCTCAAAACATACACCTTAAATTGCATGCATAATAGCCTTAAGAAAGGAAGTCTCATTGAAATTGGGAAAATCCAGAAATTTCCATTCAGTTAAATGTAAAAAAAAAAATAAAAATTGGTTTCCGTAGTTAAAATGTCACTTTTACTACGATGTTAGTGTGGGCGTGTTGTTGTGTTGTGAGTAATACTCTTACCATTCTTCACACATTAACTGTTCCATCTTTGTGTTTCTGTGATTGTCTGTAGGAGGAAAGTGCGAGCCATGAGTGCAACCAGCGGTTAGTGGTCCTCTATGGCGTTGGCAAACTGAGAGATGAGGCGCGACACACCATCAAGAAAATTACCAAAGACATCTTGAAGGTGCTCAACCGCAAAAGCACAGCAGAAACAGGTAACGGTGTTCTACAATTTCATGAGCTCTTCCACTGATAGTGTCACATTTTTCATCGACTTATACTTTACATTGCTCTGGCTGTAGGAATGCAGCTTGAAATTATTATAGCTTCCACATGTGTACAAATATAACTGGAGTCAGTGAAAATGGGCTTGAATTTATGATTCGTGTCCCCCAATTTATTGCCTGGAATTTTTTTTTTGCATTTCTCTGCAGAATAATTTATGTCTATCATTTGAAAGAGATAATGCTTTTCCAGACAGCAGTGTGGAACGCAGGAGCTTTGTCATGCTTGGATGTTTATAAAACATCATTCATATGCATGCTTAGTGTCTGCTTCCCCACTGTGGCCATTGCAGCTGCTATCCTCCTAATAACTGTCCCTCTTTGAACACGTTTCATTTGTATTTTGTTTCTTCTGCGCTTCTTAAGAGAACAACTTTTTTCCCTTCTTTATCAGACCCTAGGGGGTTGCATCACTCAATCTTCTTTCCACCCAATTTCTATGCTAATAGCTCTCATCTATCCAGAGCCCTTTTATCTCACATACATGTGACCTTATTAAATTGATTTAAGGATTTCAGTGGTGTAATTGTAGGAATTGGAGTGCTTTGTGTCACCTTAGCACATTCCTGCGAGCTGATGATGACCTTCAGCACATGATTGTTTTTCTCAGCAATGAAAATTAGTGTTAGCCCTTTTCTCTGGTGCCTTTATAACAGTGTCTTTTGCAGTGAAGCTTCAAATCGAAGGAGACTGGAAATAAGATAACAGACCATTGGCTTAACTCGATTTCACGGCCGGCCTGTTCAGCAGACTGGAACGAAATCTTCCCAACCAGTCATGAGTTGCCTTTCTATCTCTTAGTTTTCTCCTTTCTTTTTTCACACATTCACAGGAGGTGAGGAAGGACAGAAGAGGAAGAGGAGTAAGCCTGAGGCCTTTCCCACTGCAGAAGATATCTTCTCCAAATTCCAGCACCTCTCCCATTTTGACCAGCACCAGGTCACCTCCCAGGTTAGACCAGGCAGCCTCATTCTGTCATGTTCCTCATGTGTGCATAAATATAACAGCAAATTGGATAGGGAGACATATTAGGTTCATTAGTGGAAGTACAGTAGTGGCCTTAAACCAAAGACCTTTCAAGGTGGTAGATTTGAATAGAAATATGATTTCATTTCTCTTGTGAGTTGTCTGAATACAATTAGACTGAATAAAGCAGTTTGGTGGTTGTAATATGAAAACACTGCACAACATAATGTACTTAACCTTGGTTTTATTAATGTTTGTTTAAGAGAACAGATTGTATATTTAAAAAGGTCAAGTACTCTGAATTAATATGTATTGACATAATTATAATTTCACTGGAGGTGAAGTGGTGGATTTGTAATTAATAGACTAATGGTCACAATACACAAGGAAAAAAGTAATTAATTCTGTATGTGCATGTATGAAGTAACATTTGTTGTATTTGCATCACTCTTAACTTAAATACTTTCATTCTAATACATTTATTGAAAAAGTTTTAGGTGAATCTCTTGTTGTACTTGTGTAGAGTCATTTTGGACTAAAGGGACGTAAGGGCTCCCATTTTAAAGCAGTTGTTTTCATTCGTTTTGCCTCCATTTGTCCAGTCTCTCTCTCTCTGACTAAAATCCCAATGAAAAACAGTTGGCATTGTTTTAATGTTTTTGCTCATTTTAACTGTGCTCCATCGATTGTTTTTGCTGCAGCTCTGATTCAGAGCCAAAGCTCAAAATATTGGGTTTTTTATGTTTGTTTGCTTGTTTGTTTGTTTTTTTTACATGTTTGGGATTCTGAATTTTTTTATTTTTTTTTGTTGCTGCAGGTGTCCAGAAATGTGCTGGAACAAATCACCAGCTTTGCCTTAGGGATGTCTTATCACCTGCCTCTTGTCCAGCACATTCAGTTCATCTTTGACCTCATGGAATACTCCCTCAACATTAGTGGCCTCATAGACTTTGCTATTCAGGTAATATCAATAAATACATACACTGAGCAAAGTAATAAGTAATTGTAATAGTAATTTTTATTGCCATTTTTTCCATCCTTTCTCGGTGTGTTTTGTAGCTTCTGAATGAGCTGAGTCTGGTGGAAGCTGAGCTGCTGCTGAAGTCATCCAGTCTGGTCGGCAGCTACACCACCAGCCTGTGTCTGTGTATCGTAGCTGTACTGAGGAGGTACCACTCCTGCCTCATTCTCAATCCTGAGCAGACGGCACAAGTTTTTGATGGGTATGTCACTTACAGACCTTTTATAATGTGTAATTTTATGACCAGATAGACTTGATAATTGAGGGTAACCAAAGCTGTGATTGGAATCTGATTTTTTAGAGATGTTAGCAGGGTTAATTAAACAGCTAAACTTAGAATTAATGTAGTAAACAGATGCATTTGGTTGTAAAAGCAAGTAAAGAAGTTGTTAATGTTTTGACTTCTTGCCTCCTCGATATACTGAGGATGCTTTCTAATGATTTGGTTGTTTCAGGATGCCTGCAGGGCATTTGCAGGCAATCCTATAAACTAAACTACATTACTTGCAGTTATTTGTAATGATGGCAATCAGGAATTTTAGCTGATGCTGCCATTGAACTCTCTGAAAGTTGTGTTGTTCCTAAAAACCTTAAGTGTTTAATGCAAATGATCTCTTTTAAAAGCCTCAATTTGAAGTAAGCTTAATTGTTCCATATGTTTTGTATTATGTCTGTGTCTGAAATAAACTAACCTAACCTTAAGTAGAATAAAGTGAATAAATGTATTAATAAGTTGATAAAAATTCATTCTGAGTTGTATAGCAGAAGGCACTGTTTTTGATATCGTTTAAATTTGTTTGTTTAGGCTGCGCATTGTGGTAAAATCAGGAGTAAACCCAGCGGACTGTTCCTCGGCTGAGCGCTGTATCTTAGCCTACCTGTATGACCTCTACACGTCCTGCAGTCACCTCAAAAGCAAGTTTGGCGAGATCTTCAGGTACATGAAAATGATTTTTCTTCTTTTGTCTTCTTTGACACAATGATGAGAGAAAGGTAGATGTGATTTGAATAGCAGAATGTGCACTATTAGTCAAAAATGTAGGTCTCTTCCGCTTTTTTTGTAATGGAAAGGACTATTTTGAAGATTATAATGGTATGTCAGTCTTCCTTTTGTCAATTGTCTGTTTCATCATTATGAAAATAAACTACTATTGTCCAAATAATGCATCAGTCTGATAACAAAGGCTGACATTTTTCAGACAGTGGCTTTACTTGTTCCCTGAAAGAGGCCATTCTTTACAAAATGTAAATTACTTTTCATTCTTTGTAATCTGAAATTCCCCAGGCATTTTACCGCGAAACTTTGTTCCATTTCATGTCTGAAAAAACAATTATAGAAAAAATTGGGTAACAACTTACAGCTTTTCTGCACCATTTGAAGGTCTTGAAAGTTAATGTGAGCAATTCCTACAGGCATCATGTCTTTTCTTGATTACTTATAAACCCTTCGTCTGTTTAAAAGTAGTGTTAGAACAAACTGTTTTGCAATATTTTAGTTCAGTATTTGTATTAACACCGCTTTTTGTAAGTAGTATATTGCTATCAAAATGGTAAGAAAAGGGTAAACAAAGATGGAAACACCATTTTTACCTTTAAACAGGTCTGTAATTAAGGGAAACTGGTGTTCGAAGTTTTTTGACTGGTAGCTGAAGCTGTAATAAAGCAGAATCCTAACATATGGACACTAATACACATGTAAAATATTTACATAAAATATCTCAATGTTTGCATAAACGAAATTTTGACCATTATAGTGTCCCTTTAGTTTTCGGTCGAAGAGAAAAATTCAATAGAAAATCAAAAATGACAGGTCTAACTCAGGGTGCTTTGTTTTCGTTACTACAAATACTCCAACCCTCTTGTCTTTCTGTTTTTTCTCACAGTGAATTCTGCTCCAAAGTGAAGAACTCCATCTACTGCAATATTGACCCATCAGACTCCAACATGCTCTGGGACCCTGTGTTCATGATGGAGGCCATCGCTAACCCCTCAGCTCACAACTTCAACCACTCCATGGTGGGCAAGATCCTCAACGACAGCCCAGCCAACCGCTACAGCTTCGTCTGTAATGTTCTCATGGATGTATGTGTGGACCACAGAGACCCTGAGAGGTGTGTTTTAATTTTTAATCTCTTTATGTCTGTGGCTCAGACTGCTACATACTCTGAATTCATATCACGTGTGCTTTCAGGGTGAATGATATCGGGATTCTATGTGCGGAGCTGACGGCGTATTGCCGCTCTCTAAGCGCTGAGTGGCTTGGCATCCTTAAAGCTCTCTGCTGCTCATCCAACAATGGGAACTGTGGATTCAATGATTTGCTCTGTAATGTAGATGTGAGTTGTGAATCACTGATTATTTTTCTAGCAATTAACATTTTCTAAATTTTTATTTTCATCATTTTTACACAAGTGTTCTGTTTTATGTTACTTTGGGTGATAGTGTTTGTTTGACGTGTCTATATTCTTTCTAATTATCATCCTTTGTACTTGTTCTTCAGGTTAGCGATTTGTCCTTCCATGATTCTCTGGCAACCTTCGTAGCCATTCTAATAGCTAGACAGTGCCTACTCCTTGAAGACCTGGTTCGCTGTGTGGCCATTCCTTCCCTCCTCAATGCAGGTAAGGGTTTTTATGATTATAAGGGTTTATGATGCGCACAATCTTAGTTCCAAAGCAGGGTAAAAAGAAGAATAATTGCATCATTCTTCCCATTTGTTTGAATATTTCAAGATTTAATATTCTTTTTATGATCCTTTGTTCTCTATTAGAATGTCAGCATATATGCACTGTATAATCCCATTTCCATTTGGAAGGATTTTATAAATTAATGAGCAGTACATTGCAGTATGAGCTGTAGGATTCAAGTTGTATAATGCATTACTTCTACCAGAGATGAGAGTACATGCAGTGTATTTGATCTGGGTCCATGAAGCCTTGGTGTGCTTTGTGCATTGGCCAGAGAAGTGTCTCTGTCTCCCTGCTGTTAATCTTTTTTCTCCCTGCTTTGGAGACAAAACCCTATTCAGCCATGTTGGTTGGCTGGGTTTGGCTCATTTTGCAATGTTACAACACATGCCAAATCCCTACAGCTCTCGCTGGTGGCAAAGGCTTTGTTCTCGCTCCTTTTTCACAACAGCCCTATGAAAATTCCACTTCATCCTAACTGATAAAATGTCTATGTAGGACAAGGTTTAAATTTAGATGTGTCACTTTGATGTTGTAGATGGCATAACTTGTCCAAAATGTATTGTATGTGATATGGGGAAACACAGCTCTGATCATTGCATGTATCTGGAACTTCCTTCAGCTTGCAGTGAACAAGACTCTGAGCCTGGAGCCAGACTCACCTGCAGGATCCTCTTGCACCTTTTCAAGACTCCTCAGCGCAATCCTGTCCCCCAAGATGGTGTGAAGTCAGGTATTAAACAGAACCCAACCTCCTTTAATGCACTCTTCTATTATTCTCTGTTACTTTTATTCTCATACAGCCTTTATGTGTTTGCAGATAAGTCCTCTGTCGGTATCCGGTCATCTTGTGATCGCCACCTTCTTGCTGCTTCTCAGAACAGCATAGTGGTCGGAGCAGTATTTGCTGTCCTCAAAGCTGTGTTTATGCTTGGTAAGAGTCTTTGCAGAACTGTCATATCAAGAAGTTCAAAGTTTCCTTCTTTAATAAATGCAGATGGATTACATTTATTACATCACACAAATATCCAATCTTTTACCAAATATTTCAAAATTCCAAAGTAGGTCATATAAATGTCATATTTAATTTGGATATTTTAAACCAGGGTTTGCTTACTTTGGATCATTTTCCAGTTAAGATATGTAAGATATATTAGTATTATTCAGGCCTTCAGAGGATTCTTACGCGGTATGGCCTCAGTTGGAGTTTTGCACTTTGCAATGCACTCTTTTGCAGTTCTGTGAATTGTGCATAACCAAACCCAAATTCCAAATGAAAGAATAAGGTTTAACAAGTCAGCTTTCAGTGGAAATCTTCTTAAAGTCCTACATCAATCAGAGTATGTATGACTTCATTTAAGCAAGAATATTGTTGGAATGCTAATTTTCAATAACCATGTAAACAACTTAGGGGAATATTATCTTTTTCAAAATAATGGGGAAAAAACAATTTCGGTAATTAGTTGCCATGCATTAAAATTAGGCTCTTAACTCGATAGTGAATTGTTCTAGTTAATTCATTTGTTTTTCTTTGTTGTTTTAGGTGATGCTGAGCTAAGGGGTTCAGGACTCTCCCACCCCGCTGGCCTCGACGACATATCTGAAGGCCGTAATGTTTCTATAGAAACTGCAAGCTTGGATGTGTATGCAAAGTATGTTCTGAAGACCATCTGTCAGCAGGTGAGAATATCTGCTGAAATTATGTAAAAAATATAAGAAGTAAAGTAGTGAAACTGACTCTTAAGTGGAGAAGGAAGAAACACAGGTGTCATAGTAACAAATAGATCACATTAAAGGCTTTCTGCTGCCTCAAACCAGAGGAATCAGCACCTAAAGCTGCATATGGTTCCAGTTTTGTTAAAGATTAGCAGCGCTGTCGTCAAAAAAGAAACAGTACTCTACATTTTTCTTCTAATAACTACTCAACTTTCCGGATTTGCTTCAGGAAGCCAACGAAGCAAAAAGGCATGAATGACACTATAATCTGAAGCAGATGTCAGTAGCATCACATAGATGCCAGAGCCAAAAAGAAAATCTGGCAGTTGCTTAGACACATGTTCTGAGGTCTTGAGACTTTAGCTCCATTTTCTGACCACAAATGCTGTTGTATTTTGCAGATCTGAGAAGTGACCCTTCACACTGTTTTTATCAGCATGTACCCAGCACAGCTTAAGTTTATTTTGACTCATGACATTACATGATAATTTGGATTTAACACACCCTGTTAGTTTACCACAGCTAAAACAGACAAGTTACCACATTAACATGTTTTCCTCCTTTTCTGGCTGATTTCTCACCCCCCCTCCTGTTCCTCTGTTTGTACAGGAATGGGTAGGAGAGCGCTGCCTTAAGTCTCTTTCTGAGGACAGCAGTGCCCTCCAGGATCCAGTGCTTGTAAACATTCAAGCCCAGCGGCTACTGCAGCTCATTTGCTATCCTCACCGCCAGCTGGACAGTGATGACGGGGACAACCCTCAGAGGCAGCGCATCAAACGCATCCTCCAGGTCCAGAATGAACATAAAAACATACAGTTGTATCTCTTTGTTGTAGGAAATGTTTAATTTACGTAAAAGAATAATATTTGGCTTAGGTAGAATGTGACGTATTTGTAGGTTTCTAAACCTCAATCATCTCATATCATGCTTGAAAGATTATTTTTCATATTGTGTCATTAGAGTCTCTTTCCATGGGGCGTTGCTGCCCTCTCCTGGCTAAGTAAACATTTGGAAACTCTTTAACCAGTGCTATTACTGTGTCAGCTTAGAACAGGCTCTTGGAAGCTTCTGAACAAAAAATAATTTTGTGAACCTTGTTTCTCTTGTAGAACATGGACCAGTGGACGATGAGGCAGTCATCTCTTGAGCTGCAGCTGATGATCAAGCAGAGCACCAACAATGTAAGTTCAGTTCATTCACAATACTCAACCACTTTTCTACTGAAATGCATGTGAATAACCTTGTGTAACATTTCTTTGGTTTCCAAACAGGAACTGTATTCTCTATTGGAGAATATAGCCAAGGCCACCATAGAGGTGTTTCAAAAATCTGCTGAAATGAACTCTAGTAACCCCTCAGGGAATGGGGCAACAGTCCAAGGCGGCTCCGCATCCAACAACAATAGCACCACAAGCAAGATGAAACCGATTTTAAGGTGTGTGCTTAACAGCAGAATTGTAGCTTATTGTAATGATCTTTCTTATACTGTTTTCTTTACCTGGAATTTTGTTGAAGGACATTTTATGTTTTCATTTATCCATGCAGTATATTATGTACTGTACACTGGAAGGTACGATGGCTTCAAGTCATGCATATTATTACTACTAGATTAGTCGATGACGTGAATATAAATTATGTTTGGTTTTGTGTTATTTAATAAAAAATGTTCATGATAAAACACAGAGCATGAACGTGTTTAGTCATTTTAATTAAAACTGCTAGCAGGCTTTACTGTATGTAAACATTGTTTGTCCTTTCTTTTATATGCCCCAGCTCATCGGAGCGTTCAGGTGTGTGGCTGGTGGCTCCATTGATAGCAAAACTGCCCACCACAGTTCAGGGCCATGTCCTGAAGGCAGCAGGGGAAGAGCTGGAGAAAGGACAGCACCTGGGCTCCTCCTCACGCAAGGAGAGGGACAGACAGAAACAGAAAAGGTAAGGGCATAACCTTAAACCAAATTAGATTTTTTTTTAATTCTGTTGAAAATCGTCCATTAGATTATGATAATGTTATCACTGGAGTAATGTTCTGAGTCACTATCACACACTACGAAAGCCACAAAACCTAATTTGCGTTTCTCCCTCCTCAGTATGTCTCTGTTGAGTCAGCAGCCGTTCCTGTCCTTGGTGTTGACCTGCTTGAAGGGACAAGATGAACAGAGGGAAGGCCTTCTCACTTCCCTTTACAGCCAAGTCCAGCAGATTGTCACCAACTGGAGAGAAGATCAGTATCAAGACGACTGCAAGGCAAAGCAGATGATGCATGAGGCTCTTAAACTTCGCCTTAATCTCGTAAGAGTTTTTATTTTATCACACCCTGTGCTACCTGTTGCTAGACTAAATAGCAATAAATGTAAAACACAATAATTAAGTCCACAAAACTGGCAAAAGTATGGTAGAACGTTATCCATATTGACTTTTTGGAGTGTATCATGCAGACAATATGAACATTAAAGCATAATTACCTCCGCCAAGGAGGTTATGTTTTTGCTGGTGTTGGTTTGTCTGTCTGTCTGTCCGTGTGCAAGATAACTCAAAAAGTTATGGACGGATTTGGATGAAAATTTCAAGAAATGTTGATACTGGCACAAGGAACAAATGAGTAAATTTTGGTGGTGATCGGGGGGGGCACTGATCTGCTTTGGTGGAGGTCTGCGCTCTCTGAGTGCTGTTCTAGTTAAATATGGTTTAATAAATTCCAGTACATAACTTCTCTGCTATTTTAACACTTTGCATCAGTCAAACTGCTGTGAAAAGACTAAGAACTTTTTCTCCTCTGATAACAAGGTGGGTGGCATGTTTGATACGGTGCAGCGCAGCACCCAGCAGACGACTGAGTGGGCAGTGTTACTCCTCGACATCATCAGCAGCGGCACAGTGGACATGCAGTCTAATAAGTGAGTGTCAAGCACAGAGGAAAATCTCATTCCATTGTGCAGTTTACACACTCGCCCTTCACTTTGACACTATCATTATTTCCTTACACAAACATGGCTGACATTACTATATGAATCACATGCTCACTTGGCTCATGTGCTTGTTTCTCATCCACAGTGAGCTCTTTACAACAGTGTTGGACATGTTGAGTGTGCTGATTAACGGCACACTAGCTGCTGACATGTCCAGTATCTCTCAGGGCAGCATGGAGGAGAATAAGAGGGCCTATATGAACCTGGTCAAAAAGCTCAGGGTAAGCAGCGCTTGGCTTTATCACCCATAGGCAGGACACTGGATCAGGCATTATTCATTGTCTTTCAAGGTCAAAAATCAACCTTGTTGTTTCTCAGAGGTGAAGCAGTGTACAGTGAAAAACACTACCTAGTACATTTGCAGCATTCTTAAAAAAGCATGTATGAACAGCAAAACTCTGAGGGGCACAAAATGAAACAATAGCACCATCACCCAGTTTGTAAATGGGTTTCACACTAAACTAGATTATATTATATTATATTATATTATATTATATTATATTATATTATATTATATTAGACTTTATTTATCCCACAACGGGGAAATTCCATGATCAAGACAGCAACAGAATAAAGTGCGAGAAAAAAATGTACATGCATAAAGACAGTAAAAAAGACAACAATTTAAAAAATAATAATAATAGTCATAAGTGATAAAACTATACAGACTGTATACATAATTACAACATGTAAATATACAACATATTTACATGAACATACAATCTAACTTTAATTGTACCCATGTCTTTCTTAGTTAGCTGAGTTTCTAAGTTGGCTTTTACATGAGTTGCTAAAACAACGAACATTTAAAGACACTTTTCAAGTAATAGAGTTTAAAATGTCACTGCTTCTTTGAAAAAGGGGATGTGATTGTTTGCATTTTCACAATTGCACGTCTTCACACTATAACCATTTTCTATCTGCAGAAAGAGCTGGGTGATCGGCAGTCAGAAAGTTTGGAAAAGGTTCGCCAGCTTCTGCCACTGCCCAAGCAAACCCGTGATGTCATAACCTGTGAACCTCAGGGCTCGCTAATAGACACCAAGGGCAACAAGATTGCTGGTTTTGAGAAGGAAGTAAGTGCTTTCTCATGTTTTCGTGTCCCCAATTTAAGATTAAGTGGTACGTAGTGTGGTGCTTTAGCCTCTCTGTCATTACTGGTATGAGAAGTGGAGTTGACTGAAATCTGTCATCCTGCTCTGTACATGGGAGGAGCGTGTAATGGAACATCTCAAGCTGTCAGAAGAACTGGGTTTGTATTTGTGTTAATTGTGCTCTAGGCTTAGTGTGTTTTAAAAGGTTGTGGTGTTGATTATACTAATTTGTGATGATATGATAAGAAATGTATAAATTGGGAAAAAAATCAATAAAAAGATCTAAAAAATAAAATACTACAAGATAAACTGAGGTCAGTATGATTTGCATGTGTTGCAGTCTGAGTGTTGCCAGTGCAATAACTGTACTGTCTCTGTTCCATCAGGGCCTTCAAGTGTCGACCAAACAGAAGATTTCTCCTTGGGATGTCTTTGAGGGTCTAAAACACTCTGCCCCCCTGTCCTGGGGTTGGTTTGGTACTGTGCGTGTGGACCGTAAGGTTACTAAATTTGAGGAGCAGCAGCGCTTTCTGCTTTACCACACCCACCTAAAGCCCAAACCTCGGAGCTATTACCTGGAGCCGCTCCCCCTCCCCCCTGAAGAGGAGGAGCCCCTGACTCCTGTCTCACAGGAACCAGAGAAGAAGATGATGGAAGCGGTGAAGCCCGAGAAAAATGTGTCGACTGTTCCGTCTGATTCTAATAAGAAGAAATCCAGCAAGAAGAAGAAAACTCCTGCTAACAAGCCTGAGGTGAGTCATGTTAACATATGAGAAAGTTAACATACACTGAATGATTTCTCGACACACCTATTGTCTGTGCAGAAGTTACTGCAGCATGATTAATAAAATTTTTCGCTTGCTTTCACAAGGACTATGTGAACCGTACGCCTAGTGGTGTTACCTATGGGACAAATATGTCTGCTGACCTGATGCAGAACCATCCTTATGGCAGACTACCGTACAGCCAGCAGACCATGGGCATGTACACACAGAACCAGCCTCTACCTCCGGGTCAGTTCTCAGCATGTTCTCTCATCATAACCCTGATCCCCAGCTGTACCGGTCAAAGCTGTTTTTAACTATCTTCGAATCTTGCTGTGTGATTGCAACTCAAATCTTTTTCTTTTCGCAGGAGGTCCTGGTTTAGATCCTCCATATAGACCTGCCCGGAACCCACCAATGAACAAAATGATGCCTACGCGGCCCAGTTATCCAGGCATGATGCCTGGCATGCAAGGAAATATGCCGGGCATGATGGGACTAGATAAACAGTATCCAATGGGTTATAAACCCCAGCCCAGCATGCCTCAGATGCTGCGGCACCAGCTGCAGGTTAGGCTACAGGTGAGTCGGTCCACACTGACGGTGACTCCGCCCATGTTAGCCAAGTACAGTTGACCTGAAGTAAATAGTTTATACTGGGAAAGTTGTATAAGATAAAGCTGATCGCTGCTTTATATTTTGATTTAAAGCCCAGTATTATTTGAAACTTCAAGTTCCTCTGGGACCACATAGATTGTGTTTTCTGACTTCCTGTTTCTCTTTTCAGAATCAGGGCACGATAGGGCAACAGATTAGACAGATAACCCCCAACCAACCATACACTTCAATGCAGGCTAATCAGGTGAGTGTATTTTTGTGACTTTTCCTTTGTTTTCCACAATATTCATCACACATTTATTGTTGTCATTTGGGATGTTTATTCCTGCCTCTTTGTTACTATGGAGGCATTATCATAATGTTGTGCTTTTGGTTCTGCTTCTCATGAACCTTGCAAGTTTGGATCAGAAAACAATGATAATAATAACAGTGAGGATGTTCTCTCTTGTAGGTTTAATTATCAATATTTCTTTTTTGTTCAGAACATATCTCAGGGCTATACCACATACGGAACACACATGGGGATGCAGCAGCATCCATCACAAGGTGGTGGTATAGTTCCTTCTTCCTATGGGAACCAAAACTTCCAGGGCTCACATCCTGGAGCCAACCCAGGTGTGGTGGATCCTCTTAGGCAAATGCAGCAGAGGCCCAGTGGTTATGTTCACCAGCAGGCACCAGGCTACTCACACAGTATGCCGAGGTCAGTGCATGATTATACTTTTCTAAAAGGAAATTAGCGGACTGTACAATATTCTCTAGAGATTTTTTTGGGCCATTGTATGCTAACTACAATGTGACCTTTCCTCTCCTCAGGTTTGCCCACCAGCCCATACAGCAGAATCCCATCATCCATGGTCTCGGACACATGGGAGGTCAGGGTGTCCATCCAGGCCTCAGGCCCAATCAGATGCTAGCGGAACAGCAGCAGCAGCAACAGCAGCAGCAGCAACAAGCAGCACAGCAACAGCAACAGTACATCCGACAACAAGCACTCAGAGTACGTCAGCGGTCATTTATTCAAACACTATTCACATATTGGGCTTATTGGGATTTTCGTGAGTACCATGTGAAAAAAGCCTGTTGTTTGTGTGCATGATTTGTGTCCCTTCCTTAAGTATAATAGTGTCAGAAGAAACAAGTAGCTCTGACAATTTGTTTATAAAAATCAAGGAGCATAACATTTGTGAGCTTTTGCAGTATGAATATGTGTTCCTTTGTGTTGCTTCTTAGTGAAAAACCAGATTGATTTGGCTAAAAACACAGGAAGAAGAGATTACATGCTCCAAGCGAACCTGGTCGTCTTGCTAGATTATGAATATGTGTTTTTGATCTAAACACCAGGCCTTTTTTTGTTTTATTTTGCCTACTGATTTCCATTCTTTATGTTTCAACAACAGCAGCAGCAGGCCCAACAAGTCCAACAGCAGCAACAACAACAGCAGCAGCAGCAGCAACAACAGCAGCAGGTCCAGCCTCAGCAGGTTCCTCCTCAGCAGCAGGTTCCACAGCAGCAGCAGCAGGTGTCAGCAGTGCCCCCACCAGGCCAGGGACAGAACCAGGGCCTGGGCATGCAACCACTGCCCCCCCAGCAGCCCATGGTAGGTCTGATCCAGCTGACAGTGGGCAGGTTTTTATGTGTGAGCTGGTCCAGATTATGGGTTCAGTAGAAGCACAGTCCGTATCATAGACAGGATGTTCTTATTATTAACAAAGGAGAAGAACTACATTTATGTGACAAACGTGTAGATGTAGTTCATAGACCTTATGTGGAACAGTTTTGCCATTTTTCATATGTGGTTGATCATTTAAGGCTACATTTTGTTAAATGTATTTTTTAAATATGTTTGAGGACAAGGAGTCATAGTCAGCTGCCAGCAGATAACATTGTAATTTTCTGACACCACGGTCCTAGAGGAAAATGCAGTCATTAAATGTTTGATAGATAACCTCAGAGTTTTTATGGTCCCTGATGGCAGCAACTTTAAAATCATAAAATATATAATTTGATCACTATGATTATCTCAGACAGTTTCATGTATCGGCACTGGCTGCTGAAACGGTACTGAATAAATGTAATCATTTGGGAGTGTGCTTTTGCAAAATAATCAGCACTAGTGATTAAATACTGTATGCTGCTGGTTTTAAAAATACTAGCAAAGTGTTCAGAGAGCACAGACTATCACTAAGGCCACTACTCTTATTCTCATACCACAGTATTTAATGGTTAGTTAAATTGTTATGATGGTGACAGTGGTTTTAGTTTTAGTTAGCTAGCACGTACAGTAAATTGTTCTCCAGTTTTAAAGGGGTCATATTTTGCTAAACTCACTTTTATTAGTCTTGGGTACATTTATTTGTGTATTTGGACCCGAATAGTTCATAAAGTTTGAATTTGAAGCCTCCAGGTGCTGCAAAGCTATCTGTATATTCATTTAGGCAAAAATCGAGTGGATTTCTACAACCTGATTTAATTCCTGCTTAAATTGTCGTGTCTATAACTAGTTACGTAACGACATTTGCACATATAAGGTCAAGACTCCTGACGAACATTTCTCTGAGTACGACATAATTTTTTGTCAGCAGCAGCGGTTGTAGTAAAAACTGAAAATATGTCCAAACTTTGTGCTGATTACCTAATACGTTCAGTTGTTGGTTGAACAGGACAGAGCAGCACAGCCAACAACCTGGAGGGGGCGGGGCCTGAAGTGGCTCATTTGTATTTAAAGGGCCAGCACTCAAAACGACCTTTCTGGTGTCATTACTCAGAAATAGGGTTGAAGATGGACCTGTGGAGTTGAATTAATGAAGAGTTCAGACCCAAGCATAGCATTTACAGTTTATTTAGACCACAGGGAAATGCTTTAAAATGCATAATTCCATTTTTTTTTTTTTTTAAAAAAAGGCAAAATCTCTCCTTTAAGAAAAGATGTGTTAGAAAAGAAATATCACTCGAAAGAGGATTTGAAACAGAATCAAATGATTTATTCCCACAAGACGGAGTAAAGAGTTGTGAATTGCATAGCAATGATCGGCAGTTCAAAACTTAAAGTGGTTACAAGTCGTGGTTAGTCTTATACTAGAGAACAGACGAGTTGAAGTCAAAGGAGCAGTGTATATGCTGAAGAGCATTTTGTCTTCAAACCAGATGTGGCTTCACCTTGAAGTGAAGCTTATGTACTACATAGTAAGACTATAGCACAGGCTGTGAGGACGTAATCCCTTTAGTCAAAACAAATCCTAGCATACGCTAAAGGCCCTGTTGCCTCTCTAAGCTTAAGCCTAATCATACCTCCTGTCCTGTCAACTTCCTATGCTGTCTGTGTTTGGTTACAACCTGAGCTTTCACACACACCTGTCTAAATGTGAATAATACAGTCGCAGAAAAAATGATTAAACCACCCTTGTTTTCTTTAATTTCTTGTTCATTTTAATGTCTGGTACAACTAAAGGTACATTTGTTTGGACAAATATAATGATAACAACAAAAATAGCTCAGTAGTTTAATTTAGGAGCTGGTATCTATCCATTTTTCATGTTTTCTTGATAATAACCAAAATCACTTCAGTTCTTACATCAATAGCTATGGCATTGTTCTGAGAAAAACAGTGCTGTTAGGCATTCCATGTTTTCTTTTCTGTCTGTTTTAGTCACATGATACACACAGGAGTTTGTACTTGACTGCATAACCATTGTTTTTGATGACTTTTGATGGTCTAATAATTTTTTTGTGACTGTATGTAAGACATGCGAGTAAAAATACATTTCCCCCAAGAAAGAGGAAACACTGTTCTAGTCTCCACACCTTGTACAAAATGTGAAGGGTTTCATCTGTTGTTCATGTCCTACATAGTTCCAAAACCAAAGCAGCAGTATTTTCATAAATAGCACTATCTGACTGACAGACAGGCACGAGTGGTCACACATTCTCCTCGATGGAAGTAACACAACTGTTCCTTTTGAATTTCTCTAATGTCTGTATCTCTTGTTGTTTTCTAGTTCCCACGACAGGGTATGCAACAGACTCAACAGCAGCAGCAGACTGCAGCTCTGGTCAGACAGCTGCAACAGCAACTTTCAAGTGAGTCTGACACTTTATGTTCTTATATTTCTATACACTAATTGCTGACATCGATTCCTGAATAAAACAACTGTTTTCATGTTAATAATAAAACCCTCTCACTTCTTTTTTTTTAGATACACAACCAGGACAAAGCACCAATTCTTATTACTGATCGTGCTTGTTAAAGTAGTGTGCAGAGAATAGGCCTTCATTATGTGAGGAGGCCCCAGTCTGTAGATCGGTGGGTGATTGTGTCCAGTCCTGTACAGGCTGATGGAGGTACAACGGACCACCCGTTGGAACAACCAAATCCCATTTTGACCACTGAGGCAATGATCACAAACTATCTGGACTTCAGTTGTGTAATAGTGGATTTTCAGAAGGAGAGATCCTGCTGTGAAGTAAACAGATAATGGCTAATAATGGAAAGTCTATGTAAAAAAAGTACCAGAAATTATAAGAATAATGCAATTTTTTATTTTATTTCAATTTGTACAATTTTTTCAGTTTCGTGTATTTCTCATTAAAAAATCATGTCAGTTTTTATGTCTTGTACTTGTGTTGGCTGCCTGTATGCTGTGTACAAAACCTGACAATGAAACTCTATAAATCGAGATTAACAGGTTCATTTAAACCCAAACTCATTTCAATTCAGATTCAATGTATTTTATGTAATTGTACATTGGTACAGCAAGTAGTTATATTTGAAAATGATAAAAAGCCACTTAAATTTGTTGTAAAAAATCAGGTAAGACTTTTGATTACAACCTGCAGCTTAGAGCATAATAAAGACCCAATTTAGCGCAAAGACATTTGTAGGTTTAAAAAAAACATGGTTTAGGATACAAATGATTAAATAAAATTATGGAAAATGTGTTAAAGCATATGAAATTACACCTTCCTCTATAAAAATCCACCTATGTTCATAATGTAACCTTTAATTGTAGTTCAAAGTTCAGTAGATTATATCTACATTTAGAGGATATTATATGTATAAATACATCTTCTTTTATTCTTTAGTATATGGCTTGTAGAACAGTGTAATGCTAAGTCTAAATGTTGGTCACTTTTCTCACAATATAATGGTAGATTATTAAATCATAAGATATAGTTTTCTATAACATTGAATGGTAAAATTAAAATTGTGTATTACCTGTTTATACTGCACATGGAAAAACTCCCAGTACAACAAATGAAACCAAAAAACTACAGATACACACCAGTATGTTTATCTTTATTCGCTGAACAAATGCACAGGGAACATAAAACTCCTCAAACCTCCTTTGCTGCTTTTTTGCTGCTTTTCGGTTTTTGCTTGTCTACATTCTTCTCTAAACGGCTGAAAAGCACTCCAGAGTTGGACCCTAGTGCTCTCCCTTCAAAGGGACAGTTCACTCCCTGATGCTTTGGCAGGAACATCAGTGCTGCCCAACTTCTCTCACCTGGTCTCACCCCTAATCTGGACAGCAGTTTGTTAGAAATCTCTGGCACAACTGGCTGGAGCAGTGTGCCATAAACCCTCAGACATTCGAGGGAGACGTGGATGATGGTGTCCAGCCAGCGTTGGTCTTTACAGTCGCTTCTGTCCAACTTCCAGGGTTTGTGACGCTGAATAAACCCATTAGTTTGTCTCACACAGGCACCGATGGCCTCCAGAGCTTTGTACACGTGCAGGGTGTCGTAATGCTGCTCCACCACAGCAGGGAGATTCTTCACAGCTTCCAGCATATGGTAGTCTTCAGCCACAGCACGGCTTTGGCCACTACTCTGCTCACTGGGGAAAGACTGAGAGCAGAAATGGGGGTATATCTGAGCGGGGTTGAGGGCAGGAGCTGTGCAGCGGTTCAACAGACCTCCCAGAGAATCCGCCAGCTCCGCATTGAGTAGCTTCATAACTTTGGCATCTGTGTAATCACAGTCTGAGTCTGGAACACCCTGACGAAGGAGAAAATACCTCATACCATCAGTGGTGAACATCTGTGAACGTTCAAGAGGATCCACCACATTACCCAAACTTTTCGACATCTTTTTTCCACCTACTGTCCAATGAGAGTGCACATGTATCGTCTGTGGTAGTGGAAGTCCAGCTCCAAGGAGAAAAGCCGGCCAGTAGATGGCATGAAATTTCAGAATGTCCTTTCCTATAATATGATGAGCCACGTTCCACCACTGACTGTGTTCATCAGGATAGCCTGCGACTGTGAGGTAGTTGACCAAAGCATCTAGCCACACATAGATGGTCTGCTCGGGATCCCCTGGGACTGGGATTCCCCACTGAAGGCGGCTTTTCTGACGGGACACTGAGAGGTCTGGAAGATCCTCCTGGAGCCACTGAAGAACATCCTGGTAGAAACGCTCCGGCTGAACTGCCAGGGGGTTCGCACTGAGCCAGTCCAGCAGCTCAGACCTGAATGCAGACAGACGGAACATGTAGTTCTCCTCTTTCATCCACTCCACCTGGAAAGAGAACGGGTTCAGTTTTGATGAAGTTAAAAACTGCAGCTGTGGCGGAATGTTTTTATTTCTGCCTTAATTTGAGTATCAACCATTTCAGCTGAATTCACACTTATGAGTCATTTAATATAAACTCACCCCAAAATCAAAATTTTTCTCAGTATGTCCTGGATTTTCTTGAAACATTCATGTGAAAATTTCCATTAGGTCTATAATGGAACCTTCCAAAATCATCCACTGGAATTTTTTTTGTTTTTTTGGTATGCATTATTAAACTTTGTCTTCCTGAACTAAAAATGTGAACTATACACCCAAAAGAAACCCCTAAAGATTAGTTGCAAAACATATTAATGAAAACCGCTGTTGCTGAAATCAAATGAATAAACTCAACACTAACCATTAATTTTCAAAATGTACTTAATCATTTGGTCCTGCGTGTAAAAATAACTGCTAGAGATACTGTTAAATATAGCTTCTGAGCTGAAAAGTCACATAATTATTGTATATTTCCTCAGAAAGATAATTTAACTTTTATGGTAGTGTTAATTGTCATTACAGTGATTCTGCAGTAATTTAAATTAATTATTTCATGGTGTCATATTGTTTTAATATGAACATTTCTTTGTAATATTGTGGATGATACAAAAGAAACATAAAATATTGAAAAACTTACATTTTATCGAAGCTGAAAAACACAGTGAACACATCTGAATAATGAAATATAGTTCTGAAGACCAATCTTTAACTGAGGAAATATGTAAAATTCAGGGCTTTTGAATTCTCCAAGCTTCCATAAATTCAATACATTCAAACTCATTTTCTCAAAGTGTTCCATGACATGAACTGGGAGTTTGACTTGATATTAACCCTCATCTCTTCTTATCCAAACTCACCTTATGTCCACTCTCCAGCGAAACTTTAATTTCCTTCCCTGATGGGTCCAAAGCATCTCCCACCTGTGATGCTGTGAGGAAACTTTCATCTGGTGTGGAGTACCAGCCTTCATAACTGCCCTTGTAGATGAACCCATTGTTCCACAGTACAGACCACAGATGTTCCACAGCTTCACGGTGCCTCTGCTCAGTGGTTCTTATAAAGTCTGTATGAGATATGTTGCAGCAGCTGAAGAGATGTTTGAATCTCTCAGACACATCAGTGCAAAAAACCAGGGGATCTTTTCCTGCAGCTTCAGCAGCTTGTTGAATCTTCAAACCATGTTCATCTGTACCTAAAAGCAATGAAATGTGTGTTTTTGTGCAAATTACAAATGAAACTTTTGAGATTTTACAGTGCAAGAAGATATTTACCTGTAGCAAACTTTGACTTGAATCCCTGAAGCAGCTTATACCTGTGTAAGCAGTCAGCTATTACTGCTGAATACAAGTGTCCAATGTGAGGAGAAGCGTTTACATAGAAGATGGGAGTTGTTATGTAGTAACTCTTTTCGTCTTGGCTCACAGAGGAACTTGAAAGTCTATGCAAAGCGATCCTCTGATGCTTCAGTGGAGTTAACACTGATGAAAAGGAACTCTGGTGCAGCCTTTGCACAGTTTTACAGCTTCTTGTCACTGTCAGAAAAGCGATCCTCATTTTTAGAAGTCCACCGAAATATGTTTAGTCCCCAATGAGCAGTGATATTTTGATAATGATGAGGTGTTCATTGATTTAGCTCTTTTATCGTTTTTTACACCACAAAGAACTATGAGCTAAGAAACGTAAAAATTACCGACACGTCCTAGGAAACTCTCAATCAATACTTTTGATGAAAACAAAAGGGATATTTCAAGATTTTTCGAAGCTTACAACACATGCTCTTTTTGCTAACCAAGGTTACAGCTACTTCCGGATTCATCGTGTGGGATGGACCAATCAAAACACTGCAATGTACACGGAAGGAGCCAATCAAATTCAAAGCTCTGTGTGTTATTTATAAGTAAGTTACCTTAAAAAAAAGTCTGTAGTTTCAACATAGTAAAGCGCAAAAAATAGCAAGAAAGAGAAAACTGTGAACGTTTGGTAAAAATTAATTTCACGAACAGTAACCCGGAAGTATCGAGGAAGCTGACAGCCAATCAGATCATCTGATAACTACAGTGGGTGGGCGACGACGAATGGGGTTGAAGTGACACCCGAGGTAAAACAACTAATTTTATCTGAAATATAGTTCAGTATTTGGCGATAGACAGTAACATGACAAATAAATACCGACGAAACTAAGCGAACTGTTTTTATTTTTCGTTTCGCATCCGCTGTGGTCGTGTAAATAAGCTAGTTTCGAGATTTTCACTTCAGTAATGTGGCTTATCATGTGATTTTAAACATCCGCGGCCTTAAGTTTCGCTCTTAAAAGTTACAAAAAACGAAAATATGGGTCTATAAAGTTGTCCATAAACGTTCATGTCATTGTTACAGATGGAGATAAACCGAACGGATTTCTATATTGGTCTTTCTTTGGCTGTGAGCTCCAGTGTTTTTATCGGTGGAAGTTTCATCCTGAAAAAGAAAGGCCTGCTGCGATTGGCCAGCAAGGGTTCAACAAGAGCAGGTACTTTTACAGAACAACACTTTGAACAGCAGTAAATGTCATGTTTAATATCTGGCTAAATTTACTAAAGAGGTATATGTCAGGAAAGCCGCTATCATTTTTCTGTTATTAACCTATATTACTAGTGATGATTATTTTGTTGTACCTGGTGTTACTGGCCATAGTAGACTATTTAATATTCATTTGGATCATTTAGTCAACTTAAAATGAGCATTTATTTTATATGCAAAGCTGTAATTGGACATGTAGGATGAAGAAATGACTGATGAAGTATTGTAAAATAACTGTTAATGTTCATAAATGTGTTTTTTTAGTAAATGTATGCAGGTGCATTTAAGTGCATACAAGTTAAATCTATGGACTGGAATATAATTACCTATTAAATCTAACTTATACTGTACATAAACGTTACACTTAATGTAAATATTTGTCTATATTTTGCAGGTCAGGGAGGATATGCTTACTTGAAGGAATGGCTGTGGTGGGCAGGACTCATTTCAAGTAAGTTTACTTGACTTTAAATTTGCTTGTCTAAATGATGACATGGTCAGCTGCTTTTTTGACTTGTTTAAACTCCACCTAAACATTCAAGTCTTTGTTTTCAAAGGTCAAATGTGTCTCTTGTGGGTTTGGTATTTTTGCTGGTGACGCTGCAGTAGCTGCAGTGCCTACGCCATATCTTTGAAGTACACATTCCTCCAAAGAGCACATTTGCAAATTTGGGTGGGAACAGAATACATTTTTATACTTTAACAGCTGCAAAACCTCTGAATCTGTGTTTGTTTGTTTGTTTTTTTAGTGGGAGCTGGAGAAGCTGCTAACTTCGCTGCATATGCATTTGCACCGGCTACGCTGGTGACTCCACTTGGAGCGCTGAGTGTACTTGTGAGGTAATTGTAAAAAATAGTTAAATAAATAAAGGTGTAGCTGTGATTACTACTTTGTTTTGGTGTGATACAGGAATTAGAGAAAACCAGCCACACTCAAAATTTTTGGATGCTAAAAAATCTAATGAAAACACAAAAAAAACTAAAAAAAAAAAAAAAAAAAATGCTCAGACTCTGCCATTTTTAAAAAAAAAAACAACTATAAAGAATGAAAGAACATGGTTACAAATCATGACATATCCTATCACTGTAAATAGTGAGTGATGTACTTTATTCACAGTATGGATGTTAATGAGATTTTGAGCTCTACTGACAATTTGAAACAGCTGTTGTAAAAGCAGAAATTTTCTTTTTAAGTGAGTGTGTGGCTATTGTAAGATATTATTTAGCCCTCAGGAAAAAAGGGACCACTGTATGAGATAAGAGATTGTGGTAAGACCAGAATATATTCTTGATTTTAGTGTTATTCACATACTTTCAGTCATATAAATACTGAAAAACTACCAACCTTGTCTTCTTAGTTTACAGTAATAACCAAAGTGAGAACACTCTATATGTATGCATTCAGTGTAAAACAGAATTTCCATCATTTTCCCATTCATGTAATTTTGTACCATTTGAGATTTCATTAATGCTCTTAAAATTACATTATCTTCTTGCAAGCCCTTCATGTCAGTCATTTAACTCTTATTGCAATTGGTGCGTATAAATCATTTCTCTGTATATTAAGTTCTTTTATGTGAAATCTTTCCTCTGCAGAATTTGTTTACAAAGCCTTCAAGGCAAAAAGACATTTTTTATTCTTGCGTTCCAGAGTTCATTCTTCATTAATTGTATTATATGTGTGTAAATAAACTATTGTTAGATGTATAATATACTAGTGGTATGAAATGAACGGAAATAAGACAAGTTAAATTCAATTTGTAAGATCAACCATTAACTTAAGAATTTCATTATCATAGCAACCTCATTCACAATCTCTGTATTCCCTCCAGTGCTGTGCTCTCCTCTTATTTTCTGAATGAGAGGCTGAATGTGCATGGGAAGATTGGTTGTTTGCTTTGCGTCCTGGGCTCCACAGTGATGGTAATCCACGCCCCGCAGGAAGAGGAGGTTTCTTCCCTCACTGTCATGGCTGAAAAGCTCAAAGACCCAGGTAGAGCGAGGCCACTGTTATGTGTAGTCATCTGTGTGATGTGTTTAACACTGTCTAAAACTAAATCCTGCACAAGGGTTGAATGAATTTGATTCGTGCAACTAACTCGTCTCTGGATGCTCTCACTAGGTTTCATTGTGTTTGCTGTGTGCGTTGTGGGAAGCAGCCTGGTTCTAATCTTTGCTGTGGCACCGCGGTATGGACAGAAGAATGTGCTGGTCTACATCCTGATCTGCTCTGTGATTGGCTCCCTCTCTGTGTCTTGTGTCAAGGGCCTGGGCATTGGCATTAAGGAGCTATTTGCCGGGACAGCAGTGCTGAAGGAACCCCTGTTCTGGTCCTTAGCTATCTGCCTGGTAATCTGTATCAGTGTCCAAATCAGTTATCTGAACAAAGCCCTCGACATCTATAACACCTCCATAGTCACGCCCATCTACTACGTCTTCTTCACTACGTCTGTAATGGCCTGCTCAGCTATACTCTTCAAAGAATGGCTGCGTATGACCACCGATGGGATACTGGGAACAATCAGCGGGTTCCTCACCATCATTCTAGGGATCTTCCTCCTTCATGCCTTCAAAGACATCACGTTTACTTGGGATTCCCTCCCACTCTATCTAAGAAAGGGCCCTCAGGGGTATACATGGAGCCACCAGCCTTATGTGGCCGTTCCCAGTCACGACAGCCAAGCAGAGGAGGAGACAAAGCTACCAAGAGAAGGAGGCTCAAAGGGGGTTTGGGGTATGCACCAGAGGTTGTCCTGAGGTGACCCAGTGAAACCTACCCACAGAGGAAATTTTGCTTCCCTTTGTAGGAGAAGTACAGGTGTCATATTAATAACGGCTCCACAGTATCATGACAAAATATGTTCACCTGTGCTTTTGAAATACCTACTGCCTGTGACTGAAAACGCATGTGTTGAATTTACAAAGTTTTAATACTCAATTTTGCAAATTTATAAGTCACTTTACTGAATTTTGATTCTGGTTCTGCCTTATGCAGTGTAGTTTAAATTAATTTCCTTAATATGTACATATCATGGATCTGCACACACTGGATTTCACATATTTCCTTTTTTGGGTGAAGTAGAATAATTTTATTAGTATAATTTATGTCTCCCCTTCTGTGTACAGTGTAAATTTTTAAAAACTAAGATTTAATGTATTTATGTTCATAAACAGAATGTGCCTTGTTACAGAAAATAACATATTTGCACTTTTGACCTTCATTTATTGTGTAAAGGTTCTATGCACTAATTTACAACTAGTGTAAAAGCAACAACACATTTTTCCATGAGTGTCTTAATCATTTGTTGTTGATCGAATCTTAAAAATTCCTACAATAAGTTACCTCATTATTATAACCTCACCAAAGAAAATTGTTCCACAAAGAATGTCCTAAAATGTGCCAAAATGTATTGAATCTCAAATGTGCCTTTATGTGTGTTTCATAAAAATTGAATTATTGTATAACTTGACAAATGACCATGTTATTTGGTATTTATTGCATATATACACTTTAAAACCTTGGTGCTGCGATGCATGTTCGGTCAAGACATGAGTTTTCATAGTTTGCAGTGAATGGGCAAGCTGAACATCTCTGTCTGCATCTTACAACTGACTCCCACTCATTACAACAATGGATATTAACACTCAGGGTCACAGTTTGACCAAAGTACTGACTTCCATGTGTATGTCATGACTTCAAAAACAACAATCATAAGGTTACAGCTGAAGCATCTTACAACACTCATCCCACAGAGAAGACAAAAATCAAACTCTTAACCTTTACATGAGTCCAATACATGGTGGTAATGTCAGGCACTTGTATCAGAAGTTAACACTTGGCATTGTTCCTTGTTCGAGATGATGAACAGACAGGTCACAGATGGACACGGCTGAGTCGAGACCACAGGGTCTAATCTGGATGTGTCTTGAAAGTCCTTTTAGTAACAGGTTTTAATCAGACATAGTCTCAGAGAATGAGCCCTTGCTCCTTTGAGTCTGTTCCAGCCTGTTTAAGATAAACTGGCTGGTGTCAATGAATCGCTCCACACAATTCACAAAGCAGATTTCTGTCCTTGAGTCCAGCTTTGGCCCTGGTTTATCCATGCACTTTTCCTAAAATCAGAAGAATAAGAAAAAGTGACTGACAATGGATTATGGAGGCTTTTACTTTTACAATTAACAGCACATTACTTATAGAGAGAACATCTGCAAAAACAAAACCAAGAAATCTGATGAGCTTTAACACATTACAGTTAAACATATTTCAGTGTTGTGAGGCCTTCTTCCAATTTTGATCTGCACACCGTCTGTTATGTGCAAAAAGTTATCAACAAATAATACAGTGGTGAGTTGCGTAAAATGTTAAATTAGATGATTTCACCACGTTTGGAGCACATTGATACCACAATAATACCATGACAGATTAGTAGTTCTGACTTTTTGACGTTTGTCTTTGAATTACGTGAACAACGTAGTGACGTCTGGAGGGGTCGAGGACACAGATAGGCTACGTTTAGATCATTGAAAATATTAAAGCATAAACATCTGGCTGTAGTAACTGCTCCTGCATTACGCATATAACAGTGCGTAACTTAACAGTTGTACCTTAGAAAAACACAAAATGCGAGGCTTCACTGCTAGCTTAATGCTTCACTTACCCAACAAACCTCTGTCATTTGATGCACCAGCTGCTGAAATCGCTGTTTTTGAGACTCAATTTCAATGAAGTGCTGGAGCTGGGGGTCCGCTGTCGCTCCTTGGCCATCCATATTTTCATATAAACAGGTCTACACAGCGATATTTTAATAAATATAAGTGGCTTTTAGCTCAAAATGCTGACCTTCACGTGTATGAGCGCGACAGGAAACCGGAAGAGATCTGACCAATCAGAGAGCGCGCTGTCAATGACGGTGCTGTCGTCATAGATGAAGCTAAAAGAAAAGAAAAAGAAAGAAAATTGTTGTTTTTGGTTGCTTTGATTTTACGGACGAAAATATAAATGCTTTGATAAATTGCCAAATTTCATAATGATATATGTAAACTTTTAAACAACCCTCCCCCCAGTCCAATGTTTATGAGGGAAGTGGAATTATATGTCTGATTATTTCTTCCTCTCAAAACAAAAAAGTCGTCATGATGACTGCGCAAAATCTTTAAGTTCTTTAGTTGAAATGGCCATACTCTCACTTTTTTCTATTATTATTTTTTATTAATAACAATAATAATAATAATAATAATAATAATAATAATAATAATAATAATAATAACAATAATAATAATAAATTTATTTATTTTATTTAATGTGATTTTTTTCCCTGCTTGCTATCTTCTTGTTAAAGATGAGGGGGGAAATGAACAAGACAGTAAATCTAACAAAAAGAGTAGAACAATATCTGTATGGATTTGATGTCACTGGGACATGAATTTGATATAATGGATGTACTAAAATGGAGTAAAATAAATAAAAACTGATAGAAATAGTATTGTACAGTAGCAACAATGTGAAAATACAAATAGTTGTGTTTTGTGACACCTCATATTATTGTTGACATGCAGTTTAAATGTCTGTCAATCAAGCAGACACTGAAAGTACATGTAAATAACAGTACCAGTTGTAGTCTTTTTTAAATTATTATTATTATTTTTAATAAAATTGATATGGAGAGTAAACAGACAATGCTTCTAATTTTATTTATTTATTTATTTATTTATTTATTTATTTAGCACATACATAACATTGTTCAAAGACATAATAAAACAGTAAAGGTGCAGGGAGAGGCAGAAAGCCTAAAATGGCTTGTTTTAAAGGCTCCACCTTATGTCTACTTACCTAATGGTTGTAGTTGAACTCCACTGGATTTCCTTAGAAAATGTAATATTACATTTCTTTCTACACAGATATGTTAGTATTAATTGTCCAAGATGATGTGAAACTATATTTAATTCATTGAAATACACATAACCAGATTATTATGATTATTCATCCTCATTGCCATCAGATTATACAATACTTGAGTCAATGGTAGATAGACAGAAAAATGAATGAATGAATGAATATGCATTTATAAAGTTCTTAATCTGAATTTTTGGATGAGTCATTCCTAACCTATATTCCATTTGTCTTAGTCTTCCACATACTTAAATTCTCTGATAACAAAACATGTTGCCATTTCTTTCACAGATATCAAGATAAGGCTTAAAATCCTCCTAACCCAGAGAGTACAGACTCTCAAGGAAACCCCAGAGAAAACCCTGCAAAATAAAATAAAATAAATTTTTACTGTCCTCAAGACTCTGCATGGCTACTGCAAGTTGTTTGATGCTGTTTATTATGGGAATAACTGATGAATAAATAAAGTAATACAGAAATAAATAATAAATAGGTTTAGCTTGTGTGATTCTTCTATAGGGATATCTGCACCTCTGAGCAGAAGGCAGGGGTTGAAGCTCAAACCAAAAGCAGATAAAATATATCCCTGCAGATCTTAACTTCTTGGTCAGATCCCGATCAGACCTGCTAAGACTCCATAATTTTCCAACAAGCCTTTACAAAATTGCCTTATTTGTGATTCTGGAATGTCCACACCAGCATGCATCACAAAAACAAATAATACTCTCTATAAAAGATTCATAAAATAGAAAAGAGTGAGATTTTGTTTCAATCTACACTCATGACCACAAGTTCTGGGAATGACACTAATAACTTTTTTTTGCTTAAATGTGATTTGTCGTTAAATATATTTGAAACCTATATAATGTTTCTAATTGTTCTTCAATGTACCTCAGGAATAAGTGGAAATAAAAAACAAATAAAAAAACATAGGGATACCAAAACTCATGTAAAAATATTCAGTTTCCAAGGAAAGTAAGGACACTGTTGGCCCTTCTTAAAAATAAAATAGAGTGTAGAATAACATCAAGATATACAGCATATTAACCATTTTAACCCATAAAGACCCAGTGCTACTTTTATGGCAGCTCCTAAATCTATTTAGCATTTCTTAAGTGATTTATCACCATGAATTATAATACTATCCTCTGTATTTTGTGCTTTTTCAATGAAAATCAGATATTTTTCCATAGTTCATTTACTGATCATATGATGTTCATAAAAGCTCAGATTAAAGTTGACTGAAATATTATCAGAAACAGCGAAAAAAAATGAAGAAAACATGACTTTTTCCAACAAAATATGTCATTAACTGAACATAAACCAAGCGTTTCCATCCACTGTCATTGATCAAACTCTATGGGTTTTACTGGCGAATCAGTGTTATAGAAGATGATGGTGTTTCCACGGTAACTACGGAGCCTCTGAACGTCCAAATGGGTCATATCTGATGACCATGAAAAGACGACAAACTGCATTTTACACTTATTATTTACATATACTGATAATATTAGTGGATCAGCAGGTATTAAACACTTTAGATCAGTAGATGCTTTTGGTTGCCGGTTGCTGTTGCTGGGTCTTTACGCGTTAGTCTCCTTTCCTAAAATATAAGGGAGTATCAGGTATTTCATCTACAACCAACCATTGGGTCTTGGATGCAAAATACGTACAGTTGAAGTTTTATTAATGTATCAAAAATGCCGGGTCAGATGTTTTAATTTAAGTTTTATTTACGCAATAGATAGGATATTTTAAAAGCTTGTTTAAACATGCAAAGGGCTACATTCCACAGTGAATCACCAGAATACAGAACTGACATGCACAACAGGCTTTGAATCCCACGTATATATACACATTTACCTGTCTATAGGATAATAACTGTACTTCTAATAGTGGTATGTGAGCTATTCCAATCAGTGACTTACACATTCACATTACACATATTCACATTGCAGAGGTCCCAACTTCAACCTGTTTTAACTTAATTTAATTAAAGCATGTCTCTGTGGTTTTCTTGAGGCTTTACTGGAGCTCATACAGAAGGTCCTGAACATTTGACGCCAGCTCCTGAAAGGTGGGTCTTTCTTCTGCTTTCTGGAGACAAAACAAAGACGTTGTCATCATGGTAAATATCATGGTCATTGTCTGTAGTGTCTCTGTCATTACAAGTGTTTGTGTGCATCCCCTGTTAAATCCCATAACACAACAGATTTCACTTACTTCCAACCAACAACTAGACATAATGCTGTAGACCTTCTCATTGGCCAGCTGGGGGCGGTAGAGGCGCAGACCCCTGGACACCTGATCAACTATTTCCGTATTGTTGAGGCGTTCATATGGAAGACGTCCCAGTGTGTACACCTCCCACATTAGAACCCCTATAAAGTATGCATGTAAATTATAAATGTAGAAAGAGAATAGTGCTTAAATACAACACAATACCTTAAAAAACTACTTTATCAATCCCATTTGAGGCTTTTTGTTTTAAACAGCTTATTGTTCACATGCCCAACATGTTAAAAAACAATCTGTAATGAATAAATATAAGACTTTACCAAACACGGGTTTTGAAATCGTCGCTCAAATTTATAGATTTAATTTCCACACACTGGGCTGCAAATAAAATTCCATTATGAACCAGCTTCTTTACTGTTACTGTATTTGCACTTATCAGAATCAGAATCAGTTTTTTTGCCATTTGCAGAAAAACTGCATTGGAAACAAGTTGTAGGAGCTCAGCATAAAGATACATGAACGACAGTAACAAGGTGAAAGGTAAAAAAAAAAACAATGAAAAATTACATAAATAAGACTAATAAAAAGTTTTCGACTCTATTTAATCTTATATTTTCTACTACTTTCTTCGTTTTTATTCCTTTTGATCTACTTTTAATTGCATGGCATTCATTACGAAGGTGAGAGAGGAATGTTCTTTTACTCTACCGTATGCCCAGATGTCAGACTTGCTGCTGAATTTGCAGTACAGGAGGACCTCTGGAGGCGACCAGCGAACAGGGAACTTTGAACCAGCTGAGCTTGTGTACTCATCATCTAAGACATACCTAAGAGAGCAGGAGTTTAGATCATGGTTAGAGATTAATACTGTTAACTAGCATGTTAACCTGTGGGGATCCCTGAGTTCTAGACGTGGTAGTTTTTATGCTGTTGTGTATTCATGCATGCTGTAACGCTGGGGCGCCGTAAAGAGGGGGTAAACATGACAAATTCAGGGGGCCCAGTGGATGTGGGTTAGAAGTTGTGAAAATTTCGTGTAAGCTCCGGAGTAAAAGAGAGGCACAGGAGTCGGACGCCCAAAGTTAAGTTCCACTTTCAGTTTCATGCCCCTTATGGCGGCACTTAAGGACCACACCCCCAACAAATTTGCAGATACTTTTATTTTTTTTGAAGGGCCCACAATGTTAACCTTTCATGGGGCCCACAATTGCTAGCGGTGCCCTAGCTGTAAGACATTCACCCAGCAGTCACCACCAAAGCATTCTGGGCATAGCAATGTAATTACAAAATTTCTAATATCTCCCAAAATATTGGTCCTATCAACTTGCCGTTTTCACCACTGTCTTCCTTGGCCAAAAATACATAAGTATGCCAAACTGCAGTGGTCAGCTCTTTCCAGATTTTGTGTGATTCCCAAGAAACACACACATACACAGAGGCCACTTGGCTTTCATAATATAGAAAGATACCGAAAACATGAAATCTAGAGCTCACATCAATAGTAAATAAAGTCTAGAATTCGATAATAAGTGTCTGGTAGTGTTTTTTTTTTTTTAAAGTATTTTACCTTGACAATCCAAAATCAGTCACTTTAACAGTTCCGTTGCCATCCACTAAGCAGTTCCTTGCAGCCTGGGAATGAAACAATCGCCTGTTTTTATTCAAGTTTAATCATTAAACAGTCAGAACTATGTCCAGCTTCAACTATACATGATACCGAGATGCAGGATTTGTATTTGTTTAACACCAGAAAGCCTGCCACAGTAGATCTTTGTCTCTCACCAAGTCCCTGTGGATATACTGTTGTGATTCAAGGTAGGCCATGCCCTCAGAGACATCTTTACACATCTCCAGGAGCTGAACGTTTGTTGGGTGCTGCTTCAGACCCTCCTTGAGGTACGTCAGCAGGCAGCCGTTGGACAGAAACTCAGTCACTATATAAATAGGTCTTTGTTTGGTGCACACACCGTATAGCTGGACCAGGTTCTGGTGACAAAGCTTCCTATTTGACCAAATGGGGGAAGAAAGGTCATATATCAAGTTGGTTTTACTCACAGAAGGTATAAAACAAAATCCCAGTAGGGCAAAATAGTTTTATAGAGTCTTAGATAGGCATGGATTACATGAAAAACTTCAGCAAAAGAGCCAATGAAGTAAAATTAAAATCATTTAGTTTGCTTACATCATTATTTTGGCTTCTTCTATAAAATCGTCCTCTGACATGGATCCCTCTTTAATCATCTTTATGGCCACATCATGTTTGCCCTGCCACTTTCCATACTTCACCACTCCAAACTGACCAGTGCCCAGCTCTTTGATGAAGGTCAGATAAAGGGGGTCAATCTCCCACACACCTGAGGAACACAGGAGAAGAGTCAAGAGCATGTAGTCAGTGTTGGGGAAACTACTTTGGAAGCACACACCGGTCTACAAGTAAAATACCTCCAGAATAAAAGTTGGTTTGAGTCACTATAGAAACATTAAGTCAATTAACCCTTTCATGCATGAATTATGAGTACCTTAATCAAGATTTTTTTTTTCCTGAGTGTTTTTATCCCTCTTTAGGCATGAAAAAAAAACACTGATTGATTTTTTTTTTTTTTTTTTAAATCAACCTGTTTTTCATGGAGTTACAAAAATGTCCGCTCAGTACACCATGAATTTTATTCTTGAAGCAAAGAAACATGTATTTAAAACCCAATATCATGAAGTGATATGAAAACAGTGAAATGAAACCATGTTTAATGCAACTAATCTGATGTTTTCCTCACATTTTAACATATTCTAATACTAGTTATTACTTACTTCATGGAGATAATATGCAAAAAATAAATATTAACAACTGATTTCCACTCAAGAACCAATGAAGAACAGCAAAGTTACAATAATGGTATGAATTGCAGTTTATGTGATGATGCATAAGTGTCCACTGTGTTGGTTGATATGGAACTAAAACAACAAAACCCATGAATATACAAGAGTCAAGCTGTAGAATAACTGTCCACTGTAGTGACCACTACGCATGAAAGGGTTAATTAAGTCTTGGGTAACAATGTGAAATTCTGAGAATTAATGAGAAAATGTTTTTTTTCTCAAAAGGAATGTTTGTTTCAGAGCTACCAGATCTACTCGAAACACTCTCTACACATTACAATGCATTCACTTTATAGGTTCTCTCTAGTGGAAGATTGATAAAAGCACTATATAAATGTACATATACCAATATATACATGTGTAATAACACTTTACCATACAGTGAAAACATCAGCTAAACAGCACTTTTGACATTTGTTTTCTAATTCATCTTCTTAAAGTATGTAATATTTAGTATATTTAATCTCTGAGGCAGATAATTTATATATATAAAAAAAAACCTAAAAAAAAAAAAAAAACCAACAACTTCTACTTCTACAACTACTTTGCACTACAATAGCTACAAAAAAGAGAAATATAGCTTTACTGACTAAAGCAGATCAAAAAACTTTATAAAAATTAATCAATAACGAATTCACACACTGCACCTGAGATACAAAATTCACACCCATAAGTCCTTTCAGCTTGTAAAAATGGGCCCGTTGTTTAACCCTCAAAGACCTAAACACTGACCAAAAGCATCTACTGATTGAAAATGTTAAATAACTTTTGAAGCATTAATCCTATCAGCACAGTTAAATAATTCAGGTAAAACACAGTCTCTCATTGTTCAGCAGAGTCAGATATGACCCATTTGGATGTTGAAAGAATCTGTAGTCAATGTGGAAACACTGTCATCAACCAAGCAGAGTGGGGTTAGGGTTAGTGTAAGGGTAGGGTCAGGGGTAGTGTAGGGTTAAGGGTAGGGGTAGGATTAGGATTAGTGTAGGGTCAGGGGTAGTGTAGGGTTAAGGTTAAGGTTAGGATTAAGAGTAGGGATAGGATTAGGGTTAGTGTAGGGTTAGGGTTAGGGTTGAAGGTTACTAGGGTTAGGGTTGAGGTTAACTCAGGACCCTAACCCTATCCCTAACCCTAACCCTAGCCCTAACCCTAACCCTAGCCCTGGGCCCTAACCCTAATCCTTACCCTAACCCCAGCCCTAACCCTAGCCCTAACCCTAACCCTAGCCCTAGCCCTAGCCCTAACCCTAACCCTATCCCTAACCCTGAGCCCTAACCCTAATCCTAACCCTTATCCTAACCCTAGCCCTAGCCCTAACCCTAACCCTATCCCTAACCCTAACCCTGGGCCCTAACCCTAATCCTAACCCTAGCACTAACCCTAACCCTATCCCTAACCCTAACCCTAGCTTTAGCCCTAACCCTAACCCTGGGCCCTAACCTTAATCCTAACCCTAGCCCTAACCCTAGCCCTAACCCTAGCCTTAACCCTAGCCCTAACCCTAACCCAAACACTACCCCTAACCCTAATCCTAACCCTAGCCCTAACCCTCAACCTAACCCTACCCGTAACCCTAGCCTTAATCCTAGCTCTAACCCTAACCCAAACACTACCCCCAACCCCAATCCTAACCCTAACCCTAACCCCTAACCCTTGCCCTAACCCTAGCCCTAACCCAAACCCTACTCCAAACCCTACCCCTAACCTTACACCTAACCCTAACCCTCAACCTAACCCTACCCGTAACCCTAGCCTTACCCCTAGCCTTACCCCTAGCCCTAACCCTAACCCTAACCCAAACACTACCCCTAACCTTAATCCTAACCCTAACCCTAACCCAAACCCTAGCACTAACCCTAACCCTAGCGCTAGCCCTAACCCTAACCCAAGCCCTAACCCTAAACCTAACCCTAAATCTAACCTCTAAGCCCCAAACCCTGACACATATTTACATTGTAAAAACATACAATAAACATAATAATAAACATGTTATAAGTATGTTTATAACCCTAACCTTTGTAATGATGTGTAACATATAATAAAAATGTAATAAACCTGTTATAAACGTGTTATAAACATGAAAAAGTTATTAACGTATTATAAAAGTGTAATAACCATGTTATTAAATTTAACATGTTAAAAACCCTAAACCTTTTAAAAATGTATAACTTATGATAAAAATGTAATAAACATGTTATTAACTTGTTATAAACATGTAATAGTCATATTATTAAATTTAACATGTTAAAAACCCTAACCCTTGTAATAATGTATAACATAAACTAAAAATGTAATAAACATGTTATTAACATGTTATAAACATGTAATAAACATGTTATTAAATTTAACATTTGAACAACCCTAACCCTTGTAATAGTGTATAACATATATATAAAATGTAATAAACATGTTATTAACCCTTAAATACCTTGAAATAATATATTAAACATAATTAACATGTAACAAACATGTAAATTAACACTTACCCTGTAAATAACCCTAAACCTAACCCTAACTCTACCCCTAACCCTACCCCTAAACCTACACCTAATCCTAGCCCTCACCCTAACCCTAAACCTAGCCCTAACCCTAGCCCTACCCCTAACCATAACTCTTATCCCTTTCCCCAACCCTAACCGTAGCCTTATCCCTAGCCCTAACTAAAACCCTGACTCTAACCCTAGCCCTAGCACTAACCCTATTCCTAGCCCTATCCCAATTCCAAACCCTAGCCCTAACCCTAACCCTAGCCCTAACCCTAGCCCTAACCCTGGCCCTAACCCTACCCCTAGCCCTAACCCTAGTTATTAAGAAATGATGCTTTTAAGGCTATTAAGTAGTTAAATTACACAAAAATGTAAGTACCTGAATCATTATTCAGATATGAATGTAGCTGAACAACCAGAAAACAGCTGCAAAATGTTGTATTAAACTGATAAACTACTTGTTAAACATGTTTTTGTCTACTTCCCCAACACTGAATGATGATGATGCATTTTTACATAACCTCACAGGGTTAGTAGTTACCACAGAACCAGAGTAAGCACCTTCAGTTTTAGCGACATCAGATTTAACAGCCGACACAGAATGTGTATCCAGGTTTGAGTCGTACTGATCCTGATAGACTTACCATAGCCCAGTCCGGCTATCGACGGAGGTCGCACCCGGTTAGATACGATGTATTTCAGCCTGCTTACCATACCTAGTCAAAGATAACACCAGAATATTATTATCCATGATATTAACCTTTATATAGAAAATGCTCTTGTTGTGCCTGAGCCACTTCCTGTTTTTCTGTTGCCTTATTAAGTGTATGACAAATCCCAAAGAATGAAAATATGGCAAAACGCTTCATGAGACATGCTTTTACACAGAATATTTGACCTGCTGCGTTGTGTTGGTGGTAGTTGATGAGCTCTGGGATTGTGCTGAAATTATGCTTCTCTGCCAGGTAGAACTGTCCTTGTGAGGTGGTGCAGATGTTATAATGTCTGCAGCTTCCTCCAGTTTCCCTATGGTGAGAAATCAGAGTAAAACGTGTAACTCCATCAGATTACGTCAACAGGTTTTATTCACTGTCACAAATGATAAAGGAAACATCCTCTCAGTGTTTTCCACAGTGTAGTTCAGTCTTCTGATTAAACTCTGTTAGCAGCTTAAGTCTAGGTTTTGCATAAATAATTTACATCTCTTTCCCTCTGTGGTTCACTGTTTCCGCTTTCATTACAAACAGTTCTTCTTTTGATAAATTCACACATGACTGGAGCCTGGATACAGTATGTAAAACTGCACAGTACAGTAATATTTAACACCTCTGAGGTTTCTCACCCGCCGCCCTTGCTGAACAACGACACTGTATACTTCCCAGCTTTGCTTGAGTCCCGTACCAAGAACCCTCCATCTTTGTTCTAAGCAGAAGGAAACAAAACACAGACTAAAATATACATCTGCTCATTTTAGATGACACCCATTCCAGCAACTTATTTTACTGTCTTTCACTGGGGTTACCTCTGTCTTTAACAGGGTTTCTGCCTGGCTGCGGTTTGTATTCTTGCAATACCAGCTGTGAACATAAACAAGAATATTACTTTGTCTGTTTTAATTATTTCAGAAATTAAAAATAAACACATTTAAATGCATGCACAGCTGTATTTGCCCATAAAAAAAGACACATGAATATCACAGCCCATACTTACTCAAACTTTTCTAGCCCCTTTTCTGCTTCCACAACATAATTACTAGGTATATAGCCTTCATTTCTACAAAACAAAACAACAAAACTGCATTAAAACAATGTATGTGTCCACACAGTGTGCATCTAAGTGACAAACTAATAACTTATAAACAAATGCATGATCCTAGTATTTAATCTGCAAGAGTTCTTGTATGTGGACCCTCACCCGTATTTGTCCCGGGCTCTCCACCAGTTAGCATCACACATCTCAAGGATGGTGTACTCTTCGTCCTTCCTCAGCTCCAGGTCCTGGGGCGTCATGGGTGTGTAATTATACTCTGCTGTGACGGTCATGCCTGTGGAGGGGGGGGGCTGCTCTGGTGGCTGAGGAGGCAAAGGTCGACCTGGCTTCTCCTGACCAAAGATTAGTGGACAACGTTCTCAGAAGCAGGCCGCTTAGATAAAGATGTTTTACAGACTGGTCCATGGTTTTCGAATGTTTGCTCTGAGTCTAATCCAAGTTTGACAGATGAAAATAAAAAATAATTTAGCCAAAAAAACAAAAAATGAAACAAGGTTTAGCCTAAAATGTCCCAGCTCTGCCTGCACTTTAACACAGAACTAACCCCTCTGTTGGCACTCAAACAACTGGTGGTACCACGTGACAAAAAGGACGGAAGTATGGTACATAATCAGTGGTTTGTTTGTGGTTCAGTAGTATTGTGAAATGAGAAATGAGAGGAGAAAATAATTTTAGAAATTTCAGTAAGCTGCTGGAAATGTAAAAGGATGAAACTGCCAATTATTCAGTCAAAAGAAACAATCCTGAGCCTAAAGAGTTCCTGGAACATGAGGTGATTATTAGAAGGGAAGGCCAGGGGTTTTGTTTTTGGTTCGGTTTGTTTGTTTGTTAACACTCTAGCAGCAAAACTGGGTAACACTTTACTTGAAGGTCTAGTTTACAATGCATTAAGCGCACATTCATTAGACATTATAATGCATTTATAATGCATTATAAAAGTCATTACAACAGTTTATGATCATGTAAAACAACTTATACCAAGGTTAATAAAGTATTATAAGTGTAGGCATAATGTATTATAAATTCAGCTTTCATTATGTTTTATACCTCCATACCAAAGCAGTGTGAAGGAATTTATTTTTTTAGGTGGGGAACTTTTGTTAGGTTTTGTCACTGGTCCCTATACCCATCTATTTTAGGGATTTCATATTTATTAAAAAAAAAAAAGTATGTGTTTGAATTAACAAAGATTTGGAGCTGACACATTATTTTTTATGTATGTATAAAGCAACATGTAACACTTCTATTTACTGTCTCTGTTCTTTTAATGTTTTGCTTGTTTTTGCAAAATAAAGAGTTATTCGGAACACTTTGATGTATAATTTTTACACTTTACTTAGAGCCAGCAGATACTGCTCATACGTCATCATACTTGTGTTATAATATCATAAAATTGCTAATAACCTTATACAGTGTTGTCACTTTACTAAAAGCTCTCAAAGTCCTCCTGTAACTTATTATTGATGTTTCTAAGGCATTATTCAGTTTCAGAAACTACATGTCAGAGCAGTTCTCTGTGTCTTTATAAGTGGCTAGAGTTATGATGGTTAGAATGTGTATTGTATCCCAGGACCTGAGATTCTTTCTACAAACACTGTTGTCACTTTGGTATGGGTGTATAAAATATAATGAAAGCTGAATTTAGAATACATTATGCCTACACTTATAATACTTTATTAACCTTGGTATAAGTTGTTGTTAATGATCATAAACTGTTGTAATAACTTTTATAATGGATTATAAATGCATTATAATGTCTTATGAATGTGCACTTAATGCATTATAAACTAGACCTTCAAGTAAAGTGTTACCCAAAACTGTTAGTTGAATTCATACCAAATTGGGTTTATAGATTACCAGTGACCCAGAATTGATCTGATTACATTTTGGGAAAAGTAGGTCAAACTTCCAATTTTTTCATGAATTTTTAAACTCTTTTTTTCCCCCATTTACTTATAATGGGCAAAATTTCAAATGTCTATAAAAACATCAATTTTGTTTCAATTTACTTCAAACTTGGCACATATATAGAGGCAATTGATATGCTGATATCAGCAGTACGTGTGAGGGGCGGGGTTTGTTGTGCCTGGCACCACTTATTATTACCTCTGCCAGGAGGTATTATGATCACTTTGCTTTGTGTGCGTGCATGCGTGCATGTTTGTTTGTTAGCAAGATAACTCAGAAAGATATGGACAGATTTTCACGAAATTTTCAGGAAATGTTGATACTGGCACAAGGAAGAAAGGATTAAATTTTGGTGGTGATCAGGGGAGAGGGGGGGCAGATCTGTCTTGGCGGAGGACTGCGCTCTCCGAGTGCTTTTCTTGTTATTCATATGATTAATTCTTGAATAGTGTATCTTGCCCTGTGGTGAACTAGTGACACATCCACAGTATACCAGACCAAGTGGTTTGGAAAATAGATGAATATACTGTATCTAAACTATGACTTGTATCTGTTAAAATTCTTTCTGAAAATCAGTTGTCGGACTAAACTGAACTGAATGGTTAATTAAGTTAGAAAAAGTCTTTATTTACTCTAAATTCACAGCAAATTAGACCAACTTACGACAGGTAAGACTTTGCACAACAAATATCTGAAAGTCTGACTTTGAACTGGATCTAAGTGTCAGGTTTAAAGGTTCAGATAAATCACATGTACGTCCTTGTGTCTCTTCCACCCACTAAACCCTCCCATTACACTGGCCCTGACGTGTTTCTATTGTGTTTATACCTCTGTTGGGGTTGGAGGAAGAGGTTTCCTTGATCCCCTTCGTTGAGATTGTTGAGATGTGAAGCCTATCAAAGACATTATTTGAGTCATGACTGATCAGATTTTGTTACAGGACTCAGTTGTGCAGATTTTAAACCAAACGTAATCTCATTCTCACCGTTCTTACCATCCAGCACCTTGCAGCCCATAGCTTGTTTAACTTCCTGCTGACAGCACAGCCATATCCCATCCACCCAGAAACAAGGATGATACTTCTGCATCAGATCCCTATTAAAACGCACCACTATGCACAAGAGAACACACACACACACACACACACACACACACACACACACACACACACACACACACACATAGGACAGTGTGGGATAACATTTACATTAAATCAACATTTTCATTTGCATAGGCTTCCAACTTCAGCTACTGTTCAGATGGGGTCTAATGCATAAATGAGATACTGTGACTGACAAGACACTTACATTGTAGATATGTATGTAAATTTTTATGCATATCTATACACTCACTTTTTTTCAACTGCTTTATCCACTGAGCCCGAATACTTTCAGTCTTTGCAAAAATGTACAGTGGTCCCTCATCATAAATAATCTGCAAAAAGATGGAGAAAAAAATCAGCTGACAGAAGAAGTAGTTCAGCAGATGCATGTTTTACCTGCTATGTACCAAATATTGTCATTTAGAAACAGGCACCGGGTTAAATGTAGTAACTGCACCTTGTGACAGAAACTCTACAGTCTCTTAAGTGGTATTTTCTGTAAAATACGTCTTTTTTTGTGGTACATTTTGCTGTGATTTACCTTATGTTCAACGGCAACACCTGCAGTGTCACAGTTCATCTGAGTGTGGGAGATGGTTTCACTTCTTTCTTTGGACTTTCACAATTTTGACAACTGAAGGAAGGCATTGTTTTGTCTGCTAATGCCAAGTCTTATATTAGAAACCTTGCTTTGGTGCAGTTTCCATGTTGTTTTTAACAGGAACATTGGTGATCTATTATTAAAGTACAGTTGGCAGGACTGAAAGTAATATGTTGCTTTATATTAGTACAGTATCTAAAAATAACTAGGCTTATGCTATATATTATAAAACACATACTAACCTTGTCACATCATTCATTAATTTTCGCCAAAATAATGTTCTGTTTCATTTAATTCTTTTGTCAGTGGAACCATATTATTCTTTGCAGCTATCTCGAATGAAACAGGTATACATACATTACTAAAAGTAATTAAACTTTAACCCTTAAAGACCCTTTTTTCGTGGCAACTTTTGGATATTTTTTTTCTCAACATTTAACTCTCCTACAAAGTTTATCACTATGTGTTATATTATTAACGTCTGCATTTTCAAATCTCAGGGAATATATATATATATATTTTTTTCCCCCTATATTCAACCCATAAAGACTCTGTGCTACTTCTATGTCAGTTCCCAAATTAATTTTTCTCTCTATTTAACCTGTCTTAAGTGATTATCGCCCTTTTTATTATAATATTATCCTCTGTATTTTGCATTTTTTCAGTCAAACTCAGGTATTTTCCATTATTTAATTTGCTAATCATGTAAATGTTTATAAAAGCCCAGATTAAATTTGAAGTTTATTTTATCAAAAACTGAGAAAACTGAGGGAAAAGTGACTTTTTCAACGAAGATATGAATAACTGAGCATAAAACAAGTGTGTCCATTCACTGTCATTGATCCAACTCCAATTCTTCTTTATCACAGGTCTGTCCATGACCTTCATGTGACCTTTTCCAAAAAGTGTGTCTCTGTTAAATAAATAATTAGTTAAATATCTACCTGGAATGCATACATGCGCTCCTGTGGTGCATTGGGCTCTGGCTGGACCGTTTCTACACACTTGATCTTCTCAAGGTCAACAGATCCCCTCAAGCCTTTTCGCTTCTGCTTGACACATGAGGAAACAGATACGTTTGGATTAAACTGATAAATGTAGCTGCACTGTTCTGCATCAGTGGAGTCCGACATGTTGCATGTGATGAGTTAAAAAAAACAAACAAAACAAAACAAAAGATTAATTTGTTTCACATTTTGATAGAAATGTTCTGTTGGTCATAATACCTACCCCTTTGTCAGAATCAAAATCATAGTAGGCTATTTTTTCTTGGGTGAGGATAAACAATCTCTCCTTGTAGTTTAACGGGGAAGTTTTCCTCTTCTGCTGCGATCGTTTTATGAAGATTTCTTCAAGAATATTGTCAGACATGATTCAGTCAGGATTCTTCTATACAGGGACAGAATGTAATGAACACTTACTGCAGCTGTTTCACACCTCGACTCAGGCAGTAGTTTGTTTGTTTTTTTACTGAATGCTGTGACTGACTCATCCACTGATCCACTGGAATGATAACTTGTTTTTGTTGAATTTCACACTAAAACGTTCAGTGGTTTTATTTGCTCTGAAAGTCTTAAATCTTGTTAAACTGAATTTCATACGTACACAGTCTACGTCGATACAGGGCAATGTCAGTGCAGCAGGAGAGAGGACAGATCTGCAGAGAGATGAAGAGACATGCAACATGAGAGCGAACACGTATCAGTGTGTGATTAGCTGTAGTTTGCATAAGCCCTGCTTTTCATGCCAGCAACATCCACATCTGTTTCCTTCAGCTGCTGTATCCTGGTCATCACCGCAGCAGCACGGTCACCCAAATAAAGGCTTGTAAAGTGGGAAACTCAGAGATGAATTTGGATAGAGGTGTAAATTTCATATCTATGTAATCTTCATGTGTGGATTATGATTACACTCTGTATTCATTTTTTTCATGTTCAGTTACACAGGATATAACTCAGTCATTAGAACATTTCTCACAAGTTTTGGGTAATGAGGGTGGTAGAGGCTAACTTTACACCCACAAAACAAACACACCCATTTCCATTTTGTAATCTTTTTTTTGTGGTAAACTAGAATCTATAATATAGTAAACCAATTAGTAGTGCAGCAACCTGCCTGCAAATATATGACTGAAATTTGTACAAATAAAACTATATAAAACAGTACTTATAATTAAAAAATAAAGCTGTATTCGAAATCTCTCTGACGGGACATTTTAGAGACAATTTGACAGATTAGCGTTGCTAAATGACCCACATTTTTTTCATTTAAATTCATTTTTGCTTTAGTTGGACCATAAGGGATTATCCAAAACAAGGAGCTACTTTATATTGAAATAAATATTGGAATGGCAATCAGTTAAACTTCACTCTCTGACAGGACATTACTGTGTTTTGACCCATTTACAGTCACAGAAAAAATGATTAGACCATCAAAAGTCATCAAAGTACTAACTCCTGTGTGTACCATGTGACTAAAACAGATAGAAAAGAAAACACGGAATGCCTAAAAGCACTGTTTTTGTCAGTACAGTGCCATAGTTACTGATCTAAGAACTGAAGTGATTTGGGTTATTATCAAGAAAACATGGAAAATGGCTAGATATCAGCTCTGAAATTAAACTCTTATGAGCTATTTTTGTTGTTATCATTATATTTGTCCAAACAAATGTACCTTTAGTTGTACCAGGCATTAAAATGAACAAGAAATTGAAGAAAACAAGGGTGGTCTAATAATTTTTTTCCCCGATTGTGTTCTCTTAAGTCATGGGTCTCAGTCATTTAGAAACAAAAAACATCTAAAAACATCACCTTCAGGCTTACTCTGCCTTTCTCAGACACGTTTTCACATATGCACAGTTATATTTAACCCGCATTTATCAGATATTTTTAGTTTATGTGTTGTTTTAACACTGGTGAATAAATGAATTTCTCCTCCAAGTACATGATTTCTGGATAACTGGAAAACTCTAACATATATACATATATATACATTTTCCCTCAAAACTGCAACTGGATTTCTTTAAACGTATGATCTCAAACTTAATATATGGTGTTTTCTGTTTTTCAGACAAAAGTAATTTATAGGAAAGATGAAACTGCAAGAAACAGGTGATTTCATAGGAAGTGAAAAAATAGAAATTAATATGAAAAGATTTTCCAGTGACGGGCCAGTGTGTACGATTATCAAATACGACGAAACAGACAAATAACTCAGCTTTGGTTCTTGATGACTGATGCGTATCCTAAAACCGCAACTACAAAAAGTACAATTTACAGACATATTTCCAAACAAATACTCTGATTTACTGTGTAACAATACTTTGCATATAAATGTAAGTGAACTATGAAATAAAAGCACAGTTGTAGGAAGTTAGAGCATCGTATCACTCGGTCAAACATGGATAATCAGATGTTTAAACTCACCCTTCACACACAGCTGAATGCTCATTGTTAGTCTCTGTCAGATGTGTTTGCCCTTCAGCCTAGCCTATTTTCAGCTTGTGAGCACTTCCTTCTATCATCTGAACTGTAACTGTAGCACTACCAGAAGCCTCTGACTCTCTCTGTTAACCAGGAGGGTGACATTTCTTCACACCAAAGTGGCGGTACCTACTGGTTTTGTTTGCACTGTCATGTACAGACAGTAGTGTTCCCTATTCTATGAAACATTCTTTTACTCATTTCTCATTCGTCCCCATCTGATGTTTTTTCATATCACTAACTTGAACAGAGGTCGGTGAACTCTGTTAAAGACAGTCAACACACTGGTAAACCACCCCCTGTCTACCTCTCAGTGATAAGTGGAACTAGGTATCTGAAACTCTACGTCCATATTTCACTGCATCATGGCTACCAGAGGGAGAATTCTTTGTGTTTTTTGAAGGGAGGTGACTCAGGGTGGCTGACACAGACAAACTCATAGGGAAGTTGCATCAGTGTTGTACTGCAATATGAAGAGAGAAGAAACCCAGTGCACTGCAGCCCTTCAACCTGACAGTACCTTTTTTATGTGACAAATATAGTTCAGCGTGCATGTTTAAAATGCACATACTCTGTTTTCTGTATTCGTGTATGTTCTGAAGAGATCACCTGTTTCTGCAAAGCACAACAGCACTTTAACTCTTCATCACTTTCAAGGGCTCAGTGTTTCAGCACTTCTTGAGTTGTGAAAGTCTCCACACTTTTTCTCTTCATGTCAATATCTGTGTTTAAAACTGGTCTTGAAAATGCAATTTGTTGCGACTTTTCAGGTGACAACAATTAGTCAAAGTGCATCTAATTTCAAGACAACATACATTTAAAGTATTTTAGCCCATGCACACTTTAGCTGTCTGACAATCAGAAAATATGATGAGCTATCTGCCTATATATGCATTATATACAAAAAAAAGGGGTATTAGCTGTAAAATCTTCTAATTTATGCTTGAACATAAGAGTTTATTTAGTTGCTTTACGTCCCCTATGTATGACAAAGCAAACAGAACCTTATCATTAATTATTTAGTTTAACAGGAACCTGTCTAGATGCTCTCTTTCCTGACGTTTCCTGACAGATAAGTGTGTGGTAGAGATGTATGAAAGAGGGGTAGTGAGAGAAAAAGGGAGAGCAAGACTTCAGAGTTAAATCTACCCACAAAAACACCTCCCACAAACGCACAGACCCATTTAACTACACCACATCGACATGGCACTGTGGTCTTCAGTGTCAGTAATTTATCTGAATATACAAATTAGCATCTAAGATCTCCTGTCAAGTGAAGTTTTACAAAATGTGATATTTTGCTTGCGTACAAAAGGGTTTACTTCAAGTGAAACATCTGCTAAATATCAATTGTAAAGATGCTGACCACATGACAGTATCTGATTACCACATATAGCTAAACAACTTTATTTCAAGTTGCCACAAAGCTTAAAAAAAAAAAAAAAAAAAAAAAAAAATGCAACATGTTCTCACACAACTCAGTACACCACAAAACATCACAAGATTGCATTCTTACAAATAACACCACTATGATTTAGTCGTATTTTTGTAGTTATGACCCTCTTAATTTAAGACGTGCATACATATTGGATAATTATGGGTTTGTGCCCCCAGTCTGTCAAAGTAAATCCAGTTATCATCAGTTGCTCACTAAACAAATGTTGACAAGTGAAGAGCCTTGTTACTTACCTAGACCCCCTCCCCAAAATGTGACAGAGCAGACTACAGATGCTGAACTTTGGAGCAGTAGTATGAACCTTTGCCTCAGTAGCTTGCCTTTCATAAAATGTGAGTTAATCTGTGATGCAAGAGGGTAAAACCCACCCACAGAGAGGAATCGACTCCGCTTACTTCCCCTTTTTCTTCCTGCTCATTTTCATATCAGCCTTCTGGACAGTTTTGGTGATAAATGGAAGCAGGCTAAACATTAACACAGTCCTTTATTGTATCATTAAATTGAGCTGGAAATTTTAGCTTGCTTTATGTGCAAGTTGCTTAATCCATTTTCTTCAGTTTGTTTTATTCTATTAAACTAGTGTCCTCTACATGTGCACATTCTGTAGAAATTAAGATCATAGTAATGTGAAGAGTTTATATAGAAGGCAAGTAGATCTCTTCTGTGGGGAGGATGTTTCACCTCTCATTCAAGTGGCTTCCTCTGTCAAAGCCTGAGAACCAAAAAACAAGAACCTTTTGTTTTTGTTTTTGTTTTTTTGTTTTGTTTTTTAGGAATAATATCTTCTAAATTTACTAGATAGCATGCTAAATTTAAAAGAAAAAAAGTAATAAGAGTCAAACTTCTTACATGTATGCCACTAAATGTTTCAGTTTTGGTTGTAGGTGTAGTTCTCCTGACACGCCACGCCGCTAGGGGGCGCTGTCACACTCCGCGGCCTGTTCACCACTGAGGTCCGACTTAAGAAGTGCTTCCGCCTTCTTCCTTCCTCTTTTCCTCTGCATCGGGTCGCAACCATGGTACGAAATAATTACACCAATACACTTTAAAGAATCAATCTCAATCTTACCAACTAAAGCTTAGTTGCTGCGATGTATTTATATATTTGTATGGCCAGTCATTTGATAAACACATAGATGATATTATTGGACGACTATTGTTGTATTTATGTTGTTATATTGCATTTTGAAAATTCCCCGGTATGTTCATCTAGTAGTGCTAACGTTAGCCATGGGTGAACACTACCTGGCTTTATTTGGAGCATTACTAAGTTAAAATTCTTTCCAGTTGATGTTCTGGCAGTAAACAGTGTATCCATACACAACCACTAGAGTCCATATGAGTATGTCGCACCGTAATAACGAAAAAATGATATAGGCTAGCTTAGTGCTAATGTAGCATGCTAACATGTCAACCCGAGTTTTACAATCTCAGATCGGTGCGTTTATTAAAGTGACAACATGGCATGACCTGAATGGCGTTTGGCTATAATTAAAATAGTTTAATTACGTCTCAGCTGTTAATGCATGACTAGATGTCATCAGAAAGTCTCTGCGTTCTAGTGTTAGCTAGGCTGTAGGATCGCTTTCCAAATGGCAAAAGAGGTTTTAGTACATTTCCTTTGTTTGATGAAATTGTAGCTCACGGTGAGTTGTCTTTGTACAGGTGAACGTCCCGAAGACCCGCAGGACCTACTGCAAGAAGTGCAAGAAGCACCAGCCTCACAAAGTTACCCAGTACAAGAAGGGAAAGGATTCCCTCTATGCACAGGGTGAGCAGGCACTGGCAAGAGTATTCCATGTGAAACACTGATGAATGAATGTTAGTAATTAATACATAAATGTTTTGCAGGTAAGAGGAGATACGACCGTAAGCAGAGTGGGTACGGTGGTCAGACGAAGCCAATTTTCCGAAAAAAGGCAAGTGCAGATGTTTTTTTCCATCTTTGAGCGTCTGAAAATCAAGGATGTAAATTAGCCTTTACACTGTAAGCCCGGATAAGTAGAGTTTACTCAAAATTTTAGGCAAGTGATTGCACTTAAATGATTTGAGTAATGATCGACTAATCAGTTGGTTTAAGTAGGTTCAACTTTAATGCTAAAAGTATTGAACTTAAACTATTAAGTAGAAAATCCTAAAAGACAAGTTATTCGTTCTTTAAATCTGTTGTAAAATCAACCCCACTATCCAACCATTCAACTCAGCATTTTAGGTTGCACTGACTAATTTTCTCAATCGCAGCCAGATTAATTTATCATTGATTAAACAACTTTTTTTTTAAGATAATCAAACTCAAAATCCTATTCCTGACTAAAATAGTTATGAAATTATTCAACGTTATATATTGCAGCATGACTGGAAGTTAGCTCAATGTTATTTACAGTACAGGAAGTGCTTTTAATTTGTCAAGACATTAAGATTTCCATTGTACAGTAATAGTCTGAGATGAACAGGAAAGCTGTTGTTCTTCCTCTGGCTCTGACTCATGGTGCAGCTGTACAAAAATACAAACACAAAAAGGCCAATAAACACTGCCATACACACATTACATCCAAATTAACATTAACACCACAACCCCGCTGAACCCCTGCGCATAAAAATAACACATTTTCAACAACATGCCCAATACCCACAATGCAATGTGAAGATAAAAAGGTGTGGTCATGACTAAAATTTAGTGATTTAATTCCATTCAACTTAAACTTTTTTGTACTTTCAACTATGTTTACAAATTAGTAGAATATACTTAACATTTTATAGTAACATCATAAAACTTAAATCATTTAAATGCATTGTAATTAAAGCATTTTAGTAAATACAGATTCTGGGCTTACAGTGTTGTAGTCTATTAATTCAAGGTTGAAATTTTCTATAATGCAAGCTTAGTTGATCCATATCTGACTTAAACAGGATGTACGTAAACATTTTTCATGTTGCATAGGCCTACCATAAATGATTCTATTATTTTTTTATGTAAATGTTCAATTTTACTCTTTCTAATTATATCAATAGTGTATCTGAATGGGATCTCACTACTGTATTTGTATGAACTGTGATTTGTCCATATGTGGAGCTTAGAGATTTAGTTCCCTTGAAAAACATTCAATAACTCTGGAAACCTGATAGAGTTAATGAATTATTTAAAAGTAAGTAAGCTAAATGTTAATTTTTCACCCTGCAGGCTAAGACAACAAAGAAGATTGTCTTGAGGCTGGAGTGCGTGGAGCCCAACTGCAGATCCAAGAGAATGCTGGCCATCAAACGATGCAAGCACTTTGAGTTGGGTGGTGACAAGAAGAGAAAGGTAAGACATGCATTATAACTTTTATGCATCTCATCTGCATACTGAATTAATAGGTGGCCACAGTTTTTGATTTCAGTAGTTTTTATATCTATTATTGTGCTGGTACATTCACTGAAACCATGTCCCAGTAGTACTGGTCAAGCATTTACTTACATTATTGTCAGCCAGTATTTTAATTGGTGACCAGACAATAATGATGAAATGAGGATGCTAAAAAGTACAAATATTGGGTGATTTTTCTCAGAATATGGTGGACATAATTATGATTACCTCAGCAAAAATATTCAGAAACTGTCAGATTAATAAGGGCATTGTTTTCCTCTTATACAGATGTTTTTAACTGTTATTTGGTGAACAGTTATTTGCTAAATGTGGTCTGCTGTCTGACAGATACTCCACTGAGGGTTTTTTTTTTGTTTGGTAGGACGAGCATGAGAGCAGAGGTGTGAAAATTTGGTTCAGTGGTTGCTTACTGTTCAACTGTAACATGAGAAAATGTCGCGTCAGCCATCATAAACTTGTCTGCAGCGCTTTGTTATAGCATCCTATTTGTATGAAACAATAAGCTTTATAAGCACCATAATATTGGAGGAAATTCAAGACCCATTTCAGACCAACTACCCAGACCTGTAAAAGGCCTGAAAAAAATCTGACCCATTTCATTTAATATGGGAATAAGGAACATAATTATGACCTAGTAGTCCATTTGCTGTGTTTTACATAATTTATGTTGAGCATAAAAGTTGCCCAAGTGTTTTCATACTGGGATACAGACATGATAGGAAACCTGCTTATTGTAAGACCAGAAAATATGAATGAAACCTGTTGAAGTCATCTTGATATAAATCTGTTTGAGCTTTGTTTTAATATTCTTTTCCTCTGTTCTTTTACAGGGTGTGGTCATTCAGTTCTAAACTGTGGTTTAGTCTCCTGGATGAAATTGTCACTATTTTCAATAAATCTGTAAAACATACTCTGGAGGTGTGGTCTTTTACTGTTTTCTGTTATACTTGTGGTTATAAAAAAAAATCACATTTAATTGTCAAATTGTCCAGGCCTGGCAAATTTCTAGTAAACAGAGGTGGTGGATATGCTTGATTCACATCAGATTGGAAGATCTGGAATTCTGAGAAAAAGACAAACGTATCCTGTGCCTGCTTTCTTCTCTAAGACTCTACCCTGAGGAGAATTTAGTGCAAATCTACATTTTAATGCTAATATTTATGAAAGAGTATCAATAAGAACATCTACATCCTTCAACAAATGTCACCGTTTTCATCCCAGTTTCATATAATGAAACTCATACAGAGCAGATAAGACAAGTACACAGTAAGGACTTTATTGGCATCCATAGGTTTATCTAGGGTTGAGGTTAAAGTATGGCTTTTCATTTGACCAGAAGTGTAGTATATTAGCACAATTTTGGATCTTTGACACAGTCCTCAGATAAATTAACTCAACATTTTGAGTACTTGAATAAAAGTTGCAGAAAAAATGTTGCCATTTAGATTTCATAAAATGATCAAGTATACTTTTGTGCATGTGAATAATCAGGGAAACCATTCAGTTCAACTTGTGGGACCCCTGTATGCAACTTTAAATGCAGATCTTGCATATTATTGTCTACAGGTAAGATATGACAATTCGGTACAATGGAGTGCAAACAACTGAAGTGTTTCAACATGATAAAAAAATACATGTATAAATGTTTTATCTGGAGCATTTCCTGTAAAACTTAAAAAAATTATACACAATACCATTGTTAAAATGATTAAACTTGTTCACTCAGTGCTGTAAAGTGCATAAACCATCATTGTGAATCACGTCATCACTACAGGACAGTTGTGTGTTTGCGTTTGTTGGACATGTCCTGCCAGTGAAGCCCTGTGGTGTTGCTGCTGGTGGGTGTGAGGGTCAACAGAGTGGTGCCTGAAGGGTTAACGTGAACCATGATGTCACTCTGTATTGGCTGAACACCCATGTCCTTGTACTGAGGCAGGATCTGGATGACGCTGCACTTGGGGTTGCAGAATTTCCAACCAGGGATGGCAGCGAGTAAATACCCTCGAGGACCACCAATCTCCTGCTTGTTCAGAATGGCCACAGCAAGTCGCTTCTCAGACAGAGGCCTCTCCCACACTTCAAAACTGTCCATCTGGAAAAACAAGTCATGTAATCATGAATCCTATTCTTCCATAACAGGCAATGTTACAATTAAAACTGTTAGACATGACATTCGATTAGACTTCAGATGTAGACTTTACTGCTCCCTTGGGCAGAGCCCTCTGGGAAATTAAGGTTCCAGTAGCAGCTCAGCACTATGTACAGACATAAGGGAAAGTAGAAGATAAAAAAGGAAATAATAAAAAAACAGTCGTTAAAAACAGGTACAAGCACGTTTGAATTACTAGTAGTAATATATAATAGCAGCAATAAATATGTTACATATAATGACATGTAATAAACACTAATAACACCTAAACAAAGTGCTCCTACCTGTATGTTTTTATCATTCACATTTAAAATAAACATAGCGAGCTCGTATGTCACTTTCACTGTGGTCAAATGATAAAGATGTGAACACTATTGTGCTAAGATGACTGCACAGGACTTGGCACTTCTAAAGAAATAGCACCACAAACCTTTGGTGTTCCAAACAGCAGTCATTGTACAAGGTTTTCGTGCTCACACATACCTTGGCAGTGCGGTACCCCTGCTTGCCCAGAGGGTCCTGGCTGATGGCTATAATGTGTTTGTTCTGCAGCAGCTCCTTGGACCGAGGACAAATGTCCCTCAGATCGTTGGACATGAGCAGAGGGGCTGCCATGATGGCCCATAAGGCCATCTGAGACTCCTGCTGGTCATGACTCAGGCCAAAGTTTCCAATCACCAGCTAGAGGAATGAACCCATAAATATCAGTGGTGAAGGAAGTAAACGGATCCTTTTAATAAGCACATGTACTAATACTGCAACGTGAAAACAGCACAAGTTCTGCATTCAGAGCAAGAGTAAGCAAAAATATATGTAAACAATAAAACATGTTAGTGTAGGTAGGCTGCTGTCAGTGCTTTACTTTTACACATATTCCCAGGATCATCACCGGTTTTTCCCTGGATCTTCACAGGTTTTCCTAAGATCATCTCTAGACCTGCTGCTGTGGTCCTGCCTCTCTCCACCTTTATCGTCATCACTCACTTATCCTTATAATTACGATAGTGTTTATTATAGTGTTCTATACATGTTCTAGTTCGGTTATCTGTGCATGTGTCTCCACCTACCTCCCTCCTCTCCACCCTCTCCCCCAGTCTCTCTCTCTCTCTCTCTATCACTCTCTCTATCGCTCTCTTTTCTCCACCTTTACTTTCTCGCTCTAACCCCAACTGGCCAAGGCAGACGGCCATCGTTCAGGACTCTGGGTCTGCTCGAGGTTTCTGCCTGTTAAAGGGAAGTTTTTCCTCACCACTGTCACCAGTCATAAGCGTTTGCTCCTGGATGATTCTGTTGGGTTTCTGTAAATTGGCTTAAAATTTGATTTGATCTATCTCCCCTTTATGTGAAGCACTTTGTAACACGTTGTTTTAAAAAGTGCTATATAAATAAAGCTTTACTTACTTACATATGTTTTGTATTAACCTTACTGCTGCATTAAAGCTGCAGGATTGTAGTTTTTCTATTTTCAAATATTAAAGAATTACCAAGAAGTATTGGTAGATTGTTTAGAATAGAGTTTTGAAGTTTGATGGTGAAATTTCAGCTTCTTCTACACAGGTGAGTCTGATTATGAGGCTTATGAAGGTATAAAGTTATTATGTGAGGTTATTATTTTTGTTAAGTTCACTGTTTGTAGATCCACAGCTCAGACTAAACTGTGACAGTTCTGACCTTATTTGGACGATTCCAAACAGATCTTTAATGCAGCTACTGACAAACACAAACTGTACAGAAAACAGAGGTGATCTGTGGTTTTACTGTGGCTGTTTTGGAATCCTACTACATAATGCACGTTCTCTGTCCGTCTGATTGATGTTGCAGCACAGGAAGGCGTTTGTATGGGTTTTCCTCAGCCTTCACAGGCCCGATCACCACCAAACTCGCCAAATGAATAGAAACATTATCTGACTATCTACTAGGCACCATTTTATGTCCGTATTCAAATGTTGTGAGGTATGCTGGGTGATTTGAGTCTCTCATGCTATCGTACAATGGCACCACGGGTACAATGCCGCTAGTGTCAATAACAGATACAACCGCTTTTATGGGTAAGTTGCATTTTACTGCTGTAGATGTTTAAGGTTACTTTATACAGGGTGACACAAAAAAAACGGGAACTTTTTAACAATCCAATAAAACCAAGAGTGATGGAAGAAAAATATTTTATTCATAGTAACTGAAACCTTAAAACATGCCATTTAAGAAACAATGATGGAATTTTCATTTTTTAAAAATTACAGGGTGACCCAAAAAAACGGGAATTTTTGAAGTGCGTATTGACAGACATGAGCAAGTGGCAGCACTGCGAGACAGTGACCTTGAGCAAGTAAACACACCCCCATTTTAGTAACCATTGGCGGCTGTGCGAGAATTGTTCGGTAACCGTGTGATCTCAAGATTCGGTAACGTTCCCTGGCCCCCTAGATCGCCAGATTTGCCCGTTTGTGATTTTTTTCTTGTGGGGCTATCTCAAGAGTAAAGTGTACACGACTCGACCAAGAACTCTGGATGAGTTAAAACAGAGAATTCAGGATGAAATTCACAGTATCCCAGCTGAGATGTTGCAGCGGTCAATGAGGAATCTCAACAGCAGATTTCAAGAATGCATTCGTACAGGAGGTCGCCATCTACAGGAAGTAATTTTTAAAAAATGAAAATTCCATCATTGTTTCTTAAATGGCATGTTTTAAGGTTTCAATTACTATGAATAAAATATTTTTCTTCCATCACTCTTGGTTTTATTGGATTGTTAAAAAGTTCCTGTTTTTTTGTGTCACCCTGTATTATAGGGTAGATTTATCAAAAATTGTCATATGTGCCACATGCATTTCTAAAAACTCAACTTTTACCTCAGAAAAATCAGATTTGTTTTCAGACATAAAATGCATTAATTAGCAAAAACCACAATACTTTTTAAGAAGCAGAGTTGCGTCAATCCAACACTTGATTGTTGAATTCAAACTCAACCCACTGGGACATGAGTGGTTTTCACTGGACTGGAATTGGAAAGACTGTTATCTGAAAAGTAGCTGCATAAAATGGGAATACTCAAAGTACAAGCACCTCAGAACCTAAAGTCTATTCAGAATAACAGAAGTCTGGTAAGTACTGCTCTGAATCTCCTTGGTTTAAATATCAAGAAACCAGTGTCAGTTCTGGTTCAGATAGAGCTACTGTTCTATGTTTAGTTTAGCATCATGAAGACAAGTGAGGAGTTTGAGCAGAGTAGAGTACCATATCGGGGTCATTCCATCCCCCAGGTCCGGCTGCGGGGACGATGATGTCTTGATGATCAGCGCTCCAGTCCAAGATGGTCTTGATGCTGCTCCATGAGTCGTACACGTCAGCAAAGTTACGCCAGTGGTTACAGGTCTCACGGATGGCTGTGTAGTTAGGCTGCAGGCAAAAAAAAGAAAAAATTCACTCAATTAATTATTAACAAGCAATTCATATCTTGTTATTTTGCTTTTAATGTGAGTGGAACATTAAATGTGGTTTGGATTTTGGAGAATTACTTAATATTTGACTTTATTTGATGAGGATATGAAGGTACATGAAAACAGACTCTCACCTGGTGGAACGGCCACTCATACAAAGGCCACTCACAGGAGTACAGGATGCTTTTTCCAGTTTTGTTCAGGGCTTTTGACATGTTTATATATCCTTAAAAACAGAATACAATATTACAGCCTATATTATACCATGCCTGAACCTAAATAATCCTTTGAATTTCATCATGTTGATGCCTTGTGCTAATATGATAAAGTTTCTATCTATCTATCTATCTATCTATCTATCTATCTATCTATCTATCTATCTATCTATCTATCTATCTATCTATTTATTAATTAATTATTTGGATCCAGTTGTTTTTTTGTTGTTGTTTTTTTATTTTATTTTTTCGTTTGGGGAAACACTTTACAACAGAGCAAAACAAAAAAAACTAAGCACATTTGTGTATCATATCTGAAAAATCAACAATGATAAAATATGAAATTTACCATGAACACATTCCATATAAGTCCTCTGTCTTCCCCTTTTTATATATATATATATATATTTAAATTAAATAACATTCATTAGAACAAAAAGATGTCACATTTTCCCCCTTATTTTCACTATTCTTATTTCAAAATCCACACAACTTTCAACTCCATTACATTCAACCAGTACAAATATAACTCGTCATTTCCAGTTAAGTTAAATCTGGCCTCAATGGGGTGATATATACAATCCATTCTGACCACATTTCCATAAATTTATCCTGCTTTACTTTTAAGGAAAAGGACAGCTGACAGTGAGACAGATGCTTTTAACTAATCTTCAAGTTGTAATGGATGGAGTTTTAAAGCATAGCATTAATACAAAAAAAAACAGTATATAACATCAACCGGGGACTAAACTGATAGTTTATGTGTTGATTAGTACTACCATGTTCGTTAGTGAATTATACTCACCTTCTCCAAGCAGCTGCCAGTCTAAATAGCAGCCATCATATTTCAGCAGATCCACACCCCAGTCTGCAAAAGTCTGAGCATCTGTCTCGTAGTAACCAAAACTACCAGGGTATCCAGCACAGGTCTTTTTCCCCACATCTGCATAGATTCCCAGCTTCAGTCCTTTAGAATGAACCTGAAAAGGGAAGTTCATTTTTACTTCCCTGACAAACTGCATTTTTTTGTCTGGCGCTGCTAATGCATCCAGTCACCAGTAGATGGCAACATTACACAGATAACCACTTCATACTCCTAATAGAAAACACAATTCTGACTGATGGGGGGGCTAAATATATCCCTCTCCTTGTGAACGTCACTTTTTAGCTGCCTGTGCTGCTTCTGTATAAATGAAGACTGGGTTAGAAGTCGGCCTGTCACAGTGGTCGCCAACTTAAAAAAACTGGAAACGGCTCTGGTGAGGTGAAAGGCAGCACACGCCTACCTGAGACAATATATGCCTACGTATCTCTCCCTCGGTGCCAGGTGATGAATTTCTACCAGTATGAAATCTGAGACCTGTTTCCACATCTGGTGCCTTCCCCTTCATTATGTAAATAATTGCAGGTCGGCTCGGATGGATGTATAATGAATAAGTAATCTGACTGTGTAATCACTTTTACTTCTGGAGTTATTAAGCAGGAGTACCCAAACTTTTTATTTGTCAAAAGTTATGCGCATTGCACCACGGACTTGATACCACTGCATCCTATCTGTGGGAAACTGTTAAAGATAGTTTACAATTATGTAACAGTATATCATTCATAAAGCAGCCAAGGAGTGGGAACTATACATAAATAAAACCAGCCCTATCCTTATCTCATACTGTTATTTTATGCAGCTGCTTTCTAAAGTCTCTGTGAATCTATGCCTTTCTTTGATGTTGATGGAAGCATTATAGCGTTAATACGACATTCACACCCACATTTTAAGTCTGTCTGATAACAACTCACATAGTCGGCCAGTTTCTTGATGCCCCCTGGGAATCTGTTGGGGTCTGCCTGCAGGCGGCCCTGGGCATCACGCTGGTGAGATGGCCAGCAGTCATCTATGCAGACGTACTCGTACCCAGCGTCTTTCCAGCCCTCCTTCACCATCACATCTGCCATCTGCATGTACAGACGCTCACTGCCAGGGCGACAGGAGGAGACAGGCGGGGCTGATATTATCAGTTAGATGCCAGCATTCAATGTCATACAGCAGAAACAAGTACACGCTAAAGGAGCAGTGAATGCCATTTCTGCTGTTGTATGTCATCCAGGAATATAATACAAGAACAATCCCACCAGTAGGCTGACATTTGGCAAACTGAACACTTTGTCGACCTGGTAATTCTGGGAAAATTGATCTGCTATGGCCTGGGAGAAAGGGCTTTATGGTTTTTAATTCTCATCACAGAGGTTGCCAAAATAAAACTAAACAGATTATTCAAGAACAATTGTCTACATGTCTGACTAGGGCTGAGGACTGAACAACACTGACTAAGCTTAGAGAGCATCGAGATGAAGAATTAGGGAACCTATATGAAAATATTTTGTTGTTTATACCACATTTTGGTGCCTAAGGAGTAAATCTCATTGGTGCCAGTGCATACAGCACACATTCAGCTTTTATACAGTTCTCTTAATAATATTATGTTAACAGACAACCTAAAAAAGTGCACAAACTATGGCTCTATAACTGTATATATGTTGACACAGTGTCTTTGTTGTCATAGAGTTTATATGTGTATAGTTTTATTTCTTATTTCACTTTTCTTACACTATGTTTTTATAATTTACTACAGAGACAACATCTACCAGCAATGAACTCCTTGTATGTGTTTACAGGGTGGGGAAGCAAAATTTACAATGAACATTTAGTTGTTTTTTCTCAGCAGGCACTACGTCAATTGTTTTGAAACCAAACATATATTGGTGTCATAATCATACCTAACACTATTATCCATACCTTTTCAGAAACTTTTGCCCATATGAGTAATCAGGAAAGCAAACGTCAAACAGTGTGTGATTTGCTGAATGCACTCGTCACACCAAAGGAGATTTCAAAAATAGTTGGAATGTCCAGAAAGACTGTTTATAATGGAAAGAAGAGAATGACTATGAGCAAAACTATTACAAGAAAGTCTGGAAGATACTATTAAAGAAGAATGGGAGAAGTTGTCACCCGAATATTTGAGGAACACTTGCGCAAGTTTCAGGAAGCGTGTGAAGGCAGTTATTGAGAAAGAAGGAGGACACATAGAATAAAAACATTTTCTATTATGTAAATTTTCTTGTGGCAAATAAATTCTCATGACTTTCAATAAACTAATTGGTCATACACTGTCTTTCAATCCCTGCCTCAAAATATTGTAAATTTTGCTTCCCCACCCTGTATATGAAAATATTTTGTTGTTTATACCACATTTTGGTGCCTAGGGAGTAAATCTCACTGGTGCCAGTGCATACAGCACACATTCAGCTTTTATACAGTTCTCTTAATAATATTATGTTAACTGACAACCTAAAAAAATATACAAACTATGGCTCTATAACTGTATATATGTTGACACAGTGTCTTTATTGTCATAGTTTATATGTGTATAGTTTTATTTCTTATTTCACTTTTCTTACATTATGTTTTAATAATTTACTACTGAGACAACATCTACCAGCAATGAACTCCTTGTATGTTTACGTACTTAGCAAATAAAGACAATTCTGATTCTGAAAAGCCAAGCTGAAACAGAACATCAAGGCGTTAAACTCCTAATAAATTCATATTGTTGTCATCGTCTGTATGAATATGCTGAGGTTGTTAAAGTTGAGGACGTGCTGTAAGATGATGTATAAAGGGTAGGCAAAATAAGCAGAAAGCTTCAGCCTACTCCTTTTCAGTCTGACTGTATAAATTAATTATGTAATTAGTGAAGTTTGTATTATAAATTTTTGTTTCATGGAGTGATTGTTGGATCTATGGATTAGATGGATCTGTGGACTGTGTTTGTTCTTCAGACTGAAATAAAACAAAACAAACTAAAAATAGATTTATGTGTCATGAAAATGCTTTGAGATGAACAAAGACATAAAACCAAGCATTTGTATTGTAATGTGTAATGTTTTCTTTTTATGTTATTAGCTCAGAAAACAAATCCTTTAGGATCCTGTATTGAGGGTATCAGTGTCAGTACTAAAATCAGAATAGCCTTACAAATGTAATACAACAGTTGTATTTTTATATGTATTTAAATTCCTTATTTCTTATCTTAATTGTTGGTTTCATATAAACCCACAGCCTCTGTTTTTAGTCACTCTGGCACCTATTGCACTTTTGTTCTCCGTGTGTTGTTTTCCTGTACTTGTTATATTGTTCTGATTGTATGTATCCTCTACTCTAAAAGTAAAAGATTATTACATACCTCTGGAGGTTTCAAACCAAATAAAACTGTGATCAGGTGATGTTATCATGGGTCTGTTTGTTACAATCACATGGTCCTATTCTCATAATCATTACTGTGCATTACATAATGTAGCTGTCTCTCAGTTATGGGTTCAATAATAAAATATTTACAATAAAATTATCTGCATTTAACGTGGCTTATTGTTAGTTTTCACGGCTACAACACTGTAATGTTTTGCTTTCACTTAGTCTTGTGACTTGCTGTAAAATGTCTTGATGGATGAGTTGAGCTGTGAAACCTGATGAACTGGATCTGTACATCCGATGACTTTTGTGGGTTTTGGACCAAAGATTTGTGTCTTCAGAGGAGGAGGAGGATGTGAATGGCCGGCCAGGCTGTTTTATATCCTACCTGGTTTATTAAGTGTCAGCCTGAGCCTTATCACCGCCTGTTAACAGCTTCCATGAGTCTTACCTGATGCAGTTGTCGGGGTCTCTGTCACAGTCGGTATTACACATGAACCTCTCCCAGTGCAGCCAGCCCATGGTGGGTTTCAGAGCCAGACCATTGTCCAAGGCTTCAGCAGCGTGGCTCATGACCACAACGAACCCGAACACACACACGACCCCCCACATTATTAGTTCCACTGCTTTAACTCGAACCTAACGCACACGTTCACAGTAAACGACACCTGTTTCCCAAACTAACCCATTTCCTCATGTTTGAAGCGTTCGGCCCGCCCACCTTTGATTGACAGAACTCTGGACCAATAGAATTAAAATGCGTCTGTAACTGTCCAATAGCGTCACCACTCTGCAAAGCAGGAAGCTAGCATTGAGGAAGAGCCAAGGTTTACCACAGAACCAGGTGAAAGAGAAATCAGGTGACGAGGAAATAAATGATAGAGAGACCTCATCAAGAGTGTCAAAGTAATTTTAGTTAAGGGGCCATACAGCACCAGTAAAATAATAGCAAAATAACTCATAACTCTAAATTTTCTTTTAGTAAACGAAAGTAAAAGTGCTATTTTAACAATATTATGTCTCAGCTTCTCATTTACACATGCACATTACAACATACAGTTCACAGAGGATCTACAAAGACACAAAACATTTAGTAAAAGGCAAATTTTAAAATTCCACTTAAAGTCAAAGTCAGTTTTATTGTAAGTTTTGTCATGTGTACAGCACCTACAGAATACTAGAATAAACAAATAATAATAATAGAAACATAGAATATAAGTGTAAATGATAAAGGAATGAGGAAACAAAACTTAAGATACCAAACAGAATAAAGTTACAACATGAGGCACATAACAGATCAAAGTGACTTTTTTCTTCCTTTCTTTTCTTCTTCTTTTTTTTTTTTTTTTTTTTTTTTTAACTTATCTTTCCTTTAGAAATTTTAAATTGTGGTTGTACATATTTTAAGTGACAGGTTAGAAAGAACTGTGCCATTCTGTCCAAGACTGTGTTTACTAGGTGATAAAGGACAGCCAGCTAACACATCAAAAGGGAAATTTTCTGTTTACATGGTTAGGCTCTCAGTGGCAGCTAGGATTATTCTTAAACACTGGAAGACCCCTAAAGCCCCACAGTTTAGAGAGTGAGTAAATATGATGATAAAGGCTGTTTCGTTTGAATGTATGCTTTATAAGTTAAATAACAGAGATGGTAACACAGCACCAGTTTGGGAACCATTTTGGTCGTATATTACAATTACTGCCAGTCAGCAGGATGACATCTGATTTACTTTATTTTATTCTTCCTAAGAACTTCCACACCTTGTAGTATTATTAATATTTTTTTATATGTATGAAAGCCCTGCTTGTTAACATTAAGGAACATTGTAAAATTGGCATGTACCAAGTAAAAACTCCAATAAAAACTTGAATTATAATTTTTAAAAATAATAAGAAATTTTAAGTTGTTTAGATTATTTATACTTTTTGTGAAAGGCAAATATTTTTGTTATGCAATTTTACTGAAATCTGGAGTTGGCCTTATTTACAGGTTAGGCTGTTGGGCTGTATGTGACCCCTGAACTAATATGAGCCTGATGCCCTTAACTGTTTATATCTTCAGTCTAATTTTTACACCTCAAACATTCATTCTGCAGGCCAGATTGGACCCTTTGGAGTTCCAGTTTTGACCCACAGGCCGCATGTTTAACACACCTGGCCTACACATTGTGGATATTAAAATTGTACTTGACAGCGTGTCAACAATAGTTTTAGCTAAAGCAACACTTTAAAGGGCTTTACTGACAAGGATTAACCAAAAGTATGGCCCCAGGTGATGTGTGGTATTTTAAGATGGTTGCCAAGCAAAACACAAGAAGCATATTGTCATGACTTGGCATAACAGGTTACAACAAGAATGACGACAACACCATGTTAATGTTCAAATAAATACTTAATTGAACTAAATTAAATGATAAAATTAAATATTCACGTGGAAGTGTGACAAATCTGTGGAGCCCGTAATGTAAGGTGTGCATGAGTGAAGAGTGTGTGTATACAGGTGTAGAACAGAACCAGATGAACAACTTAAAACAGCCCAGTTAACCAAACCCAGCACATGGTTTACCTTTTGATAGGAGCAGAGAGAGCAAAACAACTGCAGAGGATTAAGTAGACCCAGCACACAGGGACCAGGTGTGATGAGACGATGAAGACACCGGCAGACAGGAGGAAGAGCCACGCCCACTGGACATGACACAGAGGAAGAGCCACGCCCAGAGGATGACACGACGCGCACGGGGCATCGCAACATCAACTGAAATAATACTTGAGTACAATACTTTCACATTTTGATTAAGGAAGTCAGTGACTGCACTAACATGCCAAAAATCATTAAGTTATTTAACAAGTCCAATTAAACAGCAGGCACAATCTCTCACTGTGCATCTGTGTTTCTAAACCACCACAGCAACACAAAAACCATTACACTGACAAAAAAAAACAAAAAAACAATAAACCCCCCCCCAAAAAACAAACAACAACAAAAAAAACCCCGAATCAAAATGAAAGATGAAATAGTTTTTATTCCAAAACATATTCGTACCAAGCTGTTTTTATTAGCCATGCACTAACATGTAGACATACCCAAAATGTCCTCATATCATAAACTGTAACATATAGTTACAAACTATAACATACAATAATATCATAATATAGAAAATGGAATGGTAGACTTGTTTCCCACTTTCTTTCCTAAAATCACTCTTGAAAAGGTCACTGCTGCAGGATTTGTGCATATATACAATAAGTGGTGATATTACAGTCCAAATGTCTAAAAGTAGTCGTGTTTGTCCATGCAAGTAGAAATATGAACTTTTCTTTAGTAGCACCATTTCCAAAACCAAATTGGGTTGGCACTTGGCTGAGAAATATACATAACGATAATATGATATGTGGATCTATTAGAAGAAGAGCATCAGCGTTAATTAACTCTAGGAGGAGGTCATTAAAGTCAGCTTCACCACAGCCATCGCAAATGTGGAGGAGAGAACTCAATGTGTTTTATGTTGGAGGTGCTTAGTAATGGGTGCTTAAATGATATAAAGAACAGATATCTCCAAATGAAGCAATCTCAGTATCAGAGCATGTTAAAAAGTGTTTCCTGTTTAAAGAACAGACTTTTAGAGTCAGTGTTTGACCTTAAACAGTCAGTCGTGTGTTTGTGTGCATCTGGGCTTCATGTATTCTATATTGAAATATTATTTTAATTTAGACAGTTGAAGTCTTAAGTTTAATCTTATTAGTAATTAGTAGTGAATATTTTAAGATAGGATTCCTTTGTTTCACTTGGTAAGTTTTTAGGATAGTATGGGTTGGTTGTAACATCTTGATCAGCATACCAAACTGACAGATTTATGAACACAGGACTTAGGTTTTCCTTTAGACACACTTTTAAATTCACATTCCTACATAGGATTGTTAATCACACGAGATAAGATGTAAACACACTGTCAGCTTAAAGTCTGGTTTCGACCAACTCGATATGTAAAACGTCATGAGATAACTTTTGTTATGATTTGGCGCTATATAAATAAAATTTGATTGATTGATTGATTGATTGATTGATTGATTGATTGAGTATATGGTTTTACATGGAGTTGAGGTATCACATCTGCTCGACTTAAGAGCCAGATCACACCAGCCCATTTTTGGTGACCCAACCCACCTAGCCCACAAGGGGTCAGCCCATAGTTTGGGGATCAGTTTACAAGGATAATAAAAGTGATGTGCGTTGGAATGTCTGTATCCATTTCCTCCTTGGTGTGGATCCTTAGTACTAAGTAATGCTTTGTTTGTGATAAGATCAAGTCAAATTAAATTTATAAAAATGAGACAGAAACGAATCCTGACTTATTTTTGGAGCTTCCAACAAAAGAACACGTTAGCAATATTGCTTCATGTTTGTTGTCTGTCTGGTGATGGTGTGTCGCTGCCTAAGTAACATTACTCATCAGTCTAAGAAACGATTGTTGACACTGACTTGTGACTAAAGGTTTTACATTCCTGAAAAGTTAATTTATAAAGTATTGTTTTATGTTTCAACGAAAAAGTGAAAAGTAGATGCATGTCAATTTTGGATCCACTTTTGAAAATGTTGGTCTGTCAGCTTTGGAAACTGTCATGTCCTGAGAAAATAAATTAATCTTGAATTGAAAAAATATATATGTAAAGACCGCTTCAGGACATGCAGAGCTACCTGAATTTACTTCTAAAATTTTAATAATATCAGCATATGCCATGTCTTAATCAGAACATTCTACCACCAGAAGAAGGCATAATTCACAAAATCCAGATGAAATATGCTGTTTTTGTCACTCATGTCAAATTTGTAATGTTGTCATATTCAGAATATTAAACACACATTATTATGCATGTAAACGTAATGATTGTTACTGAGGAATTTTTGATCCACAACCCCCCATAAAACCACAAGTTGTATCGTATATCTTAATCTTGCTTCTGTTCAAATAAATTAGATTTAATTGATTAAGTCAGTGATGCTTGGGGGTTTTGTTATCTTTGGAAAGATCAATATTTTCCCACATAATTTTCAGATATAAATGGAAGTGAACGTGTCACTGACAGCCTTGAAGTGACTCCTTAAAACCAGATTTTGTGTCAAGGACTTCCTTTAAACAACCTTATCCTGTTATCCCTCAATTTGTGTCCACAATAAATCCTGTTTTGCATATAGATCCTCCACTGTCAGAGAAACTTTAGCTGCGCTGTGGACGTCAATTTGTACAGAGAATGAAAGAAACCGGACCAATTTATCCCTCTGTTCCCTGAGGTGGCTAATCAAAAATGCCACACACACACACACCATCAGCAATAATTTAGGACTATATATTGATGTTGCTTCAAGCTGTTTATTAGCTCCACATCCCAGAGACTAATTTGTCTGTTGGAGGCATTAAATGAATTACAGATGGGTTTCTTAATTCGGCTCTGATCGGACACCCTGCTACAGAATCAAATTAATCCTGGGTGCTTTTCCTTGTGAAATTGTCGGGGATCTTCTCACACATGCAGAGACACAGCGATGAGTATTGCTTTTATTCTAATACTTTACCAATGTGTATAAATTTAAGGAGACAGCTGCAAACTAGTTATTTGCACAATATAATCAGATGACAGTTTGTGCAGAGCTCACCTGTGGTGCAAAACTTTCCCGACACTGTTTGGATCAGCACGGTGAAACCTCCGCCTGTCGTTGCTGCTGCGCTCGTATTCTGCTGTTCTGATATCGAGAGGGGACAAAACAAATGGGGAAGCGTTCACGAGTTGGCAGACGTCCAGATTATGATAATAATCCTCATCCTGTCTCTGGCTGTATGTAAAAGGGAGCATTAATGAACACAAAACCTGACCTTTCAGCAAATGTCAAGGGTGCCTTTTTCAACCCTAAACATTATCAGAGGCTTCACCCTGGGACAGGCCTGATACAAACAATTTGTCACTTGTTATAGTTCATATCAGTGCCAGTGAGCAAAGGCGCTGAGCATCTAAATGTCAGATTTCAATTTGACTCTCCCCTCCTGCTGATGGATGGACCAATCCGGCTCTGTTGAATACATAGTTTTCACATTGTAAAAATAGGATCTTGCCCACTATTATGATAAAGATCCTTGTTGTTGTTGTTTTCACAGCAGTGCATAAAAGAGCCACGTGCTTGTGTGTCTACGATGGTTAATTGAGATTGTTGACAGATGGGTAGTCTTATGGCTCCCCACAGCTTGGACACCAATCCATCATGGTCCTTTCTTTGCCAGTGTCACATAATTGAAGAGAATGTCATGGCTGACTTATGTTGGCAACTTTGTTATAAGTGGACGGGGGTGGAATGAAAAGGAAAGCTGTGTTATGGCCTTCTTGCCTGGGAGTTACATTATTGTATTGATCTATAGAGACAGGTGGCAGCGCTAGCAAATGTCATCAAAAAGTTGCACCTTTATAGCGCAATACCTATACAGTATGTCTCACATTCTGTCAATGGAAGGGCATTTATTGCAGTGTAATGAGCTTTTTAGGTTGTTTATACGACTGAATGTCACAGGGGAAGGAGCTACATGTGCTGATGTTGCTGCTTTAATTAGGTCCTTGTTGAACTGAGTGCATCTGAAATGGCTTTTGGTAATAACCTATACAGGCAAGCTTATGAACCGTAAACTACTTTGTTAACTGATGATATTTTTCAGTTCACTTGACTTCTCATTCATTTAACATTTCTTTACAATTAAAGTGAGGGGATGAATTCTAAACCTCTGGCACTTTTCTTTCCACACCGCTTGCAAGATTGCCTGATTCTTAAATGACTTAACATGTTGCATACGGTTTTACTTGTCTCTATTAACATTTAGACCCACTATTGCATTTACACAAGACATAATTTCAACATGGCCAGCAGAATAATCGTTGAAGATTAATGGAATTGCACATAATATACATGATAATTCCCAGTTGGTTCATCACCAGCAAACCTTTTGACATCATTCATGTAATTTCATCATCTGCTGTTATTATGAAATTATGGATCATCACTCTTTGGCTATATTTCTAATTTTGTTTCAACTATAATTGTTTGTGAATATCTTTATTATGACTACTGCCATTACAGTCACAGAAAAATTTATTAGACCACTCTTGTTTTCTTCAATTTCTTGTTCGTTTTAATGCCAGGTACAACTAAAGGTACATTTGTTTGGACAAATATAATGATAGAAACAAAGATAGCTCATAGTAGTTTAATTTCAGAGCTGATATCTAGCCATTTTCCATGGTTTTCTTGATAATAACCAAAATCACTTTAGTTCTTACATCAATATCTATGGCATTGTACTGACAAAAACAGTGCTTTTAGGCATTCCATGTTTTCTTTTCTGTCTGTTTTAGTCACATGATACACACAGGAGTTAGCTCTTGACTGCATAACGATTCTTTTTGATGGTCTAATATTTTTTCTGTGACTGTATGTGGTAAAGGTTCAGAGTAAGATATTTAGTGAAATCTAGTTGAAGTTGCAGATTTCACCGTGTCTAGCATAATCAGACCAATAACCACTATCATTCTGGAAGAAAAGTTATCTGTGGCTGCAGGATACTATACCAGTCAATTAAACCCTGTAGAAGCCAATAACGTAATAACGACCCATAATGTAATAAATGTGCCATTTTTAAAATGTAATAGGCCAATAACGTAATAACTGACCAATAACGTAATAAAAGTCCTGGACCGATAACGTAATAACTTATTACGTTATCAGTTGGTTATTACGTTATTGGCCTGATAAAAAAAAAAATTCTTTGCAAATGTAATAACTGAGCCAATAACATAATAATATATTAATATCACTGTATTCAATTTTTTTAAAATTAGATATAACTGTGAAAAAATCTCTCACTCCCCCCCTCTCTGCCCCCCCATGTATTTGTCTGTTTAACTTGATGGTTAAAATGATCTCTAGTCCTGTCTGCTGCTCCTTTGCCTTTCAAACTATCTCCAGATGAAATGGAAGCACACATGTTTACAAACATAGATAATGGTATGATATGAAATATGTATGACATTTGTGACATGTAACTCACTCACAACAACAAAAAAAAAATCAAATACTAATTTCCATGTATGACTTTCAGTTTTTATCATATTTGATACATTGCATCTCAATGCACAAATATTATTTTTGAACAAACAAAAACATAATATAACACAAACATATCTAACAAATTGGTAATTCCAAACAGAGATAGAGAGAGAGAGAGAGAGAGAGAGAGAGGGAGAGGGGTAGAGGGAGGGGGATTTTTTCACAGTTATATCTAATAAATCAAACTTAAATACAGTGATATTAATATATTATTACGTTATTGGCTCAGTTATTACATTTGCAAAGAATTTTTTTTTATCAGGCCAATAACATAATATTATAACGTAATAAGTTATTACGTTATTGGTCAAAAGTTAGTACATTATCGGTTCAGGACTTTTATTACGTTATTGGTCAGTTATTATGTTATTGGCCTGTTACATTTTAAAAATGGCAAATTTATTATGTTATGGGTCGTTATTACGTTATTAGCTTCTTCAAACCCCTTATCATGCAAGTGACTATTTTTGGTCATTTCCAGACACATTACAAGACAGTGACAGTAACAGTTCCAGTGAGGGCAGTGAGTGAACAATCTCAGGTCCAATGTGGTCTACAGGGTCTGTAAGGTCCCCCTCTGCATGAACAGTGAGTGGACCTGCTTTGTTAGGTACCATGAATAAATGGTACTAATGTAAGGAATAATGTTCAAAGGGATCATGTGGATGTGGACAGGGGTCTGGATCAGCACTTATGATGGTCTGATGTTAGAAAATATGTTTCTTTCACATTACATTACATTTTTGTTTTGTTTTTTAAATATATAATTCTTGGCTGGTTTTTGCCACTTATGGGCAAGGAACCAAATATGGTAACTTCACTGACCTTGATTTTCTGAAATTTCACAAAAGTTATAAAGCCTTATTATGTCCTGTAATAGCACAATAAGATTGAAATTCTGAATTTCAGAATATTTCTATGAGCGTCCTGTAAAGGGTTTACAGTGTCAGGACAGAAGTTCTTGTGGTGGAACATGTGCACGAGGATGTGTGCTGTGGCATTAAAATGAAAAAAAAAAAAAAACCCAAAAACAACTCATAAAGAAATGAGTGTTTGTCAAAACTTGCAATTTTCAGAGTGTAGTTGGAACTTGGAGGATGTTTTTTCACATGAACACATAGCAACTCAGACGAAGGCAGGAAGGAGAATTCTAAAATCCTGACTCTGCTGCCATGGTACTAATAAATATTAGTGTCCTTATTTTGGCAGACTGCTTCTAGCAAACCAGAGTAGATTCCAACCAGCCCTCACCTACTGTGGGCAAAAACACACAAGTCCATCATTCCCTGAAGTGTTTATTTTGCCTTTTTAGTTAAGGCAAAATAAACACTGGACCATACAGCTATCTGCAAAAAAAAAAAAAAAAAAAAAAAAAAAAAAGGAGATGAGGAATCTGTTTGGTATGGTAGGAAGGTGGTGAACACGAACCTGCTCCTGCTATAAATGTAAACATGAAGAAACAAAAACATGATTCTCTATTCTCCAAAAACTTCTTTGCTTAACACTTAACTGTAGCTCTTGAAAATACTCAGCCATCCGTATGGAGTTTCAACTTCTGACTCATACTAACATGTTCAATAAAACACAGACACCGTTTCTGATTTAAACCTTTTATTTTTTAACTTCAAACGAAACAAACAAACAAACAAAAAGTCATAATTGTTCCCCTGTCATTGCACATGTTAGACTCTCCACAGGGCCACATCCTTTGACCCAGATAAGTGGGTAAAAGAATAAACAACCAATATTTCTACCCCAAAATAGCCACTAATAATTATTACTGTTCATAAGGAATTCATAATTACATTCAATTTTATCTACAGAAATGCATTATGTTTTTTTCAATTTTAACATATGCTATGTGTTGTCCATTACCTTCTGGTGTTGTTCTTACCGTTGCTGGTATGTGCTCCCCATTACCATTAGTGATATTGTAGTTTTCTTACCATTGTTGGTATGCAATTATTATAATGTAAGTCAACGGTTAACTGTTACCCATAGTAACACCATCATGAATATACTTTGTTTCTATTTTTCATACACATTGTGGTTATATAATGTAAATACTGTCGAATGAGTTTCTTCTAATTTGGTATAGGTCTGTTTTGTTCGTTGTCCTGGCTTGAAGTCTAAGGACAGGAGTGAGTATTTAAAATGTTATTATGTTAAGTTATTTGATGATGAGAATGGGGGTGGGATTAACCCTTTCATGCATGAATTATGACAACCTTAGTCAAGATTTTTTTCTTGAATGTTTTTATTCCTCCTTAGGCATGAAAAAAACAATGTGATCAAGTTTTTTTTTTCTTTCCATGGAGTTACATAATGTCCATACATTTAATTTTTGACGTAAAGAAACATTTGTTTAAAACCCAATATCAGAAAGTGAGATGAAAACAATGAAATAAAAACATTTTTATGCTGCTAATCTGATGTTTTCCTCACATTTTAACATATTCTAATGCTAGTTATTACTCACTTCATGGAGATAACATGCAAAAATAAACCTTTTTGTCTAACAAATAACAATTGATTTACACTAAAACATGTTAGTGCAGATCAGGTTTATCAAGAACAGCAAAGTTACAGTAATGGGATGAATGTCAGTGTATGGGATAATGCATAAGTGTCCACTGTGTTGGCTGATATGGAACTAAAACAACAAAACCCATGAATATACAAGAGAACAGCTGGAGGAGAACTGTCCACTGGAGTGACCACTGTGTATGAAAGGGTTAAATAAGTTGTTCTTCTTCCCTCTCCTTTTTGAGTGTAAATGAATGTTTTTGGAACTTTGAACTTGCATGTATTCTGTGAATGCTCGAAATAAACTAATAAATGAAATGAAAAATGATCTTTTAGGTTAAATTAACCCTTTCATGCACTGTCCACTCCAGTGGACAGTTCTTCTCCAGCTGTTCCCTTGTATATTAATGAGTTTTGTTGTTTTAGTTCCATATCAGCCAACACAGTGGACGCTTATGCACCATCCCATACACTGTAATTCAGATCATTACTGTAACTTTACTGTTCTTGATAAACCTGATCTGCACTAACATGTTTAAGTGTAAATCAATAGTTATTTGTTAGACAAGAAGGTTTTTTTTTTTGCATATTATCTCCATGAAGTGAGTAATTACTAGCATTAGAATATGTTAAAATGTGAGAAGACATCAGATTAGCAGCATTAAATCGTTTTTATTTCATTGTTTTCATATCACTTTCTGATATTGGGTTTTAAACACATGTTTCTTTACTTCAAAAATTAAATGCATGGATATTTTTGTAACTCCATACAAAAAAAAACTCGATCGCATTGTTTTTTTCATGGCTAAACGCTGAAGAAAAAAATCTTGACTAAGGTCCTCATAATTCGTGCATGAAAGGGTTAACTTTATTACCATTTTCATCACTATTAATGACTCACTGACAATACACTAATTCAAATCTGAACATTATATTTCATTTCTGTAGCAGGATCTGTTGTAACCTACCTAAGTCTTTCACATTGAACCTTTAAGTCCACCTACATACAGGTTATAAGAGAAAAAAATGTCCTTGTAAGTGAATTGCTGATCTGATTTTCTTTCCCAAGGTGCTCACAGCTGGGAGGTGGACAGTGTGAAGATATATTACTCACTTCTTTGTGAAGTCCAGCACAGTGTTTCCCATGCAGCATGTCCTCTATTTCATTAGATTTCAACATTTTGATCAACAGATTCAATACTCATTAGATCTAAACAGGGTGGGGAAGCAAAATTTACAATATTTTGAGGCAGGGATTGAAAGACAGTGTATGACCAATTAGTTTATTGAAAGTCATGACAATTTATTTGCCACAAGAAAATTGACATAATAGAAAATGTTTTTATTCTATGTGTCCTCCTTCTTTCTCAATAACTGCCTTCACACGCTTCCTGAAACTTGCGCAAGTGTTCCTCAAATATTCAGGTGACAACTTCTCCCATTCTTCTTTAATAGTATCTTCCAGACTTTCTTGTAATAGTTTTGCTCATAGTCATTCTCTTCTTTCCATTATAAACAGTCTTTATGGACACTCCAACTAATTTTGAAATCTCCTTTGGTGTGACGAGTGCATTCAGCAAATCACACACTCTTTGACGTTTGCTTTCCTGATTACTCATATGGGCAAAAGTTTCTGAAAAGGTATGGATAATAGTGTTAGGTATGATTATGACATCAATATATGTTTGGTTTCAAAACAATTGACGTAGTGCCTGCTGAGAAAAAACAACTAAATGTTCATTGTGAATTTTGCTTCCCCACCCTGTATGTTTAACCACCTCATTAGAAAAGTGTTTGGTTTCTGTCTGTGATTAATTATTTGACATTTACATTTTACACTTGTCCAGGAAGAGATTAATTTACTTTTAGATGTAGGAACTGCCGTCACTTTTTTCTGCTTCTGCTCAGCTCCCCTGCAGATGTTTAGACGCCGTACTGGGGGGGGGGGGGCAAACTGTTTTTACCAATAAACCTTCATAATAAATTATTCGCCAAGTACATTATTTATTGCTTTATGGCTAAAGGGCTGAATCATAAGAAGCACCTCTGTTTGTTCTTTTTAAATACATCATAAATTTTCTCACCTTAACAAAACAGAAAGTCAGATTTCTTTTACTTCTTTATTTCTAGGGGCACAGACACTGCATTTATCAAATTTTTCCTCCTAGAAATTATATGCCTAATTATGATTTTATTCTGCTGCTAATGCGAACATTGGTGTTCAATAAGAGTCTCTGGGTGATTACATCTGAAATATTATTACTAATGATCGCAGGAGCAGCTGCCCCCGTACAGAGTGTTACAGAGCCACAGTGGAAGGCACGTCAGTATATTTGGAGAAAAATCAATCTTAATAGTATAATCAATACATGATTCACTTTGTAGTCCTTAAAAAGTCAGGGAGTAAACAAAGACTGACCTTAGCTGTGGCTCCTGTTATAAAAGCACCATGCACCTGCCAGCACTGATCCTACCTTTGAGAAGACTCCATGATGCACGTTCTCTACTATAATTAGATCGAGCGGCGTATTGTGTGGTACAGCTAGTAAACAAAGTGCATTGCAAAATCAATAACAAGCAAAGAAAGGCCGTACATTTCTGATGAAATCAATTATTTCTTTGCATCACCATTTACATTTACTCAAGGATATTTCAGGTTTGTGCGTTTGGCGTCTTGTTTCTCTATTTTTGTCATTGGGTTGGGTTTATTTGACTCATAAAAGCAGAACTCACTCATTCCACAGATAATGGACCCAGTCACCAAGTAATTTCATCATATTTTTAGACTGATTTGTGATGATTAATCCGTTTTACTACAGAGAAATATCCCAGCGGCGTAAAATAATTCACTTAAACACATTTCAGTAATTTTGTGAACATTAGTTTAGCAGAAATATATCATCTGAGTCAAGTCATGCATAAAAAGAACATGATGTTTCACCCCCACTAACTGAAATTTCTACTTACTTGGACTCAAAATGAAATGGAAAAACTCTGTTACACATTGCATGCTCAGAATATAACGTTCAATCCTACATTGACTGACTTTTAAAACTCAGGGGCTTTTTGTTCACAAATCGAAAGTCCTTGAAAAAACATCAGCATTTCTGTCTGTCAATAATCTATCCTCTTTTTTTAGCTCCTGTGAAAAATATCCTTCTTAAAAACAGGTAAATGTGTCATAGTTTGTCTAAGTTTAGCCTTCGTATCGGTTTCATTTGCAGATTAAGGTTAATTTTATTTTATTATTTTATTTATTTATTTATTTTTATTATAGTGATATAAGTGGACTCCCTATTATGGAGCTGTTATGTTTTTGATTGACAGATGATCAAAAATGTATGTGCTACAACTACATTTCTATCATTTCAGTCATCTATTTTCTTGTCCTTTTATCAGCCTCATTGGTTCTGAAATTAAAGTTAGAATCTCAAATATCTTCAACTCTTATGTACATTTTTGTGATCTGGGTGTTTATGAGGTGTGTTCCATCACCGCAGCAACCAAAGTGACCTGTCACTGCATAGGTGTGTCAACATAAGGCCATGTTCTGTTATTCTGTTATGGTAAAATGTACTTAGCGTTAGTATGTAGAATATAGGGGGAGGCTGGATTGGAGGTAGAGAGGATACACATGTGGGATGGAGTGGGTGGAGGAAAGTGTCAGGAGTGATGTGTGACAAAAGGATTAAAGTAAAGGTGTACAGGATGGTATTAAGATTGTTCTATAGTTTTAGAGACGGCTGAACTGATGAAAAAACAGAAGGCAGAGCTGATGATGTAGAGATGTTCTGTTGGAGGGACATGGATGGACAGAATTAGGAAAGAGGACATCAGAAGGACAGCTCAGGTTGGGTGTTTGGGGTTGAAGGGTTGATGGTCGCGATGATAGTTCAACATCAACCCCCTCCCCACCACTTGTGAAAAATCTGGTTCTGTGATGAACACTGCTTCATACATAAAAGTCGACAAACCAAACACTTTTTTTGTAATCAACTGTTTTTATTGATTTTAATTTTCAGTTTGCAAGAATAAACAAATTCAACATTATACAACAGAAGCTGTAAACTACACCTACATTACACACACAGCACACCCCTCACTGGGAATCACTATGATCACTGTGGGGGCGTGGCCACAGGTTTGGTTCCAGGTGTCAGCTGACTGTTGATGCTGGATGACATCACACAGGTAATTTGCACTGATGTGTTTAACCCTTTCATGCATACTGGTCACTACAGTGGACAGCTGTTCTATAGCTGTTCTCTTGTATATTCATGGATTTTTTTTTTTTTTTTTTTTTTTTAACACATATCTTTATTAAAGTTTTAAGACACTACATATCTTTTCTGACATGAATTGGTAACATTATGTAGATCTCTCCTGAGCATAAACCCCCAGAATCACAAGCCCTCCCCATAGTTTTCATACAATTTATCACTAAATTTATGTTTCTGTGCAACAAAAATTAAACGTGTGGTGTCCAGCCGAGTGGACATTTTTGCAACTTAATGAAAAATAGGTTCATTAGAAAAAAATTTTTTATTATTATTTTTTTTTTGCATTTAAAAAAAAAAAAAATTAAATTATTTTTATTTTATTTCATTTTAATTTATTTTTCAGAAGAATTTTTTCAATCACATTGTTTTTTTCATGCCTAAAGAGGAATAAAAACACTCAGGAAAAAATTTTGATTAGGTTCTCATAATTCGTGCATGAAAGGGTTAAAGTGTAGATAAAAAACAAACTTGTAATGACCACTTATCACCAGTAGGGCACACTAAAGAGGTACAAAAAAAAAAAAAAAAAGTCTCAGATCAATACTTTAAAAACACTATTAAGAAATGCAGTATTATCATGTTTGTCTGTTTACTGTTCAGGTACCAGTCAGCCAGACAACTGATTTCAAATAATTCATATTTGATTTCCAATGTTTTTGACTTAAAAGTAAATTGTTTTGCTTTTGTAAAATTTACTTTAGCTTGCAGTCTATTTTGTTATGACAAATATGACAAAGTTTGTTCATTTGATAATTTTCCAAATTGCATCGCAGAGCTAACATATACAGACAAATAACCAGTTACTCTTACATTTACAAGTACAGGTGACATGTAGGCATGCAAACTCCACAATGACAGGCCCAGGACGCATCAGTGCTAACCACTGCACCACTATGCCACCCAATCACTGCATCTTCATTAAAAATGTTCTGCAGCTTTGACCAGTTTTGGATACACCCCTCGCAGCACTCCTTCAGGCAAAACACTGAGCAATACATAATAATAAAATAAATAAATAGATAAATAAATAGAATACAATTACCATACTCAGTCCCTGGTTTCTGGTCATGAATGATAACAAGTATTTTTTTCATTTTTTATAGCTGGAAAAAAAAATGACAGAAAAAAATCTTTAGTTTCTTTCTTGGTTTCTTTGCACTGTGTGATTGGGATTGCACTCAATTTCATTGTACCTTGTGTATAAGAACAACAAAGATTCTGATTTTGATCCCCAATCTAAAGAAACAAATCGCCCCCCGTTAAAAATAAAACAGAGGAAAATATTTAGAGTGAGACAAAACAGCAAAGTTGTGGCTGTAAAATCCAAACTCAGTGAAAAGCTCAGAGTTAAAACGTGGTCCTACTTGTGCCCTGTTGTTCCACCAAGTTTCATGGAAAACGGTGCCTGGCCATAGAAAGGCAGACAAAAGCCAGTGACTGCATAAACTCTTTGACGGGGGTAAAGAAAAAACAAAACATCAGAAAATACAGAAATCATGCCCCGACCCTGTTATTTCAGAATGGACATTTTACTTTGGGTTGGTCAGAGGCGGTTTTTTAGCCTTCGGTCACTGCCACTCTGTACTTTAATTCACTTCAGTTTTGCTGTGTAAGTTCCAGACAGAGTGACCTTTGTTTGGGTGTTTTCCTGCTTATAGAGTGTGTGCGACCATATCTGCAGGTTATTTATGATTACAGCTATTACAGGCCTGACTGTACATAAAGGGCTTAATACACATAGTCCAAATGAAGTCAGCCTTTTTACCAGTTCAGACTCATCTTTCATGGGTCACATGTTGCATCTGTGTTATGGTTTGCAGAACTGACCTTTTCACATAGAGATAAACTGTCATGCCAGAAATGGCCCTTAGAGCTTTGATAAACCAAATCAACCATGTACCAGGGATTTTCAGCCTGACAGCTCGCACCTGATCATTGGATAGAAGAAACTCTCTGGACTTTATTTGAAACTAAAGACCTTTAATTTTTAATGTTTTCCATTTTGTAGTTGAGTACTGCTCACTGACTCTGAAAGAGTAGAATCAATATAGTCTTTTTTTTTAGCTGTACTTCGGATTTAATTTTTTATTTGTGGATGAAAAATTCAGCTTGTGTTTTCTTTGAGACACTGACTTACTATTACCTGAAGAAATTATGCTGTATAGGAGTTCAATATATCTCAGGTTACCACAAACCTTCAAATTGATTTCTTTGGGTGAGTCTGCAGCCTGGAGCACTTTTTTTTTTTTTTTTTTATACTCTTTCTTTGCTATAAGAGGAAAGAAAATAATGTCACACACCTTTCTACTGTTATCACATGAAATATATTGTTATATTGCTCCTTTTGGTGGTGGAAACAAGCAATATCTTAGGGAGAGCAGGTTATCAAGTTATATTCTTCTGCCTGGTCATACAAGCTGCAGTAAAGCCAAGAGAAAGGTTCTCAAAACATTCTACTCTTCCTTCGTTAAAGTTTTATCTCGTGTGACAGCAAGACACTACATGTGACCTAAAAAAAAATGTGTAAGGTAGAAATAATAGGCAAATTCTTTGTGAATATGCAAGAGTCTATACAAGAAAATGCAGTCAAGGGGATGTAGGATTCAGGATTTTATGGACAGTATCACCATGGTAACAAGGCAAGATCGCTATCCTTGTACATCCAAGAGATCCCATGATTGCAGTTTCATGTGCATGTTCCCATGCTCCAAACATCCCCCCCATTGTTTACAGTCCTGTGAAATCTCTAACATGCTAAAATGGAGGTTCAGCTCATTACCCTTGTTACACTTGACTGCTAAGCTTTGCACCACTTGAATCAAATGGTAAAAGCATAATTGGATTCAAATGAGATTTTAACCTATTAAAATAATTTTTACGTGTGCCAGATGCTGAAATTTTTAATGCTTAGTTCTTTTCATATTAAATGCAAATGAGGAAGTGCCAGGTCAAAGCAAACCTTATTCACAGCTCGTTAATAATCTGACAGAGATTAAAGGTTGTGGCTGCTATTCTCTACAAATTATAGTGAGTGTGTATATGAAGTGGTTTTTTTTTGTTTTTTTTACCAACCTGTGTTTTTAAAATGCAAAATCTCATCCCATGCATTTTAATTATTTAACCCTGTAAAGCCTGAACCATTAAATCATTGACAGAAAAGTCCAGTTCTTTGAAACTGGAGCCTTTATTGGTCCTTCTGAACAACCCCAACATTTTTTTTTTTTTTCAAATAACAATTTTGTATCATATTAGATACATCACATCTCAGTGCTCAAATATTATTATTTTTGAACAAACAAAAACATAATATAACTCAAACATCTCTAACAAATTGGTAATTTCTTTTCAAAACTGGCAAAGTTCTGCCTCCTTCCTCATTAATGACTATCTTGTAGTGTCACTGGAAAGACCTCTGGTGAATGAATTCCTCCCCCCTGGTGGATTATCCGTGTATTGCATGTATCTAATTGTATACATCAGGTTTTTCAAGAAAAAAAAAACACACAATCATGTACAAGGCTTCAACACTCATGTATCAAATACGTTGCGTTTGGTGTTTTAGGGTTAAAATAGATAAAACAAGAAAAGCACTCGGAGAGCACAGACCTCCGCCAATCCCCCCCGATCACCACCAAAATTAAAAACTGAATCATTTCTTCTTTGTGCCAGAATCAACATTTTATGAAAATTTCATGAAAATCCATCCATAACTTTTTGAGTTATCCTGCTGACAAACAAACACACAAACAAACAAACACGCAAAAAAAACACGTAAACACACAAAGCAAAGGGATCACAATACCTCCTGGTGGAGGTAATTACACAGTTTGGGGTTTAGATTCTATTTATTCACTTTAAAATAACAGCATGACATAACCATTACATCAACAGCATTGGAGGCTAAGTGATTTTTATATATTTTGGTCACCACTTGTCTTCATGTTTACATGAAAAAGTACAGAGATATGAAAAACTGATGTGGGCAAAATGCAGCTATTTGGGATAAGAATGTAATGGCTGAGGACAGATATTGCAGAATATCAAACTGTTTCTAAACCTAAACAGTATAGTGTATTTTTATTATTCTACCAATGGTATATGTCTTCCTGTAATGTTCTTCTCTTATCCTTTGTAATTTCAACCACATTGTTTTTGTGGCCAAACTACATGTTTGCTATGACAGTTTTTATGCAACAGTTATGAAAAATGTTAATGATAGGGTTAGGGTTGCAGGAATACTGGATACCTATGGGCAATTGCCGCAGCAACATTTTCTGTGTCGTTATTTAAGTATTAGGCATTAGGTATTTTTATTTTATTTTATTTTTTAACAATGAAAGTTAAAAAAAAAAAAAAAAAAGGAAAAAAAAAAGAAGTTCATTTGGAGCAGAAAACAGCTTTATTTTTCACATCCCAGGAACAGACACAGTATGTTTTATTTTCATGGCAGGAAGCGATTATTTAAAGTACAAGACATTTGTGGGGAAAAAAAGTTTTGTGGAGAAGACAGTTTTGCATCAGAAGCTTTTTTTTTTTTTCTGAGGAAAACAGCTGCCTCCTAAAATGAGACTAATGAGAGTAGTGGGCTTCAACAACAACAGAGAAATTATGAGCTGTAACAAAAAAACAACACAAAAAAACAAACAAACAAAAAAAAAACAAGAGCTGAAAACTGCAGAGAGATAAAGTGGTTTTGTTTAGTAACATATTCCACACACATTTTTGACCTATTATTTATTATTGTTATTCAGTACATTATTTAGTAATGTACTGATTATTGAAATAGTAATTTCATGTTGTTTATTTGTTTATTTTGAAGATAACATTAAAACCAAACCACAAAAAGATTTATGTAAAAAGAAAGGAAAACATTTGATCCCATAAGTAACTCAAAAATCCTACACATATCAGACTAAATTCTGACTAAGCACAAAACACAAAAATGCTATACATATTAAGGATAGACTCTGTCCATTTTGCAGCAGCATTTCACATCAAAATAAACTCTGTCCCTTTCGTGGCAGTAATAATAACGCATATCAAAAACAAAAACAAACTCTGTCTATTTCGTAATGATAATACAAAAATCTAAATAAACTGTCCATTTCTTAGCAGTAATGTACTTATCTAAAATAAACTCTGTCTATTTCATAATTATAACATAAAAATCTAAATAAACTGTCCATTTCTTAGCAGTAATATACTTATCTAAAATAAACTCTGTCTATTTCATAATTATAATATAAAAATCAAAATAAACTGTTCTTTTCTTAGCAGTAATATGCTTATCTAAAATAAACTCTGTCTATTTCATAATTATAATACAAAAATCAAAATAAACTGTCCATTTCTTAGCAGTAATGTACTTATCTAAAATAAACTGTCTATTTCATAATTATAACATAAAAATCTAAATAAACTGTCCATTTCTTAGCAGTAAAATACTTCTCTAAAATAAACTCTTACTGTTTTGTGAAGCTCTCAGACATAGGCCTACTGTAAATTAAGTTAAAATATATATATTTATGTTTTGTCATGTGGTATGCGGTCATTTCAATAACCTCCCAAATTCCTTAAAATGTACTACTGTCTCTTTCTCTAAAATTTAAGAGGAAATCTTGGTGACAATTTGTGAAAGCTTTCCACCCTCACAGCAAGGTATAACACCTGACAAATGGCCTCGGGTAAGGACATTTTATGACATTCACCTATATATTTAATATCTATATATCATGAGCAATGGCAGGTAATGGGAAAATGCAAGTTTATACAGCAGTTTTTATACCCATATAGTTACAGTCGTATGGTGAATGAGGTGTGTGAGACGGGGGTAGTTGATGGGACAGAACATTAGTCAGCAGGAAGTGGACGGTAAATAAAAGCAGTGTGGTGTCGCCTGCTGAGCATTCCCTCCTGAGTCTATTCATTCACGTTTTCCTGTGTTGAACCCTTTTCCTTTGACACCACTCCGCCCTGAGTGCTGTGATTCAAAGCTCAACACGGAGGTAACAAAGATGCAATGTTTATTTTTGACGCTCCTGCAGAGACTGATGACGTTAGGGGTTTTGGTGCAGATCGAAGCAATAAAAAGGAGAGGAACAACATTGTACCTGGTGAGTGTGTACTCTATATCATGCATCATGTGTGCTCACATAAAAAAAAAAACAAAAAAAACAAAAACATGCATACACAAACACTGTCAGGATTCTGATCCCAGAGGTTTGGTTGGTTGCCTCCCCTCCACAACCATTTCCATGTCTCACAGAATGATTCGCTCTTGGCTTCTCAGCGGGGCCTTTGTTTCCAAGGCAACAAGACTTGGTGGATGTGTTGGATTTGCTGTAGTGTGGACAATCAGCATTTTAAGGTACCATACAAATACTGGGAAAAAAAACCCAAAAACTATTGACCAGAAAGTTTGAGCTTAGGTATAAAGTACCTGGCTTTAGTTTAAGATTGTATGTATTCTATGAACAACAACAGGGCATATGAAACCTAAGGCCTGTATTGTTTAATAAAAATAAATACACAAGTGGTGCTAGACACAACAAACCATGCCCCTAACACGTATTGTAGCTTATTTTGGCATCGATCCAGCTGATGTCATCATGTCATAGACAAATGTTGGCTATTATAAGTAAATGGGAAATAATAACAAAAAAAAAAAAAAAGAAAAGAAATAATGAACTAAAATATGAACTTTGACCTACTTTTCCCAAAATGTAACCACATCTATTCTGGGTCACTGGCAATTTATAAACCCAATTTGGTATGAATTCAGCCCATAGTTTTGGTGCTAGAGTGTTAACAAACAAACAAACAAACCAAACCGGGGTAATAAAAAAATCCCAGAACCAACTTTCTTGAAAATGTGAAGAAAATATAACATGATGATACCATTATGAATCCAAATTTAATGTATTCAGGGTCCTATTTCTTCAACACATGTTTTATATATTTACCCCGCCTCCCGAAGGGGAGGCAAAGAGTATTGTATTTGGTTTGGTTTGTTTGTTTGTTTGTTAACTCTCTAGCAGCAAAAGTGTTGGTTGAATTCACACCAAATTGGGTTTATAGATTGCCAGTGACCCAGAATAGGTCTGATTACATTTTGGAAACAGTAGGTCATAGTTAAACTTTAAAAAAAAAAAAAAATTTAGTCTTTTTTTTTTTTTCCTTTTACTTTTAATGGGCTAAATTTCATGTCTGTAGCAGCAAAACTGTTGGTGGAATTCATACCAAACTGGGTTTATAGATTGCCAGTGACCCAGAATAGATGGCATTATATTTTGGGAAAAGTAGGTCAAAGTTACAATTTTTTAAAATCTTTTTTGTCCCCATTTACTTATTATGGGCAAAATTTCAAAGGTCTGTAGCAGCAAAACTGTTGGTTGTATTCATACTAAATTGACTTCATAGATTGCCAGTGACCTAGAATGGATCTCATTACATTTTGGGGACAGTAGGTAAAAGTTCAAACTTTTTATGACTTTTTAAAATCTTTCCATTTACTTATAATTGTGGAAATATGTGCGAGGGGTGGGGTTTGTTGTGCCTGGCACCACTTGTTTAGTGTGTTTTTGTTTCAGACAATGATAATTCTTTAAGTTATGTATTGAGACTAAGTGACAATGGCTGGACTTCAACACAATATGCATACTAAGAGGACTTCACACATTATATGCATGACAACTGATCACTAAATAAAGCTGTGATTACACCTGATTACTTCCAAGCGCTTCACTGTAGTCAAGTTCAGGCAGAGTCAGAGGTAGTCACAAACTCTTTTCAGTCTGAATATTTTTGGCTTCAAAGTGTTTTTTCTTCCAACAACTGACGTCCTTAATAAATAAAGTAGTACTGAATCATTTGGCCTGTGGAAGCCCTGTTTACTTTTCCATTTGGAGCCCTACAGTGATCCTTACCACCTCCCCATCTCCTCTAACATTAGCAAAATATTCTTCTGTGTAATATCAGTGATCATTCAGACGTTGTGAACCTCAGGCTCTGCAGTTGGGTTTGTGATCTCAGAGCCCGTCTATGATTTCAAGAGGAGCCACTACAAAACATACCTTATTTCATAATAAATGGCTAAATCTGACATATAGTCGCGGACAAAAATTATTAGACCACCCTTGTTTTCTTGATCATTTTAATGCCCGGTACAACTAAAGGTACATTTGTTTGGACAAATATAATGATAACATAAAAATTAGCTCATAAGAGTTTAATTTCAGAGCTGATATCTAAATATTTTCCATGTTTTCTTGATAATAACCACAATCACTTCCATTCTTACATCAATATCTATGGCATTGTACTGACAAAAACAGTGCTTTTAGGCATTCCATGTTTTCTTTTCTGTCTGTTTTAGTCACATGATACACACAGGAGTTAGTACTTGACTGCATAACCACTGTTTTTGATGACTTTTGGCGGTCTAATAATTTTTTCCACAACTGTAACTCTCCTCCCTGATATATCTTTTCCATTAAGAAAAATCAGGTGAGAACGAGCTATTTCGACTGTGTACTAAATTTCAGCCTGTCAAGTTCTGAAGCGTAAGAGCCCCACTGAGCAAACTGCTGCTTTGACACCAAGATAAGATAGCAGGAGTGGGCATCGTTCTTATTTAGGGCCTGGCCATCTGGTCAGTGTGCTACATCAGTGACACATTTAAAGAGGAAAGATTCTCCCGGTTGGAAAAAAGATGGGACAATATTAACCATCAAGCAAACACAACAATTTTCGAGCATGCAGGCATGAAGTGGTTGCAGAGTCAAGTCACAATGTGAAGGAACAGGTCAGTACTTTGGCAGAAAAATAAGAGAGGTTATCATCTTTGGTTCCCTCTGGCAACATCAGATGATCCTCGACAGCAGGAAGAGGGCAGAGCAGCAGCAGGGGATCAGAGATTGGAGGCTGTAGTGTTGAGCGTCGGAGACCTATACCATCATACTCACAGTCATCTCCAGACAGCAGGAAAACACTGAAAAACCTTCTAGAGCCGCTGTCGCCTCACCATGGATGAGGGATAGGAACATTTCAAACATGGTCACTAAAGGAGACCGTCCTGACAAGACAAACAACTGCATTAGCTCCGTCAGCGAATGCTACAAAGGGACACATTTACGGACAAAACCACAGAGACCATTTATTAAATTGTGACATTTGCGGCCAAAGGTCATACCCGTGTCATATATTTTAACTGACAGACAGCATTGGCTTGTTTTGCTTTACAGTAATAACATTTAGGTTTTGGTGTGTGTCAGGATGTTTAGATTTTTAATCAGAATCATCTTTATTTGACAAATGCCTAAACACATACAAGGAATTCTTTGCCGGTAGATGTTGTCTCTCTATTACAGGGGTGTCAAACTCATTTTAGTTCAGGGGCCACATACAGCCCAATGGGATCTCAAGTGGGCCAGTAAAATAATAACATATAACTAATAATCTGAATTTTTCTTTTTTTTTTTAGTATGAAAATGTGAAAAACCTGAATAACCATGGACAACCTGAAATATCTGTAAACAAAAAACAAAAAAACTGATCAGTACAATTTCAACAATATTATGTCTCAGCTTACAAACACAGCTCACAGTGGATCTACAAATACAGAAAACATTTATTAACAGGCATTATATTGTTAAAATTGCACACATTAATGCATTTCATGTTCTTCATATTAGTTCAAATAATTCACATTTTATAGTGACAGAATAATTTTTAAATATAAATATTTTCATAATGTAATTTTACTTTTTTCACATTAAACCAAGGAGTAAATATGGAGTTGTCATTATTTAAAGGGTATTTTACTTGATATCACATTGACTTGTATGTGGCTCTTGAACACTTTTGACTAATTTTGTTAATATTTTCATTGTAATTTTTGCCTTTTGTAAATTCATCCCGTGGGCTGGAGTGCTCTATTTGGCAGGCCAGTTTTGGCCCACAGGCCTTATTTTTTATTCATTTACTTTTTTTTATGGGATGTGATGCAGAAGACTTTTTTTTTTATTAGTGATAGTTAACAAGACAATGTGGACAAAAAAACAACAACACATAAACAAAGAGAAAATCAAACAAATAAACAAACAAACAAACAAACCAAAAACAACAACAACGACAGAGTATTGACAAACAACAATGACAACATCATGTTACAATGAAAAAGATCATAAATGTAAATAGCAACTAAACAATATAGCTTGGTTAGGGGTGATAGGGAAAAGGGGAAGAGGGGGTGTTTGAATGAAAGTGAGAAAGAGAGAGGGGGGAGTGAGGGGGAAAATAATAATAGTTGTAATAATACAAAAATATATAATAATAATAATAATACCAGTAGCCTAATTTGCTAGTATTACTGTGGTGGCGGTAGCGACAGAGGCAGTCACAATACAACGAGTTAAAAAATTGAATATTTGTAATAATGTATTTGTATCAGTTACTATCTGTTTTGAGTTTATATGAATCAATTTAAATTAATATGGCTATGGGGGGGGGGGGGGGGGGGGGGGGGGGGGCAGCACGCCAGTGCCCGAGGAGGGGAGGACACCCCATCAACCCCCCACACAACCCTCCAGCCCCCTCTAGCAGCACGTTCTGGCCTTATGTTTGACACCCCCTGCCTCTATGTAAATTATAACTGTGGACCTACTTTCTCATTTGTCTATCACCACAGAGCCTATCAGTGCCCTCATTATGCCATGTGTAGACTGGGAACCTGTAACCTCTCAGCATGCTACCACAGTATGTGGTAATAAGCATCACACATGCCATGTGCCTATCTGGTTACAGGAAAAGGCTAGGGTACCAGTTACCAGAAGCTGGTTTGTGCACCTATTCACACTTTCAGTTTCAGCATGCAGGCAAACAACATGAAACGTGGCAACTGTTTTGCCTCATATGAGGAATTTGAGGTCTTTGATGAATATAAACCAGCCACTGGGACAACGTTCAGAGTACAGAATTCAGATCCTTTGATTGGCTCTGTGGCAAGAGACAAACTGATCTTTGGTGCCAGTACTGTGGCAGTAGCCATTGCCAAATTGTAAATAAGTTAAATAAGAAAAAAGAAACTCTATATACTTATGAACTCCTTATATATAAGTTTAACTTGTAAATTGCCAGAAGAGAGACACCTTTGAGCTCTTATATTTAATGAAATGCCATCTGTTAGATTCTGTTGTTTTGTGCAGAAGACAGAATAATTCATCTCTGAATAAAACCTTGTATTTATAATAATGTATCCAACCTGTATTTGCCTAATTAATTCAGGACAAAAAAGAAACAGAAGCATTATCAGACTGTCAGGGTCCTGCCAGCTCAGCCTTCCTTTAGGCCTGTTAGATACCTCAGCGGTACATCGCAAGCATTCATTACTGTGCTCAGCTCTCCTTGGCATTCTGAAGGATACATGATATTTAGCGAAGAGACTTTACTTTGATCTACTTTTAATTAGCACAGTAGCTGACCTTTCGGAATTGTCACAGCCTGTGCCACCTTAGAAGAAGAAATTACATGTTGTCTGGCATTATAACTCAAAAGTTTTCGGATTTGACCATACCACAGCAATAACAGTTTACAATCATCATCATCATACGGTACTGTGCAAAAGTCTCCGGTCACTACATGTAGTTGGTTTTGCAGGGTTGTAATGACCATACAGTTTTATTTGTGCGTCCGAGGAAATGTGCCCACAGTATTTAAACATTAAATACATCAGAACTAAATGGCTTCTACAGTTAAAAGGATTTAATGCGACTTCTATTTTTGGATTCAGTACATTTTAAACTCTCGACTGTCTGGAAGTTTTCTTCAATAATTTGATAGTATATTAAACCAAGCCTCATGAAGACGATCCCAGAGTTTCTTTACCATGTATTTTTTATCATTTTCTTTGTCCAGACTAACCTAAATTGCTGCACTTTGTTTTTAAAGCTGTTTAGATATTTTATTTATTACAGCTGCTGTACTGATGCAGAGACAGAGGCATCCTCATGTGTGGTGTTTATATCTTTTACCAAAATTACAAATCTAATGGTGGCCTAAGCTTTGACAGACATATAGGTCCACTTTATACAGAATAGAATAGAATAGAATAGAATAGAATAGAACAGATTAGATCTTTATTGTCACTGTCACAGGAACAATGAAATTGGTTTAGCAGCTCTGTCCTGTTTAGCAGCAAAACCACTTGATGCATAAAAGACTGTATAAAACAAGTGGTCCAGGCACAACAAAACCCCGCTCCTCACATGTATTGTAGCTTATTTTGGTATCGATCCAGCTGATGTCCTCATGTCTATGCATGTGCTGATGTCAGCATATCAGTTACCTCTATTTATGTGCCAAGTTTGAGGTAATTGGAACAAAATGTAAGTTTTTACAGACATTTGAAATTTAACCCATTATAAGCAAATGGGAGAAAAAAATGTTTAAAAAATTCATAACAAATTTTAACTTTGACCTACTTTTCCCAAATGTAATGACATCTATTCTGGATCACTGGCAATCTATAACCCAATTTGGTATGAATTCAACCAGTAGTTTTTGCTGCTACTGACATTTGATTTTTGGCATTTCATAAGTAAATGGGGGAACTTTTTTTTTTTTAATTCATAAAACATTTTAACATGACCTACCTTTTCCCAAAATGAAATCAGATCTATTCTGGGTCACTGGCAATCTATAAACCCATTTTCGTATGAATTCAACCAATAGTTTTGCTGCTAGAGTGTTAACAAACAAACAAACAAACAAACCAAACCAAACTAAAAACAAGAAAAGCACTCGGAAAGCACAGACTTCCGCCAAGGCTGATCAGTGGGCCCCCATGCCCCCCCCCCCCCCCCCCCCCCCCCCCATCACCACCAAAATTTAATCATTTCTTCCTTGTACCAGTGTCAATATTTCCTGAAAATTTCATGAAAATCCATTCATAACTGTTTGAGTTATCTAGCTAACAAACAAACAAACATGTACGCACGCAAACACACGAAGCAAAGCGATCACAATACCTCCTGGCGGAGGTAACAATACCCCTTGCCTCCCCTTTAAGGAGCAGGGTAAATATCACACAAAATGCTGAAAAATGTTATGCAAAAGCCACAGGATAAAATATTAAATATACATGTAAAGTACTACTAAAAACTACTGAAATATACAAAAAGCTAACTCTATACTACAGATGAGAAATATGTATAACAAATATGTACAGATATGTATAGGCAGTAGAGGATGCATATACATTTGTAAACTTCACAGTTACTTATTTACTTAACAGTACACTGCTCAAAACTCTGATCATGTCACCACAGATCATCTAATCGCAGGAATTTTGTGCACACATTGGCACAAAGTGACAGTGAAAGATACTGCCAGAGTATCTACATGTGTCTCGTAGCTGTGGCTTCTAGTGCCCTTTAGGCATCCATCTGCCCTGTAGATATATCGAGCATGATGTGTCCTGTATTTCTTGGATAAGGAGCCGGTCCTTGTTATCTATTCAAGCTTAGAGTTTAAGCTCTACTGAGTGGCGTGAAACTGGTGCAAGCTGTGTGTAAATTTTCAGAGCAGAGATGAGAGGGTAGTGTGGTTATGGATGGTTTCTGCTCAGCAGCATGTTGGATCCTCCTAGTTATTATTTTTTTTCTGGATCTTAAAGTACCCAGCCCTCAGCCTAGTTAAAGGGCAGATCAGTCACTAAATGAGACAGTATGTGATGGAGGAAGAAGTAGTAGCTGGTAAGTAGAAGTCATCCACTGTAGCACACCTCGTCCCTTCTCAGTTCACAGAATAATTTGTAGAAAAACCTGAATCTAAGTTGAAAAAAATCAATGTGAGAGAAAAATAACACCTGTTTCAGAGTAAATGTAGCTCTCATATGATGCTTGGGGTCATTTTGAGCTCAGGCTGTATAGATATCATCATTTCACATTCATGTGTTTTGGTTGTTTTGGATATTGAGGTCACTATGCAATTTCATAATCTTCAAAAAGCTTCCTCTGCTGTAGGTTCCAAAAATAACAACGGTTGTAGCAGTGGGAGAACCAATGATAGTTCATATGACATGGGGTTGGGGGAAAACTTTGATATTTCCTACACATCCTTTGTGGTCAGATAGGGATGCACAGTTGATCTCACTACAATGAACTGAGAAGTAAGTGTTGTCAGAGATGAGCTGTTCAGTGATCTGCTGCGTATTCCCAGTTCTACACTGAACAAACAAACAGACTGCTCTGACTGGAATCAGTGTAGAGCTGTACTGATATATGTGTCATATACTGTTAGAGACGCACAGATCACATGTCAGTCTTTTTCTCTATCGTATAAAATCTGCATTTAATCACTAGATATGGCTAAAGATTTACTTAAAGTTGAGAACACACTTATTTTACATGTTAGCAAGTGGTGAAAACTGATGCACACACAAATACCACACAAACTTCTGAAATGTATTGGTGCCATGTTGAAGTTATTGCTTGAAAAAAACAAAAAACAAAAAAAACAAAGTTAAAAAGCTGCTCTTTTAGTGTACTATGGAGCTAAGTGGAAGATTTGTGTGATCTGAATTGTGGAGTTGCATCAACCACATTTAAGACTGCTATAGCTTCTCCATATACTGTATGATGATCTCTGAGGTCCTGTGGGAAATGTTTCACACTTCTTAAATTTGGCTGTTTTTTTTTTTTTTTTTTTTTTTTTGCAATAAACAGGAAAAGTTCTTTAGGCACCAGAAAAGGACTGGCATCACTGCAACTATAACCCCAAGAAGTCATTGAAAGCAGATATTTCAGGGAACTGTCAGTGTTGTGCAAGTTACTGTTACGAAATCACAAGGCTTGGACTCAAATGCACAAGACAGACTCAGAGCAACTTAGCTTGAGTATTTATTTACTCAAATATAAAAGCAACAAAAATATCTTCACAAACGTGGTATCAAAAAATTAACAAAAATCTTCTCAGTTGAAGTATCAAAAAATATAACAAAAAGATCTTCACAAACATGGTACCAAAAAACTTACAAAGTGTAACAAAGCAGCACAGAGATCAGAAAAAGGTCACACGAGCTCTTGTCTTGGCATAGCATGGGAGATACACTGACAACAGACACGAGGAGAGGAGGGTATATAAAGAGTAGAGAGGTAATGAACCCCAGGTGAAGACGATCAGGGAATCAGGGAGGACGCAGACAAGACAGACACAGTGCACACAAATGAACAAAACCCCTCACCAAAATAAAACAGGAAATGAACGAAACCAACAAACATACCGCTAAGGGTGGTGCATCACAGTTACTTCCAAACTGTAATACATTACAGATTCTTTGTTACTGTTATTTCAAAGGCCATGGCTCAGGAGTTAGAGCAGGTCATCCAATAACCGAAGGGTTTGTGGTTCGAATGGTTTTCATGTGTCATTGTGTCCTTGGGCAGGACACTTCACCCTCCTTGCCTCCAGTGTCACTCACACTGGTGTATGAATGTGTATGAATGTGTATGAATGTTCAGTGGTTGGAGGGGCTGTTTGATGTGAACTGGCAGCCATGCTTCCATCACCCTGCTCCAGGGCCACTGTGGCTACAAATGTAGTTTACCACCACCAGAGTGTGAATGTGAGAGCGAATGAATAATGGATCACTAATGTAAAGCTTTGGGTGCCTTGAAAAGTGCTATAGAAATCGAATCCATTATTATTACATGACTCCTGTATTACTTTGAGTTACATACAGATTCTTGCCACAAATGGCGTGTGCGCGATAAAACCCAAACCTTCCACCCCACAAAACAAGAGATAGGAGAGCCTTGGGGCACATGAATTTGTGTTCCAAAATACATCTGGACAGATAGCTCAGTAAGTAATGCCACGGTCTACGGCAGGGGTGTCAAACTCAGATCGTCAAGGGCCGGTATCCTGCATGTTTTAGATGTTTCCCTCTTCCAACACACCTGATTCAAATGATGAGCCTATCATCCAACTCTGCAGAAGCCTGATAACGACCGTCAGGTATGCTGGAAGAGGGAAACATCTAAAACAAGCAGGATACCGGCCCTCGAGGACCACAGTTTGACACCTGTGGTCTACGGTGTTTGAATCCCAGCAGGTACGCTTGTATTTTTTTCAAAATTTTACATGTTCACACAGGGGGTGCAGCACTGAGGACACCATTAGATAAATCCACAATTGCTAAAGAATTCTAACTGGTCATACAAACGCTAGCTTACCTTGTCATTGCTGATCACAGGGATGATGCTAACTAGCTTCTTGAAAGCAGGGTTATGAGCGTACGTCCATGTGGCCAATGTGTCATCTGCTGTCTTCACCCACTGGCTGAACATAAACAGGAAATAGAAGTATCCTCACACATTTGTGATTCCTTAAGGGCTCACAGTCTTGCTGTTTTTTGTGCATTTTTTTTTTCTCCATTAAATTATGGGCGAAAAGTGTGTTGTAGCACAAGCACTATTGAACATGTACTGAGTAAAATATTACTGAAAACTCATTAGTAATGCCTTACACTACTGTGTTATAGCAAAAAGTAGTCTGTTACTGTAATGCATTGCTTTTGTAACACGTTACTCTCAACATATTGCTGAGTTTGTTCCAGTATACCAAAGTAATGAGGTAGAAGCATCACCAGTCGTCTAGTTTTGGACTAACCGCCTTATACAACAGGAGGTAAAATAATGACAGTCATAGCCATCCTCACAGACCTGTGAAAGAACATGTGCGTCTCTTTTACTGTGTGTTTTCTCTCTTTGGTGAGAAGCCAAAGAGACATTTAGCTGTCTCAACTTTGTGCATGCGCTCGTGCACATACATGCATCGTCTCCCAGGGAAATAATTATTTTCCTCTTGGCTCACCTCTCCCAGCCAACCTACAGCACTGAGTCAGTGTCAAAGCAGCCAAGGAAAAAGGCTGTGAGCTGTCTCCCTGCTTTTCTCTCCTGGGCATTAACCGTAGTGTGAGTTGTTTCTGATGGACAGAGCAAAAAAAAAAAAAAAAAAAACAGGAGGTAGAGAAAATCCTCTGTTTACTTAAATAGCAGCAAGAGTAGAAAAGCCGAGGTCTGAGAACAGGGAGGATGAAGGATGGACACAGCATCGGAAAAAGTCAGCGAGGCAAGAAACCTGCCCACTGAAACAGATTCAGACACACACCCACACTCACTATCTCCTTTTCCACATGCCAGCCCTTGGGTCTGTGGCTACACCTGAAGAGGTTTTTTTTTTCATTGAATATGGTGTGAACAAAGCAGAGAAATGATCAATGAATAAATCAAATGTAAACACAGAGAAACAACCAGAGAATAACATATTATTAGGCGTTGTTTTTCAGTATCATATCCATGTCTACAGACTTTAAAAGCACATTTCGATCTCTCTTTATCTAAATATTCATTAAAGTCTTTATACACTGCCTGGTTTCATGGATCCAGTTTGATGTGTGCAGTGTGGAGGTTGTAATGCTGTATAAATCTAAATCCCTTTAAATGAGTAGGGGATAATATAGCAAGGAGATCATTATTATGGAATAAACCTCTATGGGGTGATGCAAACCTGCTTTTTGCATGTTATCCGACTTATTACATGTTTTTTTTATTTTAAAGACCCAAACATCCACCACCGACCACAATCATCTAATGATCTGAACTTTTTAATACCTGTTGATCCACTAATTCTGTCAAAACATGTAAATAATTGGTGTAAAATGCAGTTTGTCATCTTTTCATGGTCATCAGATATGACCTATTTGGACGTTCAGAGGCTCCGTCATCTTCTACAACATTAATTCACCAGTAAAACCCATGGAGTTGGATCAGTGACAGTGGATGGAGACACTTAGTTTATGTTCAGTTATTGATATCTTTGCTGAAATAGTCACTATTTCTTCTTTTCTCTGTTTCTGATTTAATAACCTTTGATATTACTCAGAGCTTTTATGAACATCAATGTAATCAGTAAATTAAAAAAAGGAAAATGCAAGTCCCTGTGACCCTAGTGAGGATAAAACAGGCTCAGAAAATGGATGGATGGATAGAAAATACAAGTTTTTCACAGAAAAAAATGCAAAACACAGAGGATTATATTGTAATTAATGGTAATAAATCACTATAGAAAGTTAAAATCTTCAGAAAAACTCATTTGGGAACAGTCACAACAGTAGCACTGGGTCTTTGTAGGTTAACCCTTTCATCCATAGGTCACTCCAGTGGACAGTTATTCTCCTGCTGTTCTCTTGTATATTAATGGGTTTTGATGTTTTAGTTCCATATCAGCCAACACAGTGAACACTTACGCACCATCCCATACACTGACATTCAGACCATTACTGTAACTTTGCTGTTCTTGATAAACCTGATCTGCAGTAACATGTTTAAGTGTAAATCAACTGTTATTTGTTAGACAGGAAGTTTTTTTTTTGCATATTATCTCCATGAAGTGAATAATTACTAGCATTAGAATATGTTAAAATGTGAGAAGACATCAGATTAGCAGCATTAAAAATGTTTTTATTTCATTGTTTTCATATCACTTTCTGATATTGGGTTTTAAACATATGCTTCTTTACTTCAAAAATTAAATGCATGGATATTTTTGTAACTCCATAGGAAAAAAAAAACTCGATCGCATTGTTTTTTTTTCATGCCTAAGGAGGAATAAAAACACTGAAGGAAAAAATCTTGACTAAGGTTCTCACAATTCATGCATGAAAGGGTTAAAATATCAGTCCCTTCACAAAAAATATTTCTGTGGGATGAATGATTTTGTTACTTCCACTAAATTAAATACTCTATTTGATTTTGTTAAATGGAAATAACAGACTGACACAACTACATCATTGACCAATCAGATTCAAGAATTCAACAGAGCTGCGAAAAATATGTATTTTTAGTCTTTTATCAGATGATTTACATTCATGTTGCATAAGAAGAGAGTCATTACAAAGACATTACAGAGTATCTTGTATGAAGAATTGCTGATATATCTAATTTAATCTTCAACTAAGCTCTCTTAATATGGAAAGGAAGGAATTTTGCAAAGGATGACATCACTGTGATTGGTACCCATTCTCTTTATGGAAGGATTGGAAGGGACTAATTCCTTGTTTCTCTATATGTATGTTTATAACCATTATTCATGTAAACCCCAAGATGGAGCATTCCCAGCTGTAGGGTTTCTCTCAGATGTTGGAATTACAGAAATATAGAAACGCAGCAAGGGATTAGTGGAAATGGAGCCACCTAGGATTTCCTGGTTAAATATATACATATATATATATATATACACACAGCTGAGCTTTTTAAGTTCTAAAATGTAGGTTTTCCTTGCTTATGTTCTCCAACGCGTATTGTTGAAGATGCGTGCTTTGTTTTATCAGGGAGTGTTATTGATGTGCTGGCGTCTCTGGAGTGGATGTGGAGAAAAAAACAGGATGAACATCTCTATCTCCATCCTCTCCATGAGCTGCTGGTCAGAAGAGAAACCCCTTTAGCAACGTCTTCATGTTTTACACTGATAGAGAAATTAGGTCATTTAGGTCATAGAATGCCTCTACAGTGAAGCATGATATGTCTCCCACTAGTGTTACTAAATGTTTGGATTTGATTTACTTACTCCTGTTGCCTTCCTTCTCTGTAACCTTATAACACTGTGTAACATGGTGGGTGAATTAATGAGAGCTCTATTAAAATGTGAGCTGTGCACAGAGTAATACAAGATAGAGCACATGACTGTCTAGGGTGCACAGAGGCCTGGTTAGTTTATTTTATGGCTTTTTTTTTTTTTTTTTTTTGTAGCCAGGCCTTATCTCACACCTCATTTCTTCACAGTGAACATCACACAGACTCAAGAAAAGATAAGACAAAACTGCACAAAGATAAGTGTCCTGAAATGAAATAATTACCTCCAATTTAGTTACGTAGATAAAATAACAAATCTTTTAATTTAACCCATAAAGACCCAAACATCCACCGTAGACCCAAACCATCTACTGATGTAAACTGATGATCCACTAATCCTATCAATCCATGTAAATAATTGGTGTAAAATACAGTTTGTCATCTTTTCATGGTCATCAGATATGACCCATTTGGACGTTCAGAGGCTCCGTAGTTACCGTGGAAACACATCATCTACAACATCAATTCACCAGTAAAATCCATGGAGTTGGCTCAGTGACAGTGGATGAACACACAGGGTTCATGTATTTATCATATTTTAATTGTATTTTGTATTTTTAAAGGTATTTTAATTATAATTTGTTTGTATTTTGCACAGTAAAGCACTTTGTGACTGTGAAAAGTGCTCTATAAATAAAATTTACTTACTTACTTACTTTTACGTCAGTTTTCTTTGTTTTGATATAATAATCTTTGAATCATCTCTGAATTTTCATGAATATTAATTAAATATAGGAAAATACATGATTACAGTGAAAAATGCAAATTACAGAGACTAATATTATAATAAATGGTGATAAATCACCTAAGAAAGGTTAAATAGAGAGGAAAATTCATTTGGGAACTGACACAAAAGTAACACTGGGTCTTTATGGGTTAATGCCAATGTGAATTCATTTTCAGGTCCTGTGATGTTGGTGTACATATTAGAGTTTATGAAAAGATTTTGTCAGTACTTACTATTTCTCGGAAGCTCCAAAAGCTGTTAATAGTTCATCCTTACATCCAGCAGGGTCATGTTGTGCAGGAGAAACTGTTTCAGGTACAACCAAAAGTGTAACGCAGTTCTCAGCCCTTTGTATAAAAGCTTTTTGTGCTTTTTAGTTCACTCATACACTGAGAAAACACTTACTTACACTGCATGACAAAAGACAACCAAACAAGACTTCTGTAGGGTCATGGTTTCTTTGCTGTAACAAGAAGGAAAAAAGACTCCGCTATCAAAGGTTATACCATACATTTTATTATGTACAATTTCACTATAACTAATCCTAGAAATATTCATCTCCAACCTTGTTATTCTGTCCAGGGGCACAGTTTAGATGATCGAAAGCTGAGTAATTAAAACTTTGGAAGGCTGAAGAAATTAGGAGACATGTTTAATTCTATTTTGACCCAAATGACTTACAATTTGGGTTATAAATGCAGTGGAAGCAGAACCATCTGTTTGTAGGTGTGTTGTCTAATTAATGTAATATTTAAGTTTATCTCTTTGCACATATTTTATACCTGACTTGTATTTCACATGATATTTTGTACAGTGGTGGCCAAAATTATTACAACATTTGGTACAATTTAAGAGCTTTCATACGTGTTTTTTTTCTTCTAATTGGCCATTAAAATATCCATATAAGTGAATTAAATACCTACAAAATCATCATGATGCTAAACCACAGAACAGTGCCATCATTATATATATATGTATATATATATATATATATATATATATATATATATATATATATATATATATATATATATATATATATATACTTTATTTAACCAGGTACAAAAGCACTATCGAGATTGCAAATTTCTTTTCCAAGTGTAACCTGGCCAAGAAAAGCAGCATAACACACAGTTTCTGACAATACAAGACATAATAAACACATACTACAAAAACTTACAGTTGATAGTTACAAAACAATTATTTGTGCAAGTTTAAAAACAGTTACATTGACCAAATTCATTGGTTTCATGCTCCTTTAAAATTGCTTTAAATTCACCTATAGTAACAAGTTCATAAGGAGACTTAGGGTTAATTTTCCTTCTAAAAAATACAGGCTAGTTGTATTTTACTGTCAATATCACACCACCGTGTTCCTTCACAGAAGAAAACAAATGACTTTCGTATTAATTGTTAAGTGTGATCATAGTTAAACTGATAGTGAGTTTTAGGACACAGCTGTTCCTACGCAATACATGTATAGTAAAGTTAAAAGAACTCACTTTTATCAGATATTTGTTGTGCTCAGAGTAACTATCTGCATGTTTCATGAGCATTATGAAATGAAATCATGTTTTAGAAGCAAAAAACAAGTCACCATTTTCAGATCTGTCAGGTGTCAGGATCATTTTAGCCACCACTGTATAGGTTAATTTCAAGAGAAAAATCACAAAAACTTGACAGAAAACTTAGAGGAAATGGAGTAGTTGTTGAGCTGAATGTGTTTTAATATCCAATATCCACTGATGTGACATTCATCAGTAGTCGCTTTTCCATTGACCCTGAAATTGCACAAATATAAATTGTGCATAAAAATTTACCTGATGGGTCAAAACACAGAAATGTCCCGTCAGAGAGCAAACTTTAATTGATTGCCATTCCAACATTTACTTCAATACCTTGGCCATTTCTAATGATTTTTCATCTCCATTAGTCATTTCTGCTTAAATAAAGATATATTTTTTTAAAGGAAGGAAAAACAAAGAAATAAATGCAGTTTTCACTCTTTTTCATTAATTCTAGGCGTCTTGATGATCCTAAGTCAGTATTTAATAATGGTTTTAATATGCTGTAAAACTACAAAGTGGTACATGACAGGTTATAAATCAAGCCAACACAGATGGAACCACACAGAAACACACACATTTACTTTTTAGTCCGAATCAGAGAAATGTAAACAGTTTTAAGATGTGTACTACAGTCCTGAGATTAGCATATTTAGTCATTATCCATCATTCAACATCATCCAACCACAGATATTCAGTTCCCTTTGTGTTCCATCCCACTGACATAACAATGGAATCACAACAAAGGGAAAGGTAAGTGCAAGGATATCAGCTTGTTTTCACATGCTGGGTGACATTTCCTTGGTTTGCATCTATAATGATGTGTGGAGCAAGCAGTTTCCTCTGTTTACGCCCATATATTTAAAGGTGACATGTGTAGCATTATCTTATTAATTTGTCACTGTCAAAAGAAACCAATATTTTCCCCTTAGATGTCATTTCTTCTTACAGCGTGCTATGCAGTTTAATAGAATATGAATATGTGTAAGATTGAACGTCTTGCACTACTGATTTGACTTTTATTCTCAGCTGTATGTATTCGGCTGTACCCATTAAAACTTTGTTTAGCAAAATGTAACTAATGTTTTCTGCTTTATCTCACAGTTTTACAGCGATACTTGCACTTGTAAAATGTGATTATGTGTGAAAATTCTATACATAGGAGGAATATTTTGTGTTAACGTTTGTGTTTCTGTTTTTATGTGCATGAAAGGGTAAGATGCCTGTGCTCAAAGGGACAGCGATATTGATTGCGGGTCTTAGGCTGCTTTCTCAAAGCTCACACATCAGTTTCAGCTGTGGCACCATTGACATTCAGCTGAAATGAGGAGGGGGAAGCATGATGATTATCCCCGAGGGAAGCATCTGGGGCACGCCTTGGACATGATTACATCAAATGTGCATTCTTTTCTCTCCTGCATGTTCATGTACAGTCAGAAGGACTAAACATGTATGTGACATTCATCAGTAGTTGCTTCTCCATTGACCCTCAAATTGCGCAAATATAAATTGTGCATAAAAATTTACCTAATGGGTCAAAACACAGTAATGTCCCGTCAGAGAGCAAACTTTAATTGATTGCCATTCCAACAATTACTTCAATATAAAGTAGCTCCTTGTTTTGGATAATCCCTTATGGTCCCACTAAAGAAAAAATGACTTTAAAAGTAAAAATGTGGGTCATTTAGCAACACTAATCTGTCAAATTGTTTCTAAAATGGCCTGTCAGAGATTTCGAATATCATGTTTTGACCCTAACGGACAAATGACAATATTGCCAAAACTCTCTTTTTTTGATTAAAAGTTTTTGCGCTAAACAAGGTACTTTTGAAATAGTGTTCGGCCGTTTCATTAATTATATTAAGAACAAAGATTTGACTTATCTGGGACATCATAATTATTCCCTGTACAGGTTCACAATTATATGCTGTATTCTGATAACACTACTCATCATCTGGAAGGACTCTCATGGATTCAAGCACTGATTTTAAATATGCCTTTTTGTTTGTTTGTTTGTTTGTTTGTTTACTTGTTTGTATGTTTCTAGTTTGTATTTATAGCCTGTAAAAATCTGAATAAATATATTATTTAAAAAAAAAAGAGTTTTTGCGCTGGCAAGAGGTGGTTTTTCAGGTGTAGTGCAAATCATATATCACACAAAACTGCAAAGGAAAGACCTTTTTCTGCAACTAGTCACGTGAATAAAAAAAAAAAAAAAAAAAAAGGATGTTGACTAGGGTGACCAGGTACTTACGAGCCACATGTGGGACAAGGAGTGTGGTTGTGTGGGACAATGTGGGACACATAACCATAATGCTGAAACAAAGTCTACATTTTTAAACAATGTGCATCTTATTGTCCAGCTTATAAATATGAATAACAACAATTTGATTTAGTTTCACAAAGTATGCATATTTTTGCACTGGGCATTTATTTTTGCTTTTTTTTGCACAGGTTTCAACAACTTTTTTTGCTTGTAAAAACAAAACAAAAAATCTTCTTGTAAAAAGTGAAAAAAAGAACACTCAAGTTACAAATATCGTAATTAAACACTTTTAGAGAATCAGCTTATTTATTTTTTTTATTTGTGTATATGTTCTCAACCCTCAAAGGTGAACTAATCTATGTGCAATAAAACAAAAAGGCAGAACTGGCAACATTTTAAGAGCTGTTTCCACTTCCAGCTAACCTAAAACTACTTGGACCAAAAACGTTTGTGCATCCAAACACAGAACAGTCAAACATTTAGCATTCTAACACAGTAATAAAAACAGAATAAGATAAAGTAAATATACTGTGGAATTTTGTCAAAAACTAAATATCCACAAGCATAACAAAAGCATATTTTGTCACCTCAAGTCTCTCAGTTCAAACTCCAAACTTAAAAATAGTTAAAGGGAATATGGATCAAATCTGACCAAACATCACATGCATACAGTGTGTCGCTTCAAGTCATACTCGCCTCCATGTGCAATGGAGAAATAAGTTTGACATAGTTCCTCAGAATACCCTCTGTGAATCATCCCCCACCACTTTTGCCGATGTCTTTTCTGTAGCTGCCTTTTCTTTTTTTTCCATGATGCCAGTGTCTGAGGCTTTTTCCTTTGTTTTTTTGTGTGTCAGTGGGCGGAGCTCAGGAGGACACCAGTGACAGGTTGATGGACTCCTGACCCCACGTGTATGTTGGCTGATTGACAGTGGACACACCAGGAAACTGAATAATTTTTCAATTTGTACGGGATAGAGGGGTAATATATAATAATAATGAATATATCTTTAAGTCAATACAATATTTGCATTTGTTGCCATGTTTATGGAATGACAACTCGTGTCATCTTGCAATAATAAATAAATAGGGATGCACCGATACCGATACGAGTATCGGCATCGGCTTCGATACTCAGTGTGTGTACTCGTATTCATACTCGTAAAAGATATCCGATACAAATGCACCGATACCACTTACGGCCGTTTGACATTCACAGTTCAGTGCAGCAGGTACGTGGCGGTGGAATAATGTGTGTGGAGTGTGAAGAGTGTGGAGATTTTTCAAAATAAATGATGGTGATAAAAGTAACGCTGACTGCAAGTAACGTTAAAGACACAGACAGACACGGATGCAGCGTTCTGTCCGTCCTCTACATTCCATCTGTTTTCCAGGTGCTCACGGATGCGTACACAGAATGAGAATACCAGCGGGTGCATGGAGCGGTGCGGACCGCCGCCAACAGAAGTGAAAACCAAACTTATGGCTCATTTCTCTTTTCTCTTCCTGCTGAAGCTAAGCTTCAAACCTTACCAGTGAAAATGCTGCAATATTAGTATCACATTAGTGTTACCTCTGTCGTCTCCATGTTTGTTATTACTGACTTTCTTCTTCTTCTTCACAAAAAACTTTACTCTTCTTCATGGTATTAGTCCAGTATGGTTAATTCAGAGTGGCGCCCCCTGGTGGATTAATTGAAAAACGCTCATTCCAACACATTAAATGTCAGTAGCAGCACTTTGTTCCAGTCAGACTAATGACAACGACAATAAAGTACATTTACAAAAGGAACAAAGAACTGGAATGGGATTATTAAGTACTTGTATCGGTACTCGGTATCGGCAAGTATTCAAATGTAAGTACTTGTACTCGGTCTGGAAAAAAGTGGTATCGGTGCATCCCTATAAATAAACAAATCGTATTTGTGATTTAATGGAAAAACCGACATTACGCACTTCTGTTTTTTTTTTTAACATTTAGTAAATATCAGTAAAGTTTTGTGCATATGCCCAATGGAAAAGCCACTACTGAGAGGTAATCTTCAGTGGAGGTCTGTGGATAAGCTGCTACCCATGCCTCAGCCCCTGAGGGTCTAAAGCCTGAAGGAGGAATGAATATTTCATGCTCTCATTTGGGTCCATCCTTCCATTGGAAGATTACTCCATAGATTAGACACTTTGATAGCTGTGGTTTTCTTTTCGTAGCTGTGTGACAGAAGAAAATGTGCGGGGGTGTGTTTGTCCAAGTTATCAGACCTTTGGGATTTTGTTTGGTTGGTCGAACAAAGACCTTGCGTTATTGGAAGCCATCAGTCTTCCCGTCTCATTGAAATAACATACAGTCAGAGGGGATGTGCTGTTTTCCTGGAGATGTGATGGAGTGTAATGTGTCAGGTCTTTTCTGAATGTGTCAGTCATGGTTTGTGGATTTAGAAAAGCTTCTTATTTCACCAGAATGTGATGTTTTCCTGTCATGGTTGAAACAATACCATCACTGACTTGCACTGAGGCCGATGTGTTTGTCAAAGTAAGAAAATCCCTGCTCAGACTTTTTTGTCAACGTCTGGGACATCAGTAGTTAGTTTTATAACCCAACATTGTCTTATTTAAGAACAAAATCCTGCAGGTTCAGCAACATTACACCACAAGTACTACAACATTTTTCTGAAATTTTCTTGTACATTTTTTAAATACATTAAAAAAAAGAGTCAAACCTGAAAGATTTTTGAGTCCCAAACTGACTTAAAACTTGGAATAATAACAGTCAGTACAGTTAAAGGAGTGATATTTTGCTTTTTTAAATGGACTTATGCATTTTAAAACATTTCCCTGTGGTCTACATAAACTGTAAATGCTATCTGAATTCTTCATTAATTCAACTCCACAGGTCCATCTTCAACCCTATTTCTGAGTAATGACACCAGAAAGGTTGTTTTGAGCGCTGGCCCTTTAAATGCACATGACCCCACCTCCTCTGGGTTGTTGACTGTGCGTCTCTGTCCCATTCAACCACTTGAGTTCGTTAATACAACCAGCAACTGAACATTTTAGGTATTTGGCTTTAAGTTTGGACATATTTTCAGTATGGACGACAACCACTGCTGCTGACAAACAATTATAGCGTTCTCGGAGAAATGCTTGTTGGAAGTCTTGACCTTATATGTGCAAATGTCGTGATGTAATTAGTTGTAGATGTAAAATATTAAGCAGGAATTAACCATTTCATTAATAGTGGTCACTACAGTGGACAGCTGTTCTCTTGTATATTCATGAATTTTGTTGTTTTAGTTCTATATCAGCCAACACAGCAGACGCTGACACTGTAAAAATCTAACTCTGACCAAGTGTATTTTTCTCATTTCTAGTCCAAATATCTCATCACACTTAAAATAAGACATAATCACCTAAAGAGGAACTTTTCAGTGAGATATAAGAACTTATTTTTAGACAGTAGATCTGCAAAATCTGATTTCAATAAATCTTACCAAGATAATTTTCACTTGTTCCATTGGCAGATTTTTTTTTGCTTGAATTAAGCAAAAAATGTTACTCTTTAGTTGATTATGTCTTATTTTAAGTATGATGAGATATTTTGACTAGAAATGAGAAAAATACGCTTAGTAAGAATTACATTTTTGTAGTGCACGCATCATCCCATACACTGCAATTCATACCGCTACTGTAACTTTACTGTTCTTGATAAACCTGATCTGCACTAATATGTTTGAGTGGAAATCAATTGCTTGTTATTGTTATTAAACTGTAATTAACAGCTTTTTGTGTTTTTTTTTTTTTTTTTTTTGCATATTATCTCCATGAAGTGAGTAATGACTGGCATTAGTGTATGTTAAAATGTGAGAAAACATCAGATTATCTGCATTAAAAATGTTTTCGTTTCATAGTTTTCACAGTTTATAAGTAAATACGTTTCTTTGCTTGTTGAGCCGCATTATGTAATAAATTCCCATTATGTAATAAAATTTCAAAATGTAATAAGAATGTCACGTCATCTTGTAATAAAGCTGCATTATGTAATAAACTGACGCATTTTGTAATAAACTACCTCAATGCATTATGTAGTAAATTTTTTTGCATTATGTACTAAGTTATTATAATTTGAGAAATTTATTACAAAATGCACTTGACACATTTTTATTTTCAGGAAAATGTAATGTGCTAAATTAATATTTAAACTGTGTTGTTAAAGTTCTGATTACATTACCTGTAGCTCCTGTGACTAATTTCTTCTAAATTGCTCTAAAATTATATTAATTTGGATTGTTATTACATAATGAACCATGTTATTAAATTTTTTAAAAATAAAAATGTGTCAAGTGCATTTTGTAATAAATTTCTCAAATTGTAATAACTTACTACGTAATGTGAAAAAATGTACTATATAATGCGTTGACGTAGTTTATTACAAAATGCGTCAGCTTATTACATAATGCAGCTTTATTACAAGATGACGTTACATTCTTATTACATTTTTAACTTTTATTACGTAATGGGAATTTATTACATAATGCGGCTCAACATTGCTTCAGAAATGTAATGCATGGTGTCAGGCTGAGTGGACATTTTTGCAACTCCATGAAAAATGGGTTCATACAAACTATTTCAATCGCATTGTTTTTTTAATGCCTCGAGGAATCAAAACACTAATGAATAAAAATCTTGATTAAGGCTCTTATAATTCATGCATGAAAGGGTTAAAATGGGTTGTAGAAATGCACTAGATTTTTGCTGGAATGAATATAAAGATAGGTTTGCAGCACCTGTAGGGTTCAAATTCAAACTTTATGGACTATTAGGGTCCAAATACACAAATAAATGTACCAAAGACTAATAAAAGTGGGTTTAGCAAAATATGACCCCTTTAAAACACCAGAAGGGAAGGCAAATTATAACCAAACAACATACACATATGTTTATACACTGTTGACCAGAAAGTTACAATAAAACATTTGACCTCTTGTCATGAAATGACTGTAACAATGTGCTTTATTCTTGATAGATAAAGTATAATTAGGACTCAGTATTTAATCATTGCACCAAGTCGAAGGTGATTACTGATGTGTATAAATAGGAATAAAAAGAAGAAAGTCTGTGAAAATAAAATTATTCCAACTTTATGGCAAACACTGGACTCACAAGAACTGAAAGCTAATTGATCATTCTGTTGTCACCGTCATGCTGCTGCTGCTTTAGATGACAGTAAGAGTAAAACTGAGAGCATAAATTTAGAAAAACTAGTTTATGATTCTTCCAGTTAATGGCTTTGTCTTTCATCTATCGTCCTGCTTCCACAGAGCTACTTCCCTGCGATGTTGGACTGAAAAGACAAAAAAAAAACATCACAGTTTTATTTCTTCCTTCTAATCTCTTTGTCTATTCTCTTTGCTTTTGTCAAAAAATGTACGGTGATGAGAAGTGAAAGCCAACTGTTTCCATGGAAACGTCAGTGTGTAGCAGCAGCTGAGCTACACCTCCAAGATGTTGGAGCAGAGTTCTGCCTCTTTGCTTCCTCTCTCTTCACCAGAAATCAGAACTTTGTTACTGAGGTAACAGTCAGTTCAAGTATTTTTACGTCTCTTTTCTTATTTATGTTATCCACAGTAAAAGAAATACACTCACCAAGCATGTCTCTACTCTTTTCTATCACGAATAAGAAATCTGGCACCACAAGAGTAAGTATAGTAAACAGTAGGTGAACGGTCACTGATATTGGTATGTTATATACTGGCTGATGTACACTGGGGCATGGCTGAGCGGTTACGCAGGGTATAACAACTGTTCAGATGATACATTTACCTGGCATATAAGTGTCATACATGGATGGAAGGGTATTTCTAGCAAAGAAATTTGTCAATTTCACCCATTTTCACTGAAATCTTTGTGAAAAACAGCTCCGTTACATAGGGTGAAAAAAACTACATTAAAAATTGGCCTATATTTCAGTATATCAGAAGTTGCTGTTTTCACCTGAAGTTGCCAAAATTAATATTACCATAGTGTCAGGTATATTGTGGACTGCAACTCCTGCAATTTTGGTGAAAGAAAATTGATCAGTCCAAGATTGGGAGATATCAGTATGAAGGGAAGTCTGGTTACGTAGGGTAAACTCTCAAGTCCTTGAGGCCGGTAATCGAAATTATCTGCCAAAAAGCAGCCAGAAAACCATTCTGCTGTTATGATGCTGGACAAGACAAGTTAGAAAAAAAAAAATCTGTCAAGCACAAATGATTTAATATGATCCCAATATCATTCTTGGAGTGAATAAGTATGAATAATGTTTAAAACCTAAAACTAGAAAAGCACTCGGAGAGCGCAGACCTCCGCCAAGGCTGATCAGTGGCCCCCCCCGTGGGCCCCCCCATGCCAAGGAGGTTATGTTTTTGCCAGGGTTTGTTTGTTTGTCTGTCTGTTTGTTTGTGTGTCTGTCCGTTGGTGTGCAACATAACTCAAAAAGTTATGGACAGATTTTGATGAAATTCTCAGGGTTTGTTGGAAATGGGCCCCCCCCGTGGGCCCCCCCACCCCCGATCACTACCAAAATTTAATCGTTTCTTCCTTATCCCATTTCCAACAAACCCTGAAAATTTCATCCAAATCTGTCCATAACTTTTTGAGTTGTGTTGCACACTAACGATCAGTGGCCCCCCCTCGTGGGCCCCCCCACCCCCGATCACCAGCAAAATTTAATCATTTCTTCCTCATCCCATTTCCAACAAACCCTGAAAATTTCATCCAAATCTGTCCATAACTTTTTGAGTTATGTTGCACACTAACGGACAGACAAACAAACAAACAAACAGACAGACAGACAGACAAACAAACAAACAAACCCTGGCAAAAACATAATCTCCTTGGCGGAGGTAATTAACCACAGGGTAGTGGTTCTATCCCAGGGGTGTCAAACCTGCGGCCCTGAGGCCAAAACCGGCCCGCCAAAGGTTTCAGTCCGGCCCAAGGGATGAATTTGCAAAGCGCAAAAATTACACTTAAGATATTAACAATCCAGGATGTTGAACTCATTTTAGTTCAGGTTCCACATACAGAACAATGTGATCTCAACTAAAATAATAACATAATAAGCTATAATGTGAAAAACATAATATTACATTACACCTATAAATAATGACAACTCCAAATTTTTCTCTTTGTTTTAGTGTAAAAACTTACATTAAATAATGAAAATATTAACATTTACAAACTGTCCTTTAACAGCAAAATGTGAAAAACCTGAAATTTTGAGAGTGAAATTTTAACATTATTCTTCTTGTTATTAAATATTTTCTGTCTTTGTAGATCCAACCCATAACATGCATGTATAAATGGTAAGTTGAGGTGTAATATTGTCAAAACTGCACTTGTTTTTCTCAAGAAATTTTATTTTTTTTCAAGCTATTCACATCATTTTTGTTTGGATAGTTTGTAAATGTACATATTTTCATAATTTAATTTATTTGCTCTAAAACAAAGAAAAATTTGGAGTCGTCATTATTTACAGGTTATTATGCTGTTGTTTTACTGGTCCAGCTCGCTTGAGATCAGTTTGGGCTTAATGTGGCCCCTGAACTAAAATGAGTTTGACACCCCTGTTCTATCCCCTTCGATGGGGAAAAGGCCGACATTGGATTTTTTTTGTCTTTAGTCAGAATACCTTTGCTTGAATTATTCAGTGACACCAAATGAGAAAAGAAGGACATCATGTATGTTTTAATAATTTTGTGGGATGAAAGAAAGAGTGGATAGTCGAAATCCTTTCACTTCCATTAGTGCCCCATGGGACTTTATTTTGGAAAAAAAAAGGTCCCATGGGGTTGTAATCCATAAAATATACCACAGTCACTAGTGCCACATATCGTCACCTTCCTAAAATAATCACCCAAGTAATTTTTTGATAAAAATGCAGGGTTTTTTTTGTGTTTCTTAATCATCAAATACTCAAGTTTTTTTTTACAATTATTTTAGGATGGTGACGATATATCGGTTTAAAAAAATCATTTTACAAGTCAAAAAAAACTTCAACTGTCAGACTGCGACAATATGTAAATAGAAAGATTACAAAACCAAAAATTACGGAGGTGACATCACCATAGCTCGCTCTCTCCATGGTCTATTCAGAGCTGTTGACAGTGTCTCTCTACCTTCAACATGACCAGACTCTTATAATTTTCACCTTTTTCAGTAGCTTTTCACCTCTTTACACATTTTATACCAGTTTTGTAAACAGTGACGTGCCATGAAAGATGCAGTCCATTGAGCTTTTGAACACAAAACTAAATATTTCTTTACTATTTTAGCCACAAACCATGACTTTCTTGGCTTGTGAAATCGTCTTTTAAATTGACAAACATTGTACATGTAAATGGTGACACAATTCAAATGAAATAAAACATATCTCTGACCTTTTACTGCTGCTCATATTTTTTCCAGAATTAGGTGGGCTCTCTATATAAGACAATAAAAACGTTGGATGACCGTTAAAGTTTTAGCCGTTCCTCAATAACATACAACATACGACGGATCATATAAGACCTCTTCCGAGTGTGTTGACAATGAAACACATCAATCCTTTTATGGGTGGCTTTTTGATTAGTGTCTGCGAATAATAGCAATGACGGATTTCCATTTTATAGCTTTTGCTTTAGGAGTTTGGGCTTTAAATGATGGGACAGCATGCACTACCAGTGACATAACAGTCTTTTTTCTCTTCAGATTCAGTTTAGAAATCTACTTAAGCTGTCAGGATCAAGTATAAAAGATTTGATTGAATATACCAAGCCACCCTGTCGTTGCTTGAGAATTTATCAGCTGTCTGAGACAATGAGTCGGCTCCTCTTTTTTGTATCTATAATCATGCTTCGTAGATACCACCAACCTGCATCAAAACAGGCGATAGACAAGTCTGTTTTTCACATTTAAACCTGAATTTTTGACCGTAAAGAACAATAAACAACATAATACGAAGACCTGGATAAAAAAAATCTAAATCATTATAACAACGAGATGACAGAACAGAAACAAAGCGATGACTCAAAACACACACACACTAACCCTTTTCATTACCTGGGGGACCATAGCATACAGAGGAGTTGATTAGGATTGCAGACAAAAGGACAGTAGGCTCCAGCTGCCTCTCTGAATTCATTGTCATTAGCCGTGGAACACCAAGCCCTTTTCAAACTCATTAGTTGATAAAACAACCCTCTGATTTCCCATTAAAAAACCCATTCGTCCTCCCTCGCTGGAGATGCTCCCCTCCACCGCATCCCTGCATTTCCACACTTTCAAAGCTGCTCCTGAGACCGGGAAAGAAACGGTAGCTCTTATGCAATTTTCTCAACAAGTTTGTCCATGATTCCTGCCAGATTGATCGTGTGTATAGAGTTTCAAAGCCAACAGTTCTAGCTATAATAAAACAAGCTTTGCAAAGAGTCAGTCTGATGATGCCTTGTCTTGACTTATTTTGCATCAGCAGCGTTTACAGTTTGCATCATTTTCAACCTGGATTTACATCTTCACTTTAAGGTTTGACTCTTTGGGATTTGGAGCTGATGGGGTCTATTAACCCTGTAAAGCCTGAACCTTTAAATCATTGACAGAAAATTCCTGTTCTTTGAAACTGGAGCCTTTATTGGTCCTTCTGAACAACCAAAAAAAAAAAAAAGTTTTCAAATATCAATTTCCATGTATGGGTTTTAATTTTGTATCATATTTGATACATCGGGTTTCAGTGCCCAAATACTATTATTTTTGAACAAACAAAAACCTAATATAACACAAACATGTCTAACAAATTGGTAATTTGTTCTCAAATTAGTTCTACCTCCTTCCTCATTAATGACAATCTCGTAGTGTCACTAGAAAGGCCTCTGGTGAATGAATTCCTCCCCCTGGTGGATTATCTGTGCATTGCATGTATCTAATTGTATACATCAGGTTTTTAAAGAAAAAAAATATCACACTGATCATGTAGAGGGCTTCAAAATCCATGTATCAAATATGATACGTTTGGCGTTAAAGGGTTAAAGGACAGCAATAGAAAAGCAATAGTGATGTTGTTTAGTTGGTGACTGTTGTCAGGCATTTCAGAAGAATTTCTGTAGGAACAGTTTTTTCTGTTACATCAAACAAATGTTTAGGATAATGAAGAGCAAAAACAGTTGTTGTTTCCTGGCAGAATAACAATTTATTTAAATTTAGACAAAAGGAAATACATATTTGTGCTTTGTGCAGTTTAATGAACAGCTTTGTTTATATACATTTTATACACTGTTATATATAATCTCTTGTTACAAGTAGCTAAATTGAATTATCACCACTTATTGAATATCATAAGTCATAAATATCAAATATCCCGTCCACACCATCCCCCTTTTGAACCCATTTGTTAATCTAAAGATGTAAAAAATGTCATGTTTTGAAGATTTCAAAAACATTCATTCAAAGATGCGTAGTGTCAAAATTCAAGTCAGTATATCTCATCCGGCCAGGATCAACATCGACTTCTCTGAACGCTTTTCTTTTCTTTTTTTTTTCTTTTTTTTTTGCCATTATCTCACACAAAGGTCACGAACCCATAAGCATCACCCAGTGTTTCTTCTCCTTTGCAATCCAAAAGAATCAAACCAAGACATATACGAGAGAACACACACAAACCAGCCTAAATCCACGCAGCTTAAGCTTCCTTTCGGTTTAATCACTCTTCAGCTGAGATCCTGAAGACGCACCTGAGCACAAAGTTTTGTTGTTGTTTTTTTTTTAGCAATGCTTTAAGAAGCACATATGCCTCTGACACATTTCCTCATTGTAATGTAGATCTGACAGGCAGTTTTGGTTCTGAGAAAAAAATCTAAACTGTAGCATCTGATTGGCAGAAAGCGTTTTTACAAATTTGCATGGATGTCCTCATGTCGCAGCACTTTGTAGGTGATCCAGTAGAAGATGTTGAATATGAGGAAGCTCAAGGGAAACACAGCTCTGGATATGGTGTCGATGCGCTTGGCCCGGTCCACAAATCGCTTGTGAAGAACCTCGCCATCGTACATGGTAACCGGAGGCGGTGGGGTGAAGACCGTGGCTCCTTCCACAGCGGTACCATCCTTAGTTTGGAGGCAGTGACCGAGTCCATAACCCCGGAAGTAAAAACCACGGCTCTCCCTCACCAGCTCCTCTTCCTGTGGAGTCAAGCATATGGGAAACAGATTGGCCTTTCCCTGTCAACAAGAATTAGCTTTCTGCATTTTACATTCCATCTGAGTGGCTGAATCCCAAATGTGTTTGGGGTGTGGTAGCACAGTGCAACAGAGTGGAAACAACACCAGGAAAAAGAAGCATACACAACATTTACAAATCAAGTACTTAATTTAAGGGAACTTGAGAGGGTTGTAAATCCTCACATCTCCAGTTTAAGTTTAAGAGAGATGTTAGCCTTAGATAAATGTTCATGAATCAATTAACAGTCTTGAAGTTTCTCTCAAACTGAAAGGGTAATAGAGGGCATCCTCATTAGTAGAATAAAGGCAACTATAATTGTGAAAATTAATAAAAAAAATTAACCTCCATCTCTCCTTTGTAACGCTTTTCAAAGCTGCAGAATGATAGACCTTTCAAAACGCCTATTAATAAAAAGTCATGATCTCAACTGCACCAAAAAAAGAAGGAAAAAAAAACTGTTTTACTTGGCATTTTGCTTTGATGAATGGCACTGCTCTTTTTCTTTTTTTTTTTGTCCTTTTTTTTTTTTTTTGTACAGTGAATGAGGCATTGTTCCCGCCCTCTGAAGAGAATATTAATAGACATGCAGCTTAACTCTGACAGCCCTCTGACACTTTGAGAGATTCACTTTAGCAGAGGAAAGTGAAGATGTGGGATCTAAATTGGATGATTAGTAGTCAGCGTGAGAAATGTCCTGAAAGCTCTGATCCCTGCGTCCCTTCTCTCGTTCTCTCTCTCTGACCCTGACAGCTCTTTGCTCCTGTGCTGAACTTCAGCTCTAATGTCAGAAAGACTTGGCATGAAAAAAACCCCACCACCTCGACTCAAAGGTCTACTCCTGTTTCACACCTGTCCCCTCATGCCTCTGGGTTAAAACTACCTGAAGAAGAAGGGCTATCTAAACATATATTATACATAATAATAATAATAGGAAAACTGTCTGCACTAAAACATAATTATGATATAACATGTGTCCTGTAGTTCATGTCAGCATTTACTCAAGTTGGTAACTAGTTGCAGAGCATCAGCTACATGAATGTGTATCTCCTCCTACCAGAGATATGAGTATTCGCATTTCCATTGACCCTCAAATTGCACGAATATAACTTGCGCATAAAAATTTACCTAATGGAAAAACAACAATTTCACCAAAACTCTGGTAGTTCAATTAAAAGTTTTTGGGGTCGCAAGAGGTGGTTTTTCCGGCGTAGCGCAAATGGTATATCACGCAAAACTGCAACGGAAAGACCTTTTTCTGCAACTGGAGTCACCGGATGTTGACGGACATTACAACAAGCGAAGAAGAGTTTTAAAAGAAACATGGCGCAGAATGTGTGGACACACCAGGACACACCAATGACTTCTTGTGTCATCTTGCGATAATAAATAAACAAATCATCGCATTTGTGATTTAATGGAAAAACCAACATTACGCGCTCCTGTTTTTTCGACATTTAGTAAATATCGGTAATGTTTTGTGCATATGTCCAATGGAAAAGTGACTTGTGTTGGAGTGGAGGCAACAAACATTCACAAGCATCGTCACCTCGAAGTCGTACTTTCAGTTAACTCTAATGTATGTAGCAGCTCTGTGTTATTCAGTTACAATGTACAGCTGTATTTAATGATCTGTTAGATGAGTTCATTATATAAAAATATGATGAACTTTTAATTCAATTCATAACATGGCATAATGTGTCGGTAGATGATGTAGGGATGTCATATTTTTAATTTATAGGCTGATGTTTATTTATAACATCAGCCTGCCCAGGGACTACAGGTGGAAATTAGCACTAATACTACAACCTGGCACAGCACATCTCTCCTGTTTAAGGTTAATGTATATTGTGCATTGTCCATGTCTAGATAAATAAATAATAATGAAAAAATACAAAAAATCTGATCATTTTAAATAACTTCATACTGGAGGAAAGTTCCCCCTCCTACTACTGCTGTGATTCATATAACTTAGATGTGTGTTACACCCCCTTTACACGTCATGGGTCAACACTTGGATGTCAAAGCTCGTCTAATTTTCTTGGTCCTCATTCCTTTGTCCTTGGTGTGTATTTAAAGGAGCTGCGATATCCTTCAAAATGGTACATCAAGGTCAATTTCTCGGTCACAGCTGAGCATCGAATACCCTGGTCAGCCATCTGTCTTTCTCAATGAAAAATCCATCTGGAATTGCAGGGCTTGAATCCAAATATGAAGGCAGGACAATCAGGCGCAGAATAAGCCAATCACAAATAAGACGGACATGACACTTTTGTCAGAGGAACTTGAGAATACAGGGTGTAATCTGTAATTGAATCCTTATTTTTGAATCAAATAAACAACCGACAACAGTTGGAAAGAGGTTTGGGGACTTGGAACTGAAAAAGCAACAAAAACAAGTCAGTGCATATGAGGCATTGTGAAACACCCGCCCCCTCCCAGACTTGTGATTGGTCGGTATAGAATAGATTGTGCATATTTCACAGTGACTGGCCCAATTCCAGACTGTTTTCTCAGTATTGAATACACTGAGAAAACCAGATGGCTGACCAGGCTAAGCATCGAGGAGCTGGAAATTAAGGAACTGATAAGAGGTTCATTGGGTTCCCAACACCATCAGGTGACCTGAGGCTGTGCCCTCATTGGAGGATTAAATAAATCAGCTTTGGGCACACATGTTTGCTCCCTTGGCTAATTATTATTGTTTAGTTTTGTCATTCTTAGGTGATTGGATAATTTAACTGGATTCTCAATACTGAATAGTTGTTCAGGACTCCACAATGATAGAACATGAAGCAAATGATGAATGTGCTCCAAGTTGCACAGGTAATAAAGTGTTGTCCTTTTCAGTTCAGTTTATGTTTACACAGCGTAGTTTAACAGAATGAGACTTGCTCTGCAAATATATTCTTGTAACAGCTGTGTTTTCCACCAGCCGCCACTACTCATAACTCTAATGTCTGCCAACTGGGCTTTACCTCACCATCTGGTAATCCTGTCTCACCAAAGCCTAAGCTATTAATTGTAATAATCATAAACCAGTTATTCTAAACTCATGCTTTCAGTTTTTTTTTCTGTTATAATTATCCAAAGCAGCAGAAGGAAAAGTGGAAACCAACAGCACTATTAGCCTCTATGAGCAGTTTCGTCACACCTTTAGCTGCAGCTGCTGCTATAAAGTCAGTCTGAAACTGCCATAGTTATTTATATTTCATCAATATCCGTGAATCTTCTGGTAAACTAGTTACTCCCTTTCTTCTTCACATGGGCTGATTGAGAGTCATTTATAGATACTAACTACCTGATGCCCTGCAGTGACAAATTGCACCTTACAACAAGGGGAAAGGGAGCTGTAGCTCTTCTCCATTGCTTAATTATCCTACTGCGTTCTAGAAGATACAGTACATCATGTGCTAAAGTCCACTGGTGCGTTACTTTAAAGATAATAGGTGCTCATCATTTCAGCTCTTGGCTCTCAGCAGTAGCAGCACTTCTGGATCAGATGGTACTTTTTTTGGACAAATTAGTGGTTTCTTTCAACAGTGCATACTTGACAGTCTGTGTTTGTCATCTAGTAATCAATGTCATAAATCTAACTGACAAATATTAAACTAGGGATGCAAGTAATAACTGTTTTCATTGTTGATTTATCTCTGTCAAATGTCTAATTCAATGTTTTGTTTTGGTTTGCTTTTTTTTTTTTTTTTTTTACATAATCAACCAACCAGTTTTTTTGAATAATTGCTGCAGTGAGATAGAAACATAGACAAACAGATGGAGCCGATGGACAAATATTTGAGGTTTCTTTTCCTATCACTCATCATTGATCAATGAAATGACAAACAAGATTAACCCATAAAGACCCAGTGCTACTTTTGTGGTAGTTCACAAATGAATGTTTCTCTCTATTTAACCTTTCTTAAGTGATTTATCACCATTTATTGTAATATCATTCTATTTGTTTTGGTTTTTTTCAGTGAAAATCGTATATTTTCCTACATTTAATTTACTGGTCATGTCTCAGATCAGAGTAAAATTGAGGGTTATTATAGGAAAAACAAAGAAAACTCAAGAAAAAGTGACTTTTTTTAGCAAAGATATTAATAACTGAATGTAAATACAAGTATCAACGTCATTGTCATTGATCCAACTCCATGGGTTTTACTGGTGAATCAATGTTGTAGAAGACGATGGTGTTTCCACGGTAACTACAGAGTCTCTGAACGTCCAAACGGGTCATATCTGATGACCATGAAAAGACGACAAACTGCATTTTAAACCAATTACTTACATATATTGATAGGATTTGTGGATCAATAGTTATTTAATAGTTTAGATCAGTAGATGGTTTTGGTTAAAGGTGGATGTTTGGGTCTTTATGGGTTAAACACTTACATTTAAAAGTGAAAACAAGAGCACATCAGCAGTGAGAAGAAGTAAAGTGCAGGAATTCAGAGATAAAACTGAATGTCAGGGTAAGGGAGTGTGTTAGGTGACAGACCAGCACATTAAATGGTTGATGGGGAGAAAGTTCAGGAGAAAGTTTCAGGTAAGAGTTGCATGACATTCTGTAATCATTTTGGGAGACTGGGTACACGGACAAAATTGGGTTTGAAGGTCGGGGTTAACACAGGGTGTAAGTTTTACCCTGGCGCAGGCGCTGCAGTGCTGATTCAGATTCCTGTAGCTGGAGGTGTCACCAGGGATGTCATTCACTTTCCGCAGTGACTCAACACTCCCGGGCTGACTGGCCAACTCCTCCATTACAAGGGAAGGTAGACAAATTTAGAATAAGTCGCTACACTTTTTCATTTTAGTGCAAAACAACAAAACAAGAGCCTTGCTGCTGAAGAAAAAAAAAAATCCCTAAGTGCTGAAGTTATAATTTGTTTTGGCCGTGGACCTTCCTACAGTTTGCCTGGAGGGGCTTTATTAAAAACGAGACCTGTGCTATGCCAAAAATAAAGTGATTAAAGATGCAGACTTCAGATTGGAATAATAAACTCAAGCTGACGGCCTGCGCTTATAATTAAAGAAGAATTGTGAGTGTGATAATGCAGGACATTATCGGTAGCTGTTAGTTTAAGGAACTGACTTTGAACACATAAAAAGTATCCCAGAGGAGCCAATACAGTTATTTCTGTACCGACTATAAGAGGAAATACAGATCTATTTTATTCTTTTCAGCTTTGAAGGCAGCAGGATCAAAGTTACTAAAACTGTTTGACATATTTGATGTTTTCTAAACTTAACAACCGCAACAAGAAAGCACTGATTAAGTCTCAGTCTAAGTCCATTAGATTCCCAACCACTTTCTAGGACAGCGCATCAGGTCATGTGTCAATACCTCTCAGATGGATAGTTTGTAACCTGACACTGTTCACCGGAGTAATTGTGCAGCCGATGCAGACAGGGGAAGTCCTTTTCTCTGCGGAGCATCATTTTGTCTGTCCTGTATCGATGTAGGAGGGTGGATTGTCCAGTAAATCTGCTGCCGGACTCTTCTGTCTTTAGAGGCACTGCCATGAATCTGGGCAAGTGCAAAACCTACACAGTTTTTAATGGGATGTTCAAGTGTTGTGTTTAATGAGACTAATCTGTCTGCATTGCCGAAATATCTTTACTGACAATGTAATGTTTTATTTAGTTTATTACCCCGCCCCCTGGTTTGTTTGTTTGTTTGTTTGTTAACACTCTAGCAGCAAAAGTATTGATTGAATTCAAACCAAATTGGGTTTATAGATTGCCAGTGACACAGAATAGATCTGATTACATTTTGGGAAAAGTACGTCAAAGTTTCAATTTTCTAATGAATTTTTTCAATCTTTTTTTTTCCCCCATTTACTTATAATGGGCAAAAATTAAAATGTCTGTAGCAGCAAAACTATTGGTTGAATTCATACCAAATTGAGTTTATAGATTGCCAGTGACCCAAAATAGATGTCATTACATTTTGTGAAAAGTAGGTAAAAGTTCACATTTTTTTATGAAGTTTTAAACGATTTTTTTCCTCCCATTTACTTACAATAGCTGAAATTTCGAATGTCTATAAAAACATCAATTTTGTTTCAGTTTACTTAATTTTGCCAAGTATATACAGGGTGGGGAAGAAAAATTTACAATGAACATTTAGTTGTTTTTTCTCAGCAGGCACTACGTCACTTGTTTTGAAACCAAACATATATTGATGTCATAATCATACCTAACACTATTATCCATACCTTTTCAGAAACTTTTGCCCATATGAGTAATCAGGAAAGCAAACGTCAAAGAGTGTGTGATTTGCTGAATGCACTCGTCACACCAAAGGAGATTTCAAAAATAGTTGGAGTGTCCATAAAGACTGTTTATAATGGAAAGAAGAGAATGACTATGAGCAAAACTATTACGAGAAAGTCTGGAAGATACTATTAAAGAAGAATGGGAGAAGTTGTCACCCGAATATTTGAGGAACACTTGCGCAAGTTTCAGGAAGCGTGTGAAGGCAGTTATTGAGAAAGAAGGAGGACACATAGAATAAAAACATTTTCTATTATGTCAATTTTCTTGTGGCAAATAAATTGTCATGACTTTCAATAAACCAATTGGTCATACACTGTCTTTCAATCCCTGCCTCAAAATATTGTAAATTTTGCTTCCCCACCCTGTAGAGGCAACTGATATGTTGACATCAGCTGGATTGATGCCAGAATAAGATAAAATACGTGCAAGGGGTGGGGTTTGTTGTGCCTGGCACCACTTGCTTCTTAGTGTATTTGGTAAGGACATTGTACATTTCCGAACATTTGGAATGAAGAACGTCAGATGTTAATTCGCCATATTATAGCAAAAATGCTTATTTGTATCCATAGTCACTAGGCAGGTAATAAAAATATCACAATTAAAACACACAGCCACTGTTTGGATTGAGTTTTGAAGGTGGGATATGTGTAGTATTTCCTTTTTTTAGAATATGTATGAATACTTACTGGGATATGGATGATGTGAACACTAAATATAGCTGCATTTGCCGGCTCTGACTGTAGTATATTTTTATTTACTTAAGTATGATGTTTGTTTGTGTTTGTAATAAGCATGGTTCCCTGAGTCCTTGAGGTTTGGTGCCTGTTACACTGTACTGTATTTTATTTCATTTCTTTCATTGTATTATTAATGATTTGGATTTTATTGCCTGGATTGTTTTTGTTTGTAGGCTGCTTTTTACCTTTATACTTTATTCAGTATATTTACTTTACACACTATATTCAGTGTGTGAAACAGTCTGTGAATTCATTGTGTTGATTTGTTGGTGGTTTTCTTAGTCGTCTGTGATAAATCAGTTTTTAAAAATCTCTGCCAACATAGCTTGCATTGTATCATAAGTAAACTCTTGTTCATGAGGCCATTGCCCCTGGACACATTATAACCCTTTATTTTTAATGAAGAATTAGACTCTATTGCAGATTAAAGCGGCACATGTATGATCCTCATATTCTGTTTCAATATTTACAGCGTGAATGAAGGCTTGATGATACATTGGAACAGTAAGTTAGTCCTTAATAGAAGGTCACAGGAATCTCACTTGATAACAAGTCAATAATTAATGATCCTACAACAACAATAATCCATAATCCATCAGATCAGAGTCTTAAGTGCTCTTCAGCTCTTAGATCGCTGGGAGTCAAACTCCACTGGTGATAATTTAATGAAAAATTTAAGACTTAAGAAGAAACAGCCACAAGCAGGAGGATCAACATGAATTTAAGATATGTTTTTAAGATTGTAGCCAACATATTAACTTATGTCAAGTAATACAAGTGATGTTCTGGGATCGGACACATTATTGGTTATTTAAAAACAGAAGATTTTTTATTTTAATTTTAATTTATCTCTCCACTTGTTTTGATCTGTGCTCTTGTCTTATGTAAATGTCCTTAATTATATCTGTGCATCAATGAGCATCAGTGTAAATCTGATGAAGCCACACTTGCATAGCCCTGTTAACTGATAAGCAATGATACCAAAGAATATTACTGACACTGAAGCTTATTTAAAAGTTCTGGGTGTAACATTCAGTGGTATTTAATAGGAAACTGTCTGACCCGTCTGTAGAGAGGCTGCTAAAAATGCAAAATGAAAAAATTCCACCTTAGTGCCACAGTTTGGTATGTCTTTTCAAAGTTTTTGGTTAAAGCACTAATAAATCTGGTCCCCAATCAAACATATCAGAAGACGCAATTAAATTCCTGATTGTCAAATGCTTTAAAATCTAAAGAGACGGAAGAAGATGTTTGTTTGTGGCTTCTGCAAAAAGAAAGTGGACTCTGGAGGCTCACATCAGCGTTACAAAAACGCAACAGTCATTATTTTCAGGTGATTATGTACGAATGAAAAGATAATTATGAATATTATATTCATTTTCTGCAATTAGATCCCCCTTAATCCTCCTAAATCTTACACACTAAACCCTTAATCATTAATATTAAATGTAAATAATAGCTCAGATTTTCAAACCACATTTTCAGGGATTTATTTTGTTTATGCACGCCTTCTTAGAATGCGGCACAGTACAGATAAAGTGTTAGGAGGGTATTAAATTAAAAGGGTAATTAGGGCTGTAATCAGTATATTAACACATCAAACAGTTATATACGAAACCAAACCAGAGGAAGTCATTTAAAAGTCTTTCATACTGCCGTCATCAGGTCAGAAATGAATCAACTAGTTTGCTTCCGGTGTGTGCACAGGGTTAAGACTATACTAGTGCCACAGGGTTGGTGGAAATGTTGTGACAGAGGGGCCGGATTACAAAGGCTCTTCACAGGTCAGTGCTCACCATAGAAAGCTGAACTAAAATGAGCAGATCTTCCTCATGTAATATGACAGCCAGCTGTAGCATGTTGATGTTGTCAGTTTCTGAATATACAGCGGCCCGCAATAACAAGAGACATAAGTCAGTGTTATAGGGGCTGACAAGGACTGGAGTGTGTGCGTGCGTCGAGTGCTTTGTTTTAAGGATGTTCTGACAATGTGTGACAATGTGCGTCAGTGTGTATGTTTATGTGCTTAAATGGAAACACTCTTCAGCCTGCTCATGTCTCCGAGTGTGATTTACACTTACTATTCTTTGCTGCCGTTGCTTTTTCCTCAGCCTGATGAACTCCTTGTGTTGCCTTGAGACAAAGTTAACTGCGGCGTACTCCAGCAGAGCAGCAAACACAAACAGAAGGCAAACCGCCATCCAGATGTCGATAGCCTTCACATAGGACACCTGGGGAAAAGAACAAGGTCGCGGAGTCATCGATAGCTAATCAATGGGACTGACGCATAATCTGTGGGACGTTCGCATTCCTCACATTCGTCGTCTCGGCCGTAATGACACACATCTTTTATGTTGGCCTAGAATTGAAATGAGTCAGTGAGATGTGGGCAGTTGACACACAGCCATGAGACAGGTCACAGCTAAGACTCGGGGAGATGAACTGTTCACGAGAGAAGATATGTCACAGCACATCAGCAACGGCCACTGAGCAAGCACAGTGTGGAAACTTCACTCAATTGAGCAGCAGTTTGCTGACTGCTACAGATACAGTACATACAGAAGAGCGGGGGAAAATAAGATGACATATATTCACTGGGAAACAGCTCAGTCATGTTTTAATCGGCGCTACTGCTCACACTGGTACAGACATAAGCTTTTTCACTGTGTAAACATGCCATTAAAAAACCAGGCATTTTTAATCTTTATGCAAGTATTTTAGTTTGTCTTCTTCCTTCATTTAATTTACATGTTCAGGAACAGAGGGAGTAGTTAATAAAATACCTAAAGGCACAATCTGCAATCCACATAAAAACAGAAAAGGCTGCTCTCTGCCAGAAACAGAGCCTGATCTCAATTTTAATTTATGTATGAGGGTTTTGTAATGCAAGGACTTACGCATCTACTTGTTCAGAGTTTTATATTTACATACTTCTAGATAAACTGAGCAAAATATCAAACACTATTAATATTCTTGTTTAATACAGCAAAACAAATATGTGATGATTTGTTGTGAATCAGATGTAAATTAATTTGTCATAGCATTGTTATAATATATATGCAGCTGCGGAAAAAATTATTAGACCATCAAAAGTCATCAAAAACAATGGTTATGAAATCAAATACTAACGCCTGTGTGTATCATGTGACTAAAACAGACAGAAAAGAAAACATGGAATGCCTAAAAGCACTGTTTTTGGGGGTAAAATGCGATTGCTATTGATGTAAGAACTGAAGTGATTTTGGTTATTATTAAGAAAACCATGGAAAATAGATAGATATCAGCTCTGAAATTACACTCTTATGAGCTATTTTTGTTATCATTATATTTGCCCAAACAAATGTACCTTTAGTTGTACCAGGCATTAAAATGAACACGAAACTGAAGAAAACACAATAGCAAAAACATAAATTGGCCTCAAATTGAACTCCCTCTATCCTTAGACTCAGTTTGGATATGAAAAATGTCCTAGAAAGGAACAAAACAAAACACTATGAAAAAATCGGATAAAATACCACATAAAGGATAGACGAACATGCACAGAGATGACACCAAATTACAGTATTTCAGAGAGGATGACAGGAAAAGACGGGATGGAAGATTTACAGATATACTTCTGTGTTGTCATCCTTAAGTCACATTCTTCCACCACAAGTGAGAGTTACCTGGTGAAGTTGCAGGAGCTAAAACTACCGTTGCTATGGTTACCGTAATCCAATGCACCTTGTTCGCTGGTTTAAAACAACAGTTGAACTGAAAGTGTTTTGGACTGGATGGTAGTGCTAGATTGGTCTAATGCCATTTTTATGATTATGATTGTATTTTATAGAGGTATTTTATATTTATGTGATTGTGAGTGTATATTGTGTGTGTTATATTTTATGCACTGCTGTACGCATCCAGACTGACTGCTTTCTGTGAGCAGTCATTGCACTTTGGATTTATGAAGTAGTTAGGGTTTATGTTGGGAGTTGCTTCACTTGTCTTTTATGGGGTGAGTGGTTTCTTTATTTGGATGCATTTTAATCTTGTAAAACACTTTGCCATATAAACAAAATGTTACTTACTACAAAAATAAAATCTTTGAGACTTTGATTTTTTACTTTGAAAAGGTCTTATTGAACCAAGCATTCACAGTGAATTACTTTACTTTATTTTTTATTATTTTTAATTTTATTTATTTATTTTTTAATTATTTTAGTTTTTTTCTATTTATTTATTTAGAATTACTAATATATTTTCAGACAGTGGAGAACCAAACAACAGTGTGCAACAGTTAGATTTAGACTGAAGCCTTAAGTCTGACTATTTGCTGTATATAAACATTTTAGGTGTGTCTTTGTGAAACTGGCCCCTGAACTACCATCATTTTCTAAAACACCTGCCAGCTGCCAATCAGAAACAAGCGCTCACATATGGACTCTTAACTCCTCATGTGTGACCTGCCTGGAGCAGAATGTGTCCAGGGTGTCCTCAGTGAACTAGGACCTTGTTTTGTTTACTCCATAGTCTGTCACCTTGTCCTAAATTAAGGTTTGCTGCATGCAAACTCAGCATTGGATGACTGAATATGCCCTTACAGATCAGCCCATATCAGAGCTTTAATGCTCCTTTTGCCAGACTTTAGAGGACACAATCGTCACATTCTTTGCAGAGATCAGTTACCAAAAATCAGTCGCGCTTCTGTCACTTGTTTCACGGAGCATTTAGGTCAATCTTGTCAGCTAGTCAGGACATCACATAAGAAAGGAAATGCTATTTCTAGATCATGTATCACTTTCTGTGGGAATATGTCAGAGCAAAATGTCAGAATAGTTTTGCGAGTTTCTCAGTCAGGCAGAACCACACAAGACTTTTTTATTTAGTTACAGAGTTTTTTTGTTGAGTTTGCAGCATTATGTCATTTCTTTTGATATATAGTTGTGGGTAATTTCCTGCAGAGACAACCCACTGTTATTTCTGCTCAATTAGTTTGCATTTTTAAATGTTAAATTATTCATTCATTTTCATTTTCTGAACCTGCTTTATCCTCACTAGGGTCACAGGGGTTGCTGGAGCCTATCCCATCTACTTATGGGTGAGGGTGGGGTACAACCTCATTGCAGGGCTGACATATAGAGACGAACAATCACTCTCACATTCACACCTATGGGCGATTTAGATTAACCAGTTAACCTATCAGTGCATGTCTTTGGATGGTGGGAGGAAGCCAGAGTACCCGGAGAGAACCCACGCAGACACGAGGAGAACATGAAAACTCCACACAGAAAGGTCCCACCCCCATCGACTGGTGTTGGAATCGAACCCAGGACCTTCTTGCTGTGAGGCATGGGTGGTATTGTCTGCACCGCTGTGTCGTGTTATGTTAAATTATTTTTCTTATTTTACAATTCTACATTTTTAGCTTTGACTGTTTCCAAATGTTTTGTTTAAGCTTTGAAATCAGCTCTTTTAACTTTAAGTTTTTTACTTTGTACAGCACTGGCTTTGTGTATGACACATGCTGTATAAAAAGCAAGAAATATCCTGAATAACTCAACAGATTAAAGTGTTAAAATAAGCATATAAGTAAAGTTATATTGCTATTTATCCTGGCAGTAAAGGCAGCAGACAACAAAAAAAATTTGCAGAACAAGCTACATGAGTCAGTACACCAACCTTAGGCAGTGAAGCTCTTGACCCGGAGCTCTGGGTGGTCATCGTAAGCACAGTTGTGATCCCCAGACCCACTCTGGCAGGTGCGGCATCCATGTTTATCCAAAAGGAGACCCAGGAGAGGATGACGATGAGGAGGGAGGGGATGTACATCTGGATCAAGTAGTAACCCATCTGACGCTCCAAATGAAACTTCACCTCAATGCAGGTAAACTTCCCTGCAAACACATGCCATCAAAATATCTTACAGTTATTTTCATGTCAAATGCCATATGAAAATCTAGGATAAAATTTCAAAATCAGTGCAAAATCAGTAACTTTTACTGGAGTCTTTGAGAAAGCACATGTAGAAATTCATGGCTTTATGTTTCAAAGTGAATTTCAATATACACCTGTGTTATAGTGCTTAGTGCAGTAGCCCAAATCCTTCTCCTCTTTCAGCACAAACTGGGGGAGGGTGAGATCGTCCGCCACCTGAACGGGATTCTCCGACAACCACTCAAAGATCAAGTCATTCATGGTGTAACCAACTGTGAAAAGTGAACAGGGGAGATAAAGAAGAGAGACTCAAATGAGAAATAGTGGAAAAAATGTCACCATTTTGTCTGCATTGTCTTAGATTACATGGAACATGAACAAGTGCTATTCTCCCAGTGCCTGATTGCATTCCATGCATCTTCCACAGCATTTGTGATCTGAGGCAGGATTTTTACACTGGGAACTTTTTTACAACAGAATCTATGTATTTTCCACATCACATCCACCTGCCAAAAAGGAAGGTAACACACTTAATTACTAATTAGTATATCTATATCCTACAATCTCACAACTTATCTTACACATATTCTTAATAAAAATAGTAATGTTGACCACTACAAATATAAAGAACAGACTGTCAGTTATTTAATTGTCCTGAACACGACTGAACACCTATTATGTAGTGCTGCATTATTATTATTTTTAAGTGAGAAGAACAGAGACAAAGCAGTACAACAAAGTAAGACAAAGACAAGACTGATGGCATTGATGAAAGCATGTTATATTACACAAACTGGTTGTATATACTGTTGTTGTTGCATTAAATGGCATGATTTTCTGTGATTTATTTTTTTCCAGTTTCAATTATGACGTACCTCATATTTGTCGATTAAATACATTGTAATTCTTAACCTGTTCTTTCTGAAAGTAAAGGTTTTCTGCCGGTATAAACTAAATTTAGAGATCTTGTGGTGCCATAGAAACTTGGTCATAATATAATATATAATATATCTCATTTTCTTCTTATGACAAACCTTTTATAACAGTACTCCATTAAAAACAAACAAGCAAACAAACAAGGATAAAAAAAAAAAAGGAAGATGAGTTTTGGGCATAAATCATCAAACCTGTAATGGGGACAATGCTGGTCACTTTCAGGTAACTTAAATGATAACAGATAATATTCTGGCAAAAATATATTGCTGATGCTTAACTCATGTCAAAACCTGGCTCTGTGTTAGTCAAAATTTTAACATTTCCTGCAGTCTGTCAAAAATAGTGAATAAAATCTAGTAAACCAGCAGCATGAGGTTCTGAATACCCTTTTTCCTTTTCATCGTTATTGCTGTGATCCTCCCCCCATCTCCTCCTTAACCTATTTTTCGTACAGTACAATTCCAATCTTGTTACCACAGCATAAGATCTGCATCAGAAACATCAAAAACCTCAGCTAATGAGACTCAGAGAGGCAGAATGAAACCTCCTACACTGTGGTGATGTAATGTCCCTTTGCCCATCTGTCCAGCTACCAGCTCCCCTCTGCCATCATGTTTGTCACAGTAAAGGTCACCCACCACAGCTACAGTTGTACTGCGGTTGCTTGAAGGTTACAGAATAAGGGGGGGCATGAGGAGCATATCAGCCTCAGACAGCAGACAATACTTTGAATTTATTAAGCTTATGAGCGCTTGCAATCAGCCTATTTTATCATGTGTATGCGCTAATGCTACTATATGTCTAGGTTATATAACAGCACTCTAAAACAGTTTGACATGACCACTTGGGGTGAGTCAACTATTATTATTATTTTGCTTCGCTGCCTGAAACATAAGCTCATACACATACACCGTGTTGATTTGCATAATCTTTTTTGAGGGTTGTATCCCTTTCATAGGTGTCTGATTATAGGTATATAAAAAATGCATGCCACATGCAATGCACAATTCCTCATGCATCTCTATAATACTGATGCCTGCTGGGACCCTTTAGGGTCTGAGTTACAAAGACATCAATAATTCAAGATGTTACACTCTTTCCAGTGCCATCCGCCTGAATAACAACACCACTAAAGCACACTTATCTTTTTCATGAGGAGAATTCACTGTCATTCACATATCCTGTTGTGAAAAGCAAGGGGAATACCAATGCTTTCAGACAATAATGATACGGTTGTCTTTTCTTGAGCCAGTCACAGCTAAAAGGCGACAAAACATAATTAACATAGTGTTCAAGGTGCAATAAAAATGAAATTCATGAGGCAGAGTACCAGGAATATCTTAGCAAGATAGAGTAATGACTGTTAGTCACACACCAGCTCCTTTTTGGTGTTCACCTAATGAAAGCTACTTTCTTAATACAGCTATGGGCACGCTTTGGATTTGTTGTGTTGGACTCGCTTTTCACTTTAAGTGTAAGTTACAAAGTGGATTTGAGGTTACTGGACACTAATGGCTTGAGGCAGTTCAGAGTAGTATAAGCTGCATATAAGGGACTTTGATGTGTCAGAATAGGGCTGAATCTTATGGTTAGTTCTATTTATATATCTATATAAGCCTGTGGCATGAAAGGCCAGAAGAGAAGATTGGCCTTGGCTCTCTTAAACCCCAAAGATAACTCTCTCTCATTTTTTCCCCCACCATCCTCTCCCCTGTTTCTTGAGTTAAACAGCGTTTCCGTAGCTACAGTAGTGGCAGTAAACCCTATAATGTCCTCTAACAATTTAGCTCCAGCCAAGGTGATGACACCCTTGGGTGGTGTACTAGCACTTGTCAACACAAGGGCAAGTATCCTCACTAGGCCTTTAATCAGAAATGATTTCGTCTCCTCTAATGGCAGTGTGATGGGGTACGCTTAACCAAAAACAAACCCACACATGCCCACACACACATACAAACCACACATCTGTTTGCCTGTTTGTCTCCTCTTCCCCCTGTCCAACAGGTAAAATGTCTTAATATTTTTCTTTTATGCTGGCCCACGTACATTCTGGACTAACTTTATTGGATTTTTTATGTTTGTCCCTGTGTGTTAATTTGCAGAAATAAATCATGCTGCCTTCTGCAGAAGGATAGAGTAACAAGCTCTGTACAAACCAATACCTCTTGCTCTCATTGAATCAGATAAGGACATAGGTATGGAGATACCAGCATTCAGCTTGACTTGTTTATTTGTAAGAAGAAGGTGCCGGGAAGGTGCCGTGACTTCATGGTAAGGGTCTGCCATCACTTTCCCCTTTGCTAGACTTAAATTATTATGTCCCTGTGATGGGAAATTAGGTCACCTCTAGGCACAGGGGGTGGGTCACATATAATAAAAGGGACACAGAATTAAAGTTTTATTATTTATATCCGGGAAATTGGTTTCATGAGGGCAGATGATATCTTTGCTAAAGGCAGGAGGAGAAGGAGTGAAGGGGAGAGGATTATTCCTCCCCTATGTTTTAGCTGTGCTTCAATGTTTTAATGGTTTCAAAGGTTTTTGGTACATTTTTTGAGCTTCTCAGTTTTAATAAATGATAAGTAGACATAAGCAAGAATAGTAAGGTAAACAATGTATTTTATAAGCTGGAAAAAACAAAATAAATGATCAGAATGTGAACATTACAGTTAAAAAAAATACCAGAATGCTATCGCCTGTACTGTCTTTGTGACTAAAGCCCTAATGATATAATTAGATCTTAAACCCAGTAGGGGAAGACATCTATGTATTATAAAATATTCTGCATATACGTAATAACCTAAAGCTCCATCTTACACTCATTTGGTTAATATTGTTTTGTTTTCTTTGTGGTTTAATGTACTGTTGTTACAGGTCCAGTGTGTAAAATTATTGGGTTTGGGAGGAAGTAACTGCAGAAACAGAATATAATTTTCATAATTACTGTATGTTTCATTAGTGTATGAGCAAATTAAATTAAGAAATGTTGTGCTTTATGGAGTCTACCATGTCAGATTACAATTTTTCTATAGAACATCTGACATGACTTCTTACCAGTTCTGTTTTGTTAAGGTAAAGGTAAGGTAATGTTAAATTGTGGACCAGAAGTAATATTACTGTTACTAAAGATCCAGAATGAACAAACTTACTGGGACTTTCATGTTTTTTACAGGAGGTGACTATAATAAATGTCACTAAATATCACTCAATGAACATCTACATATTTATGTCTGTATGAATTTATTTAGTGAAATTGTTAATATAGACTGAAACAAACTGTTACTACAACTACCACGTGGTTAGCACATTATAAAACATGCCGAGGGTAAAAAAATATGAGAGGAGAAAGAGGATAAAGAGGAAAAAAGTAAAAAAAAAAACAAAAAAACAAAAAAAAACAAAAAAAAACAAGAAGCAGCAGAAGAAAAAGGGAAAGACTCACAGCTCTCAAGCTGCATGGTACAGGTCTGAATGTCCATTGGGAAATTCTTCAAGTCCATAGGGCAGGACAGGGTAAGAGTTAGCCTGAGACGGAGAAACAGATTAAAAGAAAGAAGAGGAGCCAGAGGGGACAGTGAAAGGCACAAAAGGACTGGAGGAAAAAGACACTAAAACACAAGGAGAAAGGAGGTTAACAGATCGAAAGAACAGCAAAATAAATGATCAGTACCGAGCTGCTTCGTGTCACATACATGATCATAAATTATTCGGCACTACAGCGTTCCATGCAATAAAGCTGGAAAAATGGAAACAGGTTTTCCGCTAAAACCAGTAGATTGGAGAACATATTGAGTTACTCTGCGGCTTGATTGCTCATTGCCCCGGTAATAGAAAAGTAATTGTCATAGGCATCCCTGCTTTTATTTGTTGTGGTGTCGATGCATTAAGCTTTCCTTTGAGAAGAGAGAGGGAGCTATTTGGGAGTCTGTCTGGAGGAAAACTGTGTAATTACCTGCTGTAATACAACGCCCAGAGGCCAGACATGAGCCGCCAGCACTATACACACAGGCACCTATTTGCTACTGTTATGATGACACAATATCTTTTTCAGTGGCTGGGGAACAAACGACAAACACCCCTGTGAATGACTCCCCTAATGCTGATTAATTTTTGATCCATAATTACAAAACAAAGTTGGTAAATTTGTGAAATGAGGTGATTATTAATTGTGTTTACTTTAGTGTGAGTCATTAGATAACTTGTTGTACAACCATTTGTTTTCCCCAACACTGGCCAGTATATTTCCAGTACAGCAAACAAACACAAAAAAAAGCACAAAATCCATTTATGATGTGAATTAGATCAGCAGGTCAAAGAGAAATAAAAAAAAAGCTGATGGATGTTCACAGGCTAAAGCAGTGCTGCAGATGTTTTTTTTTTTTTTTTTTAACACACTTGAGGGTAACATCCCCCTTTAGTATCTTTTCTCCTCCTCTTCTGGTTTCACAGATCAATCACTCTGAACATGTGAAATCTAACCTCAAGTGGGGACTAAAAGTGTGTTGTCTCCTCCTATGTCATGGTTAACTAACCCATCTGCAACATTTCACATCTGGTGTGGGGGTTCATTTAAGACTTCAAAGACTGATGCAATTTCATTGCTTTTTTTATTTTCTGGACTCTTTTTTGAGATAACTGTAGTGACCCAAAGGAGGCAGAAAAATGTAGTAAGAGCTACAGTCATGGAAAAAGTCATCAAAAATAATAGTTGTGCAATCAAGTACTAACTCCTGTGTGTATCATGTGACTAAAACAGACAGAAAAGAAAACATGGAATGCCTAAAAGCACTGTTTTTGTCAGTACAATGCCATAGCTATTGATGGAAGAACATATGTAATTTTGGTTATTATCAAGAAAACATGGAAAATGGCTAGATATCAGCTCTGAAATTAAACTCTTAGGAGCTATTTTTGTTGTTATCATTATATTTGTCCAAACAAATGTACCTTTAGTTGTACCAGGCATTAAAATGAACAAGAAACTGAACAAAACAAGGGTGGTCTAAAAAAATGTTCCGCAACTGTATGTAGCTGGCAGTTTAGTGGTAATGTACTGCAATTGTGAGACCAAATATTTTAAGAAATTCTCTTCACAATACTCTTCAAAACCACGCAAACCACCGTTATGGAAATTGTGTTGATTGTTTAGTGCTGTTCATTTACATATAATGAATCCATTTTATGTAATTGTAGCACCGCAGTAATATCTTTCCTGGAATACCCTGAAATGCAAATTACTACCATTTTCAGCATCTAATTTAAGAGAAATAGTGCTAGATTTCTAAGTTACTATCTTTAAATTACTTGGTTTTGCAGCCTTTCTCAAAAAAGAAAGAAAACAAACTTGGATTTCTTTATCTGCACATGCTGAAGGGTTCTTATTATTAATATTTGGTAATATTATCTTTAGTCACCTGATGCTGTACAGGACGCTGCCATCTTGGAAAATCCGTAGCAGCTTGTTATCAGTGGTGACCTCATGGAAATTGGCTCCTTTCTCGTTCGCAAAGAATAAATCAGGTTTCCAGATAGAGTCCAACATAGACGGATCCAGATCAAGGGAGTCATCAGGGTATTCACTGTAAGCCAGGCGGGGGTCATTCCATTTTTGCCGTAGAAACACATTGAGTCTGTAGTCCTGTGGAAGAACTCAGGGTAGTTAATAGAACATCGTAGAATACAGAGAACAGAGGTGTTAGAAAGAGAGCTAAGACACGATCCATTCAATGGCAGAGATTTGAGTTTCTGCGAATCTTTTGACAGTAGTAATTCTGACAGACATGAATCGAAATGATCGCAGCCTTAGCAAAGATGAAATGAAATGCGTTCAGTAACACATCGAATAAAGGTGTCAGTCTAATTGAAAATACCACTGAGAGAGACTTTGAATAGGATTATGCACACTGCAAAAAATACATCTCAGAAAACTTAAAAAAAAAAGTCTTTTTTCTGTGAATTTGGCATGCTTTTTTCTAAAAATTATATATTCAGCTAACATTGAACTACATTTTGCCAGTAAGAAGCTAAAACGTTGGTTAGCATTATATCACACCAGAGGAACAAGATAATTTTCTTTATTTTAACCCATAAAGACCCAGTACTACTTTTGTGATAGTTCCCAAATGTTTTTTTTTGTATGTATCTAACGTTTCTTAAGTGAATTGTCACCATTTATTACAAAATAATAATCCACATTTTGCAATTTTCCAAGGAAAATCAAGCCTTTTGCAATATTTAATGTACAGATCATATAGATGTTCATAAAAGCTCAGATTAAAGTTAAGGGTTAGTACATCAAAAATCAGAGAAAACTGAAGAAAAATGGATTTTTTCAGTAAAATCTATCATTAACTGAACATAAACCCAGTGTGTCCATCCGCTGTCATTGATCCAACTCCATGGGTTTTACTAGTGAATCAATGTTGTAGAAGATGACAGTGTTTCCACGTTCACTACGGAGTAAGGTTATTATCATAAACAAAAACTAACGAAATGACGAAAACTACAATTGAAAAAACATTTCCGCTAACTGAAATAAATAAAAACTATAATCAAAAGAAAAAACGATAACTAACTGAAACTTCATTGTGTGCTTCCAAAACTAACTAAAACGTATAAAAATTGTGGATTAAATTCCCTTTGTTTTCGTCTTTGTCAATGTTGGATTGATATGAAATTGATTTATTTCTCTTGAGCAATTTTAGCTTGTGGCACCATATGGCACTCCACTGTCCGTTGCTTGTGGTTTAGAGTCGGCTTCTCGTCTCCCTCTACCTGGCAACATGGAAACTAAAGTTGGGAGAAAGCAGCAGAGTCCTGTATGGAATTTACGTGAAAAAGATGACGAGGAAGAAAAAAAGATATGACAAAACTAAAACTAATTCTAAAATGAAACTAAAACTAAGCATTCTGCAATAAATGAAAACTAATAAAAACTAGCAAACCCGCTCTAAAAACGAATTAAAACTGAATTAGAGAAAAAAAAGTCAAAACTAAACAAAACTAAACTATAATGAAAAATCCAAAATTATCATAACCTTGCTATGGAGCCTCTGAACGTCCAAATGGATCAAATCTGATGACCATGAAAAGTCGACTAACTGCATTTTACACCAATTATTTACATGTATTGATAGGATTGGTGGATCAACAGTAATTAAACAGTTTTGATCAGAAGATGGTTTTGGTTGGTGGTGGATGTTTGGGTCTTTATGGGTTAAGCATGAGACCACTTGCACAACTTTTAATTTAACAATACTTCCTGTCTTAAATAACCACTTTGTTACCTGTAACTATATTTTCAACTTTTAAGGCCCATTACATACTGTCTGTCAGTGGTTTGACTCTTTTATTCTAATAAGAAATGTAGCCAAGTAAAAGGTATTTAACACAAGGGCAGATGTCTCATTAAATACACGGAAGACAATACTTACTAACATTTGGCTTATTTCCAGTACGATTGTTTTTCCAGTGCATAGTTTCTTCAACATTTGTAACCATGTGCTGCTGGTGAGTCGAGGATTTCCAGCGTAAACCAAGGACAAGTGAAAACTCTTGTCTGCAGCCAGCATGCATGAATAATTAAATTACAATTGTAATCGATGCGATTAATTCATCACTTTGGGCACTGTAGATTGTTGCTTTTCTTGCTTGCTCACATCATTTACAATAGTACAAAGCATGGCTCTTCAGTGCCTACAATGACATCATTAGTACTGTCACTTCTGGGACTGGAGGTCTGGGTTTCTGCGCCTACATACCTCCAAGAGACACCTCATACAATTCATTGCCGTTTTATGCTGACCTAGCAACTCTAACACTGTAAATGCAGTCTTGAGGGCAACCGTTTTCTCCTGAACCCACTGTCCTTTTCATTCATTTTCTCAATTTTTCATTTTAATTGCAGAGTGGACAGTTCATTATCAGGCCATCAGTGACCCAGTGGTCTCTGAAGGTTGCACTGTTATGCTCCAGGAAACACAGAAATGAGAGAATGGCTTTAGCACTGTTGAATTAGCGAATAAGCTGGAAGACTGTTTTAAGATATTTTCTTAAAATCAATACAAACTAATTATTTCAAGATTAAAAAGGGAATTCATTATTGGTTTTAACTACATTCGTATTCAGGAAAACTCAGTGCTTACATGTGAAAGTACTTGGATTGACTTACCATGGTAGTTTCTGTTATGGACCCAAAGCTGTTGATGAAAATATTGCAGGTGACATTCACAGGTGGGCCTGAGGGACGAAAAACAAATGCAACTTACACGTTTCCCATCTGGTTGTGATTTATTAGACCACATTCCCTGTTCGTATTAAAAACGCCTCTCAAGATTTACAGCAATTTCTCCATTACCTTCTATCCTCATATGGTTAGTGTGACTGTAAATATTGCCAAAAGGTGAGTTTTGACAGCTCCTGTAATGTTTTTAAGAGACTGCTATTTAATGACATAAGCCTAAAACGTCTGTCCCTTTAAGTGATATTAAATCTTGAATCCTCTGTAAGACACAAATTATCATATTCAATCTATTGGTGTAACGGTAAAGATAAGTAAATTAATAGAAAGTGTCATTTTCATCATGACGTCCTCAGATTTTCTAAGATTATTTTCTGTGATGAAAATGAATGGACTGAATAGACTTTAACACATTTTTAATAGTTTCACCAGCCACAACCTCTCTTATTTCAACAAACCACAGGCAGAAATTTTTTATAGAATAAAATGTGGCATTATTTTAGTTGAAGACCAAGTAAGGTCAGTGCATCATAAAATATTCTATCCTTAAATTAAATATAAAAACAACAAAAGGAAGTTTTCAGTCCAAAAGCCCTGTTACTCTTTTGGGTTGAACTAAAACTACTGTATGAATCGTGTAAACAAGGACAATCTCATAAAATATAAATAGCCTGGGAAGCTGGAACTCTAAAACTCATAGTATAGTTTCTGAAAGAACAACACAGAGCACACACACGTGAGACTAGTCCAGTGTTTAGTTTTCAGAGCACAGATGTAGTCTTTGTTTTGTTTTCAGATGTTTTTGCTTTCTATAGGCTTTTCTTGAGGGCTACTGTGATGGTCTCTCTTGGCGTATACTCTACCTTTGAAGTTGGGTCTGATGCGGGCATCATATCCTGATGTTTTCCCCATGAGCTTGTCCAGAAAGTCAGAAGGCGACAGCTGTGGTCCTGCCCTGCTGGGGGGCTTTATCTCCTCCTTACAGGAGCTCAGTCTGACGTTAGCCGGGGACAGAGAGAAGAAACAAATACAAAGGAAAAAGAGAAGAGAAGATTTAAGAAACAGCAGAGGAGGAGTGTGTATGCATGAGAGGTAGCAATAGGGGTGGTGTAAAAAAAAAAAATAATAATGAGAATCCACCAGAATAAGAAGCCAACAGCTATCAGCAAGTCAGTCATCAGCAAAAAATACCCAGCGGTAGATGGGGAAATGAGGGTGAAAAATGATGAGTGAATGGCTTGCCTCAGCTGGCAACTAAAAGCTTATCTATTTCACATCATGTTTGAGAATTATTGTGGTTGTTAGGTCCCAACTACAGAGAAGCAAAACAGACACAAAGGTAAACTTGTTCCTCTCCTGTGCTTCCGGCTTCTCACGGCTTAGCAGGGGTAAAGCTTGACAGATTGATGGCTCAATTGTAATGCTATGAATGTCACACCAGGGAGAGGAAGGAGTTGATATGAGCTCCAGTGAGGCTCAGGCAGCTTCTGACAGGAATAACCAACAGGCCAGAGTGTGAGCAGAGAAAATGCAAGAAAAGTAATGCAATTGCTCACATTTCACAATTAGTCACAATCCCAAACTTTGGAGTACAGATGGTAAATTCAATCCCCTCTGAGGCACGGCTTTACTGATGCCCTGTGTTATTGTAAATGCACGGAGACAGTCTATGATCCAGACTCTAAACTTCATTTAGACTCACATAAACCACACTGTCAGGGGATATGTGATGCAGAAATGTGTTTGAATAAGTCTGGTCCCTTTGACTGAAATGGATGTGGTGAGCTTTATGAAATATCAAGCAGCAACTCACCAGGAGGCAAACAAAATATTTTATAAAATATTTAGTCTTTAGGGAGCTGTTTCTGTCTTTTTCTGTACAGACTGTGGTGGTGTCATACTAGTCTCACATGGCAAAACCTCCTTGGCAAAAACACTCTGTTAGTACTGTGCCAATGTTGGGGATATGTCTGGCTCCCTCCACTGTTGTAGTAGAATAGGGATAAAACCTCTTAGTTTCACTGTTCTTTAAATGAATCACGCTCATTTTGGGTGGCCTTGAACACAGCACAAAGCCATGATGCTCTTCCAAAGCGGTGTCAGGGGACAAGTTGTGTGCTCCAGTATTAAAATGACTAAATCCCACGAAAGAAAACACAATGTGAATCTGTGTTAGAACTTGGCATTTTAAGCTTGTTGTTGCAACACGGAGGTTGTAGTTCTTGCATATAGTCAGGGGGGCTTTCAATATGGTAACACGTAGATAGTAAAGGAAAGAAAATGACAAACTTAAAGGGGTCATACTTTGCTAAACCCACTTTTATTAGTCGTTGGTACATTTATTTGTGTATTTGGACCTTAATAGTTCCAACAGTTTGAATTTGAACCCTCCAGGTGCTGCAAAGCTATATTTATATTCATTTTGTCAAAAATCGAGTGGATTTCTACAACCCGTTTCAATTCCTGCTTAATTTATTACGTCTATAACTAGTTACATTATGACTCTTGCACATACAAGGTCAAGACTTTCGACGAACATTTCTCCGAGTACGCCATAATTGGTTGTCAGCAGCAATGGTTGTAGTCCATATTGAAAATATGTCCAAACTTCGAGCCGATTACCTAAAATGTTCAGTTGAATGGGACAGAGAAGCATGGACAACAACCTGGAGGGGGTGGGTTGTGAAGTGGTTCATTTGCATTTAAAGGGCCAGCACTCAAAACAACCTTTCTGGTGTCATTACACAGAAATAGGGTTGAAGATGGACCTGTGGAGTTGAATTAATGAAGAATTCAGACCCAAGCAGAGCATTTACAGTTTATGTAGACCACAGGGAAATGTTTTAAAATGACTAATTCCATTTAAAAAAAGCTAAATATCACTCCTTTAACACTGCAAGATGGAAATCCCTGCCCTTATTCCAGCAGATAATAACTAATATCAAAATAAAACAACCACTAATACAATGTGTATCCCTTAGACATTTACACTGAAACAAGATGGCTTTGGTTGCCAGTAGCAACCACTATTAGCACAGTTCTACAGCAGTTACATCAACCCTACTCGAACTTATTTTCCTCCGTAAAATATTTTCAACTATGTGAAACAATAGCAATGACCTCTGAGTGTGTAACCAAACACTGAAGATGGTAATAATATAGAGTGATAATGCACAACTACTTTGATTATTGTGGTGTTTTCTTCAGTGATTACCATTTTAATATCCAAACTCACCCCCTCAACATGTTAATATGACACTATGACACCCACGTGGCACCAACATTGTGTGATTGGTTGTGATTGGATTAAAGAACAAAGACGCTAGAGTTGGTTCAGCCAGACCTTCCCGAACACTAAGAGTATTCAGAATCTGTTACACTAACTGTAACTACACAGCTCTTACTTGAGGGACGTGTATTATGGAATAGGCTGTGTGGAGTATTTCAGTTGGCATTTTCCTACCTTTCTGCTCTCTTTATATGACTTTTTTCAAAGTCTCCCTTGCTTCATCAAAAGAAAACCTCTCAGCACGCAAGCTACACACTACACATTCTACACATCTCATAGTCGGCATATGTCTTTTACTTTTTCATGTGGCACTTTCTTTTGCAATGTTCTACCAAAAAAAGTTCCCTGTGACACTACTGCAAAGCAATGTGAAGACAGCCTGGCTATGCAAGGCTACATCGACCCTGCTGTTCCATCTGTGACCAAACAACGATCCTGTCTATTTGTCATCAAAAACCACCCTCCAGTTTCTATCACTGGAACCAAGTTTCTATTGTGGCCCCATGGAACACCTTTAGTGTTTGTCCCAGAGGAGCTGTTCAGCTCTTCCTGTTTCTGTCCACACTGTAGATCTGTCATCCTTCTGTCTCTCTCACACACTGGTTTACAGAGAGATTGATTGATGGACACACAGTAAGACATTGATAAGCATGTCTCTTGGGTTGTGGCTGTTTTAAAAACAGACTGCTGCAGAGCAGTAAAACAGCTGCTTCAGTCTTAAAGGTTATATTCTCTGACAGGTGGTCAGAAGCATTTACAGGAAAAAATGGACAAATGGATCGCTGACTTTTAGAGGAAATATTGACAAAAGAATAGGTCTTCTACACAGTACCAAGGGTACATTTCTGCCACAGCCTGCTGATGACTGATGCAAAGGGTGCATTACCACCCCTGGTGAGAACATACAAAGGGGTTAACTACAGTGACAGTTCATTCAGCCTTATGAAGACATAGTAAGCCTAACATATATGAGAAGGTTAATGTCTCCTTCTCCTACTCATTCATGAGTCAGTGAACTAATCTCAACACTACTGACTAAGACATATTCCACAGTGGATTCAGCGGCGTACACCCTGAATCGGTGGAGCTGTGTGTGGGCCATGTGTGGGCCATCTATACCAAGAACAATGACTGTAACTGTAATGATAACACCGTGAGTGTCTACACTGATGTATGATAACCTTCTGTAAACACTGATGTCAAACACACCCAGCGCTCCAGCTGTCTGAGCCCAAGAATGAATATTGATCACCTGTTGTAGGACATAAACTGGTCAACATGTGTATATCTTGTATTCACAAAACTGATACATGGTCCTCTTGAAAAAAAAAAAAGACAAAAAAATGAATAAATGATCTATTTTCTCTTGTGCAAAAACTAACATAGTAAAAATAAATAAACTGCACTTGAATGATTAATGATGCAATTTCTCAGCAACTGGGCTGCATGGAATATCGATTTTCCTCTTACTACTGTTCACCTTCTTGTTAATACAATAAATAAAGCAAAAACTGTGATAGTAGCACTTCATATGTTCCATTCATTCATTTTCTCTACCTCTGGAGGGTCAAGTCATGCCAGGGTCCATCCTAGACATTTCACTAATTCATCGCGAGGTTGACATATACAAACAAACAACCATTCAACCACACATTCACACCAACAAGTGATTTATTTTAACCAGTGACCAGGTAATGTATTCAGGTGTATGTTTTTGAATGATGGGAAGAAACCGTGTCCCCAGAGATCCACACAGACACAGCGCAAACATGCAAACTCCGCACAGAAACACAACATCTTGTAAATTCATATCTATTCTGACTGGCTGTCTGTATTTGTATCCCTCATCCAATTGCTCTTAGAGTGAACCCCAAAACATCATTCATTGCTCTGGGCTCTTCAGTGTCAACAATAGAACTCGAAACATTACGATGCCTTTTATGCCTGTCTGCTTACATCTGTTGTTTGAACTGAACACCGACATGGCAAGGGATCGTGTTTTTTATGCTGTATTGTTCTGTCAATGTAGGTTGGAATTGGTGAGGTTAAAAGGAATCAATAAGTGCAATAAAGCAAAAGTAATGAGCCTGTTCTTAAAGGTAGAATGTGTAGATGGGGTAAAGCCATGTCCACACGAAACCCAATCTTTTCCTATCCAATCTTTTTCAAAAAAGTGCTCTGTAAACATGGAGTTGTTTCAGGAAATATCTGTGTCCACACAAAACCACTGAAAACACCTGAAAATGATGTAGTACAAATGCTTAATTCAAGATTTTTTTTGCTTAATTCAAGGAAATAAATCTGCCAATAGAACAAGTGAAAATTATCTTGATAAGATTTCTTGAAATAAGATTTTCAAGATGTATTGTCTAAAAAAAGTTCTTATATCTCACTGAAAAGTTACTCTTTAGGTGATTTTGTCTTATTTTAAGTGTGATAAGATATTTTGACTAGAAATGAGAAAAATACACTTGGTAAGATTTTGACTTTTTCCAGTATTGTTGTTGTTTTGAGGTGCCATCTTGCTTCCAGGGGGGAAAGGTTAGAGAGGTGGGATTATGACATCATCATGTTAGAAATGTGGTCATACAGACGAAGACATGAAACCAGCGATTTCAGAGTTATCCACTCTGGGATCCAGTTTCAAAAAGCTGCAGTTTCAGTGACTGAAAATGCCGGTTTTGTGTGGACAAAAGGCCTATCCAATACAAAACTTTTGCAGATACGACGGAAACTGTTTTCATATGTACAGGGCTTAAGACTCCGGTGATGTACAGATACCTGAAAGCTGTAAATGTTATACAGTATTTGTATTTTGTTACTTCTGTAGCATATAACCAGATAATCATATAGTTTCAATTTGTATTACAGATTATTTCCATTTAAGTCTCTGTTATTGAGTCAGGAAACTGGCATTGAAAGTGGCTGCCTACTTCTCTCATGCTGCACAAATACTGCTGAATACAAGAAGCTACCTGCCAACACAGTTATGTGATGTGATGTCAGGACAGTACTCCTGAAATAACACTGCTATATCATCTTAATCTGCTGCATACACTGTCATACTGAAACGGTAGCAGACTGTAGTTACAACAACCCTCAAAGGTTTCTCAACGTTTCACAAATGCACCATTTTTTATTTATCGGTAAAGACGAAGCACTTGTTTGTTTAGGAACGTGTCTGTTGTCTGTTGTTAGAAGAAGCCATTGCTCTGGAATCTACAGTGCGATCCCAGTACATGTCAGCTCTTTGTGGTGAGGTCTACAGATGAACTGTTCACCCTTCGTTACGGGGGGAGTCGAGGGTTTTCTGTTCTCTTCCCTCAGGGCCTACATTACCTCTCCAACAGACCTCATGCATTTCTAATCAGAGCTCTGCAATTAGTATATAAATCTTATATTACAGAGAATAGGAAATAAGAAACACTCTATTTAAAGCATGACAACAGATTTGATCTTTGATTTCTGGCTCGTATCCATCTGATTAAAAATTGGCTCATGTCTACAGTGATGACTCTCGACAGAGTTTTTAGATGAAATGCAGAAAGGTTTAGGACTCCTTCCAAAAAACTGTCATGTTGGAAGGCCACCTTTATCTTTTAAAGTTGATTTTGGGTTAATGTACTGTACTACATTTTATACTAACTATAAAGCTAGAAGTGCAGCTGCAAGTGGCTTCTCACAACCCTTCAAAACTGAATTATGTGTCTTTGTCTGAATGATTCAATTATTAAGATGCTCTTTGCTGACATTTAATGAGCCTGACCTTTTGCTTCCCGCTCCATCCCTTTCATTTGAGCATCCGTGCCAGACTGCTGTCGAGAATACGTAACAACTCTTTCTTCCCTTGTATTGCAGAGTAAGTTTTGACTGTCACTTTCCTGTGAACAAGTAATTTCATTTAGCTCTGACAGCGAGGCTGAATCAAAGTGTAAGAACAACTGTATACACACACTTAGCATCAGGATAAGACAAGTGGTTATAAAAAAAACCCCAACACAGAATGGAAACTCACTGCAGAAATGAACTGCAATTTTGCAAATTGCCGTGTTGCTGAATATCCTTTGACCTTATGAATGATTTTTATCCATTTTGTTTTTTAAACACATAGGAAGAAAAATTTTAAAAAATCACTAAAAACATGTTCTATCCCGAAAACATTGACTACTCAATGTTTGTATGGACATTTTTTATCCTGTGCTTTTGTAAACTGAAGCTTTTATCCTAACAAACCCCTGGGGAGTACATCATCATCAGATTCACCGTGGATAGTGTGGAAAACACATCTCATCGGCTGTAGCTTCTAAATGTTTAATCAAGGCCATTGTGTTTCAGCTACCTTTGTACTAATGATGGTAAGATGTGCACTGATGTTCCAGCAAGATATGATAATGTGGTCGCATTGTTTCTAATATTTTATTTATTATTTAGAAATATGACCAATAATTTGGGCCTTGTTGCTTTATATTTACTTTCAACCCCCCCCCCCCCCCAAAAAAAAAAACCCATCCACCCCTCTAAATAGAATTATCCTCACAATTACTGTCTTTTTTTTTTTTTCCACACTGTGTGCTAGTACAAACAATATTTTAGCTTCTGGAGGCTCAGGTGTGTTATAAAAGAGACTGGGACAGGGAAGCAAGACTGGTTTTATGCAATCATTTGATTTTTTTTTTGTTAACTGAAGGCTTCTGTAAAAAACAAAAATCATAATGTATGTGAAACACTGGAATAACTGGCAATACATCTGGATGCAGGAGACATCAGCCATGCACACATACACATAATTGAAGAGCACAGCATGTTGCCATTTTCTGCAAGCATGGATCCATGTAACATAACATACAAATTGGACACAGTTGCCTTGACTTTCAATTTCTTTAACAAAAATATCATATGTCTCTGTTTCACTCATCATTTCCTTTAAAAAAAAAAAAAGGCAATTTTTTTTTTTTTTATAAGAAAGGGGAGGGGGCATTTCTATGGCAGTATGAGAGGTTACATGGAATGTACAGTCTAAAGATTTGATAAAAACAGCTCAGTGTTTTTCTGGACATGTAGCTTAAATGCATAAGGACATAAATGTACTGGAAAAATGGGGGTGGGAGGTAAGAGAGCTGCAATACCTTATATTAACTAAATTCAAAGATTCTTAAGTAGAAATACAAGAAATATGATATGCTTGCCTATAGATGCGTGCAAAGATAATTAACAGACATTTAAACATCTAAAAACTGGTTGATTGCTCTTCACTTAAAAGCAACAATCTTTTTTATCTTCAAGTCATCTTCATTCTGTGTATCTTGATCCTGTTACACATGAAAGAAAGTGATCGAAATCACATCTAATTAGAAGGGATGGGATTCTTCCCCTGGTGTGCAAACATATTCTGTTAATTGCTTTTTCATTATGAAGCTGGTGATCAGAAAAACACATCATTTAGCAGTATGGCTGTTTCCTGGATTCCTACAAGGAAGCGCTGGGGGCTATCAGGGCCATTAGACATCCATGCATGAACATGTAACTTTTTAGAGCCATCAGCATAATGGGAAACAGAACCAAACTGCTCTTACTGCCTGCTCAAACTCTAATTTCCTACTTTTCGAATGGCCCTTGAAATCCACTTGAGTCTTAGATACCTCTCCCACTGAAGGGCTCTCACTTTGAGGTTGAATGTAAGTCTTTGTAGATGGTCAACACAGCTTCAGCCCTACCAACCATACGAATTGACTCATGCCAGTGACAGGCCCTTAATCAAAATAGATCCATGCTTTATGGTAATACTATGACATGTCATTTTTTGTCTTTAATGACCTGTGTAGCTCGTGTCCTCTTATACTGTATATGATGGCCTATGGCTACCCCTGTCCCGTTTTGATCAATAGGCTCATTGTGGAATGAGATTTAGAGCACACTGCAATTTACTCTTTCACATTTATCTTCAATGACATGACCACTGCCACTCCTGAACAGTGACACCTCTAGGTATGGAAAACACATGAAGACACAGCTTCATATCGTACAAGTCTTCACAGTTATCTGGCTAACACCAACAGGAAATGTATCGGGATGATCTGTAGAGAATGAGGGAATCAAATCTTGACTAAGGCCCCTTTAAGGATGTTGTCATACAAAAGTATTCAAGGGGTAACACAGAATTTAGTGAAAACATTGTTAACATAACACAGAGTCTGTATCAATGAAGGTACAGCGTTTATCTGGACAAAGGTGAAATTAAAAATTAAAAGACTGTTAAGTATTCAGTGCAGGGGTCTCTTTTGCAAGGCAGCCTACTAGATAATAGTCTACTGATTTTATAATTCAATGGAAGAAACCTACAGGGCATACATACATATTCTATGTAGATAAAATACACGATGGATGGGTTTTGAAATTACTCTTAAATCTTTCACAGTTCACTTTGCATGTGACCTCCATTTACAGAACAATATACAGACCTGATCAAAATCTTAAGACCAGTTGAAAAATAGCTAGAATTTACCTTTTGCACATTTGGATCTTAATGAGGTTTTAAGTAGAGCTACAATATACAAAAGCAAGAAGGGGGAGTGAGACAAAAAGCACTTTGAAAAAGTAATTTATTGAAAACAAGTAAACTGAAATAGGCTGTTTATCAGCTGATCAAAAGTTTAAGACCATCACTCAAAAAATTACAAAAAACTCTCCAAACCAGAACCAAAAATTTTCTCAGTAGGACTCAGTAATGAGTAGCTCCACCGTTCTTGTTAATCACTTCAAAAATTCGTTCGGGCATGCTTGATGCAAGTGTTTCCAGGAGGCTGGTGGGAACATTGCTCCAAGTGGTGAAGATGGTTTCACGAAGGGCATCAACTGTCTGGAACTGATGGCCATTTTTATAAACTTCCCTTGCCATCCATCCCCAGATGTTCTCTATGGGATTTAAATCAGGGGAACATGCGGGATGGTCCAAAAGAGTGATGTTATTCTCCCTGAAGAAGTCCTTTGTCAAGCGAGCATTGTGAACTGCAGCGTTGTCCTGTTTTTAAACCCAGCTGTTACCACACAGACGAGGGCCCTCAGTCATGAGGGATGCCCGCTGCAACATCTGCACGTAACCAGCCGCCATTTGACGACCCTGCACCACCTGAAGCTCCAGTGTTCCACTGAATGAAAAAGCACCCCAGATCATGATGGACCCCCCTCCACTGTGCCCGGTAGAAAACATCTCAGGTGGGATCTCCTTGTCATGCCAGTAACGTTGGAAGCCATCTGGACCGTCAAGGTTAAATTTTTTCTCATCAGAGAATAAAACTTTTTTCCACCTTTCAGTGTCCCATGTTTGATGCTCCCTGGCAAAGTCTAAACGGGCAGTTTTGTGGTGTTGTAGGAGACGAGGTCTTTGAATTCGTTTTTTGTTTTTGAAACCCTTTTCCTGCAGATGCCGTCTGATGGTTATTGTGCTACAGTCGGCACCAGTAAGGGCCTTAATTTGGGTCGAGGACCGCCCTGTGTCTTGACACAGTCAATCGGATCCTCCAGCTCAGCGCAGGTGTAATTTTTTTAGGTCTACCACTTGACTTTTTTGTTCCATAATGCTCAGGATCTGTCAAAAAATTTTGAATGACTGTTTTACTGCGTCCAACCTCAGCAGCAATGGCACGCTGCAAGAGGCCTTGCTTATGCAGATCGACGATCTGACCACGTTCAAGAAGAGAAAGCTTCTTAGCTTTAGCCATCAGGAGGGCATGACTGTGTGAATGCCCGACAGAAAAGGAGAATTTTGAGCAGATTTTGGCTTTTATAGCCTGCGGTCTTAAACTTTTGATCAGCTGATAAACAGCCTATTTCAGTTTACTTGTTGTTTTCAATAAATTACTTTTTCAAAGTGCTTTTTGTCTCACTCCCCCCTTCTTGCTTTTGTATATTGTAGCTCTACTTAAAACCTCATTAAGATCCAAATGTGCAAAAGGTAAATTCTAGCTATTTTTCAACTGGTCTTAAGATTTTGATCAGGTCTGTATATCATTATGCAGTAGTAGGGTGATGACCAAAATAACTATTTCTATGCAGTATGCCACCATTACTGGTGTTTATTATGTTCACTCAGTAGGTAATAACTAACCTGAATTTGCAAAAAACTACAAATTTTCATAAAACTTGGAGCAGAAGGGCATGGGTGTTAGTAAATCAACCACGACATGCACTGATGAGGTTTTTTCCCATTAATGTCCTTGTCTGGGGACGTCAGGATGCATTAGTGTTTATACTGCAAATGATATGTAATTAAAAGTGTCCCAGACCACCTTGGCAAGTGGTTGGACTGATCCGATCACAGTGCATCTTGGTGGTCATATAGAAAAGAGCTGATTGATTATGATCCAACTGTCAATGCTAAATGAAGTGTACAGTCATGAAAAAAATTATTAGACCATCAAAAGTCATCAAAAACAATGGTTATGCAATCAAGTACTAACTCCTGTGTGTATCATGTGACTAAAACAGACAGAAAATATACATGGAATGCCTAAAAGCACTGTTTTTGTCAGTACAATGCCATAGCTATTGATGTAAGAACTGAAGTCACTTTGGTTATTATCAAGAAAACATGGAAAATGGCTAGATATCAGCTCTGAAATAAGGAGGTATTTTTGTTGTTATCATTACATTTGTCCAAACAAATGTAACTTTAGTTATACCAGACTATAAAATGAACAAGAAATTGAAGAAAACAAGGGTGGTCTAATAATTTTTTCCGCGACTGTAAGGTTAAGGTGAGATTAGTTTAGTTCGAAAACGATATAAGTAAAAGTACAAAACATGGCCATCTTACTATTGGTTAAATGATACTGTCTAACCTGCACTTATCTACCTTAAATTTTATGTGTCATGTGTCAGTCAGCCGATAGTTTCTGTTCTCCAATGTCACATAATGTTTACGGCACTTACTCTTGTAGCACACCAGAGGATATTTCTCATCAGTGGAGGAAGAGATTTGTAATACTTAGTGAGTTTGGTTAGTTTTTGACTTGGGTTTTGATGGTTTAAAGAGGAAAAGAGTCATCAGTGTGCATGTGTGGTTGATTACATGACGCTAAACGGACTCCACCTATCACTTTACATTAACATTTTCTCACTTAATAGCTTTAAATCAGGAGGCATCAATGCTTATGGAAGTTGATCATACAGATGATCATACAGCTCAACAGGTTGTTATGAATTTAACTCTTCTCACAATATAGTTTGACACTCCTCTCATATAACTTCCATTCAGACAAAACACCCTCTAGTCCACCCTCACAGACTCCAAAGCCCCAGCGTATTTCTGCCTAAAGTTCAGATATCCGTTCCCTTGCATCACCTTGGGTTAAACCAACAGATAAAAAGGAAGAAACCTGAGTCCTAAGTTGTGGTTTGTTTGTAGTTGTGGAATATAAAGACTTTCTAGTATCCTGTCTGTGATGAAAAAAAAACCCAAGAATAATGTGCTTCATTCTGTTTTTCTGTTATTTGTGGCTTATAAATATGTGTGTTGTCTCTAATAAAACCATATCAACTATTAGTTAACTTTATAGTATTTAACTGGAAGACCAAAGAAAGAAAGTTTAGAGGAGGAAGACACACTTTAATTTATTTCCGTTAGCTATTGTTGTGTTTACGGGCATCCTTTTTTTCTTTGTCTTCTCCTCTGTATCAACTTTCATCTTTGTTTGGTAGTAAACCATAATTAGCTCGGCCATGAGCCAATACTAATCATAGATTCCTCTTCTTGTTAAAGTATATTTAGCTGCCTCGATGCAAACCCCGGAGGTTAATGATTTAGATTAATCCATGCTAACCCAGAGTAAATCGCAACTCTGTGCCATCGCTCATGCGTACTAATTTGTAATGCAATCTTTAATCTTGTGGGAGTGAGGCTTGACATCTCTAGAGTACCCAGCAGAAATAATGTTTCCAGGCTTGTGCCACAGTAATGACAAGGGCACAATGAGCTGGGGCTTGATGACAGATTTATGCTCATCAGGTCCTGTTTCTGCTATAGTGAACCCCAGGCTTTCCCCATGCAGTTTTAGCTAATCTTTAACGGACTATTACAATTTAACTGTGGTGACTTAAAATTAATGTTTGTGTGGGTTATATAATTCTTTATATCTTTAATCTACACTCCTCAACTACAACTGCTGTGATCTGCTGTCAAAATGTCATGACAGAATGAACCGGTTCAACTAATACACTAAATCTGAAAATGAGTTGAGAACAAAACCATCTCATATCTTGTATCTGTGATTGGGAATGAACTCTGCATGATGTCAAATGACTGAATTTTTATGATGGATGAAACCATTTTAGCAAGTAGATGCACCAATTTTGAATATCAACATTTAAAACCAAAAATACAATGAGAAAAAACAATATATAAAAAAGAAAAAACATATTCGAAAAGGAGTGGGATGAAGTTTAACTTACATACTCCCTTACCCTATCTTTTTTTACTGCCATAAATTCCCATGTCAGCTCCCCAAAGTAACATAACAAATCTTACACATATCAAGATAAATTCAGAACAAAACACAAAAATGTTATACATGTCAAAAATAAACTCTGTCCAAATGTATTAGTCCAATGTATTTGTAATAATATACCTCCAGATTTTGAACAGATTTCCTGATAAACACTAACTTAAAATGTCCACCTGATCTGCAAGCTAGCAGACTGCAGATGAACTCTATGAGGGAAAAATGCACGGTGAGCGATTTCTTCACAATAAAACTGAACTCAGAATAAGTTTTTGTCCAACTTCAGTCTGTCCCACCCTAATTAGTTCACTATAACCCAGTCAACATTCTTTCATCCAGCTTACTCTGCAGTCTATGCACCTCACTAGTCATCTGCCTACACATCTGTCATCTGTCAAAAACACACCTCCTCTACCTTCTCACCCTCCTCTGTATTGTTTGTGCATATATGTGTGTTTGTTGTTATGTACTTTATTTTATCTGTTCAAATTTGTGAATCTCAGGTTCTGCTGGGGAGGTGGTGGTCCTCCAGGTCCTTCTATCCATGGCATGGTGTTTAATGGTTCTCAAATACAAACAAAAGACCTCAGTGACTTTTCCAGACCATCTTTATGTGTGGAAAAATCTACACCAGTGGCGATTTCTCATAGACTGCAAGGGAGGCCCGGCTTCCCCTAAAATTACGAAAATTAAATGGTTAAATATGTACTGTTGTGTTGACATTTTATTGACTACAAATGTGTTAGAACACGTTCATCTTAAAGATGAGTTTGTTCAAATCAGCTTTATCACAAATCAACGGACGCCATGTTGTTCACTTCTCCTCCATTCCCGTGTCTCTGTTTTCTCATCCATCTCTGCTCAGTGCATTTGTCCGTAGACTGCGGGCGTCTCTGGGCTTCAATGGGACTGAGTGGAACAGTTTTTTTTCATTGCCTCAAAACTGGACGGTAATTGGATAAATGCCACGATGTTGTCCCGCCACTGGACGCCGGGCGTCTGTGGGGGTGAATGGAGCTGTGGGCGGAGCTCAGCTGGGCTGGACGCCAGAATCCCACGAGCTGATTGGAGGATCAGTCGAAAGGCTGAATCCCGTTTGATTGACAGCTGTTTTCAGATCTCCTCCTTCACTGACACAGTTCAGTTTAATACCGTCGCACCTTCTGCTGTGAAATCAAGAGAGAAAGTACTACGAAATTACTCGTTCATTTCTTGCACTGTAAATAAAACACACTCATTGTACTTTTTTTTGTTTCAATTTAACATAATTTCACTGTTGTCTTGTTTCGGTTACACAGTTTAATCATTTCTTGTTCGAGTTTAATATCGTTTTGTAGATAGTTAAATCAATCATACTGTCGGCTAGGTCGGAGTGAAAGGAGCATCTGTAGTTTAAAAAGGCTGAAGTCTTACACCCACAACACACTGGGCCAAGGCAATCTAAGCAGAGAGGACACTGGTCCAGTCCCTGGAAAAGACGCCTACTTGGTACGATAAGGTTACTGAGCATTTTCTTAAAAAGGAACGGAGGGACGAATGTATGTTTAAATAATCTGACTTTTTTTTTTTGTTTGTTCTTGTTTTAATGTAAGCCGACAATGAGCTTCCCCTGTCTGAAAGACGAGCAGCCGCCACTGATCTACACACATACAAAAACAAATGAAAATGCATTTTTTTTGTTTGTTGTTGACAAGAAAAATAATAAAACTAAATTGTTCAATATGTCATGTACTGAATATGTTTCATTATCTTGCTGAAATGTCCAGTTTTGACCTCGATGGAACAGAACACATGCAGAAGGGTTTGGCTTTGGAGAATGGAACACTACTTGGTAGAGTTCAATGACTTAAGAGGGATTCTTAATGCAAATGCATTCACTGTCCAAACACTTTTTCAACCACTGTGCAGACAAATATCCATTCCCTCTCACATTCACACCTACAGATGACTTAGACCAGTTAACCTAGCAGATGCATTTTTGTTAATTCATAACTAGATGTAGGAAAAACTAGCAGACACAAACAGACATCTGTGAAAACAATACCATGTTTACCTTGCAGGGAAAACCTTTTGATATCAGTCTGTGCATCAAACCTTTCAAACTGCCCTTTCCCCTTAAAGGAGCTGATGCTAGTCTAGAGAAACCTCAGTCCTGCCCATCCTCCAGATGCGTTCATTTTCTCCAAGTCTCTCTGCATGCAGGCCACCCTTTTTCACATCTAAGATCTGATATCAGCACAGATTGCCTCCTGTCTGTCTCTGTGAGACAGAGCTGTATTTCTGATAGAGAAAAAGGACTATACTGACTGCAAAAGATTGCTTTGATGTGACTGCTCAAGGGCTTGAGATGGACTGAAGCTTTATCCTCAGATAGTCGACAGCTCCTCACCACATAAGCGTTAGGTTTGTTTTGCCATGTTCCTGGGCATTGTAAAGTGCTGAAATAATTGGTAATTTGCTCCCATGAATGAAACACAAAATGCTGCACATCCAGAGTTTAGAAATTGAGGCATATACCGCATCTATATACAGTATCTCATATCGCCTCCTATCATTTGTATAGTCAACAGTTTAACTTCATTTCTATCAAAGCAAATTTATGGCTGCATTTCAATTTATGCTGTTTATGAACCATGCTGCGAGCTGAATACGCATGGTGAGATGAAGGGAGAGTAAACACTATGATCAAAGCAGCATTTGTCATTCTCATCTTCTCCATGTGCTGTAGTCAAGGTAATGAAATGTACTGATTAAAAAGTAAGATTGGATTTTGTTCATGCAATTGGTCTGAATATGGTAACTATATGATAAAATGTCACGTTAAACATATCTGTGTTACCAGATGTGGGGGTGTGTTTGTGTGTATTATTTACCATAAAAAAAAAAAAAAAAAAAAAAAAAAAGCTGTCTTCATCAGCTGTGTGTGCCTTCACATGTTGAACTCTAAACCTTCCTTTCCATGTCTGTATCCAGTATCAAATGCCACTGGGAAAAACCTCCAGCTGTGTCCACACACAAGTCAACACAGTCTATGTACAGTGAACATGTAATTAAAAAAAATGTAGACCGCTTGAATGTTATGATTAATGTCATCCATTTGCTGACTGTACCTACATGAATATGGATGGACATGTCAGCTTCCATCAGTCTCAGTACAAATCACACCCTCTGACAGCATATGCTTGTTTTCCTGTTGCCTTATAGCACATGTCTAAGTAGTGTCATGCAGGTTTCTTCTCTCTCTCTGTGTAGATATATATAGTATTAGCCTGTGATTGGTCCACAGTTCTGTTGTTCCTTTGGCTACTCCTTCATTGTTATTAACTCCTAATGGTTGCTGCTTATGGTACAGGTAAGACTGTGTGGCTGTCTCATTTTGCCCCGGGGACCGTAGAACAGTTACTTCATTACAGTATAACAGAGACATAAAAAAGCCAAGGGCCAGCAGGTGAGTCAGTATATGCGCGGCCCCAGTTATGGTCCACCTGTGCCTTAAACCAAAGAATAGAGCTGCTGGGGTTTCGCTGTCAATCTGCACAGAGAAACGAGGTTTCAGCCCAGGAGAGGTAAAGAGAAAATCACTCCCACAAAAACACACAATCACATATACACAAAGACAGTCACTGCACTCTACATGACCCATATTTTGGACATGACAGCGAGGAGGAAGGAAGTTGTAAGCGTTGCCGCTGGCCTGTTTCGCTTGATCAAGCTGCTGGCTGGAACCAACGCAGTCATGACAAAGCCACCATGAAGCTGGGTCTACCAGGAATTTTCTGAATCATGCTCATAAAGGCGGCAGCCGAACAATGCTTTGTGAAATGGCTGTTTTTCATTTCACCAATGCTGCTATTGTAGAGTCGCACCATGTTTAGAGCCTGGTAGGAGTCTTCTTTCTCACTGATAAGAACCTAAATGACAGCTGTGTAATGGATGATTATGAAAAGACACATTATTTCCCAAGAAAATATAGAAAGCTTTACCAGATTAACGCTAATTTATCTTTCGGTCCTTAAGTGATTTATCACCATTTATTCTATTATGCTCAGTAAAAATCAGGTATTTTCTTGTATTTAATTTACTATTTAATTTACTGGTCATGGGAAATTGGGGTGGGACAATATGGGCTCGACTTCTTCCTATTCCTTTTTGGACATTAAGTGTTGTTGAAGAGTCACAGTGAAATTGTTGTACATTTGTGTGATATTTGTTTTCTTTTTTGGTCAATTTATTTCCATATGTTGGAGTGCCCTTTTGGATCTGGAATTTCTTTTGCCTATTTATGTTTGAAGGGAAGTCTATCTATATGCATAATATGGCTATGAAATGGACAGAGTTTATTTTGATATGCCAAACACTGTTATGAAATGCAGTTATGGATGGAGTTTATTTTTTATATGTATAATATTTTTTTGCGTTTTGTACAGGATTGTTTAGAATTAATTTTGACATGTATAAGATTGGTTAAGGTGCTTTGAGGAACTGACATGGGACTTTATGATCAGTAGAAAAAGATGGAGTAAGGGGGCGGGAGTATATAAATTCCACTTCATCCCACTTCTTTGCGAACACTTTTTTTTTCCTTTTTTCCCCTTGTTTATATATATCTACATTAAAAAATTAAATACAAAATAAATGTACAGTCCGTGAAAGCTTGGATTAAAGTTGAGGGTTATTTGATCAAAAACAGAAAAAATTGAAAAAAAGCTTTTGCAGTAAAATATATCATTAACTGAACATAAAACAAATGTGTCCATCCACTGCCATTGATCCAACTCTATGGGTTCCACAGGTGAATCAGTGTTCTGGAACATGACAGTGTTTCCATGTTCACTACAGAGTCTCTGAACGTCCAAATGGGTCATATCTGATGACCGTGAAAAGACGACAAAGTGCATTTTACATTAATTATTTTCACGTACTGATAGAATTAGTGGATCAACAGGTATTAAATATTTTAGATCAGTAGATGATTTTGGTCAGTGATGGATGTTTGGGTCATTATGGGTTAAGATATATCATGCGCTGCCTTAAACCTATATATAAAATATTTTATTTTGCTGTGTTTTTTGTATGGATTTAATACATCTGCATACTCTCGTCATCATATCGTCATCAATCATTTCTTTATATCTCATCAGGCTATCTTCAAAATGACAGTGTATTCAATCAGCAACTGTTTTTTAATGTAAATAGAAGACAGTGATTTGCTAGCCGATGTACTATTCATTTCCATAAATTGCTAAATCATAATGAGGGAGTTATTTTATAGTTATGAGAAAACAGTTGAGTGCATCTGAAAGTTGTTATGTTGGCAAGTCTAGTTTAGTTTGAATTAGAGGAATTACAGGACAATGAATAGGATTTTGCTCCGACCATACAGATGAGACATTTTTCATAATGTGCAAGCTGAGTATGCTGTATGTCGTTCCCCTCTTTCACTACATTTTTTCCTGATAAGTTTCAAATAAATGCTCAAAATACCAAAAATATACAGCAAGTAGTGATTATTTCCCTCTTTACCAAAGCGGATAAGAAACATCATATCAGAAACTTTCATGCATTTAAGCTGAATGTCAAAATCAGTATTTTAGTAAGTGTTTTTTTGTCACGACTGTAGTTTTTCGTGTTAGCTGTATGTGTTTCTGTGTTGGCAAAATCCTGTCTGCACATTGAAAGTAAAGCCACAACACAAGTTTGAGTGAACAACAATACTGACGCTTGCACCCCCAACTTACTGATAATGTGTGAGGAGACAAGGCTTTGAGGAACAAAGCTGATGGTTAAGTAAAAATGTCCTCCTGTTTTCGTTCTCATACATTTGAAAAGCCCACAGGCAAGACAGACACCAGCTCTCTGAGATTTCCTTAGAGGCTCAGGTCCAAGAGACATCTCAGGCACCACTCCATTTGCTTTGTACACTTCTTCCAGGGTGATGTCTTATTCACAAGAGCCTCTTGGGGTGCTGGACACGCATTGCATGTCTTGCAGTTTTCCCAGAGAACAAAGGCATATGGATACGGTAATCCTTTAGCCTGTTAAGGAAAAACAAGTTCAGACAGACTAGGAACTAATCCTGTTTGACACACAATGTTGTGCTTTCTCTATGTCTTCTTATCACACAGTTTTAATTACTCCATTGTATTTGAGTGAGGTCCTTCCAGGTCCATCGAAAAGCAGAGAGACATAGCACAAAAAAAGTACTTCATAAAAAGAATTGGAGTTGCAACAACAGCTTAATTTTGTACTGTCAACAATCTCCATCTGACACGTTTATCGAGTGTACCACCCGTTGTTTATAAAGCAGACATTCTTCATCCAAACCGAACCGCACAATGTGACACACTATTTCAGAAAAACAATACGAGAGTCATGTGGGGACATGCAGACAAATGGATGGAGTCTCTATGGTCAGGCATCAAGGTGAGAGAAAGAATACATTCAGTACTGACACTGTGTCTGTTGGACACGATAAAGAGATGTGTCTCCAGCCCTGTTATGGATGGTTAGGAAGCTCTGAGCCCAGTGTGTGGCCTGAGATAACCACCAGCAAAGTATGGCTATGCATAGCTAATAGAGTTAGTGTCACCAGACAGAAAAACACGATAAAATCACTTCTTTTGAACGTCAGGCTCGACATTCAACTTGTGTCCTTCAAGGAGCTGTAATGAAGTGTCAGAGTTTGTCCTTCCTAACTGTGACTTTGCATGTTGTCACTGGGATGTCCACATTAGATTACGTCAAGACTGGGACAGGGAAATACAGTTTGACTGAACAAGAGCTTTAATTAGTGGTTAATGTCAGTGTAAACTACTTGTAAAGTTCCTTTTATATTTGCTATTATGTAATTTTCTCTCATATACCTTAAATGTGGAGTGAATAATACACCCAAAATCAGCTGAACCTAAGAACTGGCAGAGTGAATCAAATAAATAATTTGTATTGTAATAAAATTATATACAGCTCTGGAAAAAATTAAGAGACCACTGCAATTTCCTTTGAAATCAACATGTCTGCATGTATGACAGCCATTCTATTTATGTGTCTGTTGAATTCCAACACAAGCACACCTTATTCTACTGAATAAACACCTGATGCAACGTGATATCATAAACTGCGTACAGATAACACACTACTTTTAATTGGCGTGTTATCTGTACGCATTATAAGCTTTCCGCGTGTATGTTCACGCTGCATAAAATAACACACGATTAGTGAGATTAGTCTGCCTGATCCATGTCTTATTTAAGGACAAGTATAAACACCACTACTGTGGCCATCACTATCTTCTTATAATAGACAAAAACAGTGCTATTAGTACCACAAAAGTAATTGGAATCAAAAATAACTGTTGAAAACTACTGGACTTCTGCTCTGACAATGTTCCCAAACTCTGAGGACTGGTTTGTCTATCAGGACAATGCTCCTGGCCTCATCTAGGTCAATAAAGGTGTGGATGACGGACCACCAGATGAAGACCCTGTCATGGCTGGCCCAATCTCCAGACCTGAACCCACTTTGAAAATTTCTGGGGGAAGATGGATGGTCACAAGGCATCTAACATTGCTGAGCTTCTTGAATTTCTCTGCCAGGAGCTGCATAAAGTCATCCAACAGCAATGGAGGAGAGCCAAGACACGTGAAAGCTGTCACTGAAAATCAGGGTTACTCCACCAAATACTGATGTCTGAACTTTTCCCAAGTTACAACATTAGTATTGTGTTGTTTAGAAATGAATATGAACTGGTTTTCTTTGCATTATTTGAGGTCTGAAAACACCTGCATCTTTTTGCTATTTTGACCATGTGTCGTGTTCTGCAAATACATGCTCAAAATAATATTTTTATTTGAAATTTGGGAGAAATGTTGTCGGTAGTTTAGAGAATAAAACAAAAATGTTCATTTTACTCAAACTCATACCTATGAATGGTCAAATCAGAGAGTGATAATTTTGCAGTGGTCTCTTATTTTTTTTCCAGAGCTGTGTATGAATTGTTTTGGTCGCTGTTGCCCATAAAGTTGAAATAAAACATTTTTACCTCTTCTCATGAAATGACTGTGACATTTTATGTGATTGTGCGATTTATTGTTAACAGATGAAGTGTAACTGGGACTCAGAATTTAATCCTTGCACCAAGTCAAAGGTCATTACTGATAAATACCATAAAAAAGAATAAAAAGAAGAATGTGTCTGTAAACAAAATTATTCAGACTATATAAAGCATTAAAGTTAAATCCACTTTATATTGTACAATAGCACTTTGACAATGCTCTCAGGAAACCAAAACAATCTTCTTGTTTACCTCTGAAAAATCCCAAAAACATAATCTAATTTAATGTAATTGACTCTTTCATCCAATTTAGATTGACTTTAACTTTGTATCGCAAACATAATTATTTGCTACAAGTTCAGTGCATAACATTTAGTGACTTCTTCATTGGTTGCTAAATGCACAAAAATGCAGACGACCCTTTTGGTTAAGGAAATAACAACTCTGATCCACACTCAACCATATTATGTGACAGTAATGCAGCTTAACAATAGATGCAAAGTGATATAAAGCAGAAAACAATGGTAACATGATAGTTGTTCTGAATTACTGCAGAAATACGACACACTCTTGGGACCTGCTGCTGTTATATTTAAACAAATCATTCTAAGGAAACAAACGCACTAGTCTTATTTTAAGGTAATTATACACCAATGAAGGGAACATACTGTATTCCATTTCTGCGTTTTGACTTAAATTCCGTATATAAGCCCTGCATGCTAAAGGGAGTCTATTTAAAGTCTGGTTTTCATGGTGGAGACAAATGCCTACCAGGCCACTGACTGAATTAAGCAAAAGGGGAAAACTTAATTAAAGGTTGAGGGTAGGATCTAATAAGCTCACATGGTTTGTGATGAATATGGATCAGACTGCTTATGCCCTACCTGTCATATCAGTAATATGTTTAGTATTGTCTCTCCAACCATTTAATTAAATGAGGAGCAAAGGGCAATGATCGTGCCCTAGATATTTGCCCATTTGTTAAAAAGTGAATGACGCCAATGTGGACAATGAAAAAGTGACAGGAAGCGTAACATCTTTCTCCCACAGACAAAATCATACTGAAAAACGCACAAGGTCTCTGTACCATATCAAACACATTCATATGGTCTTCCTCCAAATGACATTTACCACTAGGAATCCATGATGGCAGGGATTCCAGCCCGCCCACACTAACAACAAATAAAAAAAATTAGACTTTATGAAAATAATGAATGTCTAAACCTCAACTCCCAGATAAGTTTTATATTACAGGAGCGCTTCTAGACAGCAATTATTTTTGAGAAAACATCCTCGGCAGAGACACAGCCAGAGTCAGACTCTTTAAAAACCACTCTCCCTATGAAACCGTGCGCCAGTACAACCCAAAATATCCTCAGGCTTAGCAACAACACCTTTCAAATCTCAAGCACTTGTGTTCTCTTAAGAAAAAATTGGTTTGGCTACAGTTAGTTTTTTCCGCCCTTTCCTTTACACTGTGATAGCATTACAGTTTAATACTGCAGTTTCCCTGTCAAGGACAACTAGTCATCTCACTAATGTGGGCAGAAAAGAGTCGGCTAGTGCACTACAGGTCACAGCGCAAGGGATTTGTGGAAGTGCATGATCTGTGGTGTTTTAACCTTGAATACACCCTTTTCAGCATGTATAAAAGACGGTCCACTTACAGCAAACACACCACTTATATTACAAAGAGTCACATAATGGACACCTATGCCTGACCTTCAGTATAGACCTAATGTACCTCTTTTCTTTGGAATGTGATTATTGGAGAACTCATTGAATCTCTTACTGTTACAACAGAAGAAGCTAAAAGTCAATAAGTCAGCTCTATAATTGCAAAACTACCTTGTTTTTTTTTTTCACTGCACCTCTTATACTTTAACATATACTGCCCTAAAATCACACAGATTAATTCAGTATTTGAAAGAATTACACACACTCCTGCCCTGTATCTTCTTTGATCGTTTAATGCTATTAAAAAAGGAGGGTTCCTCTTACTTCCATGGTGTTATTGGGTGTACATGGGCTGTAATCCCCCTCACTGACCCTCCCAACCCCCTTTATCACCCAACAAATTCTGCTTGACTTATCATGTGTGACCTCTGCTGGAAAAGCAGGATGGGAAAAGCAGAAATGGGAGTAATTTGTTGTTTTGGCTTTTTTATTTCACTGCAGCTGCACATGGTTTCCTTCTGATTGGCCCTCGTGAACCATCTCACGTACATGATCCATGAAGTGGCTTCAGTGGAGTCGTATATGGTCATAATGGTCCTTATGTGTTATACTAACAGTCAGGCCTGCAATTATTACATCAAACTATGGTTATTTTAGTTAATTCATTAGAATAACCACAGTTCACTTATATAACGGTTAGAAAACAGAGAACAGAAATGATATATTTGATCATTATTTTCACATTACTTTCCATCAGTCTGGTAATGAATCATCTTACTGTTCAATGGGGAACTAGCACTGCAGTGGTTAATTTGGATTTTAGCAATTTTATATGTTTAAAATACAACCTTCTAACCCTCTTTAAATCTTTAGAATTAGAATTATGGTGGTGGCATAGATTTAAAATAAGACAATAATATTCAGATTTTCAGTTATTTTCATGACATTGCAGTAGCCCTACAACAGAATAGCGAACGTCTTTGCTATTACTAACATTTATAAAATATTTGTGATCTGTGAAATTGCATTCATTTGTGCAATAATCTATTAGACTCTTATTTGTACTTATTAGAGGATGAACTCAACTTTATCAACAAAAACAAAACTACAAATTTTTGATCCATATTGTTCATAGCTATATGAATTTTGTTTATATTGTTCTCATGTTATTACATTTCATATTACTTAATATTGGTAATTATCACAATACATGTCAAACCATAATTTCTATTAAGAATGGTTTTGGACCTGAGGGAAAGTTGAAGAAACAAGATGGTCATTTGTAATTTTCAGAACAAATCTAGAGGTAAAACATTCTGTAGAATTAACAATTAAAATGGTAAAATGTTTTCTGTGCATAAAAAACACCAAAACATTCAGACATATTGTACTTTACATCAGAATGTAAACACAATAAACCATAAAAACAAGAAAATTATAGCAAATAATAATTATATCATGACATGATATGAAATTACATCATGATAATTGTCATCCTTTTATTGTTGTGTCTTAGGTAAAAGCAAAAAAAATCAGATCCAGTGGGGAAGGGTGTGGGATTTATGATCTATGCTACAACCAGTCACTAGAGGGAGACAGAGGTGTTTTCACTTCACTTTTGCAGAGCTGTCACTGTGTCCATCTCTACATACAGTCCATTTAATAAATTGCCATCAAACAATAATGATACAGCCACACTGCAAAAATAATTCTGTGGCAACATATGAAATTAACAGAGTTTTGTATTCAGGTAAACTTCACTTCATCTCCTTTTTACTTTCACTGTCTAATCTTGTGTTGAAGCTATTTTGTGTTGAAATGAACTTTGCATTACCTACTTGTTGCTTTTAAATTATTTACTGCGCCTTGGGATGGGAATTGATAAGCATTTAATGATTTTGATTCCATTATCGATTTTGCCCCCCCCAGAACCAAGCCCGGATTATGCCCTGGTGTTTACTCTGCTGCTACATTCACAAGCGTTGCTAAGTAGCATATCAAACATGTGACATTCCTGCAAATTAATTGCATGCTGTGTGGACAAATGTTTGAGTATATTGGATGTATTTCCCCCCTTTGAAGAAATGGAAGCTTTACAAGTGTTACAAGTCGCCCTAGTGTCATCTTTTTGTGTGAAATATAACCATACTTTGAAGCGTTTCTGCCTTGACGTCATATTGGCTACGTTCTAAACCAATACACTGCAGCGTACGTGTGACGTCATCATGCATATGCAACAAAGGCGGAATCGATAAGCAGAATTGTTAAGCAGGCAGGCAAACGATTCCAAGGAATTGAACTACTGGGAACTGGTTCTAAAAAAGAACCGGTTCTCGATTCCCATCCCTAACTGCGCCACAATTAATTAACAACACACAAATTAAGATACATAACTCACTGATATATTACTGCTTCTTTGTAATTTTCATTTAATTGCACCATGAAGATATGACAGGATTACTGATAAAATATTAAACAGTTTTATTTTGATGCTGTTTCCTTCTGTTGAACAGATTTTGGGTTTGGTTGTGTGAGTTATGGAATTTTTTTTTCTCCGATGTGGGAGTTTAATCATCATGAACTGTATGGTCAGACATAATGACATGATGGAGGGTTAATAATGGCCCCTCACTTCATGTTCCTAATTGCAGAGAACATAATGGCCTACAGCGGTGAACCTCAGAGCCAAAGTGCTGCTCTAGTCAATAAGTAGCCATTTTAATCTTCTGGGGCCGGAGAATAAGATGAGTGGAGAGCTCCACTTAATTGCATTACTTTGCCATTGTGTCACATGTTTCGTGACCAAGATATTGAGTCTTAGATCTCACTAGAAGCTGAGTTGATTTGGTCAGTTGAATATTTCTGAACCACAGAAGCTCATGTTTGTACAGAACTCATTTTAACCTATAAAGACCCAGTGTGACTTTGGTAGTTCTCAAATGAATTTTTCTCTCTATTTAACCTTTCATAAATGATTTATCGCCATTTATTGCAATGTTATTCTCTGTATTTTGTGAATTTTCAATGAAAATCAAGTATTTTCTCATATTTAATTCACTGATCATGTAGATGTTCACAAAAGCTCAGATTAAAATTGAGGGATATTATGTCAAAAATATAGAAAACTGATGAAAAACGGACTTTTTCAGCAAATAGATCACTAATTGAACATAAACCAAGTGTCTCCATCCACTGTCATTGATCAAACTCCATGGGTTTTACTGGTGAATCAATGTTGTAGAAGATGACAGTGCTTCCACATTCACTACAGAGCCTCTGAACGTCCAAATGGGTCATATCTGATGACCATGAAAAGATGACAAACTGTATTTTACACCACATGTATTGATAGGACTAGTGGATCAACAAGTATTAAACAGTTTACATCAGCAGATGCTTTAGGTCGGTGGTGGATGTTTGGGTCTTTATGGGTTACAACCACCTTCACTCCTCACACCACTGTCAGCTACAGCATGTAGTCCCAGAAATAAATTAAAAGTATATTTAGCAGAAAGCTTGTAAGCAGTGGCTCAGCATTATTTAATGACATAAACACTGAATATAATCTATCAACTCTGCTTTTTTGTTTGATGTTTTATTTAAAGTGTCACCATAATGCTAACACTTTACAGACTGTGACCCTGTTTACTTTAATTTCTTATCTTTTATTCAGCGTTATTACTCATAATCCTACCACACACTTCTATATTCCGCTTACATGCTATAAAGGTTTGCAGCTGTGAGGTAGTCAATACTTTCTTTTTGCCTCTGGCATTTTCTCTGCATGTGCAAAACAAGTGGGGAGCAGGTAGCACAAAAAAAAGAAACATATTTGCCTCCCCTGTGAGGATTCACGGATTCCCTCCATGGCCAATGGGCAATGTTGCATTTTAATGCTCTTCCAGTTTAGCATTTGCAGCTACATATCTGCAGAGATTAAAAGTTTACGCTGAGCTGATGCGCATCAGTTACACTTCATGATGCATTTATTATTCAGTAGCCTGGGGTTTTGATTTCAGCTGGCAACAGAGGCAGTTCACAAACACATGGTTTACAGCGGGCAAGGAAAATGTAGTGAAAGACACCAATTACTCTTCAGTGATGGGAAATGTTTGTAAGATGCCAATGATTATATCTGTTAAACTCCGGTTTGGATTCGTAATAGGAGGGAAGATAATTGGCATTTGAGGAAAACACCCAGAAAAACTGTTTACATCTTTCAGCATCTTTAGAGTGGATTAGCATGTGATAAAATGTGCTAAAATGAGCTGTTATGCACATTTCAGACACAGGTAAAGGTCACATGTGGTTTGATTGAAATGAACACAAAACTACCCGTCACATCTCTCAGCCAGAGGTGTCAGTCAGCACTGAACCTGGTGGCAGGACGCTACAGACCATCAGTGAGCTGTCACCTCCACCCTACTTCCAAAGACAATCCCAATGCCCAGTGAAACTATGTGCAGCTCTGTGTCACACCTTCTTGACAGGGATTTTAGATTAGACTTTGTGGCAGATTGCATGTTCTTGCCAAGCCTCTTTTTTTTTTTTATTAAATGTTGATTAAATAATTTGACAGGTTGGTTAGACTGTAAGAGCTGCAGCAAACTTCTTGACTGCAAAAATAAACCAGCATTAGGAGAAAAAAACATCCAGACATTCCACTGAGAATGAACAGAATAAATAATTACTTGTTTTGAAGTTGTGTGTTTTTTTTTTTTTTTGACAAGCTACAATTAAACCTTCAGCATATACTCAAAGGAATTTAAAGCAAAAAATATAAACTCTTTGTTTATCTTTTGATGGATCTTCTTTGTATCCGTCGTCTTCATATTTCATTGATAAGTACACCGCTAGTGTTCACGGTGCTGGCTGTGTAGAGCAAACCGTCTGTTCAACTCTTGTCTCCAGCTTGGCTCTCATTTTTTAGTCATTAACTCACGTAAACATCCCATCTGTCCTCCTTTCACACTTCTTTTTCGTCAGCACTCCTCACTGCTCTAGTGTGTGCATCAGCCAAGAGAGTGCAGGGATTTCCTGTGTTTTTACAAAGAAGACGAGAGCCCTAAAGTGTCTGTGACAGTCTACCTCAAGGTGAAATCTCTGTTACACTTGTTAAATGCTTTTTTCCCACTGGCCTCTATGATTGTCCTTCCCCAAAAAAAGTAAATAAATTAAACCCTGCATGTGAGTGCACATCAGCTACTTGGGTTTCTTAGATTTCACTCTTTTTTTTTTACTTGAATCTAAGGCTTTTCTCCTCATCCACTTTCACCCACCCCACAGTCAGTATTTAATCATCTCACATGCAGTCGGTATCAGTGAAACTAATATCAAAAGAACTAGCGGATGCTTTTTAACCCAAGTACCTCTCTAGTCCGGTGGTTTTCAAAGCAGAAGCCAGCGATCGAGCCTGTTGAATGATGTGCTAGAAATGATAAAAGTGTGCTATAGCTTATCATTGTCCATTTTCACCCATGTGAGCTATGGGCCAATAGAAATTCTAATGCGATGGTTACACATGACGTCAATTGCTCATTTCACACAGGGTTCAGTGAACCGTTCCAGCTTCATCATCGCAAGCTAGCTATCAGATAAACATGACACAACACAAAGAGCTTAATTACTACAGTTGTGTAATACTTCTATGTGCAGAGCTCTTAACTATGTCTGTTATTGCAAATGTTGTTTCTGTTCATTTTCTTGCAGTTTTTAACATTAATTGTAGAAGTGAGAAATGCACATTCTGTCAAGTTGAACCCAAATGCAGTTGAATAGAATGACCATCTCTTAAAAATACCTACCAGGGTTGGGTGATCTAACAATTTTAGACTGTGTACCTTAATTTCAGAGGGATTGTGTAATCAATAAAAGCTTGAAAACTTTTCTACTCAGTTTACATTCTTTTTAAATTGCCCATTTATTACTGTAACAAGTGGTGCCAGGCACAACAAACCCTGTCCTTCGTACGTATTGTAGCTTATTTTGGCATCGATCAACTCTTTCATCCATTTTCAATATTTATTAAATATAAAAAATTATATATGTGCCAAGTTTGAAGCAAATTGAAACAAAATTTATGTTTTAATAGACATTTGAAATTTTGCCCATTATAAGTAAAAGGGAAAAGAAAGAGATTTAAAAATGTAACAACACATTTCAAAAACAAGCTATCACTTAGATATTTTGCAGAGTGATGTACCTTTTACGTAAATTTAGTTAAAAATTTAAGTTTTAATAGCAATTTGAAATTTCGCCCATTATAAATAAATGGGAAAAAAATTATTTTAAAACTTCATGAAAAATTTTAACTTTGACCTACTTTTCCCAAAATGTAATCACATCTATTCTGGGTCACTGGCAATCTATAAACCAAATTTGGTATGAATTCAACCAATAGTTTTGCTACTAGTGTGTTAACAACTAAACAAACAAACAAACAAACCGAACCAAAAACAACATCCCTTGCCTCCCCTTCAGGGGGCGGGGTAATTATGGTATTATGCAGAAACCACTGCACTAACCTACAGGTTTGCAGCATTAATGTTCCCTGCACAGGTTGCTCACCTTGTGACTATATTTCAGTTTACCGCTAGTTTATAGCAATATTTCAATAATCTATCCACACTTAAGTCTTCAATTTGAGTCTTAAGTGCGTTTAAGGGTTATACTAGAGTGAAAAACAGGCTGCCACATTCTAGCTAATAAATCAAAACAGTACAGCTCTATGTACATTAAAACGTGTTAGTTTCTAAAATTATGCAAAAATGAAGAGTTGCTAGTCAGATAAAAATTATTGCCCACAGCTGAACCTCCAAAAAACCTGAGAAAATTAAAGGAAAACTTAGCTTGGTTATAACTTTCCTATATTTTTCAGGAGGTGGGAAAATTGTTATTTAGATCAAAGATTGTGATTTTACCTGAAAAAAATAATCATTTAATCTTTTGGCCAGATCAGCCAGCCCAGTAAACACATTAAAATGTTTCTGTTTATCAGTTTGAGAAGTTTACAACAAATCATTCCAGTGGCGTCCAAGAGTTTACACTCAGTCTGTGTTATGATTAAGAAGTGGTGCTTGGAAAAAACATTCAACCAGCAAGAAAAAGTCTGTAAATGTGGCTGTTGCAGTGGGTTTGATTATTGTCAGCATGAATGAGGCTGTGGTTGTTACAGTTACCTTGGCTCAGACACATGTGGGGTTTGTGTGTGCACTGGCCTGACATTATTTCCTGGCTTCATATTATGGTTTAATTTTTTTCTAAACTGCAGGGGTTTGTTGGCAGCACATCTGTCACATCTGTCAGAAGCACAGGGTCCAGGTTTTGACTGGTTTTACAATGCTCTTTTGGCTAACGCTGTTGAACCACAACTGCAGCTTAAATTGCGGCTGAACACAGCCAACAGGTCAGAGCTGTGGTCACAGCCATTGGCTGTATACTGTCAGAGTTTGGCCTTTTCAAAAGGAGCAACCAGCCATAAATGCATAATGTAAAATGTCACATCACCTCTCCATTACTCTCAGTCGTAAGTCATTAAAAATGGATCAACACAGTATCTGTAGTTGTGGATCAAGTAAGTATTTTCTACATTACAATATCAGGGGACAAATGTGAAGCATTATTTCATATTTTTATGGAATGAAAACCTATTTAACAAATTCAGAAACGCTCTCATATGAAGATATGTTTTTCAATACAATTTTTACAGGAAAAAAATACAGTTTCAACTCATTGGGGGGTGTGAAACATAGAAAAATGAAGACACGCAGTATTAATAGTCATTTCCCCTCGATTGTTTACTAGCCTGAAGATATTACATTGTTGTCTGAGATGCTACTATACCAGCTGGGACTAGCGTCAGAATTTAATTAAAAGCTATCACAGAAAGATTGTCCTCTTTCAGCAGCTTAGCTTTTGAAGTTAGAATTGGCAAAACAGTGTTTACTTCTCCCCAGAATATTTCCTATGATGAACAGTTTCTTTCCTGCTCCCTTTACAGGTGTTTCTTTGAAAGGAGTTGAACGTTAGTACTCTCCTTGTCACATTAGTCATTTTTAAGCACATATATATAATCTCAGTCAGAGGTTTTGCCATTCACTTCAGCTTTTCTACTTTGGAGGCAACAAAGTTAATTTAACACTATACTTGTACAGTCACAGTATAAGGAACAATTTTAAGAATCTTTATTTGTCAGAATATTATACATGTGAACCTCTGCTTTTAACCCATCACTAGCTGAGCGTGCACAAACACTTCACACACTGCAGACTAGGAGCAGTGGGCTGCCAGGTGGCTGGGGGGCAAATGGGGGGGACGCCTTAAGTGGCTTGCTCAAGGGCACATCAGCCAAGAATTTCTCTGGTGGTCTGGAGAAATGAACCATTCGGCCACAAGCCACTTCTGCAAAATTCTGGGAGAGATTACATCCTTTAACATATCATCAACCAGTCTCCTCAAAATGACACTAATTTAATATATAATGTGTAAATTGTTTTTTCTTCCCATATTTTTTATTATGTTTGTGCCTGAAACAAACTAAACTAAATTTACATTATAATATTTGTTACATAATGCAGCAAATGTAATCACTGCCTTGATCTTATTGTACAACTGTTATTCATATTGTGAAAGAAGTATCTGCTACTTTGTGGTCGTCTACAGGCTGAGAGAGGAGGAGGCGGGGTGGGTGATGAATATGCAAAAGCTAAGACTTTGTTGGCACCAGCAAGTGTTTACTTCTCAACTCCCATAGGTGTTTAGGATTAAGCAATAAATGAATGCTTGGTTGTGTTTAAAAAAGGTTATTGCTGGTTTAAACATTTATAAATGATGCATAGTGAATAGAGCTGCACAATATATCATTTGTGCATCGTCATCGCAATGTACGTGAGTGCAATAGTCACATCGCAGGTCCTGCAATGTAGGAGGCAAATGAACTCAATTTGTTCTCATCTAATTTCAACCTGGGTACCTGACACACACTGAGCGCACGATCCACCAATCACAAGTGTTCTTAATCAGTTAGCCGAAGCAGACCACGCCCCTGCACATGGAATGAGTCGCTGGTAACAACATTGAAAAATGAGCAACAAACAAGAGAAAATCACCGCAAACGAAGACTTGGTGCTAAAAAGAAAAGAGACGTCAGTTATCTGGAATAATTTCGGCTACAAGAAGGATGATATTGAAACACGTGTTCTTGTCAATAGTGCCTTGCCACCTGTCCCACAACAAGAGGAAACACAACTAATTTGTTTGATCATTTATGACAGCACCACACAAGTCGCTTTTCCATTGACCCTCAAATTGTGCAAATATAACTTGCACATAAAAATGTACCAAATGGAAAAACGACAATTTCGCCCAAAGTCTCATTTTTCGATTAAAAGATTTTGCGCTGGCAAGAGGTAGTTTTTCGGGCGTAGCGCAAAATGAATAGCACGCAAAACTGCAATGGAAAGACCTTTTTTCACAACTAGAGTCATGTGAATTAAAAAAACGGATGTTGACGTACGTTACAACAAGCGGAGAAGAAGAAGAAACATGTCGTGGTATGTGTGGACACACCAGGAAACCCAATTATTTTTTAATTTAGTACGAGATAGAGGGGTAATATATAATAATAATAATAATAATAATAATAATAATAATAATAATAATAATAATGAATATGTCTGTAAATCAACACCATATTTACGTTTGTTGCCATGTTTATGGAATGGCTTCTCGTGTCATCTCACGATAATAAATAAAACAAATCATTGCATTTGTGATTTAATGGAAAAACCGACAATGTGCACTTCTGTTTTTTTGACATTTAGTAAATACCGGTAAAGTTTTGCGCAGATGTCCAATGGAAAAGTGACTACAGCTATTATATCCTCCTGAGCTCTTTTTCATATTGCAATATGTATCAAAGGGTTTAAAAAAAATCACAATGTCAGTTTTTTCCAATATCGTGCAGCCCTAATAGTGAATCAGTCACATCTTTATGACCGACAATTTTGCCTTTTGATATTAGTAAGTATTATGTTGAAACTAGAAGCACTTGGAGAGCGCAGACCTCCGCCAAGGCTGATCAGTGACCCCCCCGTGGGCCCCCCCACGCCAAGGAGGTTATGTTTTTGCCACGGTTTGTTTGTTTGTTTGTCTGTCTGTCTGTCTGTTTGTCTGTCCGTTAGTGTGCAACATAACTCAAAAAGTTATGGACAGATTTTGATGAAATTTTCAGGGTTTGTTGGAAATGGGCCCCCCATGGGCCCCCCCACCCCCGATCACCACCAAAATTTAATCATTTCGTCCTTATCCCATTTCCAACAAACCCTGAAAATTTCATCAAAATCTGTCCATAACTTTTTGAGTTATGTTGCACACTAACAGACAGACAAACAAACAAACAAACAAACAAACAAACCCTGGCAAAAACATAACCTCCTTGGCGGAGGTAATAAACCAACGCAGGTAGATATTTGATTCTGACAAAATATAACTGGAGTTGCAAAATAATATCCAAGTGTCACTTTCAGTTTTCGCTTCACCTTGCCAAGCCGTACAAATGTCCTCTAAGATAAGATACAAAGAACTCTACTATTGCTGCAGGAAAATTCTCGTTGCATAAAAAAAAGTTTACGCTACACAGATGTGTCACTTGCATACTGCACATATCAGGTGTAGGTGCCTCCCCTGCAGAGAGTAGATAAGTTACAGAGTTCAACAGCCCTAAGGGGGGGAAGGTCTCCTGTGGCGTTCACTCATGTACCTACAGGGCAATCAGTCTTCTGCTGCATCTGCCTTGAAGTCCTACCAGCAAGACACAAACGGGTGAGAGGGATTGTGCATGATATTCAGGAGTGTTTGAGTATCCTCCTGTCAGATGCAAGTTCATCTCCCAGAGTAAAACCAGTTCTGATACGATGCTTCAAACAGCTACGGACTGCTGGTTTAGAATACAAAATGATCCAAACATCCTTATTAGCAGCTAACAATTTCCTTTTGTTTTGTCTGCTGTAACAGGATATTATTCACAGCAGTATACACAGTCCTCACAGACACAGGACGGCTTAGTATAAGTTGTTGATGAAAGTAAAAACAAGAAGGAAATGTAATGCAGAGGTGCTTAATGTATTGGATATTAGCCAGAAATGCTCCAAATTATGTGCAGTTAATTGTAAAACTAAAGAAAGATATGTCTATTTTTTTAATAATATAGGCTCAAGTTTGCTGTTTGATTTTGAAATCTGACGTTTAGCATTTACATATAACGTTTTGCTTTTAATTCCACTGCAAAAACACAAAATGTGTCTCCATGGCAGATACATCATCCTAATTGGGCCTGTTACTCGCACTGTAAGGGCACAAGCAACCTGCCACGAAACAACATAATGGTCCTTCAAATGTAAATGTTGAAAAGTTTAACAATCTTCACCCTCAGACAACAGTTTTGGTGGATTCACAGACAGTACATTTTAGAAAGTTCACATTATTAAAAGCCAACTATGAGGAAGAGAACAAGTGCTGGCAATGCTGTGTGAATACAGAAACACTTATTATTTTGAGGGAAAGTGTTTCTTTTCTTAAACTGCTTCACAATATAGTTTGTTTATTTGGATAATACTACCACCGACCTACTGACCCACCTCATTAAGACGATCACAATAGAATAGAATAGAATAGAATAGAATAGAATAGAATTGAATTGAATAGAAAAGTCAATCACAGGTGCATCAATTCATATCACAACCAAACCAGCTCCTAAAATGCATTTGCCTCAAAAATGACATTGCATAAATCACCAGCCAGTCTGTTTGCAGATGTGAACTCAGGTTATACTTAAGTACAATGTGTTGCTGTAGGTGGATAATTAGCGGTGGCTATATATACTGATTGAGATATTTTATGGCGTCAGGGTCAGGGTGAATTCTACGTCTTTTCCCTGAAGGTACAGCTAAAAACACAGATTTACGACGATGATTAAGTGGAGTCTTTGTCTTTGTACATTAACTCATTTCAGCCAAAGCAAAAGCCTGAGCTTCGTCCTCAACTCTGCACATCACACAATCCAAGGGGACACCACGAGCCCCGTCGCCTCCCGATGATAATTCTCATTCTCTGATATTTCCATCGGTGACTCATGATCTCTCACTGACTGAAGGCAAGGACAGCAGAAATCCTTGGTGCCATTCTGTGTCCTTCGTAACTGACTACACTTGGCCCCAATGAAGAACAATCCACATCAGATGACCAGATAATGTGGGCCCATTTGAACAATGTTGTGATCTCCACACTGTAGAATTTACAGTAAATACTAGGTAAAAAAGTTGCAAATGGTGCATGCATCTTGTTCTTTGCAGCTAATGCCAATACACACTGTCCTGTAACTAAATACTAAATAAATAAATAAATAAAGTGCTGTAAAATTGTTTGCTAATTTTTTTTTTCATAAATATATTTATTGTCCATTTTCATTGTTTTATAAGAACAAAAAAAAAAAAAAAAAACCACATCAAAACAATCCCTACCACCCCCCACCCACACGATAGCATCCACTCTCAGTGCAACAAAACATACTTGACAGACACAACTTAATTGACTATACAGACAGGTCCTTTAAAAATTGCAAAAAAGGTGTCCAAATCTTATAAAAGTCTTTGATCTTTCCTTTAGCCTGGTACGTCAGCTTTTCCATTGCCAGGTTAGAAGACATTTCTTTAATCCATTGGTTCGTTGTGGGTCCTTGAATATCTTTCCATCTCAAAGAAATGTCTCGTTTGGCTTGTAATAAACAAAAATTTAAGTTTCCTTTTTCCTCCAATTACTTGAAACTTCTCAGGGAAGATGTGCAAAATACAACATTTTGGATCCACAGGAATAACATTCTGTAAATCTATAAATTAAATTAAGAGTCTCTTTCCAAAAATTCTGAAGTTTCTCACAGGTCCACATACAATGAAACAAAGTGCCTATTTCCTTATTACACTTTGTACAAATGTCAGGAATGTTAGGATTAAAACGGTGTAGTTTTGCAGGGGTGACATATGTTCTAAATAACCATTTGTACTGTAATAGTCTGAACCTGGTGTTAATTGTTTGTGTTTGAGCTATAAGACAGGCCCTCTCCCAGTCCTCTACAGATATTTCTGTTTGAAGGTCATTTTTCCAAGCTGAATGAGAAAGAGAATTGTCCTTCGTACCTGCCAACAGCGCATCATAAAATTTGGACAGAAGACCTTTGTTATTACAATGGTTCTTTGTGATACTTTCAATAGTGGATAGAGAAGGTTCTAATGTAATTGTTTGCTAATTACTGTAAAAATAATTGCAGTATATGACTGGATACGTTTTACAGGTTTTTACTGTATATAAATTGTAGCAATGTATTGTTGTTTGATATTAGAAACAACCATTAATTGTAATTTACTTTTTCTTTTATTTATTTTTTTTAAATTTTGACTGCTCCAGTTTGACTGTAGCCATGCTAACAGCGCTAACAAAGCCTGGACTATCGGAAGCATTTCTCAATGGGGCTAATGCACGCAGCTAGCGTTAGCTTAACTTAGCCAGTTTTTTGCTAGCTAACATTTGCAAAAAACAGTGCATTCTCAGTCCCACACCCTGTATATTCCCAAAGAAACACGACTAAGATAAATAAAATAATGTAAAATACAGACACTCACACAAATAAACATTTTTCTTACTAAAATGCTGGTTTTGACATGTCTACGTTAAGTTCAAACACACAGTCAAATTGCATTGCATGAAGTTACAACTTGAATCACATGTTCATTTTGTGGACTAATAATGTCTTACTTACACTTTATTGAGTGGATGGATGTCGGATTCGCTCCCCTGTGTCTGCCTTCATGTCCTCTTTCACGCCTTCTAATACTAACAGTGTGTAATTGTAATTTGTATCGTTTACAGTCAGGACCAAGTGAAAACACAACCATCCTGTAATTTTACAATGAGATACTGTGAACAAATGCTTGAAGTTACCGTAAATATTTTTTTTACCCATAATGCACTGCGATATTCAGTTATACCTTGTAAATTGTTAGAATAAGAAGCTACTATGATTTTTTTTTATGCAGAAATTACAGAAATTTGTCACAGTGTGCATACTGGTGAAGTCTGCATGTGTGATAGAATGGTGGTAGACACAGCAGCTCAAAGTAGAGAAGGAAAACCTGTCAATGTGTAGCTTGTAGGGAAAATACTCTGGAAACAGCAGAGTGTGGGAAAGAGATTTAAACTTGCACAAAGAGAGAGAGAGAGAGAGCTGAAGCACAGTTCACGTTCTGTCTAATGAGTCTCCACACCACAGGGGGAGTTTTGAAATCAACTGTATGATATGTTAAGTTTCTGTATAATCCTGCTTTAACTAAGGTTGAGACAAATCACTGTGTGTCCAAGTGTAGTGACCAGAATGCTGTATTAGGAGCCTGAATTATCAAAAACTATCATGTACCAGGTGAAAGTATATGTGTATCTGTTTACCTTATTCACTTTTTTCATCAAATATTTCCTGATTTAAGCAGGATTTATTCTCAGCTTTAAATACTTGAATGTCTACTTATTTTTACAAAAAATTTTATGAATACAAAACAGGTTTCTTTGCATAAAAATAGGCTTATATTTTGTAAGACGTGATACTGGGAAAAAACATTTTTTTTATTGCTTGTGCAAAAATGTTGGGCACTGTATGCAGTGTTCAAACTTCATTTTTAATATCGACAGCAAAAAGGCAAGGAAATAAACAAGAATCTCGCAACCGCTGGAATTATACAGTTGAAGAACATATAAAAACCTAAGCATTATGTAATTAGAATGAAATATGTTATAATCATGAAAACTATGTTTTGTAATTTAAATGTAACATGATATAGCTATGATTCCTGTATTTTGCTGATTTGCTCTAAGTTGTGTGACATACTGATAATGGAAGGTTACAGGTTTAAAGGGTGTCACAGATGGGTTAGTTTGCTTTTTAGGAGGGTAGAGTGTGGGTTTAGAATGGATAAGGCAGGGGTCGGCAACCCTGGTCCTAGAGAGTCACTATCCTGCATGTTTTAAATGTTTCCCTCTTCCAGCACACCTGACGGTCATTATCAGGCTTCTGCAGAGCTTGATGATAGGCTTATCATTTGAATCAGGTGTGTTGGAAGAGGGATACGTCTAAAACATGCAGGATACTGGCTCTCTAGGACCAGGGTTGCTGACCCCTGGGATAAGGGAAGACTAGGGATAAAGATAAGAGTTTATGAGGCCTGGGGTGAAAGGACAGGGGGTAAGAATGAAGCAGTCAGGTATATCGTGGGTGATATACGAAGGTATTGGCTGAAGTTAGGAGTAGGAAGACGACACCCCATAGAAGAGCATAAAGAAGCAGGAAAAACATCATTCGGGGCTCTTGAGGATGTCTGTTGGCCAGGAAGTCTGATTCTCTGTAACCTTGGGGGACCACAGATCTGTGTAAGTTTCATTAATGTTCATTAACCTCCTGAGACCCAGGAAATGTCAGCAAAGTACAAGCTTTTTTGTTTTTTTTTATTAAATAAGTGCCTATTTTGGAAACATCATGACGGAACAGTTTTTTCAGATACAGTTTTTAAAATTTATATGGAATGTCCTTTGTGGTGGACAGTTTTCTTTTCTTTTTTTTCTTTTTTTGTATAAAGTTGTGAAACTCTTGTCCACAAATGTGGACAGAAAACCCATAGATGGGTCTTAGGAAGTTAAAGGTGGGGTAGGAGATCTTAGAAAAAGATGGTTCAAGCAAGCTTCATTTTGAAAATACTCAATTCAAAAGTCCAAACCCCTTTCTTCAGACATCTCCCTGAAGCCACGCCTCCAGAGTACTGGCATGTGCAATGCTTGTTCCCAAGGGTTCACGAGCGCTGCACAGCAACAACTCGCCTGGCTCCAGCTCCGACCCCGGCTCCGATCCATGCATACCTCATTCAGTCTCCTCCAACACCCCCACTCTTACAGAACAGCCCCAGTTCATACCTATCTGCCTAACGTTACATTTCCTAGTGATTTATGTTAGTGACAAAACAGTTTGCCGGTGAACTTTCCATCCTAATATAACTAATATAGCCAAGCTCTGGCTCTGACTTCTTTTCCTGTACAAGCACTCCAAACCTCTGAGAATTCATTCATGAAGAGGGGTAAGTGCAGAAGGGGGGAGGGGGGAGGGACAAATGGCAGTTGAGTTTGATCGACATATCACCATTCAACCATTTCAATTGGGCGCTTAAAATGATTGGATGGTGTTTTTTCAGTCCTGTCCGTTCCACAGGGGACTACTTTTTTTTTAAATTTTTGTGTTAGAGTATTTAATTAATTGGTTGTAAATGGGGTGTGAAGGGGATTTTAAGCAATATAGTAAAAAATGCTCCAGGAAAACATCTCGCACCCCACCTTTAAATGACTGATTCATTGTTATCCTTAAAGCTTGTTTCAGGTCTGTTTTATGGTCAAGGTAATAACCGATGTAACGAACACGGGGGATAGAGAATTGGAGTTAGATTTGTACGTAGAATCCCAACACAACAAAAACTGGTACATGTCAAAACTGCAACTAATTTTGACTTGAGTAGAGCAAAATGGGAAAAAAAAAAAAAAAAGGGGGGGGGGGAATTTCAGCCAGATCATCATCATCAATCCTGCAACCCACTGGGTCAGATGCAACTTCATCGAACACTTCATCTCTTCTTTTAATTTATTTGATATTCGATTTGTCATTCGTAACGAGGAGATGGGATCCCTTTCAGGTTTGACATCCACGCTAGACGCTTGCGAAGATCTCCTAACCCTATCATCTGTCGCCCTCTCAGACTACGATATGAACTTTGTTATTTATTACGCCTTCACTCCTGTTTCTCATTTCCTCTTAGTCCATCCAGTCCCAAACCTATCACACCAATCCAGCTTGTGCACCGTTTTACATGACAATCATTTTTTCAAATCTCTAACAACACACCCTGTCTCTCACTTCCCCCTCTCCTCTCCCCTCTCCTCTCTCATCTCATCTCCTCTTTCCTATCTGAACCATTTCTCTCCATCTCCCAGCCCCTTTCCCCCACTTTACTAATCTCCCCGCCGCCTCCAACTAAATGAATCACCCTCTCTCAATTTCTTGCTCGCATTTCCCCTCCATCCCCAGTTTGCTCCATTCCCATTTTCACCCTTCATCTTCTCTTTTTCTCCACACACCTTCATCAGATTCGTCTTTCACACCTGTCTATCCCCCCCTCCTCTCTCTCCACTTCAATCCCTCCCTCTTTCCTTCACTCCTCCCTCTCACACCCTCCATATGTGGCTGGTAGGAGAGCATATAATTTCTCAGAGGAGGTGCTGTCAGTTGGCTAAGAGCTGCTCTCCTTGCCCCTGGATCCACGAAGCCATGACTCTGTTCCGCTTCAGGATTATGCAGATCTTAATTCCCTCCCGCTCACACCTGAGTTTGGCAGGGCATGAAATAAGGAAAGTGTTGCACTGCAAATAAAAGTTTTGCCACCAAGAGAGAGAAGAAGAGGAGGGGAGGAGGGGAAAGGGATGGTTGAAGTGGGTGGATAAGGAAAGAAATAGAGATATCAAATATGTGTGGTAGGACTGAGTCAGCCACTGGAGAAGATTAGACAGGAAAGGATGTGCTGATGTTTCCTCCAGACGCACTGACAGGAGGTTTCAGCTTTTATTAGAAAAATTAATAATAAGTGCACATGTATTTCTATTTTAAAAAATGCGTTTAGAATGCATGCCATCTAAGCATTGAAGGGTCTGTTTACTAAACTGGAGCGCCTTATTCACACACTGTTGGTAAATTGATCACCGTGGGAGTATCAGACATTCCACTTAAAGTCTAATGTTTCCTTTTAACCTCTTCCACCGACCCGGTAATCCAAGAATTCCACAGGTAGTTCCGAACCAGGAAAGCTCCAAGACATGGTTTTGCATTTTATATTCACATTCTACAAAAAATAATACGTGCATTCGCTTCTAATTTTACCCCGACACCAAACTGTCTTCAGAGTTAAAAGCAGGAGATGGCAGTTTGCGCCGTGCGTAAAATCCGTGCGCATTTCGCTCCAGGTCTGCACGCATGCACGTTTTTCTTGTTGCGCTTTTTCCTTATTGAAAAGAAACGTCAACAAGACCGTTTATATGGGTTGTTTGAGGATGACAGGCTACCTATAAACGTTTTCAACGCACAAAAGAATTAAATATTAAACACAAATTCAGGATTATCTTGAAAACTCCGCGCACTTGTTAAATAAAAAAAACAAAAACAAAAGTCTGTAATATCTTTGTTGGGTGCGATCAGGTTTTAAAGTTAATGTAAAGCTGTTGATATGAGAGGAAATAAGAAATTCACACAAAGAGAATAATAAATGTTAATGCGCCTCACCTGATAAAGCCTCCTTGGAAAAAGCAGAAAGACAAGACGTACAGAATCCGAATGACCTGTGGGAGCATCCTCTGGCTCAAAATCGCTCCACAGTCCCGTTGAATAACTTGCAGGAATAATTTCGGGAATCAGCAAATCCACTGAGCAGCTTGTGAGACAGGGCTACAGGAGGAAGGCATCGTCTCTCTCAGTGATCCAAGCTTGTCTTTGGGGAAACTTCTCCCCCTCCCACCAAGTCCAGAGGGTTGCACACATCCACACAGCAGGCTGTGCGCTTCAGGCGGCTGGACACCACTGGTCACTCTGTGTGTTGGTGCGTGTGTAGAAGGGGAGTGTCGGTTTGCGTGTCAGTGGGGATTTTTTTTTTTTTTTTTTTTTATCTTTTTCTTCTTCTTCTTCTTCTTCTTCTTCTTCTTCTTCTTCTCTTCTTCTTCTTTTCTGACAGTGTACTTGCGTCTGGGTGCTTTTCATGTGCGTTCCCCCCCTCTCTCTTCACATGTTTTTACCTTTAAAGGAACAGTAACTTTTGTTTTGACGAGCCTCCTTTTGTAATTAGGCTTAATGAGGATGGAGGGAGCGATGGTTATAATGATGAAGGAAATTACAGAGTCGAGCTGTGTGACTGTGTGTGTGAGGAACAAGCTTTAATGAACACCAGAAATGAGGAGAAGGAGGTGTTGAAGGAGGGTGTGTTCAAAATAGATTTGTGTATTCTTGCAAATAGAGTGTAGGGATGTTCAGTGTTTTATTTATTACCTCCATCAGTGATACAAGGTACCGATTTCCAGAGGTGTCAAGTAGCGAAGTACAAATACTTCGTTACCTTACTTAAGTAGGAATTTTGGTTATCTATACTTTACTGGAGTATTTTTCAGCCGACTTTTTACTTCTACTCCTTACATTTAAAAAAAAAAAAAAAAAGTCTCGTTGTTATTTAATTTCACCTTGTTTTCATTTTTGTCATCGTTCAAAAAAAAAAAAAAAAAAAAAAATCTGGATAAATCACCATCCAGATAGAATGAATTTGATTGTGGTTGGACGAGGGGTATAAACATATGGGTGCTTCTATGAAACTGGTTCCTAAAAACAGGACAGAGGAGGTAAAAAAAATTCAAACTAGATGTAGACTAATGTTATGAAGCAAGTTCAGAAGCACTTTGGGTCTATTTTAAAAATAAATATTTACTGAGATAAAAGAGAAACTATTTTTCAGATAAAACAAATCTTTAGATAGATAGATAGATAGATAGATAGATAGATAGATAGATAGATAGATAGATAGATAGATAGATAGATAGATAGATAGATAGATAGATATGTTATTTTTTAAATATAAACTGCACGTCTGGATTAGAAAAACCACTAGGATTGACAAATTTAACACAGTGTCTGTATTTATAGCGCTATATAAGACTATTTCGAGCCATGTTTTCAAGATCAAATGCACTGACACCTAGGTAGCTTTTCCTGTCCCAATTTTGGTCCTATTTTTGGCACCAATATTGTATTAAAAATTCATTAATTTTGGGATGGCTCAGAGCAGGTGTATAATTTTTTTGCATTTATCTGCGGTCGTCATTAGATAAATCCTGGGGTAAATTTGTCTAAATTTCTCTTTTATTTTTGGGTCTAAAAGGTTGGCAAAATGCCAGGTACCATAATGAACCCAGTTTCATAAAAGCACCCATATACCATTCCTACACCCTACTGGTTTGTATGCGATCCATTGCACCTGACTTTTTGCACCATTCCAATACTTACAGGCAACTACTCAACATATCTTCTGCTCCATGAAACACACATTACTGCTCAGTAGTACACATTTATGGTCCTTTAATACATTTGCATTGGACAAAAATGTGTTCATTTTCAATGGGCATACATGTGGCTGAAACAGGTAGCCTAGTGCATCCCAAATTTTTCAACATTAACATTTTAATATAACATTATAGTCATTATGGCCTTTAGGAAAATGTTTCTTGGGGAGGTGGGGTAGTGCACCGTAGGCCCCTGGCATTTTTCCCCTTACATTTACTTTTATACTTCTAGTAGTTTTGAAACCAGTACTTTTACACTTTTACTTGAGTAAAAACTTGAGTTGATACTTTTAAACCCTAATATCTGTACTTCTACCTGAGTAATGAATGTGAATACTTCTGACACCTCTGCCAATTTTCATGAAACCTGGTGGAAAGGTGGGGCATGGGTTGACAATCCACCTCTTAAAAATTGCAGCAAAATCAAGTCATGAAAAGGAGAAAATTAGCCTAAACACACAAACTTCTAGTCACTTGTGTAAACCCCTTGTTTTTCTTTGTAAATGCATCTCTGTGTGGGTGGATTTCAGATGCATAGTAAGACAGGGTTATACATCAGTGTATCCACACTTTAAAGTGGCATTAAAGGCTAGATATATTAGAGATCACAGGTCAGTAACACAATGTGATACATCGCTCACGGATATCAAACTGCTTCCACTGCAGTCATTTATCTTTTAAAGTGAATCCACCAAGCTGAGCCAGTGCTTCATAAGTACGCAGGTGTCATTGTCTTTTAATTCTATTTGTGGAGGAAAACACTGTTAACCTTTACCTTCACCAATTACCAAGGCAAGGATCAGATGTCCTTCTTGTGCTGACATATAAAATGGTATGAGCTTGACTTTCATCAGTGAAGGAGTGCAATATATGTGGTGTTTTTATTGAAACGTTTCTTTTTAGAAACTATGGGTGAAATGTGATCAAGTGCAAACTCCAGTTTATTTTACACTGCTATGTATTGCTTTTTATTTCTGGCCTGCTGTAACAATCCGAGAGGGCAGTGGTGAAGTTTACCTCAGAGGATTAGAAAGGTAATCATAGGGTGAGTGGATGTGGTCGCCAACATTGTTGGTTGGCGGTGGAGCCCTGTCATGAGTCTGGACATCTGAGATCAGTGTGGTACTTATCAGAGACCAGTTCCCAGATTTTAAAGGAGAAACTCTTATCACTGAATTATATGTGAGTTATATGAAGTCTTATCATTTGTCCATGTTTGGGAAATTTCAACTACGTGTCTCTTCTTCAAGCCCATAAATAGAGTTGAAGGGATGTTAAATCTCTCCAGTGCTGAAAATGATGTTCTTTCCTAGAAAATTTTGCTATAACAGCAGAAATCATACATATAAGATAATCTTGGTAAAGCAAAATCAAGATGAGCTCTCTGTTGTTAGTCAGTTAGATGTATATTTCAGTTTTTGTTCTCTTATCCACTCTGTCAAGCTGAAAGCCCTGCTCATGTAATCACCATCCATATTTAGATTTATAAAGCACAAAGATGAACAATATGTCTGTTTGTATTTAGATGAGTTGAGTGGGTGAATAAAGAAAGGAAGAATGAAAGACAGAGTTAACCACTGGAACAGATGCTAGGATGCTATTCTGCAGACAAATGGACTGGAGCTTGCCCTCTTTTAATACCCAAACAATTAATATGCCATGCATAAATGCAACACAGCCTGCAATTCTTGTTTCAGTTTTTGAAAAAGACATCTAATATGCTTGTTTTTTTTGTTTGTTTGTTTTACTGTCAAAAAGCCGAGGATGGGTTCTTTTATCAATAAGGCTGTTTGCCTTATTCCCATGCTGTGCTGGTGTATGTTGCTCACCACCCTGTGAGTATGTTTAACTGAGGTCTAACATTTCCTTTTTAACCTTATCCAAAGGCTACGAATCCCACAATCAATGCAAGATCTCCACAGGTCGCTCTGATCCAGGGAAACTTTAAGACATCGCAGGTTTCTGTTTTAATGCAATGTATGAAAAAATTAAGAAATGAGTAAAAACTCAAAATAAGTAATAAAATGAGTTTGAGATCTTGTAGTTATACTGGTCTACTAGAACAAAAGCCATGTTACTGGCATCTTTTCAACATTTATTTCTCACTCTGTCTCATAGGCATTGTGTATTACCAAGGAAACACAGAAACTAAATAAAAATGCATTCTCCAGTCTTTGAAAGTCTCTAAGCTAATGCCAGGAAATAGACAGGTCCCAACATGCATTCAGTAAATGTCCAATATAGAGACTGAAATACATCACTGTGTCCAAGTAAGTATTTAACCCATAAAGACCCAAATATCCACCAACTACCGAAAGCATCTACTGATGTACATTGTTTAATACCTGTTGATCAACTAATCCTATCAACATGTGTAAATAATTGGTGTAAAATACAGTTTGTCATCTTTTCATGGTCATCAGATATGACCCATTTGGACATTCAGAGGCTCTGTAGTTACCGTGGAAACATCATCATCTTCGACAACATTGATTCATCAATAATACCCATGGATAAATGACAGTGGATGGAGACACTTGGTTTTACGCTTGGTTAATGAAATATTTTGCTTAAAGTATAAGTGAGTTTTCTCTGTTTCTAATATTAAAACAGTCAACTTGAATCTGAGCTTTAATGAACATCTACATGGTCAGAAAATTAAATATGGGAAAATGTGGGATTTTCACTGAAAAAACACAATATACAGAGAATAATATTATAATAAATGGTGATAAATTACTTATGAAAGGTTAAACAGAGAGAAAAATTCATTTAGGAACTGCTACAAAAGTAGCACTGGGTCTTTATGGGTTAAAGACATCGTAAATGCAGCACAAACAATAAACATTATGTGCCATTTTGCGCCTCTTGAACCATGTGCAGTTAACAACATCTTGGATCTGTTGTGTCTCTGACCCTATCCATTTTGGCTTTACCCATAATGCCTTAGTGGCAGTCATTTCTGCTCCAGTCATGTGATCCACACAAAGAATAAACTTTATACACAAAGCATTAACCCATAAAGACCCAAAAATCCACTGGCAACTAAAACCATCTACTGACCTAAAATGTTTAATACCTTTTGATCCATTTATCCTTTCTATCCATGTAAATAATTGATGTAAAACACAGTTTTTCATCTTTTCATGGTCATCAGATATGACCCATTTGGACTTTCAAAGGCTCCGTAGTTACTGTGGAAACATTGTCATCTTCTACAATATTATAAAACCCATGGAGTTAGATAAATGACAGTGGATGGAGACACTTCTTTTAACCTCAGTTAATGATATACTTGCTGTTTCTGATTTAAACAACCTTTTAATTTACTGAGTTTTTATGAATATCTAAATTAACCCTTTCATGCATAGTGGTCACTCCAGTGGACAGTTGTTCTCTAGCTGTTCTCTTGTATATTCATGGGTTTTGTTGTTTTAGTTCCATATCAACCAACACTGTGGACACTTATGCGCCATCCCATACACTGACATTCATACCATTACTGTAACTTTACATTATGTTCTTGATAAACCTGATCTGCAGTAACATATTTGAGTGTAAATCAATTAGACTGTAATGAACAGTTTCTTTTAAAACAAAAAGTAGTTTGTTTTTTTTTGCATATTATCTGAGTGAGTAACAGCTAGTATTATAGTATGTTAAAACGTGAGAAAACATCAGATTAGCAGCATTAAAAAAAATATTTCATAGTTTTCACATAGTATGACAGTAAATACATGTTTGCTTCAAAAATTAAAAGAATGATGTCCAGCTGAGTGAATATTTTTGTAACTCAATGAAAAATAGGTTTATAAAAACATTTCAATCACATTGTTTTTTTTTTTTCATGCCTAAAGAGGAATAAAAACACTGAGGAAAAAAAAAATCTTGACTAAGGCTCTCATGATTCATGCATGAAAGGGTTAAATATAGAAATTTAAATATAGGAAAATATGTGATTTACAGGGAAAAATGCAAAACACATTGGATAATATTATAATAAATGGTGATAAATCATTTAAGAAAGGTCAAATAGAGGGAAAAATTCATTTGGGAACTGCCACAAAAGTAGCACTGGGTCTTTATGGGTTAATTCCAAACCAGGTGTTTTTACAGATATATTTTTATTAAATCATTTGTAGTGATTTTGTGACACTATTGATCACACTTTTAATCAACTGTGACTATAAATAAATAAATAATACTAATAATAATAAAAAGAATTATGAGAACATATGAAATAAATGTCTGTCCCTCTAACAGTTACAGATCTGTTAATGAGAAGCAGTTGATAAGGGAGAGAATAACTTGAGAAAAACAAATGGAGAATATTAAAAGTTGGAGCGCCTCACCTGATAAAACAGAAAGACAATACGTACTGAATGTGAATGACCTGTGGGAGTATTGTCTGGCTCAGACCCTTTGAATAATGTGTCGGAATAATTTTATGAATTAACAAATGAACTGATACAGGGATCTGTGGTAGATCATATAATTCAGACAATTTCTCTCATCCAGCTGCTGTACTGGATTCAATTATTCTATTATGCACATAATAAACTCAGAAAACCCTATTAATCAGTAAAAGAAACTTGAGCCATTATAGTAACAGATAAAATACTGAACAAATAAACCATTCTGATGCATTTTCCAAGTTTTACAAACAAAGTCAACTGTTCCATTCTGTCATCATCAGTCATCACCAAAACATTTCTCGATTTTGTGCAGACATTTAATTAAATATGGATATTCTTAATCCACTCCATGGAAGAACTTTATTATTGACCCTGTTTTCTGATGGCAAATGGGTTCGCAATCATCTCATTTCACATTTTTGCCTTATTGATTCCAAGAATCCAGACCAGAACACCATCAGCCCCTGAATAGTCAAAACAGGAGCTGTTTAGTTTAGGCTCTTCTGTTTTACATTCTTTGAATCCTCATATGCCTGAGGCATAATTTAATGAGGGAGGGCACTTGAAGCATGAAGTAGTAGATAAGTAAAGAAGCTCAAATCTTTATGCATCTGAAACTTGTTGATAACAGACTCTCTCTCTCAGGTGAAAATTATTATTGCGACCTCATATATCATAAAATCAACAAGAGTAAATCAAAATTACATATATTAAAGTACTATTACAGCCCTAGAGGATCTTTTTACAGACATGTCAGCGTTTAACGATAGCACAGTGTCTTTGGCACATTTTGTAAATTATTTTTGGATTCAGCCATTAGAACAATGTCATCTGTGTACAACAACTCCGGGCTAGTTTGTTGAATTTCTTAATGTGAAGAGTCAAGTCATTTCTGTAATTTGCAAACAGGGAAAGAGAAAGACCATCAGGTTGTAGAAAACCAATGGGAGAACTAAACCAATCTGGATGATATTTACCTCCAGGAAACAGGAGAGTGGTTTAATGTGTGTGTTGAAAATGGGAATTTTAAGTCAAGATTATGTGCCCTTCCTCTTTTGAGTGAGAAAGAAAGAAAGAAAGAAAGAAAGAAAGAAAGAAAGAAAGAAAGAAAGAAAGAAAGAAAACGGAAAATAATACAACAAAGAAAGGCAGAATGAAAGAAACAGCACAAAAAGAATACAGAATCCAAAAATGCAGAAAAGAAAGAAAGAAAGAATGAGTAAGAGCGTAAAAAAGAATACAAGAAAGAAATAAAGAGCACAAAAAGAAAGAAAGAATGCAAGAAAGAAAGAATGCAAGATAGAAAAAACAATGCATGAAAGAAAGAGTGCAAGAAAGAAAGAATGCAAGAAAGAAAAAGCAATGCAAGAAAGAATGAAGGAAAGACAGAAAGAGTGCAGAAAATAATGCAAGAAAAAAAGAATGAGAGAAACAGCACAAAAAGAATACAAAGACAGAGTGCAAAAAATGCAGAAATGAAAGAAAGAATGAGTAAGAGCATAAAAAAAGAATACAAGAAAGAAAGTTCACCACATAAGTGACATGTAAGGGTAACTGCATAAATGCCAGCTCTTTTATCTTGTCTGTCAGTGTGTGACCTCTGACCCTTCCCTCATCTTCCGTTTGTAGGTTAATGACCGTCTTGCCAATGAAAGGTCACATTCCAGCTGTGGTGATCACTCCAGCGTTTTTCCTTGTGACCGGTAAAACCAAATAGAAGGCGTTCTTTGACCTTCGCTACCTTAATTTAAGCCAAGCCTCTGTTTTATTCATGGTCACATTTCAAACTTGGCCTTTACCACAGTATCCAAAGTTGACAGCGTTGGAGATTGGCTCTATTATTTTCTTACATGACAGCAGAGCCTTAATTCTATCGCTGAAAAATAGGAAATTACTGAAACGTACCTGTCGTGTTGCTGTTACATGTAGCGTAATCCCCTGACTATCAGCTGTCCTCTGTGCTGTCATCGTGTTCCGCGCTCTTACACTTGTTGTGAAAGTGTTTACTTAGAAGCCTAAGTTGTACCACAGACAATTTTCAACCCCTTAGTCCTGGAGAAACGGCTGCTCAGCCTGGCACAAAATCCCAATTTCGAGCCCTCCCTTGAGGGACTGACCTGTGGCGGGAGTCGCCTGTTTGTGGCCTAACCTCTTCCTTATCCCCGGCTGCAGAGTAAATAACATTTTGCATGGCTGTCTGGGTGAATGCAAAAAGCTTTGTGCAGCAGTCCATGCTGTTTATGGCCTAAAGAGGTGATTATCCTCCAAATGTTCGGAGAAGCTTACACATTGACAAGGTTAAGGTGCTGTCCTCCTGCTTGTATCGTAGCTGTCTGAAGGATTATTGTTCCTATTGACTCTCCTCTTCATGTCTTTCATGATCACCTCTAACGTATAAAAGAGCACATAAGTGAGAAATCAACTTCTTTTTTCTTTCATGATTTATTTTCATTTTAATCATTTTACTTGCAAAATCATTCCAAACTAATTTGTTCAGCTGATCAAAGCTGAAAAGGTCAATTAAGAACATTTTAGTTGAGTCATGCACTGGCAAAGAGCCTCGGCAAAACTTTTAAAAGAAAATAAACCATGGAGTGGAAAAAATAGCCTCAAAATCATCACGAATCAGAAAGTCACACCCGAAACACTGAGTAAACTTTCAGAATTCATAAACTTTTACAAAGCTACATTTCATAAGCGATCGATTTCATTCTGTCTTGTTTGTTTTTCACTCTGTTTTCTTTTATTCTTTGTTCTTTTTACTCCAGTTTATTGAGACTTTACTTTTTATGATACAATCTTACTTGCCTTATACTCTCTTTTTTTTTTCTCTTTGTGGGCATTTGCCAAAGAAGAAAACTACAGCAGTTATAAGTACATCTGTTATAAATCATTACCTAACAATGTAGGTATATGAAAGAAACTTTTGGAAAAAGGTAAAAGAAGATAAAGTCATTCTTTGCCATTCAACAAAGAACGTGTTTGGTCATATCTAACCTCCTCATACATAAATATAAGACTCAACCTATTTCAGCTTAATCCTTATGGCCTTTGCTTTTTGCCCAGTAATGTTTTCAGCGCCACAAACTTCAGACAAATTGAAGCAAAGGTGTTACATTTGTGTTGCGTGTTAGTATGTAAAATGAAAACAAGTATGAATTCTTTCCGTGTAGACATGAATGTGCAGAGATAACACATCCTAGGTCTTGACAGATGTATTAGGTGAAGGGGTTATCCAGACAGACATGACCATCAGCCTGCATGCATAAAGCATTCATTCACTTTGTACAGCCAGCCAAAGTCAGACAGCCAATCCAAAAGAAAGCTGATAGGAATTGACAGACAGACATGGCCGACACGAAGCAAATGACAAAGCAATACAAAGTCCCTCAGAGTCAGTCAGCCAAATTATTGGAAGATTAAAATGTCAAAGTAAGTTTAACACAATATGAGCTCTACATGTTATTCATATTAGCGGTGGTCAAAGACTCTTTTGTGATTCCTGAGCACGTAGTTCACTGCAGCACCCCGGCCTTCCATTTAGAGGATATCTCCCTCAAAGAACTAATGAAAAACGAAAAAAAAAAAAAAAGTTCACAGATTTTTAGTTAGTCAGTTTGTTGTTTCTACTTTCATGCAGATTATAAAAAAGACCTGCAATGACAGCCCCTCTGTTAGGTGATAGTTTCAGAGCTTTTCTACATTTATATAATAAAAGTTACACCTATACAACTGTATCTTAACTCATAAAGACCATAAACAGCCACTGGCAACCAAAACCATCTACTGATCTAAAGTGTTTAATAACTGTTGATCCATTAATCCTATCAATCCATGTAAATAATTGGTGTAAAATGTAGTTTGTCATCTTTTCATGGTCATCAGATATGACCCATTTGGACGTTCAGAGGCTCCGTAGTGAACGTGATGTGTAGTGAATGTGAAATAATAAAGTCTTCTCATGTCCTCCAATAACACACCAAGGGTACCATTTTGAATTTCAAAGTATCTCTATGAGCGCCCAATAAAGGGATCAGTATCCTAGATAGAGCCCAAAATACATCAGTCTCCAAGTAAGCACATAAATGAATATTAAATACAGTACAAACTATGAACATAAGTTACTGTTTTGCACCTCTTGAACCATGTGCAGAGCTAACACTGTCTCAGAGAGGTTGGCCCAATCCCAATTCATGCCTTGGCCCTCCCCGTTACCCCTCCCCCTCCATTTTGTGTGTTCACGTGAAGGGATAGGGGTGTCCCGATTCTCAATGAGTCGGAGGGGAAGGGCTAAGGGGGAGGGCTGTTTGGTCCTCAAAATGGAGATTTTTCAGGACCACACTAACACCGGAGGAGTATGAGAAATCTCCAATAATTTTGTTTGAATCATCGGCAAGAAGGAGGTACACTGTAAGCCCGGATAAGTAGAGTTTACTCAAAAAATTTGAGCCAAGTGATTGCGCTTAAATGATTTGAGTAATGATCGACTAATCAATTGGTAGGTTGGTAGGTTCAACTTCAATGCTAAAAGTATTGAACTTAAACTATTAAGTAGAAAACACTAAAGACAAGTTATTTGTACTTTAAATCTGTTGTAAAATCAACCCCACTATCCAACCATTCAACTCAGCATTTTAGATTACACTGACTAATTTTCTCAATTGCAGCCAGATTAATTTATTATTGATTAAACAACTTTTTTTAAGATAACCAAACTCAAAATCCTATTCCTAACCATAATAATTACAAAATCATTCAACATATTATATTGTAGCAGGGATGGAAGATAGTTTAATGTCATTTGCCAGTATAGAAAGTACTTTTAATTTGACAAGACATTACAATTTCCATTGTACAATAATGGCTGTAGATGAACTGGAAACCGATTGTTCTTCCTCTGGCTCTGACTCATGGTGCAGCTCTACAACAATACAAAAACAAACACAAAAGGCCAATAAACACTGCCATACACACATTAAATCCAAATTAACACTAACACCACAACCCCGCTGAACCCCTGCACATAAAAATAACACATTTTCAACAACATGCCCAATACCCACAATGCAATGCGAAGATAAAAAGGTGTGGTCATGACTAAAACTTAGTGATTTAATTCCATTCACCTTAAACTTTTTCGTACTTTCAACTATGTCTACAAATTAGTAGAATATACTTAACATTTTATAGTAACATCATAAAACTTAAATCCTTTAAGTGCATTGTAATTAAAGCATTTTAGTAAATACAAATTCGGGGCTTACAGTGTAAAGAGAAAAAAAAGTGCAGCAGTGTAACGAAAGAAACACAAATGTGAGTGTTTTCTTTGTTAATAACTTAATCATTTGATCAACTGTTTAATGCCGTTTCAATGTGTTATAGACCACACTACTTCTGCGGTTTATAGTTACAGCTGCTGACGGCATGGTGAATTCTTCCGCAAACAAAGTTGTCGCATTTGTTTATAGTGGCAACAATTAATGCTGATGATGTAACAGGTCTCGAAGGGTGTCCCATTTCATAGGGGAATGTTTCAACCCCTACCCCTTGCAAGTCTGTTTCAAGGGGTAGTGCCAAGTGCAAGGGCCAAGGTAAGGGGAGGGCCAAGGGGTGAATTAGGATTGGGCCGATGTGTCGCTGACTGTATCCATTTTGCCTTTACCCATAATGCCTTAGTGGCACTCATTATTACTCCAGTCACACATAGATTCACACATAGAATAGACTTTATACACCCAGCATTAATTCCAGGTCCTTCAGTATCCTTCAGCTTGCATCAGGAAACCAAGCTGAGTCTTGTGAGGCCTTGAGGGACTAGCCAGAAACTTTGCTTCCCCTGGTTCTCTTCTTTTGAGCCTCATCCATGTTGAGACTTCCTCTGTTGGTTCCGTGGTGTTGCAGATGCTTCTTTCTCTTCCTCACTCCTTCAAAATCCAAGAACTGAAGACCAAGGACAGGCCTTGACTTGCAGATCAATTGTTCATACTTGGGGAGCTTCTTCTCAAAAACCTCCGACAAACAATCTTCCCAAGGTTCTGTCAGCTCTAAAATAAGCCCAAGTTCAGTGGACATGGAGAATCGTGTTTGGTCTCAAAGTGCCGCTCACATTATGGTTGGAGAACTTCAGCTACAGATGTTTTTTCATGATTTTTAGTTGCTGCTCTGAAAGGCCAGTACTCCAGTAATGGCCTTCAGGACTGTTTTTTTTTTTTTTTTTTTGTCCATCACTAATGTTCATACCTTAGTGCCTCTGAGTAGCTACTCAGACTGTGCTCCAATATCCAGTATTTACAAGTAGGGGATACAAGGATACTTTATTCATCATGCCAGAATATGTGAATGAAATGCACTACTCAGGTCTGAGTGCTAAATAATTTTAATGTTCAAATCAAATACATCTGTTAAAATTAAGAATACATAACTAAAAAACCTGTATTATATTAAACACTGATTAAAATAGACAATATTACAAAACTAAAAGACAACAGCATTGTACAGTAGACATGCTTGTAACTCCATTTATTCCAAGTATTATGTTAATCTGTATGATGAAGCAGTTTAATTATTAGTTTTTGTATATATACATAAACAGGCATAAGTGTTTCTAATTTTATTACACATTTTCATTTTTATTGTCAAGCTTAAGCTCATCTGCGGTGAGCAACATAATAATAATGATAATAATGGACACATAAATGTAATATTGATTTGTGTGTTTCATAATCTCAGCAATAAACATGTATAATCATTAAAATAATTTAAAACTACAATAAATAACAATAAGATTTGTATGGTTTTACAAAGGCTGTATTTGTATTCAGATCCATTCCTATTAATCACATTATTTGATTTGTTTTAATTGAGGTGAATTGAATTATGATCTTCCACTGTTGCCCTTGTCTTTCAACTTTCTCTGAAACTTACCAACATTTGTGATCTTCTAAAGAAATTCTCTGTGTAAGTACAATTTATACAGTGTGGGATTCTTGCATTAGGCCATGAAAATTACTTCATTGTTGCGATGTAAAAAGCTTCACTGACTTTGACTCTGACTCGAGCCTTCAATGAGACAGACGGCCTAAAAATAACTGAACGTCCTGTAGGTCGCCTCTGACCCACCGTACGCCTCCTTTTGACCCTGTCAGAAGAACACGACACCTCCTGATGTTGCCAAACAGCTGTACACAGACTGGCCACACAACGTTTAACTGAGAGTCTAGCGTGTTTAAAGTGGCACAAGTAGTTATAGAGTCACTGACATGAATATGGTGACATAGATGAGTTAGGAGGCTGAGGGGAAGGTCGCTTACATGTCAGACGTCTGATCAAAGAAAGTCCAGATCGCATTTCAGTCTGATGCTGTCCTTGGTGTCTGTTTTACTGTCTTAAATGTGTCAGCTATTTGTTTACTTGGTCTCAACTATATTTGTTTCAAACATAACCTGTTGTTGGCTCAGATAGTTTCTTATGCAGGGTTCCTACAGGTTTCTACAAGTTAAATTTAAGACTTTTTACAACCTTTTTAAAGCCCTATTCGGATGGGATTAGTCTTACATAGATACGTGGGGTAAAGTAATAATTGCCAGAGATTTTAGTCTCATCCACATGTGCTACCACGGTTTTTACCTTCTCTAAAACGGTCCGGGAAAATGACCCCATGTCATACTAATCCCGTGCGAATAGACCAGTAGTTAATATGTGTCTAGATATTCCGTCATATCCTGTTCACAGGTGTTTTTTTTCGCAGATTTTGAAGCATGGAGGCTATTGAAGAAGCACTCAGTTTTCCAGTAGGCAGCTGGACAAGTGCGTGTGAAATCTTGTGTCACTCCAAGTCTTAGGTTTTTTTTCGTAATAAAGGTACTGTTCACATACAACAAATGTGTAAACTAGTAAATTTAATGACAATCTATAACATAAATGTGGGAACACCTGGATTTAACTGATCGGGTTCGGACATAAACCTTGAAGTGCCTGTCAGGTTCGGGTTGGGTTCGGACGCAACTGTGTTGGGCACGGGTCAGGTTCAGTCAAAAATACGCAGCCAGGCCCAGGTTCTATTTTGGATACTCAAGCCTAATTGGAAAGATTGTGGTAGCTTTACTAATATTTCTTATCCTGTGCAAATTGGCCATTGATATTACTGACGTCCTGTGGTAAAGTGGCCTTACCCCATGTGCCCATATAAAATTAAGCCAGTCTGAATAGTGCTTATGACTACTTTGAACAGAATTTGAAGCCCATTTCACAGCCTTACTAGCAAAAATTTGTGACTCCTAGAATTTAGGAAAACTCGTGTTGACCAGGTTGAGAATGATCTTTTCTCCATCCTGGCATTATTAAATTTGCCTTCCTCATGGTTACTTTTTGTTTGCGAGCCGTCCCTTAAAGTTCCCAAAGTCTGCTTTCTCTTGTGACTACTGGCTGAATGTGTGTTGGACTGAATGTTCTGTGATCATTCTCACCAGGGGCAGCAAAGTTAGCGATAATTGGTTCCTAATTTCAATTAAAATTGTCGGGTTAGAAGAGGTGGAACTGAGTAGACTGTTACTTTCTTTGCAGCTTGGACATTTCCCAGACACATTTAAACACAGTACAGCCCCCCCTTCCCAGGGGGACGGGTGGCTCCTGGGCTTGCGGGGCTCGGGGACCAGCGCCTCGCCTGCCCCTGGGTGGCCTGCCCCTGGCGGTGGGGTGGTGGCTGGCGTCCCTGGCCCCCTGGGGCCTGTGCTTGGCTGCTGTGGGGCCTCTGGCGGGGGCCTCCCTTGTCCATCTTCGGGGCAGGTGCACTGTCACCTCTCGGGGGGGCGTGCTGGATCCCCCCTCTCTGTGGTCTGCTGGTTGGCTGGGCCTTGGGGCCCTCTTTGTCAGTCCCTGATCCTTGGAGGGAGTGCGGTTGCAGTTGCGTGCCTGTGTTCTTCACCTCAGTCTCTTTGCCTTGTTCACACTGTCACAGCAGATTAATGTGAACAACTGGTGTTGTGTGGATTTGTTACTGGTATTATTTGTTACTGGTATTATTTGTGCGAACGTGGTATTCGATATTCTGTTCATGCTTTCTTTTTTTATATTCATCATTTAATAGGTCTTATGTATTTTATTGTATTTTTTGTAGTTTTGTTTATTTGTTTGTTTGTTTGTTTTGTTTTTTCTCACTCTTCTGCCCAATTTACTCAGTTCTGGTAGTAGTCACTGTTACCATTATAATTATCACCATGGTTGTTACTGTTTGTATTGTTGATACTTTCTTGTGAGGGTCTTCGCCACCTTCTTCTATCTTGCTCTCTCCCCTTCAGCCCCCCCCCCCCCCCAATGTCAGGTCTGGCATCGAAATGTGGTTCAACAAAACTCATAATAAACACAGTAGAATATCAAGGGGAGCTTCATATACTTTATGAAGTTACCCTTGGCAAAGCTAATTTGTTCAGCACCAAAAGGCAGCCAGACTACCATTCTGCTGTTAGGATGCTGGACAAGTTAAAAAAAAAAAAAACAACAAAAAAACACAGTACAGCAAACAAGTTTATGGTAACATAACTTAAGACCTACCATATCAAATTTAATACCTTTCAAAGATTTTTTCAAGTTATTAAATGCAGATTTGTACATTTTTAAGACTTTTAAGACCCTGCGGGAACCCTGTTATATCATATCCGGAGCATGTGCTACAGTATGTATCACATCCCTCCTAGAGGACATACGCTATTGCTTTGGTCTCGCATTAAATAAAAAAAGTCAACACTTTGCTCAATTCCAGATAAGGGCTTCAAATAAAAAGCAACTCTGTTCCTTCTTTCATACAAGAAAAGGCCGCCCCTGCACCTTTTACACTCTTGCTTGCTTATTTCCAGCAGCAGGAGACCGTCTCTGCCTCTGATAAAGCTCTTTCTTTTCCAGCCACATGTGGGGCAGGACTAAATGACAATTCTGGACACCATGTAACCCCTCGCACCTGCATTTGCATTCCTTTCAAGTCAACACTAAAAAAAAAAAAACTTTTTTGTTATGAAGGTGGGGGAAAACAGGCTGTGTGTGTCCTGCAGAGATAGCCTGTGTGTGTTGTTCACTCTGTGAATCTCCACCTGCTTGATTCTTACCACCAAAATTTAGCTTGAAACAGGATGGCTCACATATGAACCCTCAAAAACACAAACAGCTGCCGGCGACCAAAAGCATCCACTGATCTAACATGTTTAATACCCTTTTAACCATTAATCCTATCAATACATTTAGATAATTCAGGTTAAATGTAGTTTCTCATCTTTTCAGCCACATCTGGTATGATCCATTTGGATATTCAGAGGGTGTGTATTGTTGTTTGGCAACATCAGGAGCTACCATTGCTGTTTGACAAATAGCAGTGGTTGCAGATGCTTGTTTTTACATTCAGTTAATGATATATTTCGTCAAAAAAATCATATTTTCTTCAGCTTTCTCTGTGCTGATATAACCCCTGAATTTATGCTGAGCTTTTATGAACATCTACATGGTCATTAAGTTAAATTCGTTATGGGAAAATATTAGCTCATCAAAGGATAAAATAACAAATTCTGATAAATAAAAAAAACACTGGAAATGTTACATGTAGAGAAAAATCCATTTAGATGCAGCCACACAAAAATAGTTCAAGGTCTTAAAGGGTTAATACATATGGTATGTATAGTATATGTATGTGCAGTAGACACAATTTGTTGCAAAAAAATCAAAGCATTATGGTCCAACAGGCAAACATGAAATAATGAAACAAAATACTAAAAATATTTGTTGACATCTTAAAGCAACTGTTTGCTGTATATGAATGTTAACATAGCAAGAAGCTTGTATCTTTTACATAACAAAGAGCACTTTTTTTCATCCACTTGGCTGTGAAACACCAACAGTAGGTGTTCTTTTTTCAGATCATATACAGCCTATGTATTAAAAAAAAAAACAAGAATCGTGTTGAAAAAGAAGAATAACGCTTTAAAGTTAAACACGTGCATCTTCTCATGTATTTTCAGTATAATGCGTTTGTGAACGTGCAGAGGAAAATATAAGTAGAACGCACACTTCTTTTTTGTAGTATGTTCTATACGTAGACATATAGATGAATTGTAATGATTTGTAATTGGGGCTTCTCTTTCATGAGACACGAGTTTCAGTATCAAAGAGTTGTAACCATGAAATACGTCTCCGCCGTGTTGATGTGAATGTGCAGCTGTGAGCCGCTTTACCGTGCAGTACCATGCAGTGGCCGTAAATAAGGTGCTCTATGCTATCTTTGTTCCCCTTTTAACTTACTGAGGAAAAATGTACTTAATTGGCCACAGAAACATTTCTTGGGGAAATACGTCTATCTTTATATAAATATGAGACAGCTCATAAAAAGAGTTTTTGAAGATTGCAGTTTTCAACGGCGTCTATGTGACTCATTTCCATTATAGTGGATTTTAAAAGGGTGTTCAATGGCTGTCCTATTTTCCACGGTATGCCTGTGACACTTGCAGGGCTACAAACAGTGAGACAACAATACTGTGCCCCGTGGGTTCTCTTATGTTGCTGTTGTGAGTATGTGATGGAAATGAATAGAATGCAAAGCAACGTGGTAATGCATTAAATTTTAATTATCTAACAGAAGCAGTGAAGAGTTAGGAAATCTGCCTCTTGGTTATGGTTTCCCTTGACAAGATGAATTTTTTGGTCTAATGGGAGATGTGTTAATCTGTGTTATTCTTTAGCGTCGTGTTGAACCTGTACCCTTGAATCTTTATAGATAAATTATTTACCTAATAATGGCTCCAAAATGTGATGCAAAAATGTATGACAAAAACTCCACTCTCAAAGACAAGGAAAAAAGCAGTACAATGGGGAAATTATCCCAAAAGAAGATTACCTAAAAATGAGTGGAGCCAAAGTAAAAATGCATTTAAAAAATAAAGAAAGAAAGGATTTAAGAAGTATTTTCTGTGTGTGAAGGAATATTAAATATGATGTGGTGTACGACTGAAAAACAGTGAATCCATTCAGTTAGTCTCATTCTTAATTTGTGAAGACAGGATAAAGAATAAATACCTCAGTTTAAGAGTTTTAGTTTTGTACTTCTCAATGTCAAACATGCACCTCAAACATGTCTTGCAAGTCTAATTTAAAATATTAAGTTACTCAGAATCAGATTGAAATCATAGTGACAAATCTTAATATGCGTTTATGACAAAAAGATATATCTTGTCAGAAAAACAAGCATGCTTTGAGTTAAGTTGTTTTATCTTCATTCAATTTAACTTGTTGCGCTTGTTCACTCTAAACATGGGTTTTCAATTTTCCTCAGGTTATCTGTCCAGCATATTTCATACAAAAAAGAAAAAAAAAACAAAAAACTGATCAACATGAATTAGGCAAACTTTTTTTTTCTGTGTTATCTGTGTGTTTGGATGATTACATTGGTGGTATGAGAGAGAATCTCAAAAGTTACAAAAATGCACTGCACCCGATTTAGCTGCCAGGTAGTTTCCATCTGCAGGTCCTGGGCAAGAAGACACAACAGAAAATACACTACCAGTCAGAAGTTTGGACTCACCTTCTCATTTAAATGGCATGAGATGGACCGCAGATGGCCAACAAGTGCTCAGTATCACTGGGAACTCCATCAAAACTGTTGGAAAACATTTCAGGTGACTACCTCATGAAGCTCATCGAGAGAATGCCACGAATGTGCAAAGCAGTAATAAAAGCAAAATGTGGCTATTTTGAAGAATCTAAAATATATAACATGCCTTTAGTCACGTCACACTTTTTTTCATTCATAATTTTTATGCCTTCAGTGAGAATCTACAATGTAAATAGAAAGAAAAAAAACAGTCGAGTCCCAACTTTTGACTGGTAGTGTACATTAAAAACATAAATAAATAAATAAATAAATAAAATTAATGTGGTCAAACATACATGTACAACCAATCCAATGCCCTCATACCCATAAAACATACACACCATACACAAATATAAAATAGGCATAGTTTTAAGTGCATGGTTCCTGTTAAATATATAAATGAATGTATTGCTATTACGTGGCCCATGTAAAAATAGTAATCACATATTTCTGAACTTGAAGTACAACCTTTTTTTCATTAGAGGACAAATGCATTGTAATTGTGATGAAGGAGCTGCCTTTTTTTGGAAATGGGCTTTAATGTCTGAACATGAGTAACGGTCCGTCTTATTGAACCTGCACAGACAGGCAAAGTAATATCTGATTTTTAAGCAAATGCACCAGAAACTAGTTTAGTTCCATGTGATTGCAAATTTTCTTTTAGTACAAAGATGTGCAAGATGTACAATGAGCCTTTTAGACTGACCTGCACATAACGACACATGTGAATTGAACAAAGTATTGCTACATTATTAATCTGAATTCACAACGCACTGTCTTTTCTTTGTCATATTATAACACAGATGAAAGTGTGGTTGATTGCATCCGGTCTGAATCATCTTCATAGGTGAAACAAATTAACTGTGACATTAGTCAAGGTGAGAACTAATTGAACACTTGATTGACCCCTATCTGGTCAGGATCCTTGAATCTTAAGAGGTTCATTTGTTTTCTCTCAATTATTATTGATGCAATTGAATCTGGAAACGCTTCTGGGAGCTAAAGGAGCTAAGAGGGATTTGAGTTATTCTGCAAAAATAAACAAGGCAGAGGCTCTCCTCAACTGCCAGAGGTGCCAAAGAAATACCTGCACACTTCACCAAAAAAAAAAAAAAAAAAATCTCTGTGGTATGATGAAACCAGGAGTAACTGCATCTTATCTTTTCATAATGGAAAGGGTTGACATTGTAGTCTTTCACTTAAGCAGGTAAAAGACCTTAGAGGTTGTCCTTTACAGAAATCCTTTACTTTGCACAATATATCCCAGCTGTTCAGGGGAAAAAAGACACTTAACTAATGCTTCTCATTTCAGAATAGACTGAGGGAAGAGGGGATAACCAACAATTGTGCTTGCAACAAGAGAACAAGAAACCAAGCGCAATAAATGAGGAGTGGATGATTCATGATGCAGTATCAGGAATGTGCTTACGTGAGGTGGCACGGGATGTACCAGGACCTCACTGAAGGTTGTAGATGCACAGAAAATGTGTTTTATACCATTCAGATGATTCATCAGTCACTTGTGGGGTCATTTCAGTTTGAATATACTGTACAGCCAAAGTTTCTTTTTTTAACTCTACATTCTGGTTCTAACTGGGTAAATCCTGAGGTCTCGCAACTATAACTCTATAAGCAACCATTTGTGATGTCACCAAACATGTACTTACCCCCTAATTATTGTCTTTCCTTAAAGCAACAGAATAGCAACTGGCTGCAATTAATCTTCTGTGTTCTGATATCTTAAAGAATGAAAAGCTTTTTGAAAACAGTATATTGCATTCTGAACAGTACCTCGGGATAAGATTAGTATCTTTTGGGAGCAATAGTAAACATTTGGTGTGATACAGCAACCAATTTTAGGCAGAACAGCATACGACTGCCCCCACAGCATCATCCACTGAGTGATTTAGAGTCTTGGTTATTGAAACACTAGTGATGAATGATGTTTTTCCTTGTTGAGTTTCCTTTATTCTTGCTTTGAATCTTGAGTGTGGCACAGTGATAACCGAAAAGATAACAAAGTTTTGGAAAAGTTTGAGAAAATATCAGTCCTACTCTCACAGTAATACAACCCCAATTACAAAAAAGGTTGTAACTGTAATAGGAATTGTGAATTTGGCAAAAAATTCTTTATCAGAGCGAGCTTAAATTCTACTCACGGTGAAAGTGATGAGACTGGGGACATTAAATGGCAAGATAAGCTCTTACTTTTTGTTTTTTTGAGCTCATGAACCCAGTGTCATCTCTCCTCAGCAGCAAGAAGACGCTCTCTTCCGAGCCCCATGTTGGGTGTCAGTTGTTGTGGAATATTTAAGTAAAAAAGACAAAAAAAAGTCTCAGAGTCCCCTTTAATTCCAGCCTCTTAACACATAATAAATGGGAGTTATAACAAAAAATGGAGCAAATCTGTTGGTCATCTTACCCTTATATAACCTCTTGCTTGAATTCCAAACCACTTTGGCCAAAACGGTAATATAAACAAGAATATTTTTAAGTCATTAATCAGTGCTGGACGATTGTAAAAATTCTCAGGCCATGATGACCCACCAAGCCAAGCAGTACCACGTCTCCAACAATATCAGAAAATTTAAGAGCATTGGACATGTTATTTCCAACAGTATCAAAACATCTAAAGATATTAGGCAATACACAACATATGTCTCCAAAAATGGTGTAGCATCCCATCTTCTTTTAACAACATCTGGAAATGGAGAGGATTACTTACTTTAGTTTTAGGAGAGGAATGTTGTCCCATTTTTGTCTGATGGAAGATAGTATCTGCTCAACAGAGTCGGATGTTCTTCATCATATGTTTTATTTCACAATGCAGCAAAGGTCTGGACTTCAGGTGGGCCTGGATGGATGGATGGACGGAACTTTATTTATCCCACATTATGGCATCATTTCCACATCACTAGCCTCATAACATAATGGGGATGGCTAGTCGCTACGTCATCATAGTCTAAAATGTTACTTCTGTGTCCTATTATTATTATTATTATTATATTATTAATATTCAAAACGTTGTAAAATGGTGCATCTTTGTATCCCATGTTGTAACAACAGAAATGGTGTAGGCTAAATAAAACAATCTCTTATTACCGCTTCCCTCCTGACGAAAAGGAGAAGAGAAGATGGCTGAAGCTGATACAGTAAGTTGGATCTCAAATGATGAACAATACAGCTTAGTGTAGGCTAGCATCAGTAGCTAACGGTAGCTAGCTAGTACTAGCATTAAACATTAGCTTATATAACATTACCTGTCTATGTGTAACTTTAAAGCAAGTGTGTGTGTGTGTGTGTGTGTGTGTGTGTGTGCGTGTGTGTTGTCAGTCACTTTGTCAGCTAACCATATGGTGCTTATTCTAACATAGCTAATTAAATGCTAATGTTAGCAGGGTACATGTTAGCTTTATTGTTAACATCTTTATGTTTGCTAGCTACCCGCTCTCACCTCAACCTTGTAGCTCTTCTTTTTCATTGACTCCTGAGCCTTCCCTGTCAAACTTCCACCTGGCATTAAACTAAGTCTTATAACTCTAGTTGAGTTCTAAGAGTTAAGACTTCTTTTAACTGACTTTGGGAAGTCAGCAAAGTAGGATGTCACTGTGAAAAAGGTGACCAGTTTCATTGCTATTGACATTAGCAGCAGGGGGTTTGGACACCAAAGTGATTTGTGACGTCACATTAGCCATCCCTATCGCCTAAGTTATTTTTGGCCAAATTGTGATATTTGTGTGACTTTATTCTCCTAACACTGCTGCTTCATTTTACACCATTGACTATGACCTGAAAAAAATGATGTAGGTAATTATGCTACGAGGCTAACAATATGATGTTTTGTTCATTTAAAACATGAATTTACAAGTCACAACAGTAGGAGTTTGTTGTAAAACTGTCAAACCCTTTCATATATGAATTATGAGAACCTTAGTCAAGATTTTTTTCTTGAGTGTTTTTATTCCTCCTTAGGCATAAAAAAAACAATGTGATCAAGATTTTTTTCTATAGAGTTACAAAAATATCCACGCATTTCATTTTTGAAGTAAAGAAACGTGTTTAAAACCCAATAATAGAAAGTGATATGAAAACAATAAAAAGAAAATATTTTTAATGCTGCTAATCTGATGTCTTACACATTTTAACATATTCTAATGCTAGTAATTACTCACTTCATGAAGATAATATGCAAAAAAAAAATAAACTTTTTGTCTAACAAATAACAATTGATTTACACTAAAACATGTCGCTGCAGATCAGGTTTATCAAGAACAGCAAAGTTACAGTAATGGTATGAATGTCAGGGTATGAGATGGTGTGTAAGTGTCCACTGTGTTGGCTGATATGAAACTAAAACAACAAAACCCATTAATATACAAGGGAACAGCTGTAGAATAACTGTTCACTGTAGTGACTTATGCTTGAAAGGGTTAAGTATCTGACTTTTAAGTAGAAAGATTACACAGTCAAAAATTGCATAGCTGAAACAGTCTCCTCTCCTTGATATGTTCGGAGTCACTGAAAGTGTCTCTGCAGCTTCAACATGACTGGACTGTAGTGATTTTCATGTCTTTTATATCATTTCAATTCTCTATGTTTGATGTGGAATACAGTCACAGAAAAACAGTTTTTAGACCACCTTTTTCTTCAATTTCTTGTTCATTTCAGTGCCTGGTACAACTAAAGGTACATTTGTTTGGACAAATACAAAGATGACAACAAAAGTAGCACATAATAGTTTAATTTCAGAGCTTATATCTAACCATTTTCCATCATTTTCTTAATAATAACCAAAATCACTTCAGTTCTTACATCAATAGCTATGGCATTGTACTGACAAAAACAGTGCTTTTAGGCATTCCATGTTTTCTGTCTGTTTTAGTCACATGATAAACACAGGAGTTAGTACTTGATTGCATAACCATTGTTTTTGATGACTTTTGATGGTCTAATAATTTTTTCCACAACTGTATATGAGTGCAGTGGCTGTTTTGGTGTTGCTGATGTATATCACATGGATAACAGATGCTGTCTATGTATCTGTTTAACCTAAAACTAGACGAGAGCGTATGTTGGTCTATAACCAGTTTAATACCTTTCAGCAATGATGGTGTCCTTCCTGGTTTTACACTTCACACAGTGTTCTATCATTTTTGAATTGGGGTTGTATCATAATTATGGGTTACACAGCACATATAATAATAATAATCATCATAATCATAATCATGGATGAGGTTTCTAGAGCGCTTTTCAAGGCACCCAAAGCCCTTTACATTCACTGTGGAGCTATGATTGAAACCCTTTTCTGATTTTTAATTACTCCCTGAGGACAATCACTAAAACAGACAAACATCCACTTTAAACATGTCTTAAATATTATGGAGTCTGACCTTCATGCATCTCCGCTATAGCGTTTCACACTGGCTTCAAAATAAGCCCACAGCTTGAACACAGCAGGAGATTCAACAACACTGTAAACAGCACAAGTATGAGGTCTTTTATACACGCGACCTCTGGTATTTTAACAAAAATAAGAACTCTCCACAATCCGACGCTTCAGCCAGAGACTCGATGATGCACATTCAAAAATAGAAACCCAGAAGGAGTGCATCGGTTTTATAAAGTTAACATTTCACAGCTGTATGAATAATAAAGAAAGCTTGAACGCATGCATCTGAAATGTGAAACTGACGAATGCGTAGCCCCGATGGTTTTACACATTCGCTTCTTCTCTGTGCATTTTAGAATTAGCGAAAGTGGCTTCATTTCCAGCTGCAGAGCTTGTGGATTAGCAGAGGGATCATCTTCCTCAGGTCAGCAGGACGATGGAAGGGGGTAGAGATCATGAAGGGATAATGATTTACTCCTGCTGGGCAGTAAAATGAATAAGTCAACAGCTGCTAATACAGTGCGGTGCAAAACTCTTGGGCCACCTTTAGCCTTTTTTGTAACAAACATGCATCCTTTATTCCTCCGCCTCTTCATCAAGATGCAGGAAAGACTGTATGTCCACAGTTTCAAAATCAGAACTAATTGACTTCTACAGCTAAAAGTCAGTATTTGGTATGATGTGTGCGTGGATTTAGTACATTGTGAAGTGTCCTGGGTCGACTGTCTGGAAGTTCTTGTTTAATGATGTGGTAACAAAGCTTCATGCTGAACATCCCACTGTTTTTCTTTAGACTTTGGCTGTCTTTTATTCTTTTTTCTGTCCGGATGATGCCATATAGCTTTTATGTTATCATAACTGTGAAATTTGTTTTTGTTTTTAATGCTCTCTGTGTGTTTCCTGTATATACAAGCTGTACCTATATACACTGTTGCCCATAAAGTTGGAATCATTTTGTTTTTAGACATATTCCTTTCTTTTTTTTCCCTATTTATACACATCAGTAATCACCTTTGACTTTGTACAATGATTACATACTGAGTCCCAGTTAAACTTTATCTATCAGGAATAAATCACATTGTCAATGTGATATGGTCAACCCTGTAGGTAGGTAGGTAGGTAGGTAGGTAGGTAGGTAGGTAGGTAGGTAGGTAGATAGATAGATAGATAGATAGATAGATAGATAGATAGATAGATAGATAGATAGATAGATAGATAGATAGATAGATAGATAGATAGATAGATAGATAGATAGATAGATAGATAGATAGATAGATAGATAGATAGAGTAAAGCATATATATGTGATCATTCTGAACTTGCTAAAACACCAAATGTAATGGTCTAGGACCTTTACACAGTACTGTATTTACTGATTCACTCTTATGATATATTTCTTAGAATATTACATGCAAACATATTCAGTATATGTTCTGTTGCAGGCAGATTCTTGCATAGTTTTTTTAGAGTGTGTATGATTCTTTGCTCTCCTCATGAGTTCCCCCCTCTCCCTGCTTATGAATATTTAAGACAGTTTCAGATCAACAGCCAGGGGCACATGAGAGAGAGTGTGAGAGAGCTGGAGAATCATTAAGTTACAGGTTGGGACAATGGGAGAGGAATTAGAAGTGAGGGAGAGTGAGAGTTGGTGGTGAGATTTAGGCTGGGGATGCATTCTGAACCTGGCAGCAGGTAGCAGCAGACAGATATGACATGGTCTCAAATGAGGCAAAATCTGTTGCAATACCTCATATGGTCCATCCCTATACTGCTGACTATGTGTTGTATCCACTTGTGCTAACTACACCGAGTGAAAACAGTGGAGTATGTGGGTAATTTAAATGTTGCTGACTCAAGACACAACAAATGATCCAGGCATGGAGAGTGTGCTTTTTCATGCTTTAAGTAGGGCTTGTCTGCAGACAAATCCATGTTAAGCCTCCACTTAAACTTCAATAGCGCTCATCTTTGCTTGATGGTTCACATGGGATTTTAACAACACGTTCTCCTGCCTAAATACCAGAAGAGGTCGATTGTGAATGAGTCCCAAAGCGATATATACGAGTGTTAGCAGGTTTGGTGTTTTAAAAAACAGCAATGTTTAACACTGGTCTCTTGCGTTTCATGTTCACAGGTTTGTATGTATGTAAGATTTAACTGATTTAAGAGGATCTGACTGCAATGAAATCTAACATTCATAATAAGATAATATGAAATTTTATTGATCCCACAATGGGGAAATTCACTGGTTAAAGCAGAGTATGAATTTTATCACAATTTTTTTTTCTTCGAATGTGTAAAACCCCAATGATAGCCTAATTATCACTAATACATTAGTCTTTCTGTGCTTATGCACCTGAATCACTTCCCTCACAGTGAACAACATTCGAAGATGACGCCATGACAAGCAGTCCGCTTGTTTACATAGTAAATCGAAACATCACTCGGGGCTTTTCGGAAATTTTGACGCTTAGTGCTTTGTCGAAATGGGAATGCCACGCAGCAGCAATTTCGCTGACTCTTCGTGAGTGCTGAACCCAAAAGTGGCTTTTACTTCCATCCACCGGCTACACTCAATAATATAATATATAATATAATATGTAATCTTTAAAACAACCCTGGCGGACTGTACAATTTTACATTGTAGCAATCTGGGTTGCTGGGTGCTTCCCACAATGCACTTCGAGACAAACTTTCCGAAAAGGTCCAAGTGACATTTGGGTTGATTATGAAAACAAGTGGACTGTGTTTATGATGGAGTCATTTTTGAAGTTGTTCACCATGAGGGAAGTGATTTAGGTGTGTAAGCACAGACAGACTAATGGATTAGTGATAATTAGGCTATCACTGGGGTTTTCCAAATTTGAAAAAAAAAAAAAAATTTGTGATGAAAGTCAGATGCTGCTAAGGCAGCAACCAGATGAAGTGCAAGAAAATGTGCATGCATAAAAATAGTGCAAAAAATGTATATCTATTAACATAAAATATTATAATAGTAATAAAACTATATACATATTTACATAATCTTTAGTCTACAATCACAACAAAATAAAAGAATCATTGTGTTTTTGTTACCTTTGAATGAATTGTTTATATCTTACCATTTATGACCATTTGCTCTTATATTTTCATGCCTGTGTGCGTTTTTTTTGCCTATGTATGTTATTTCTGATTTTATTGTAAAACACTTTGTGAAATCTTTCTGCAAAAAGCGCTACATAAATAAACTTTATTCTTCTTATTATTACACAGTGCTATGTTTTGGCTGTAGCACAAAACAGTCCTAATTTTATAAAAGGAACCATCACCATCACCTACTGCTACATGTTTGAGAGTGGACCATAGTTAATATCATCTTAATTAAAATGAACAGAAGAAACAAAAACACAGTGGAAATTATAGTTCCTCATCCAGTGTTGTGATGTGGGTGCAATTTAAGAGCGATATGCTAGGTACAATGAGGTAAATTGATCAAATAGCTTTACTAACAGTGACTAGAGGCTATAATTTATCTTACAGCCACTGGGAGAAAGACAGGTTTCAGCTCTGGGACTGAGTGACTAGCATGCAGAAGTATATATGTAGCACAGACGACAAACACTGTTTTGTTCAAATGATAGGCAGACAGGAACTGTAATGATCTGAGCTGTCATAAAATGTATTTGACACTGATAATATACTGCTGAAAATGACATCCCTGTATACTCTGAACTGATAAATCCTTCACCTCCTCCTTTGCACCGCAGTAGGTTTTAGTGAGCAAATGCAGAATAAAGTAAGCAGCCACTGTTTCTTGTCACACGGAGCTCAAGAGCCAAAGGGGTATGGATGGTAATTGGTTTGACTGGAGGTTGAGTCTGCGGCAGGCGGGGTGTACCAGTACAGCTAACTGCATCACTCGCTTCCAACTCCGTCTTCATACATCACTGAGTCAAATTTGAATAATTCAGCAGCATGTTGTGGGTTTATTTTGTCAAAGCATGATGGAAGGTGAGGTCTTGGTGTAGGAGGAAGAGGAAGCAGCGAACTCTCAGGGAATGATCAACACAGTTATTAGTTCTTGTCAGGAACTTGTCTAACATCCATCATGGATAATTAGGTTTATGACATGCAAAGGCACAACGTCTTATTTTGGAAATGAATGGGGAGTCAAGGCAAATACAGAGCAACTTCTGGAAGTGAGAACTCTAAATTATCTCAGCAGCATATGTCCACTTGTCTTTTGTACTGCTTTAGTCGCTCTGTCTGCAATGTTTAATTTGCCCCGTTGTGTAATATGCATTGTACTGAGCACAAAAATGTAGCGTTTTGTTTCAGTGTGTCTTATTTAGAAGTAATCACACTTTTGTCTTTGTCTGCATTTTCGTTATTGTTACGCCATCTTCATCATAATTATCATCTTCCTCTTTTCAAATCCCTGGACACTAGCTTTCATGAATCAAACAAACCTTTGTGTTTTTTATATCACATAAATGACAGCCAGCCGCTGGGAGTTGTCTCGCTGTTGTCTTTTCAATTTGCAAAGCTCTTCCCACTTAAAGACTTCCTCAATGTTCTTTATATATATATAGGATGGTGAGTCTAGACTTATTTAGTGTAAAAAAAAAAAAAACAAACAAAAAACAAAACATTCTATTTTTAATTTCCCCACTTTCATGTAGAACGTTTTGGTTTTTGGTTCCTGTGCACCTTCCTTTCAGTCCACAGAACTGCATGATGCCCTACCTACATATAACTTCCTTTTGCTGCTTCGTACTCGTCTGTCTTGGAGACTTTCTTTAAACAGTGTCCTGCTGGGACACCTGCGGGACCTCCTTTTCAGAGAAACTGACATTCAGTTGTGACTCTCCGGCTCATGGCTAGCTTGCAGGGAAGCTGAAGAAACAAAAGCACATGATGGCATGGATCCTGACAAAACCTGCAGCTGTAGATTGGCTCTGGCCTCCCTGCTGAGATATACAGATAAGGCCGTGCAGTGAACTGACAGCATCCTCTTCCTTACAACAAAATTTTTTGCACTTCCTCTTACCCAGCGGTGTAGGAATATAACCCAGTCCTTGCTCTTTAAAGATCTGGAAAGTCTAGCTCTTGTATGTGTAGTATCCGTACAGGCAGTGTCCAATGTAGGAGATGAATAAAATTATACATATTGAGTGAAAGCCTGCAGGAGTAGAGTCACTCCACCCTGTTTGTCTTTTAGCAAGATTATGCAAAAACCACCGCACTGATTTTCATGAAACATGGTTTAGGGGTAGGGCATGGGCTGATCCATCTACAGGAGTAGAACTGTTTTTCACCTTAACATTGTTAAAATTGTGAGTTATAACACAACATAAACAAAGATACCACAAAATGACTCCAGCTAACAAAATATAACTATAACCTTATATAATATATATAACCTGATATCAGTTAAGATAACAAGTAAAAATAATCCCATTTGTAAATGTCATGCCTAATTTCAGTTTGAGCCACTGATGCAACTTGTCAGGAGATTGTTTCATATGTGTGTATCTCCTTTTTTTTAAATTTATTTTTGATGATGATGATGATGATGATGATGATGATGATGATGATTTTTATTTATCAGATGTGCTTTGTATTTATGTGGGTACCACCTGGAAGAAGGAGGCGGTGAGATTGGGGGATAACAACCTATGTAATTAATGCATTTTGGTCCATTGTAAAATATTCTCATAAAATGATAAATAAAGTTGCTAAAAAAAAACAAAAAAATCACATTAAGCAGTTAAGTTATTGGACTGGACTTGGAGTGCCGGAGCAGTATTTATCACAGAAGGGCTATTTCCCATTTCCAAGTCATTATTTATTTATTCATTCATTTATTACTCAAGAATACTTTTTATTTTTCTAGTTTTTAGCTTAAGTTATTGATATTATTCTCACTACATATTTCTCTCAAGGATGCATATGTATTTATGGAATGTATGTGAATATTTGGTTGCCTCAATACTTTCTTTCACAAAGAAAGTTTCGAACGGATAAATAAGTTCTTTGAATTGACTGAACTGAAGTGGTACCAACCTCTAAATAGGAGGAAAACACTGATTATAGTATGTTTGAAACCATAGTATGTTATTTGATATGTGTATTTCATATTTCTTGGTAAATATTAAAGCAAAGTCTGGACACTTCACCAGTATACATGTCCCATAATGAATGTAGTAATGGCAACAACATACTACAACAGAAGGCGAACACAGGCCAGTATCCAGCAGTCAGCAGTATTACACAGATGTCGGTACATGCTGGTACAGTCTGTAATATTATGAGCACACCATTAAATGGAAGCTCTCAGGGACTAACATCAAATGTATTGATCTAGTGTTTATTGATAAAAAAAAAAAAAAATACACTGAATGTTAAAGGGTTCAAATTTTGCTAAACCCACTTTTATTAGTCTTTGGTACATTTATTTGTGTATTTGGACCCTAATAGTTCATAAAGTTTGAATTTGAACCCTCCAGGTGCTGCAAAACTATCTTTATATTCATTCCAGCAAAAATCTAGTACATTTCTACAACCCCTTTTAATTCCTTCTTAGTTTTTTATGTTTTATAACTAGTTACGTCACCACATTTGCCCATATAAGGTCAAGACTTCCGACATGCATTTCTCAACATAATTGTTTGTCAGCAGCAGCGGTTGTAGTCTATACTGAAAATATGTCCAAACTTTGAGATGATTACCTAAAATGTTCAATTCTTGGTTGTATTAATAAACAAAAGCAGCTGAATGGGACAGAGCAGCACAGCCAACAACCTCATGGTCGTTTCCACCCACCCTGCATATGGACTTTTTACATTTCTCCCATCAGAAAGGAGACTGCAGCACATTCAAGCACGGACCACCAGACTCCGAAATAGTTTTTACCCAGAGGCGGTTAGGCAAGTGAACTCTTGTTGAACTTTGAAGCCCCGGAATGCACTCTTAATTGGCACTTTACTGCTATGCACTTTAGAAAAGAATAATTTTAGTTATTTTTGAGTAACTTTTTAAGATGGGGTGGTGGTATTTTTTACTGTTTTTTTTTTTTTTTTTGTTTTTTTAAATCAGTATTTTATAGTATTTACTAAATGCTGCTGACAATCTGGACCTGAGTACAGTGTTTTGTTTCTGTGTATTTTATATGCTGAAGTGATAAATAAATGTGAATCTGAACCTGGGGGGGGTGGGGTGTGAAGTGGCTCATTTGCATTTAAAGGGCCAGCGCTCAAAACAACCTTTCTGGTGTCATTACTCAAAAATAGTGATGAATATGGACCTGTGGAGTTGAATTAATGAAGAATTCAGACCCGAGCATAACATTTACAGTTTATGTAGACCACAGGTAAATGTTTTAAAATACATATTCCATTTAAAAAAGCAAAATATCACTCTTTAACATAGATTTTATAAACGTACTACATAGTATGGGATATCTGACATCGAAGTGGACTGTTGACCTTAATGGAGTGTCTAGTTTTTAAACTAAATTTAATGGTTTTCATTTGATTTCCTTTAAATTAGAAAAAAAAAAAAATCAACCAATTATTTTCTTAAAGAATGCAGCTTTATTCTTCATCTACTAAAACTAGACACATCCACCACCAAATGAATGTGGCTTTAAAAGAACAGAAGTGTTTTCTCATATATTATGTTTTATTGGATTTCACATATGCTGGATAGTGATGTAAATGCTGAATGTGGTTCATTGCGTTACGGTGCTATTAGATTTATGACAGTACAATGCTTGTTTGCATTGAGTAATGGCATTCAACTGAAAAATGAACTGGGCGTCATGTCTTGGCACGAGAAACACCAACGCTATAAAATATGTGTAGCGTCAGGTGTTCATCATATGATCAGATCAGAGACAATAATCCAGATGCAAAATAAAATATAATTATCAAGTGACAACATTTGAAATCACAGCATGGTAACAGTGCATGCATGGTCAATTTTTATGACTGACACCCTATGCTTTCTGAGCTTTCAGCAAATGCAGATTACAAGAATAAAAGTCTAAGAATATTTTTACACGCTATATGAGCCAGGTCTGGAGACCTCCCATGTCGTCTTGATGGAGGAAGTGTCCGGAACATTTAGACGGTAATGCATACAATGACTTTACGATCAATGTTCGGGGAGAGATACTTAAACACTGTGCAGCCTCTGGTTTGGAATGCCCACTGACTCTCTCTGTTTGCCCGTAATGAATACAAACTACAGCATAAAACCAAGTAAAACACAAATGAAAATTCAATAAGAAGAGATGAATGAGGCTTTTGTACAAGACAGAGGAAGTGCATCTAATCTCTGAATTAGAGGGAACATCCTTTTAGGGTTTGTTTTGTTGTTTTTGTCTTTGTGATGGCCATATAAATAAACTAAGATAAAAATAAATAATAAATGGCAGAGATCATGAACAGAATTGACATGATTTGACATACAGTCGCTGAAAAAATTATTAGACCACCCTTGTTTTCTTCAATTTCTTGTTCATTTTAATGCCTGGTACAACTACAGGTACATTTGTTTGTACAAATATAATGATAATAACAAAAATAGCTCATAATAGTTTAATTTTAGAGCTGATATTTATCCATTTTCCATGGTTTTCTTGATAATAACCAAAATCACTTAAGTTCTTACATCAATAGCTATGGCATTGTACTGACAAAAACAGTGCTTTTAGGCATTCCATGTTTTGTTTTTTGTCTGTTTTAATCACGTTTCTCACAGGAGTTAGTACTTGATTGCATAACCACTTCTGACGGTCTAAAAATTTTTTCCACGACTGTATGGACTGTTTTCTGGTTAATAATAATTCATAAAAAACATGTGTGGTTTGTTTAGAGTAGGGCAGTGGTTCCCAACCTTTTTTAGCTTGTGACCCCATTTTAACATCACAAATTTCTGGCAAACTCAGACGTTCAAAACAGAGATATTTTTCTCTTGGAAATGTTTTAGCAGGGCCAGGTGGGCAAAGAAATCTTTCCATTCTCTGTTCCGTCTGGTTTTCTGAGGTTGAAGCATAGTAACGCATGGGGTCACATGATCGGGTCAATCACGATATCTTGCATTTTATTTGAACTTGATTTTATTAGGAAAAGTGTGTGGTGTTTTAATTATAATGAAATATAGTGTACTGATTTGTTAAAAATATTTTTATTGGTAATGTTTTTTTTTTTTAATCAATTACTAGAAATTTCAGGTGACCCCATTTGAATTCCAGGTGACCCCATGTGGGGTTGCGACCCCAGGACTGAAAAACACTGGACTAGGGATTCTAAAGGTTCCAGTGTGGATGAATTTGTGAAATGCAAAAATTACATTGAAGATATTAACAGCCAATGGTGTCAAGCACATTGTAGTTCCAAACTCCTAAATTTTAACAATATTATGCCTGTTACTGAATGTTTTGTGCTGTTGTAGATCTACTGCGACCTGTAATGCACATGTATGAATGATAAGTTGAGGCATAATATTGTTAAAATTGGACTTTCTTGGAAAATTTCAGTTTAATCTCATTTTTTGAGAAAGGATAGTTTGCAAATTAGCACATTTTCATAATTAGTTTTACTTTTTGGCATTAAAACAAAGAAAAAAAATTGGAGCTGTCATTATTTATAGCCTGTTATGCTATTATTTTACGGAGCTAAAATGAGTTTGACAGCCTTGTTTTACACTTTATACCACACATAAACACTTTGTTTTTACTTTTCTTCTTATTTCATGTCTTCCAGAGCTCTGCATTTTTTACACTCTATTAAAACAGCAGATTTCATGGTTTGTCGGGTTAGATGGAAGGGTCATGTAATATGTTTCATGTTTGCTTGTTACTATTACATTACAGTGAAACAAGCAGACACTAATGGAACAATAGCAAATGATGCCCAGGAACACAATATCTCTCCTCCCATCTTAAAAGTGAGAAATTACCTCAATAAATATGGTTAATGGGAACACCAGTCAGAGCATATGCAGGAGTTACACATTTACAGAATACTAAAGCCACGTGTCAGACTATGAAGAAAGATTAGCACAGGAGTCTGAAAAGTGTTGGAGACATGAAGGTCATTAGTGAGTCCCAGGATGTTGGAACAGGAAGACAACGAAGGAGAGAAGGGAACATATTGAAACAAACACCGGCGATGTCTCCCTTAGCGCCTGTTCTGCCCATAATTCTCTGTGCTTGTCTCTATGGCAACCATCGGCTTTTGAAACCTCCTGCCTTCCCCCCAACGCAGACACAAGCACCCAAAACAAACATGCACATATACAGTACACAGATACCAACCTGTGTTTTACCCTGCACGCTCTGGTGCTTTATTGATCGGTAAATAAAAAAGAGGAAAAACATTTGTAATTAAGTTTGTAAGCTGCAAGAAATGTTAACATTACTATTCAGTGTGGGAGACGTTTTAATAAAAGACTCAGGTGATCAGTGTGTCGGTGCTCCCACACTCAGTGGAATATATTTTTTGCAAACAAAAGAAGGATGTGCTCCTGTGGGTTTATTCTCCCTAAATACTGATACTATCCTGCACATTCAGTCTTTTTAAATTATTTTTAAAAATGTGTTTTTTTATATGGGTATTATTGTCATGGAATGGACGGAGTATATTTTTGATTTTTTATATGGGTATGGTTATGAATTGGACATAGTTTGTTTTTGATAAGTATATTACTGCTAAGAAATGACAGTTTATTTTTGTGCATTATTGTTATGAAACGGATAGTGTACTTTTGTTTTTAATATGTGTATTATTGTCATGAAAAGGAAAGAGTTTATTTTTGTTTTTTAATATATGTATTACTGTCATGAAATGGACAGAGTTTACTTTTGTTTCTTAATATGTGTACTGTTGTTATGAAATGGACAGAGTTTATTTTTGTTTTTGATATGTGTATTATTGTCATGCAAAGGACAGAGTTTAATTTTGTTTTTTAATATGTGTATTATTGTTATGAAATGGACAGAGTTTATTTTTGTTTTTGATATGTGCACTATTACTGCTATGAAAAGGAGAGAGTTTATTTTTGATTTTTAATATGTGTATTATTGTCATGAAAAGGACAGTTTACTTTTGTTTGTTTTTTTTATATGTGTATTATTGTCATGAAAAGGACAGAGTTTATTTTTGTTTTTTAATATGTGTATTATTGTTATGAAATGGACAGAGTTTATTTTTGTTTTTTAATATGTGTATTATTGTTATGAAATGGGCAGAGTTTGTTTGTTTTTGATATGTGTACTATTACCGCTATGAAAAGGACAGAGTTTATTTTTGTTTTTAATGTGTATTATTGTTATGAAATGGACAGAGTTTAGTTTTGTTTATGATATGTGTACTATTACTGCTATGAAAAGGACAGAGTTTATTTTTGTTTTTTAATATGTGTATGATTGTCATGAAATGGACAGAGTTTATTTTGTTTTTTAATATGTGTATTATTGTTATGAAATGGACAGAGTTTATTTTTGTTTTTTAATATGTGTATTATTGCTATGAAAAGGACAGAGTTTGTTTGTTTTTGATATGTGTACTATTACCGCTATGAAAAGGACAGAGTTTATTTTTGTTTTTAATATGTGTATTATTGTTATGAAATGGGCAGAGTTTGTTTGTTTTTGATATGTGTACTATTACTGCTATGAAACAGACAGAGTATATTTTTGTTTTTTTAATATGTGTATTATTGTTATGAAAAGGACAGAGAAATAAACAAAATTATTCAGATACAGGTAACTTCACAGCTCTATCTTCATTGCATCTTTTCTGTAATCATGCATATTTTAGCTGCTTTGTTTGTTTGTTCCTATGTAGTATGTATTGTTAAATCACATACAGCAGGTCGTCTTTGGTTTTATAGGTGGAGAATTTAATAGGTATGTAGGACAGTGGCTCACAATATCATCACCAACCACATGGGGGGAGTGAAAGGAGTAGCAGCAAGATGTAATTGTGTTATAATTCTGTTTGGCTCATCCAATGTGCCACTCCAGCAAACATAATGGAAACGTATGGAAGTAGGATGCCCAATAAAGCTCTTGCCCTCGACGGTCGTGAAATGAGACCCCCAGAGACCCAGTTGTTGGTAGTAAATAAGGTTATGTGATACGTTGACCCCACTAGTGACACCAGATCAAGTTCCTGAACCGAGAGCTTTGCATTTTAACTCTTAGTAAAATCAATTAAATATACTTGGTGTGTAAATCTGCAATAATTGAAAACCAGCTAAACTCACCCGCTAAGATGATATTTGTGCATTTTTTTTTTTTTTTTTTTATTAAATAAGGATAGAAAACTTGTATGAAGAATTAATTTAAATACAGCTTCTGTCTGTTCCGTCATGTTTCGTAATCCCTTTGGGATATGGGCTCAGGTATTATAATAATCATCCCACTGACAGCTTTACTGTATTAGCATCTGACTGAGAATGCCTTTATTAGAAATCAGTCTTTCTGCCACTGCCCTGTTACAGCAAAGGAGGAACAGCTTCAAAGCCCAATGCTCAGGTTGTATTATTTATTCAGCCTTGAAGTGTATAGAATATATGTATTGAGGGCACATTTGCGTACATTAGCACCCTGCAGGGTTTTATAATCCTTAAAACCATAATAACTAGACAGTCATTTTTAGTATTCTATGAGGCACAAAGGTTTAAACTGTCAACAACTCTCAGCTTCCAGTGCCTGTGCTTGATGACAGATACTGAATAGATTGTACATATATAAGCATTGTGTTCCTCATAAAAGAGAATAGTTGTAAAATGTGTCGGAAAAATGGGGAAAAGTTTATGTGATGACCTACAAAGAGAAGAGAGTAAAAGCTGTTTGTGTGTACCTAAAGTCTATGTATTTTTCTGTGTTTACCGTACATGTTTTCGAGGCTCAGCAGCACCGCAGGACAATACAAATCGATACATGAAACTCCCATAACACAAACAGATTGATATGTACAATATAGATTTTCAGCAGAATGAAGTCCAATACTATTGAACATTGTATGTGGCCATTACATGAAAACATGACTGTGACAAACTAAGAAATAGCACCAGTATAAAGACAGCACGTCCTCACAGCAACAGAAAAAGAAACGTTTATTTATTTATTTATTTATTTTCTCTGTCAGGGATAATGCAGTGAAACATAGTGGACATACAGTCATGGAAAAAATTACTAGACCACCCCTTGTTTTCTTCAATTTCTTGTTCATTTTAATGCCTGGTACAACTAAAGGTACATTTGTTTGGACAAATATAATGATAACAACAAAAATAGTTCATAAGAGTTTCATTTCAGAGCTGATATCTATCCATTTTCCATGTTTTCTTGATAATAACCAAAATCACTTCAGTTCTTACATCAATATCTATGGCACTGTACTGAAAAAACAGTGCTTTTAGCATTCCATGTTTTCTTTTTAGTCAGTTTTAGTCACATGATACACACAGGAGTTAGCACTTGATTGCATAACCATTGTTTTTGATGACCTTTGATGGTCTAATGATTTTTTCCTGACAGTAGAGTACATCTGATTTCACACATTCACACACTCAAAGGAAAAAAAACTCAAAAACTTACCAAACATTATACATTTTACAGGGGTACTTACGTACTTGCTTTGTGTTCTTAACCCATAAAGACCCAGTTCTACTTTTATGACAGTTCCAAAATGAATAGTTGTCTATATTTAACCTTTCTTAAGTTATTTATCACCATTTATTCTAATATTATCCTCTGTAGTTTGCATTTTTTCAGTATAAATCAAGTATTTTCCCGTATTTAATTTACTGATTATGTTCACTAAAACTCAGAGTAAAGTTGAGAGTTATTATATCAAAAACGGAGAAAACTGAAGAAAAAGTAAAGAAAAACTTTTTCATCAAAAATGCATCATTAACTGAATATGAAACAAGTGTCTCCATCCACTGTCATCTGTCAAACTCCATGGGTTTTACTGGTGAATCAATGCTGTAGAACACAGGTGTCAAACATGTGGCCCGGGGCCCAAATCTGGCCCGCCAAAGGATCCATTCCGGCCCGCAGGATGAAAGTGCAAAAATTATCCTAAACAGTCAAGGTAATCCAAATCATTTTGGTTCAGGTTCCACATACAGACCAATGTGATCTACAGTAAAAATAATAACACAATAACCCATACATAATGATAACAACACATTTTCTTTGTGAAAATTGATGTGGAAACAATTTAAATGAAAAAAATAACATTACACTGTGAAAATATTTACATTTACAAAACTATTCTTTCACAATAAAATGCAAATAAATACATAAAGAAAAACAAAGATGAACAACCCGAAATGTGCAATCTGAAAAATATTCTGCCTGTTCCTAAATGTTTGGTGCATTTATGGATCCACTGTGATCTGTAGTTGTGTTAATAATAAGAGATGGAATATTGTAGAAATTGGTCAAATTTTAGTTCCAAACTCCAAAATTTTAACAATATTCTGCCTGTTATCAAATGTTTATGTAACACTGTGTGTAAATGTACACATATAAGTATTAAGTCGAGGCATAACATTGTTAAAATTGCACAAATTTTTCAAATTAAATTTCTGTTTTTTCAGGTTAGTCACATCTTTTTTGTAAAATGTAAATATTTTCATAATGTAATGTTTTTTGTTTTTTGTTTTGTACTAAAACAAAAAGAAAAACTTGGATTTGTCATTAATTATAGGCTATTAAGTCATTATTTAACTGGTCTGGCAGCCCCGCTGTAGAAGATGATGGTGTTTCTTCGTTCACTACGGAGCCTCTGAACGTTCAACTGCGTCCTATCTATTGACCATGAAAAGATGACAAACTGTATTTTACACCAATTATTTACATGTATTGATAGAGTTAGTGGATCAACAGGTATTAAACAGTTTAGATCAGTAGATAGTTTTGTTTGATGATGGATGCTTGGGTCTTCATGGATTAACCTTTGCTGTGAATGTTTTAGCATCTATCATTTTTTTATATGTATTTTATTGATTTTCCATTTTAATGAACATATAAAAATATGGAACTTAACGTCATTATTGGGTTAAAATGTCTTATTTCCAGTAAATTATCTGCCAGTGCAGTAAGAAAATTGCACTTATCAAAACCCAGTGTTACTTTTGTGGCAGTTTCTAAATATTTTTTTCTCTATATTTAACTTTTCTTAAGTATTATGACATAATCCTCTGTATTTTGTGATTTTTCAGTGAACATCAGGTATTTTCCTATATTTAATTTACTGATCTTGTAGATATTCATAAGTGATCAAAAGTTCAGAAGTGATTAAGGATTTAAATTGTCCTAATGATAAAAGTGTGTGTAAGTTTCCGATGGTTTTGAAGAGTGTTCCAGATTTCAGGTACGCGGCAAGAAAAACTGGACTTTGTCACTTATGAATATCTACAAGATCAGTGAATTAAATATAGGAAAATACCTGATGTTCACTGAAAAATCACAAAATACGGAGGATTATGTCATAATAAATTGTGATAAATCACTTAAGAAAAGTTAAACATAGAGAAAAAAATATTTAGAAACTGCCACAGAAGTAACACTGGGTTTTGATAAGTGCAATTTTCTTACTGCACTGGCGGATAATTGACTGGAAATAAGACATTTTAACCCAATAATGACGTTAAGTTTCTTATTTTTGTATGTTCATTAAAATGGAAAATCAATAAAATATATATATAAAAAAAATGATAGATGCTAAAACATTCACAGCAAAGGTTAATCCAAAAAAACACAACAATATAACAGTCCAAACAAACAAACAAACAAACAAACAAAAAACCCTTCTTCTCCCACACCCCCAATAAGATCTACAGTGAATAATATAAAATATGGACAATAATATCAGTATGTGCATTTACATATTGAGCATACACACATTTCAGTGAACATTAATTTGCATACAGACACAAGTATCCAATCAGTTTTATGTCAGTTTGCATTGTGTTGCAGCTACATACAGCATACATCTATTACCCAGCAATATGCCTGCAAACCAAAAGACTCAACACCAAACACTTCTGAAAGTGACACGAGTGACAAAACAGATTAAATTTGCAACCAGTCAGATGTTTGTGAAGTCCAAATCAACACAGACCTATACAGCGAATGTGCCAGGGCGGGTTCGCACAATTACACAACAACACTGACTGCAAAATAAAGTTTTCCATTTCCTGCTGCCCATTAACTCAGTGTACACAGATGAATGAGCAGCAAGCTTTCCACTTTATGTCACCTTAATTACCACCTGGAAGGATACACAAACTTGAATACTCCAAGCAGCGTTTGCACTGCTGACATCTATGCCTGGGCCAAAACAAATCACGGCAAATTAAGAACGATTTCGGAGCAATTAAAAGCAATTAGCAATTCAAAACACTGATACTGCACACAGAAACCCAGGCTGTGTTGTGTTGTTCTGGTCATTCTGCAACAACAAGGCTGCTTTCATGAACGGATAATGAATGTGGACAAATGACAAAGGTACAACTCTGAGCCACACTCTGACTGAATACATTATTTCAGAAGTCAATACTTTGTTTTACTCAGGGTCATTTCTACCCCACCCCCCGGAAGGAGAGGCAAGGGGTGTTGTTTTTGGTTAGGTTTGTTTCTTTGTTTGTTTGTTAACATTCTAGCAGCAAAACTATTGGTTGAATTCATACCACATTGGGTTTATGGACTGCCAGTGATACAGAATAGATCTCATTGCATTTTGGGAACAGTAGGTCAAAGTTCACATTTTATATGAATTTTTTAAATCTTTTTTTTCCCCATTCACTTATAATGGGTGAAATTTCAAATGTCTGTAGCAGCAAAACTATTGCTTGAATTCATACCAAATTGGGTTTATACATTGCCAGTGACACAGAATAGATGTCGTTACAGTTTGGGAAAAGTAAGTCAAAGTTAAAATTTTGTAATGAATTTTAAAAAACAAACAAACATTTATTTATACTGGGAGAAATTTCAAATGTCTGTAGCAGCAAAACTATTGATTGAATTCATACCAAATTGGGTTTATAGATTGCCAGTGACCCAGAATAGATGCGGTTATGTAACTAGGTACAAAAAAAAAAAAAAAAAGTTAGGAAGGTTGGAAAACAAATATAGAGCCAATACATTAGAATAGTGTGTAATGTACCTTTAGGGAACTGGGATGAACGATCAGCCAATCAGACACGATATCCCGCCCTAGTTGCACTCGATTGACAGGTCACGACGCAACTACGTGACCTTGTGTGAGGCAGGGAGATCTGGAAATGGCGACGAGAAGGGAAGAGAGGAAAACTATCGTTAATGTGTTTTAAGTTGATTGGTGGCGGTTTTAAGTGGCAGTTTCTGTCAGCTAACCCAGCGACAGAGAAAGCGGACACAGAAGAAGGCGTCGGGGAATCGGAAAACCCCGTCTTTTCACTTCTATTACCTCAGTAAGCTACCGAACCGAATAAAGCTAATGTGGCTAACTGTGTGAACAGAGCAACGCGGTGCAGTTTAGCTGCATGTTCAGTGAACGTTACTGTGAACGAGACCTTGTTCATAGTTAGTGCTGGTTATAACTTTTTGTGTCAGTAACTGAAAACACTGCGCATTTAATTAGCACAGTACCGTGTTGGTAATGATAATTCTTAATTTAATATTTTAGTAGAACCGCAGTTTTCCTTTTGGTTAATCTGTAACCATGTGAGGAACATGGTGGTAGTAGATGATGTGAAATGTGCCAAAATAGTATATTTCTGTGTTATGTTCTGTATTGTTATTTTTGTATTGTTATTTAAATGAAAAGAGTAAATGTTTATGTCTGAACCATAGTGTTACAATTTACTGGGGGTGAAGTGATCCGTTAATAGAGGTATTCTATTTGAGACTAGATATTGTTTCTGGTTAATTGTTTAATTGCTATACACAGTATATGGTATTTCCTGATTAAGGATATTATAATTTGATTTAATTGACTTTTTGTGATAGATCTACTGTAAAGTAATGTGTGTTAGTTTAACACTGATTTATGATATTGAGTTTTGAGAGTTAAAACTTTTGAACTGGAGTGTGACAGAAGGCCTAAGCATATTACCATTTAATGATACACAGAATATGATATTTGGTTTTATGTGATTGTTGTGCTTTAGTATGATTGTTGTACAACATTTAGAACGAAGTTTAAAGTCCTGTTGCAACAAACAGGTCAGGTCTAAGGACAGAGTTGGGACCACTTTGAAGATTCTCATCCATTGATGGCGAGCCTCCCGGAGTGATTCAGTCGGAACCAGGATCTCCAGCTGGAACCAGGATTCCCCAGGTAGAACCAGAGATTGACTCAGAAGTGCTCCATCTGGTGGTAGGACAATGGCAGTCGCCAGGACTGTTACACACATTCCTTTTATGAGAACGTCAGATTTTGAACGTCACAGGAACATTTTAAAGGAAAGAAACACTTAAAAGACATTGACAAACTCTAAGTGATCACAACAGACTGTCGTGGAAATTTACTGTTCAACTGTTAACTCACACAAAGGAAAAGGGAGAAAGTTAGAGTTAAAATAATAAATGCATTTATTGAGAAATCAATCACAGACAAAGCTCTGTAAATGAAGTCTGATTAAACAAGAGAAAACTAAAGATTATATAGAACCAAATCCAACCCCCTCAAACTATGATGTCATTCCTTACGTACATCGTACCACCCCATACTACTCCTTCTCTGCTCCGTGAAGAGGTCATGAGGACCTCTTCACTCTAACCTTGCTTGAATACAGGCGCCATCTTCTATCTACACATTCAGACATTTAGGTGCTTGGGTTTGTTTCAACTCAAGGTAAGAACTTCGTCCCCAAGTCGGGGTTGCTACAGAGTGGTAAACATCACACATAACAATGACTCAGCATGCACTTAAAAGTATAACAAATTAAAAGAGTATAACATATAAAAAGTAAATTTTTCCACCACAAGACATTTCAAGGGAAGACTGACAGACTGACAAACTACGACTTGTTTATTTGAAAGGGCCCATTTTTTATTTTCTTTATTTTTCTCTTATTTTTGTGTTTCTATGCATTTTCTATACAACTGTATACTGACTTGTTGATACGTCAGTAAATGTTACAGATTTTTCAACTTGCCTTGCCTTTTTGCATTCATTTATGGTAGTAGTTTACGACACTTGACTCCTTCCTAACCTAGACTAGAGTTACTTACCCAAGAGTGGGTTACAGTTACATTTTAGGAAAAGTAGGTCAAAGTTCAAATTTTTAATGAATTTTTAAAATCTTTTTTGTCCTCTCCCATTTACTTATAATGGACAGAATTTCAGATGTCTATAAAAACATCAATTTTGTTCCAATTTACTTCAAACATGGCACATATATAGAGGTAATTGATATGCCGACCTCAGCACATGCATAGACATGATGACATCAGCTGGATCCATGCCAAAATAAGCTACAATACATGCGAGGGGCGGGGTTTGTTATGCCTGGCACCACATAACATTTGTCATTCTAGGTTATGTGAGACATCTTTGCAATACATTATCGTCTTTATCACTGTGTATTATTATTAACAGCATTTCTCTTTTCATACCATGACCATGTGACAAATGAAAATCTTTAATCTTGAATCTCTATTATATTAGAGATTATTTACATATTTTGCATATTTTCCATTGCAGTATATAGTGTGCTGTCTAGACAGAGGTGCAGAAAGAGTTTTTTCTCCTGATTTCTACCTACTCAAGTTTTAAATCTAAATTTGTGATGATTTACTGTGTCATGTATTTACAACACAAACATCACCTGAAATACTAAAAATCTAAATAAAAAAATAAAGTGACTTTAAAAGCCACAATATGTGTCGATTTTCACAATATGTGAACAGGCTATGTACAGTAGCATGTAATTAATATTAAACATATGTTTTTATCTCTACTTTCATGGTTCAGAAGAATGTGTCTGTTTAACTGCAGTGATGACTTTGACCCCATTCATACTGTTGTTTGTTTTGTAATCATGTCGCTCAGGGAGTAATTCACTTTATTGTCGAATGAGAGAGAATGTCAGTCAGGATAAATGTTTAGTTAAATGGATTTGCATGAATCTTACAACAAAATCTTTAAAAATTCATTTAATAGTTTAGTCATACAATGGTTATTTAACCTCCAATACAAAAGAAACTTTGAAACGCGAATTAGGACTGGTTTTTGAGGAACATTGGTGGGAATCTGCATTGAAGGTCTTTCACAAAACCTCTATTTGTGCCCGTTTGACCTTGATACAGTTTAAAGTTGTATTTAGATGTCACTATTCAAAGACAAGGCTGGCTCAGATTTTTCCAAATACAGTAGGTACTAGGGCTGCTCGATTATAGAAAAAAAAAACCAAAACATTATTTTAGCAATAATTGAAATCCCGATTATTAAAAACTAGGGGTGGGCAAGTTAACGTGTTATTACCGCGTTATTACCGCGTTATTTGTTAACCTTAAAGTTGTTTATTTTTTTCTTGCAAAGCAATGCAAGATATACTCTTTAAATATAAATAAAGCTTTTAACCATTAAAACAAAGTATGTTCACTTTTGTACGAAACAAAAAAATCTTTGAATGCAAATAAGTATACTGTAAATTCAAGTATGTTTCCTTTTGTAAACAAATAGTGCACTGGAATTAAACTGCTCTAGACTTGCCATAGAACTGGAGCAATAAAAAAAAAAACTCACGTAAAGTGCAAATTATAAATTCAAGTATGTTCAATGTAGTATGAAACATAGTAAATTCAGTGATGTGCCCTGAGGTTTCAGTTAGGTTAATACGGGAGTTGCAGCGTAAAGAGATTCGGAGACTGAAGATTGCATTGTGGACGAAGTTGTAGACAGAGTTTTTTTTATGTGTTTTAGTTTTTCATAAGATTATGATAAAGGTCGCGGTGGTTAAACTTTAGATGGTTAAAAAGGTTTGCTGTGTTACCGGTCGGTGCGGACACAACTACGAAACACTTTTTGCACGTAATGGGTTTTTGCTCTTCATCAAACCCAAAGTGATTCCATACAATTGAATTTGACTTGCCTTTTTTGTTTACCAAGCACTTCTGCTGCGATTCTCCTGCTATTTTTCCAGACCGCTAGGTACAACTTTCCTCTTAGGGTGGACCTGCCGGCTAGCTGGCAGCAGTAGCTTAGAGGGGGGCGGGGCAGAGCAGCTCATGGTAGCTTGCGTGAGCGTGAATTAAACAACTCAAAATTAATAATCGTTTTTTCTCGATTACATAATTTTTATAATCGTTGCGTGTAGTATTCGAAATCGTAATTGAATTTCGATTAATTGCACAGCCCTAGTAGGTACTGTATCTGTGACAGATGTGGAGGCTCACCCTGCAATCTCACACACACGTTTTTTTCTTGACAAATTTTTGGCTAATCTATTTCAACACCATGTCCAAGGTATTTTCAAAAACTATTGACATTTCACCACACATTACTATTTTTGGTCTCCCAGATGAGTATACCCAATACTCTGCAAAAGAGTTAGAAGTAATAGCTTTTACCTCCCTGATCACTAAACACCACCTCCTCCTTAATTGGAAATCTACAATAGCCCCTTCCAGTACACAATGAATTAATGAGGTAATGTCTTTTTTAAAAGTAGAGAAAATTAGATATTCAAAACAAGGAAACTTGAACAAATTTTACAATAAATGTCAACCATTTATGGATTTTTTTTGAGACAATGTAATTCCCTTCCCCCTCCCTTTTTATTTATTTATTTATTTATTTATTTTTTACTTATTTATTTATTTTCTTATGTTTATGCCACCAGTTTCATTATTTTATTCAGACTATGTCTTAGAATTCTTTTTGTTGTATTGCTTGTCTGGTTTCATTGTTATTTGTTCCTAAAAAAAAAAATATATGTAAATCTGAAAGTAATGGTGTTTACAAACCTGGTTAATGTTGACATCAGTGTGCCATGGTGTTGGCATGTACCTTTCATTTTCTTGCATACACATCAATAAAAATATGAAACAAAAAAAAATTAATTTAATAAGACATCATGCACACACAATGCTGCAATGCGGTGAAGTAATAGAATAGAATAGAATAGAATAGAATAGAAATTAGAGCCCTGTGATGAACTGGAGACATGTCCAGGGTGTACCCTGCCTTCACCCATGAGTGGCTAGGATAGGCTCCAAGTGACCCCAGTGACCCTAGTGAGGATAAAGCAGGTTCAGAAAATGAATGAATGAATAGAATATCCTTTTTTAAGATAAAATAAGATCAGATTGCATAAGTTGAGATAAGATATACTTTACTAATAAAAAAGTCATTTAGAAAAACATGCATTTAGAAATTGATGAAACGTCGGTGCATGTGAAGTATTTGAGTTTAATGTAAGGCATTATCAGCTGACTTTACCATTAAGAGTTTTACCCTGCACACACATCCATAACTGCTGTCTTTATATTCTCTTGTGCCCCTCAGTTTCAGTCTTTTTCAGCACCATCTGTAAGTATGTGCAGTATCTCAAAATAGGCCTTAAGTAATTATTTCTGCTGTTTGGGGACTCTTTAAAACCAGAACAAATAATCTGGCCTTGTCTTTGTTGAAATCCATGTGTGATGTGACCCTGTCATTCACTTTTTGTTCATAGTTTAGATGTTCTCAGCACCTCTGACTCATGCTCTGGCATTAAACAAGTTAATTGCCTCCCTGGGCAGCATGCAGCTGTGAATAAATACCCTCTAATTGAGTCATTTTCTTAATTCCAACTCACTTGGAATCATATCGGTTCTAACTAGCTCCGGCTGACGTCCAGCAGCGTTGATGAGAAAATTATATTTGACCAGACGAGTCGAACCCACAGAGTAAGAATGACAGAGGCCTCCAATTAAACTGGATCATAATCTCAGATGCTTCCGCTATCACCACGATACATACATTATAGAGATCGGGACGCCTTAACTCTCCCGTGCTAAATTTATAAAGTGAATAGAAATATAGTAAGTCTTATCTCCAAGTGAGCTGTAACCTTGAATGGTTGATAAGTAATTTTATTTTCCCCTCATGGAAATCTTAGATTGCCCTTCTGATGTCATGCGCTAACACAGTTCTAGTTTTAATTGCACATGGGTCACTCCAGGGATAAACTAGTGCATTAAACATATAATGAGATATTCAACTTCATTATTAGAGTTATATACGGGAATGGAGAAAACAATAGGAGCTGTGTTCCCTTTTCTGATGAAAGATATTTATTGAATAATTCACAAACAACAAAGAACAACAAAGACTGTGGTTCTTCAAAAGCGAGAGGAGCTCGAAAACACAATAGACCACAACAAACGCAGCATTTTTCCACTTGTGGGGCCCCTAAAGGGTCAAGTATCCATATCCTAGGGCAGCAACGATGTTTTTGCTCATTTAATGATTGGTAATATTTTAATGCGTAGCAAACATTTGCTGTTTACATGCAAAAAATGTATTCCATTTTCTTTTATTTTCATCAGAAGTCATTTCAGTGCTGAGTCTTTCAGAGAAGTCATTAGCATAATTCCACCACATGTAGGTACAGCTCTCAGGGCCTGCAATTCATTGGTGGAATTGCAGGCAAAAAGAGGTTGCTTAGGGCAGACAGTGATGGATGGGGGGTGTCTGGAGCCATCGGCTTAGTGTTAAGCATACGCTGCATCACTCTCTCGTCCTGCTGCCCTTTAAGGAGCATCAGGAGGTGCTCCATAACTCAGTGGCTTATAGGAAGGGAGGAAGGTGGGACACACAGTGCTGGTCAGTCCTGATAAAGGTCTGTGTCCTTGAGAGGTGAATAAAGAGTAAACAGCATGAGGTGATCTTTCAGCTTTGTGTACATGGGAGTATTTGCGCATACAGATGTGTTTGTGGTGTGTGAAAGCGTTCCTAAAGGTTAATCAGACTGCCACTCAAGGTAATCCAGACAGATGTGATCAGGGAAGGCTGACTGACAAAGTGACACAATAGGGTGGTAAATTTTAATGGATCTCGTTTATCAGAGGACAAAAAAAAAAAAAAGAGGAAAGTAAGTCAGAAAAACAAGGATAGTTGGCCATGCTATTGAGTCTGGATATAATGTTTATGGTGCATATTGTGTTGGTTTAGTTTCTTAGTTTTATAACCAATGACACTTCAAACTTCAGTGACATACGAAAAATTGACCTGAATATTTCCAAATGACCATTTCTAATTTCCTTCATATTATCAGAACATAATATTATTACTCCTGGTAAATGTTGTACAAAGTTTCACCCTTTTATAATCTTTCATTTTTGAGATATTTACACTTTGAAATGGATGCAAAACAAGACCAGAAAAATATTAGTACCGAAAAAGTTGCTGAGTTTAAGAAATCATTACTTTAGTTTTTCCTGAGTTGTTCTATGGTACAAAATGTCTTTAACTTACGTCAAATAAGCTCCACAGTTACATATTTACCAATAACACCTTGCTGAAAACTATAAAAAATAAATGTTGTTAGTGCTTCAGAGTGATTTTGATATGATGTATCTCCACATTTAAGTACATCATATTTTTTTTGAATTTCAATATTTATTTCTCTAGTTGTAGCACTATAGCAGTGCTAAGTGTTTTTTTCTAAAACAAAAATGTTCTCCTTTATGCAGCCGTACAAATGAAAACAAAAACAAAAAAAATCACACATATTTTCAAATACATAATGTTCATGTATGACACGGTCGACCAAATAAACTGTTATATTGCGTTGTTATATTGGAAAGAGCATGTCTACATTAATATATGCACAAAATATTAAGTTGCCATCTTTAACCAGAATTACTTATCATTGCTCACGTTTGCTGCAGACAAAAATACTGGCAGTGGGAGAAATACAACAAAATAGCACAAAAATATTAAAATGTAAAGAGAAAAATCTAATAAAATCTTATCTGATGTGACTCAATGTCAAATTAAATCATATTTATATATTCTAGTTGTATTCAGAATGACGTCAATTTTCCTGTGTACTTGCTGCTGATAGTGCATTTCTTCCCTGTATATATTTTGTATATATTCTTTATTCTGTGTATTTATTAGGAATCCTATTTTTATCCTTGTACAGAGATTTTTAGTTTCCTTTCTTGGTTTCTTTACATTGTGTGGGATTGCACTCAGTTTTGTTGTACCTTGTCTATAATAACAATAAAGATTCTATTCCATTTATATAATTTTATTTTATTCTCATGAAATAGTCACAGTATCATTAAATGTTAGTGGTAGTAAAGCAGACATGACACCATTGACAGGCAATCATTTGAACACATTGAGTCAGAAGGTAATCAATCAACTGAGATGTTTCAGTGTGAACAAAAGTCAAGGACAGACGACAACAGACCCTCCATTACAGCCTCTACACCTCATACCAGTATCTGTAAAGTTTAGCCAAACCTAGAGGCTGTGCAGAAGTTGTCAGCAGATAGAATTGAGAAATTTCTGAATGGCCCACGAGCACCGGCTGAACCTGGGGGTAATCGTCCAAGAAATGTTTCATCAACTTGTGCACTCACTTCCTCAGCAGATTTGCATCCCCTCCTGTTTGCCTCATCTTTCCAACTTTGTCTCTCCCTCCATCATTTGATGAATGACCCTTAACAGCTGTCAGCGTAGCGACATTTAATGGCTTCTGCAATCGCTGCGACATGTCTGCAGTAAACAGAGACCTCTTCATGCTCTTTTGTAGATTGGAGAAAACAACACAAATTGTATCAGTACATTATTCAGTCAATCAAACTCTTGAATGTACAAAAAAGAGCTGGAAAATAGTGAAAATACCCTTCTATAATATAAAGAGTTAGTAATTTTGAAGACTTTTTATATATTTGAGGAGGAATTTCCTTATCTTTTTAATGTAATAGACAGTTCTAAGAGGTTTAAATCGTATTTTCTTCATTGTAATGGTTTCACGAGGGAGATGCTTTTGGTGTTTTGTTTAAAGTCCAGTTCTGTACATTTTCTATCACATATGTAGGGCTAGATTTAGACTTGGTGAGGTCCTAAGTTACATAATTCTGCTTTTAACCCATGAAGACCCAGCGCTACTTTAGCAGCAGTTCCCAGATGAATTTTTCTCTCTATTTTAACCTTTCTTCGGTGGTTTATTACCATTTATTATCATATATCCGCTCATCTGGGGAACATAGTCTGGTGGTCCCCAGACCTTGCACAAGACAATCCAGGCTCTTTCATGGGTTGTTCCACGTTGGTGGAACGCCCTACCAAGTGCTACAAGAACAGAGGCATCCCTGCCTATCTTCAAGAAGCTCCTGAAGACCCAGCTCTTCCGAGAGCACCTCCTATTCTAACACTTTCAAACATTCCATCTTAAATATTCTAATAGGGTTTTTCCCAGGATTATCACAGATTCTTCCAGGATTATTTCTGGACCTGCTACGGTGGTCCTGCCTCTTCCCTGCCCTCATCATCACCACTCACTTATCCTCAACTGCCTCCATGTGTCCCCCCCTACTCCCCCCTTCTCCCCCAGTCTCTGTCTCTATCGCTCTCTCTTTCTTTACTCTCTCTCTTTAACCCCAACTGGTCAAGGCAGACGGCCATCCTCCAGGAGTCTGGGTCTGCTCGAGGTTTCTGCTGTTAAAGGGAAGTTTTTCCTCGCCACTGTCACCAGTCACAAGTGTTTGCTCCTGGAGGATTCTGTTGGGTTTCTGTAAATTGGCTTAGAGTCTGGTTTTGACCAACTCTATATATAAAGTGTCATGAGATAACTTTTTTTGTGATCTGGCGCTATATAAATAAAATTTGATTGATTGAGTGATTTAATTGGTTTTCCCCTGTAAGTCGCTTTGGAAAAAAGCGTCTGCCAAATGCATAAACATAAACATATATTCACTGTATTTTATGTGTGTTTCAGTTAAAATTATGCATTTTCCTATATTTAATTTACTGATCATGTAGATGTTCATAAAAGTTCAAATTAAATTCAATGGTTATATCAAAACAATGAAAATTAAAGAAAAAAGTGACCTTTTCAACAAAATCTATCATTAACTGAACATGAACCAAGTGTGTCCATCCACTGTCATTGATCCAACTCCATGAGTTTTACTGGTGAGTCAATGTTGTAGAAGATGACTGTGTTTCCTTGGTAACTACAGAGCCTCCGAACGTCCAAATGGGTCATAACTGATGATCACGAAAAGATGAAAAACTGTATTTTACATCAACTATTCACATGTTTTGATAGGATTAGGGGATCAACAGGTATTAAACATTGTACATCAGTAGATGGTTTTGGTCTTCGGGGGCTGTTTGGGTCTTTATGGGTTAAATTACACCAGATGGTTTCAGAAAGCTTTAAAATATGTATGCTTTTTAATTATATGAAAAACTGAAAATACTTCACTTTCTATGCACATGATGCTAAGCGCAGACAATTTTTCTTGAGACATAGTTACCTTAACAATTTGTTGACATCAGCTATAGGAATAGTGGAAATATTGCTCCCACATTAGGGAAAACTAAATGAATCTTGTTCTGAAAGATGATACAGATCTTTGTGTTGCATTTGTTCTTTTCCAGGATAATTCTGCTTGACATATTCATAGAAGTGCCTCAGTTCACCCGTGAGGTTAAACACAATTATATACACTATGATTCTATGAATTATCTATAGACTATGGACACAAGGAACATTGATACTAAATATCACACATCATCTGTAATTCAGCTATGTAGTCAAAGCAATTATAGATGATTAATTTGTAACATTTTAACACAACACATCAAGTAAAAAGAAAATTTCGGAATTTTTTTAGGCCCCTGCAGGTCATGAGGCCCTAAACCACAGGTGTCAAACATGCGGTCCGGGGGCCAAATCTGGCCCGCCAAAGGGTCCAATCCGGCCCTCAGGATGAATTTGTAAAAAATTGCAAAAAATTACACTGAAGATATTAACAATCAGTGGTGTCAAAATCATTTTAATTCAGGTTCCGCATACATACAGTCCAATTAGATTTAAAATGGGTCAGACCAGTAAAATATTATCATAATAACCTATAAATAATGACAACCCTAAATTTTCTTTGTTTTTTAGTGTAAAAAAGTAAAATTACATGAAAATGTTTACATTACCAAACTATACATTTGCAAAAAATGTGAATAACCTGAACAAATATGAACAAATGGAAATGTCTTAAGAAAAGTAAATTCAATTTGACCAATATTCTGCCTGTTACTAAAGGTTTTGTGCGATCGTAACGCACATGTGTAAATGATAAACTGATAAACCGAGGCATAATATTGTTAAAACTGCACTTGTTTTTCTTAAGACAATTAAGTTGTTCATTTTATTCACATTTTTAAGGAAATTTGTAGATGTAAACCTGATCATAATATAATTTTACTTTTTTCACTGTTTATTATTTTACTGGTCTGGCCCACTGCAGATCAAATTGAGGTGAATGTGACCCCTGAACTAAAATGAGTTTGACACCCCTGCCCTAAACTGTTATTTATTTAGCTTTGTAGCGCCGCATTATGTAATAATATCATAATTTTTCATCTCATTTTGTAATAAAATTCTTGAACACATTTTATAATAACTTATACGTATTGTGTCTTTCCAAATTTCAGTGCACCAGTAACTTTCTTGTCAGTAATATTTAATTAGTGCAGCTTTCGTCTCTAGTTTGCAAACACATTCTCCATTATAATGAATAGAGTTACATTTGATTTAGGGTTGAGCGATGAAACATCCTATTAGTTTTCTTAAAATGAATTCTAATTAAGCTGTAATGCTTAATGTTGTTCTGCTGGTATGATGATTTTTCCAATCAAGGCATCAATTTCAATGGTTTTCGATGGTTTATTACATAATAAATCCAATTATTACATTTTCTTTAAAAAAAAAAAAAGTCCTACACCTGCATTTTATAATAACTGTATGCTCTTACCCAGATTCAAAAAAACTCTTCAAACTGGATTTCATAGAACATCCAAGCGCTACCTTCAGCTGATGTGTTTGTTCTTTTTGATTCATTTATCATTTTTCTTAGATAACTTATTAGTTTCATTCTGAATTTCATTTCATAGTTTTGTCGATTATTATTTATTTTTACACTGCTTACGATGTATTTAGTTTTTTTTTTTTTTTGTTATATTTGTTTTTGACTTATTTCCTTCTTTTAATTAATTTTGTTTAATTATGATTGTATATCATTATTAGACACTGCAAATACTTTTTTTATTTCAAGTCTTTGGGGAGGCCCACGATAAACCACTTTGGTTTGTGGCTTCCCCGGCATGTCTTTTACTGTTATTATTATTGTGTTTTTATTGTCTTGTGTACATGCGAATGAACAATAAACAATATGTAATAAATTACTAAAAAATCTAGCAAAGTTTATTACAAAATGCATTCAAGAATTTTATTACAAAATGCAACATGTTGTTACATATTGCACCGTTATTACATACTGCGACGCTACAAGCTTGTACCTAAACCCGGCACTGCACAGATGTAATAAAGCTGTAAACATGAACTGCTTCACTCTCTACCTTTGTGGTGATGGAAAAATGCTTGTCTGGCTGCTGCTCAGCATTAAATCAGCATAAATTTGTGAGGACACACATTCGTCTGAATTCTCTTTTCACCCTAAATGACAACTTCAACTGATGAGCAAAACCAGACGTGTTTTCAAGCAGTAATTGTGCTTTGAGGTATGAGTGTTTACCTCCTCTGCAATGTAGTAAAAGCCAAAATAAAACTATATTTTCTGACTTTTATTCAAACATGTAGCTTGCTTTTATGTGAAGAACATTGCTGAAGTGTCATGTTTTCATGCCTGAGAGAAAAAAATCGATGTGCATCTCAGACAATATGATGAAATTATGACAGTGTATATAGATCTTTTTGATGCCTCGAGGCTTTCTCCAAAGCTAATAAAATTCTGTTTTATTTCAGCACTGTTCTACTACCATGTGGCGTACTTTTCTTCAGGGGAGTCTTCTTAGTGAGCTTTGACGCTGAATAATAGAATAATAGCATAATAATAGCTTTACTCATACAGGAATTTTGATTGTACATGTATATGGGTGCTTTTATGAAACTGGTCCCTAAAAACAGGGCAGAGGGCCTAAAAATTCAAACCAGATGTAGACTAATGTTATGAAGCAAGTTTGAAAGCACTTTGGATCTGTTCTGAAAATAAATATTTACTGATATAAAAGAGAAACTATTTTTCAGATAAAACACATTTTTATATTATTTTTATTGAAAAATCTGCATGTAACAGGAAAAAGGACAAAAATTACATGCTACTATTTTTTGGAATATCTCTTTATTCTCTCACAGGTATGTTTTGGGAATTTAACTAATTATGCAAGGCAGAGTGTTTCACAAAAATGAACACTGTTACAAAATCACTCGCAATTTATTTGTATTTAACTGGGCAGGTTCCGCATGTAACAGGAGTGGACACGATGGGTTACACACGAAACATGGAAACCACATGTCTGGATTAGAAAAACCACTAGGGTCGGCAAATTTAACACAGTATCTTATAGGAGTATATAAGACCATTTCAAGCCATGTTTTCCAGATCAAACTGACACCTTGGTAGCTTTCATGTTTTAATTTTGGTCCTATTTTTGGCCCCAATATTTTATTAAAAAGTCATTAATTTTGGGATGGCTCAGAACAAGAGTATAATTTCTTTGCATTTGTCTGAAGTCATCATTAGGTACATCCTTGGGGAGGAAATATGTCTAAACTTCTCTTTTTATTATTGGGTCTAAAAAGCAGGCAAAGTGCCAGATACCAAAATAAAACCAGTTTCATAGAAGCATCCATATATGGAAATATGCAAGTGTGGACTGTGGAAAATATTAAGGAAACTGACTGACATAAGTACTGTAAGGAAGTTAAGATGCTGCGTCTGTGGTGCGTGAAAGTTTCGATTTACATTCAGAATAGATGTTTTATCCTTCACTGGAGTTTTGCTTAAAAATTCAGATTGGCTTGAAAACTGCCCACAGAGATGGAGCAGAAAACTGACAGTTTGTTGAGCATGTAATTTTAACACTTGACTGGATATCAGCTTCGGAATCACCCAATGAGGTGCATTTGGCCATAAGTGTGGATACGGAGCCCCTTTAGTTTAGTCAGTGAATGTGAAGATGCATGGCGTACAGATACAGATACCTGTGTCAGCTGGTCAATGAACCGTTGGCGTGCATCTGCGTAGCGTGATAAATTGAACGGAGACATCTGTTTGGGAATGTCGTGCTGCCACTTTGTCCCACAGCGACCGGCTCATTGCTCAGCGGAGATCTGAAGTGTGGATGGGCGGCAGGAATGGCACCATCTGAGGCTAACAGGCCTCAGGGGCATAGGGGGACCAGTGGGAATCTGTTTAGGGTACATCTGGGTACCCGGCTGTCCTTCTGTCACTTCTGCTGATTCCAGTGCTGCGGAATGCGCTCATCCTCAAATACAAGTTCTGATCAAAGTAGTCCAATTAGTTAAACTGTTTCATCCTCATTAAATAGATGTGTTGCTTGAGTTTTCTTTGCAAAGTTTTCTTTTTGCAAGCTCCTAAAAGACTAAATTTACTGAGATCAATCATTTATTCCTGTAATGTAATGTCATTTTTGTCACGTTTTACAGTCCTCTAAATGATCAAAACTACTTAAGTGTGTATGTTAACCCTCCAGAGTCCAGGGCTGCACTAAAAAATTATATTCATAAAATGACATTGAATTATACAGGGTGGGGAAGCAAAATTTACAATGAACATTTAGTTGTTTTTTCTCAGGAGGCACTACGTCAAATGTTTTGAAACCAAACATATATTGATGTCATAATCATACCTAACACTATTATCCATACCTTTTCAGAAACTTTTGCCCATATGAGTAATCAGGAAAGCAAACGTCAAAGAGTGTGTGATTTGCTGAATGCACTCGTCACACCAAAGGAGATTTCAAAAATAGTTGGAGTGTCCATAAAGACTGTTTATAATGTAAAGAAGAGAATGACTATGAGCAAAACTATTACGAGAAAGTCTGGAAGATACTATTAAAGAAGAATGGGAGAAGTTGTCACCCAAATATTTGAGGAACACTTGCGAAAGTTTCAGGAAGCGTGTGAAGGCAGTTATTGAGAAAGAAGGACACAGAATAAAAACATTTTCTATTATGTAAATTTTCCTGTGGCAAATAAATTCTCATGACTTTCAATAAACTAATTGGTCATACACTGTCTTTCAATCCCTGCCTCAAAATATTGTACATTTTGCTTCCCCACCCTGTACACTATATGGACAAAAGTATTGGGACATGTTCAATTCTAACAGGGGTCTGGGATACAAAGCAATAATGACTAGGGATGGGAATCAAGAACCGGTTCTTTTTGAGAACCGGTTCCCAGTAGCTTGATTCCTTGGAATTGTTTGCCTGCCTGCTTAATGATTCTGCTTATCGATTCTGCCTTCGTTGTGCATGCGCGATGACGTCACGCATACGCTGCATTGTTTTGGTCAGAACGTAGCCAACATGGCGTTCAGGCAGAAATGGTCTAAAAAGACGACACCAGGTCCACTTACTTGGAACACTGTCAAAGCTTCCATGTCTTCAAAAGGGTGGATGTATTTGATACGCTACTTAGCGGTGCTTGTGAATGTAGCAGCAGAGTGAACACTGGGCCGGTTCCGGTGTGGGCAACAAACGTCGTAACTCCTCAAATACAAGTTTCTGAAGGTAAGAAGGGAAAGGAAATGAGGAGCACAACAACAGGAGACAAGCCGAGTCGAACCGGTTCCACGTAGTACAGGGTGTCCCATAAGTCTCCATACACAGGAGACATAATACATATGGTTCTAACATGTATTTCTTTCTATTTCTTCTTTATAGTTCTTCAGCAGTGGAGGACACGCATTGAAATGTGTTCCCGACAAAATGGCGGTCATATAGAGCATATTATATAAATAAAAACGGTTTGTCAAGAAACGTTTATTTTTCCTATGTATGGAGACTTATGGGACACCCTGTAGAAATGCAGAAATAGAGGAATTAGTAAAGCATCTTTAGTTTCACTTTCACTGTACACCCCCCCCCCCCCCCCCCCCAAACCGGGCCGGTGTCATCTGTTATTATTATTTGTACATACTGTATATGTTATGTTTTCTGTGCAGAGATGGAAATATAAAAGACAGTTAATGCAAACACACCCGTTTGCACTCTTTTATTCCCTCACTCAATGAGAATCAATAAGAGAATCGATAAGGAATCAGATCGATAAGCAATATCGATAATGGATTCGGAATCGTTAAATTCTTAACAATTCCCATCCCTAATAATGACATAATATAGTTTTATATTGTGATAAATAGCATTGCATTGCATTGGTTGGTTAAAATAATGATTTTCTACCGTAACTAACCATCTACTTTTTTTACATCTCACAAAGAAAAATATTCCATTAAACTTTAAAGAAATATTGATGTTTATAAACTATATGGACAAAATTATTGGGACACAGCTCATAAGATGTCCTGTTCATGCTGATTTGAGATATAAACATCAAAATTTCCTTTCAGTAGATGGTTAGATGTGGTAGAAAATGATTATTTACAGTCAGAGCATGAAAAATATTTTAGAAATTTAGAGGTAGAACAGTCATGGATATAAAAAAAAAAAGCAAAGATAACAATTTAAACAAAATTAACCTATGCAATGCAATGATATTTATCATAATATTGAACTTATATTATGACATTTATGGTTATTGTTTTTTAGCTCAGATTCCTGTTAGAAAAGAAACATCTGAATTCAATGTGTCCCAATACTTTTGTCCATATAGTGTAGCTTTTTTCATTTGATTTGAGTTGTTGGCTTCACACAGAGCAGACACTGATACAACAACAAAAACTTTTACAAATTAATTAACGTATACTGAAATTATCATGCAGCTTAAACATGTTGATGCTGTGGACCTGTACGAGGAAATAGTCCTTAAATCATAAGTGACTATTCCTGGGACTAAAAGTACACAAACAATCCTCAACACGTCTTGACTTTATGATGAACTATGATCTATAGCGCACATGATTTCTATTGAAAAAAATCAAAATAGCAAAAAATAATGAAGATCTAAGCTTTCTAATGGTACGTGCCATGCCGATATTGGCACAAGTCCCATGTTTATGAATTAATGAGCATTGTGGGAGGGTCTATGATCATGCTTAGAGGGGTCACTGATGATCCAGTGGACCGCCAGAGGTTATTATTATGTTAATTCTCATAAGAAGGCATTGGCTTTGACCTGGATTGGGGCGAACCCACTGAAGCTAATAAGATGCACTCTAGGGAACAACAAGAGTAGAATGAGGAGAATACGTTTCCCTTCAGTGACAACAAGTGATAACTTAGTTTTTTTGGGGGGGGGACCATTTAAACACATGCTCCTTAAAGGCATTTGTTTGTTGTGTGAGAATGTAATTAAAAGAAAAAGTAAACTTCATATGTTATGCAAAATGAAAAAAAATGTTTTTTGAGTTGTGATGTTCATAATTTCACCTGTTCTGGGATTCTTGTCAGTTCTGTTTCAAAAGTCACAAAATTAAAAAACAAAGAAGCGAAAACATGTATAAATAAGTAAATGAATAGATGTTTTTCATTGTTTGTAAGTGGAGGCGTTACAGGTACTCTGCTTTCAGTGCAGACTGTGTGCTACAGAGAGGTACAAAAAATACACTATTTTAAGCCAATGTAGGGAGGTGACTAGAACTTTTCTGACAAATCTTTTTACATTTCACATTACTGGCAATTTTACTTTATTCAGACTAAATAAATCAAAGTGTGAAGGAAGATATTTAATACATCTTGCATATATTTTTTATTTTATTTTTTTTTTACCTTACTTTACCTTTGCATGGATCAAACTTGCACAATTAATTCATACTTTTGTGTATTTCACTGAATGTTAAATGTATATCATTTTATAGAACTGTCATCTCATTACTTACCAAGG